>NC_080841.1:36118410-36769446 GCF_030435755.1 Ochotona princeps
ACCATGATTTGATATGGAACGAAGCATTGCTGCTTCTGATAGGCATTGATCTGCTACAGCATCTAGAGGGGAACTGAAGAGCAAGAAAGGGAAAGATTTCAGGATACCATCCCAGTCACTGCTTGTTTTCATAAAGAGTTTAAAACTACCATCAAGTCAAAGATTAGAACAAACAACCAGTTCCAGGCCTTGGGGTTGGGGGCAGATGGCAGCCACAGTGTGGCGGCTATGGGGGGTGCCCCTGCCGGGCCGGATCCAAGGCTGGGGCCTCAGGCCAAAGCCATTGCCAAAAGGCAGCTACTGAGCCCTTGGCTTCGGGCGGCCAGTGCGCCAAATGGTTCCAGGCTCTGCCTGCTGGCCACCCAGCAGCAAGTTCTGGGGTTTTTAGGATATGAAATTGCTGCTCAGGGACACCCATGAATAAGGCCAGCCTTAGTGTACGTGAGAGATGAATTCTGGATGATTCCTAGTTACAGGTTCCTGAAACTTTTGGGTAAGCGTGAGGAATAAGACCTGATGGTTTGGAGGGGAGTGTCCATAAGATCTATTTGGGCCAGACTGAATCACCAGCCAAATTAGGAATCCTGAGATGGGCTATTAGCATAGAGCATCACTGACTGCCACACACTAGTCCACACCAAAGCTTGATGGGGGCTTGTCTGGCAGGGCACCATTACTTGACTGGGTGGTGGAATAGTGGACTGGTCACATTCGGCAGGGTCAAGACACTAACCAGCACGTGAGAGAACTTGGTCCGGGGGTAAACTCTGTGGGGGAAGTGTGGGCCTAATCCTGTGGAAATACAAGTCCCACAGGTTAGCTTGCGAGCTGGGGTGCTGATGGGCTAAGCTAGGAGTGACCATGGCACCTGCCATCACTTATGGGTAAAGAAACCGATGGCAATCTGGGCAGGTCAAGGCAGTACCACCTGAAGGTGCATCCTAAAACAGGATGTGGGGTGGGCCGAGCTGCAACTGGAAGGGGACAGGCTGAACCTGTCCGCATCACCCGCTGGTGAGTCCGAGCACCAGAACAGAGTGTGGGTCGACCCAGGTTCGGTTGCGACACATACTAGTACACAATAAGGAATGCCAAGGTGAGATGAGCCATACCGGATGTGGTTGCAGCACTCAAACAGCACATGTGATAATCAGGGGGAAGAGTCAAAGCTGACAGGGAAATGTGGGCTCCCCTGCTGGACAACTACTTCCATTGGAAAGCGTGAGTCAGGATGGGGGCAGATCAGAATAGGCAGGGCTGTTACACCTGTGGGCCTCATGTGGGCTAGATAAGGGAAGGGCCACAGTGGGCTGACTGTTCCGAATGGTGCAAGCAAAAACCAGAGTGGGTGAGGGTTGGTTGGGCTAGCCGCAGTACTAGCTGGCAGAGGCTGGCACTTGGAGCTAATTCTGTCAAGTCAAATGCCAGAACTACCTGGAGAGTGCATAATCTGGGAGTGAGTGTGGCCTAGAAGGGAAATAGTGGGCACCTCCTTCGGGGCTACCACTCTCATTGGACAGCACGAACACCAGGACAGGGGCAGGGGTGGCTGTACAGAAGGGCACCTGCCAGTAGGTGTGTGGGCTGGATAGTAGGTTGGTTGGGTTGAGCTGGGCTTCAATGCCCATCAACACGTGAGAGAGCTAAACAGGATGTGGGACAGACTTGACAAGCCTGCAGTGCATACTGGCAAACATGGGAACCAGGGTAGGGGGCAGAACTGGTGGGGGTTATGGGGAGTCGCCCCAACCAGGCTGCAGCTTCAACCGGTTTGCATGAGGACCAAGTATGAAGTGGGCAGGATCGAACTGGACTACAACACCCGTTGGTTCACGAGGAAGACAGGGCTGGAAACAGAACGAACCCAGCAATCCCAACGACCAGCATGAGCATAAGCTGATTGGTGTGACGGACGGTGTCAGACTCTGTACTAGCAAACTCGCGCAAGAATCAGGCCTGGATCATCTCAGATGAAGTTTCTTTGGAGATCCCTCCAACTGAACTGCTGATCTTAGAACCCAACCATGAAGAGACTGTCAGCCAGTGGATTCTGAATAGGATTCATTGCGATTGGAACTGAGAGATTGGCAGCAATCCAGAACTGATGAAGTATCAAACCTGTATGAGCAGGGCCCTCAGAGCACACCTCCCATTGGGGATCTGGGATGGGTGGGAGGTTGGGTGGGGCTTTTCCCTTTGTTTTTTTCCCTGACCCCAGATACAGGGTAAAATGATATTGATGTGGAAACAATGGTATTACCCACTTTCACCCTGTAGCCCTTGACACTTTGTTCCCTAATCAACTAAGTAAGATTATTAAAAAATAATTTAAAAAAAGAATTTCATATGGACAGGAAACCTTTTTCTTAGCTGACTGTATTTGGTTAGCCATTTCATTCCATGATGCTTCAGAAAACTAGATGCTGATTGATTCCCAGTAAAGAAAGCGTACCAGAAGGTCTCCAAAAAAAAAAAAAAAAAAAATAGCCAAGAAACTACTCCTTTTACTGGATCCTACAGATATATGAGATTCTAAGAGCAAATTCCCACCAGAAATGTTGAATTGGGTTAAAATACCAGTAAATTTATGTTGAACAATTCAGGGGGTTTATATTCCTCAAGGCAAAAACATTTGGTTATCTGGCCCATCTTAGACTGGAATGAATTTTATCCTAAATCTGAGAGCTTCAACCAATAATTTCAAAATGTTCTCTTTTTTTGGTGAGGTTATTAAGTAAAAATAAAAAAGGTTTAGAGGGGAAGAAGGGGGCATTTCCTGATCTTTGTGTTGATGCCCAGAGGGATAAAACCAACGTGATGTGTGAGACAATAAGCAGAGGGCAAGGTATTGACGGAAGCCACACCCCATCATGAACAACCTGTGTCTGATACAGAACAACAACGATGGGCAGCAAGGAAAGCCAAACCGGGACATTCACATTTCACCTCACATTTTAGAAGTGGTGTCAGCATGCCTGAGACTCCTCCACACGCACAATCATAAATATCATTGTGGTACTACAGAGAAAAGTGTATGACTTGCCCTAGAAAAAACTTGCATGAGACAGTGTTTTGGCTTTGCTAGATCTCAGCGAAGCAACATTTCACAGAAGGGTTTCCCTCCAGACCCACCTTCTCCCACTCCGCAGCTGGCACCCATCTGTGACTCTCACAGCATCTCAACCAGACCTCTCCCCCAAGTTAAAAACACTAAAGGCTACACACCACACATTCATTCTAACTAGAAAATGTTTCTCCCCCCCCCCCCCGCCCCATCTGTTTTCTGCTCCTCTGTATGCTAGCTCACAAACCCTCTCTACCAGTTTCTGCACTCTCCTCTCTAAGTGGAGTTAATGCGGGGCTGGCACCCTGTTCACCAAGGCCAGGTTCCCCTGAGGCAGGCGCACCTCCTGTTGCCTGTTGCCATCAAGGTTTTGCTTCCAGCAGCTCGCGCATCTACCCGAGCCCCCACCTGAGGGGCAGGAAGCGGCACGGTCACGGGGCAGATGCAGAGCTCAGAATCGGGACTAGCGGAAGCCTGTTGGAACCATGAGGCATCTTCTCCAGTTAAAGGGAGACTCGGGAGACTGCTACTCCCGCACCCCCACATCCCCCAGCACTCACTGAGTGCATCTGAGCTTTGGTAAAGGAAGGGAAGAGACAATGGTCTGGGTTCCCTGGGGCTGAGTGAGGCACAGACCTGAGGAGCTTTGCTCCAACATCGCAGCTCTCCAGGGGCTACCTCGAGAAGAAGGTCCTCGGTCCATCTTTCCCTCCCAGTTGGGAAGCTCGGTTTTACCCAGGCACAACCTCAGTAACTTTCCTCTAGGCAGACAGATGAGAACAGGGTCCCGCAGATATCCTTGGCTGCCCACAAAACCAACAAGCGAAAGCGCCTCTTACCGTAGCATTGGTTTCCAGGCTCCCCTTGGGTCCATTGGCAAGTGGCAGGACAGCTGCAGCGTCCAAATCCACCTCCGTGGACCACGCCTTCCCTCGGAGGAGATCTGGTCCCTGCTCTGTGCTCCAGGGTTCCAGGTGCGGACCAGGCCACGCGATGAGCTGTGCTAATCAGTCTCAGTATGACCCAGAGGCCTCCATAAATGTCACTGCGATTTCACGCCCGGGTGCCCACTGGGAACAGCAAAAAGGTGTCTTCCGGTAACTTGGTGATCCCGCAGCCTCAGCCGGTGCAGGAACAACTGGAGTGGTGGCAAGACCACTCGCAGCCTGGCTGCAAACTCTGGCTTCACAGGGTCAGTGTGCCCCGGGCCCTCAGAGGGCAGCTTCTGAGCATCTGAGTTGTGCCTGGTGAGGTTTCAGATTCCAGAGGCTCCAAAACCAAGGATGCTGTGGGCTCCAAGGAACTTCCCCAGTCTTGGGAGGGCAGGAACAGGAGGCCTGAAGGAGGAAAAGCAAAGGGAACGTCAGGGTGAAACCTCGGGCTTAGGAGGTGGTGGCAGGGTCTATTCCAAGCACCGGGGATCCAGAGGCAGAGAGGAGCACTGGCCACAGCACTCCTGGCCAGAGCTCTGAGGAGGGAGGTTGGCGCGCGGTTCGCTGGAGTGGTGGGGGTGTCCGCCCCTCATGCCAACCTATTCCACGGCAGAGTCGCTGCCACCGCCACCAGGGTAAGGAACAGGGCAGTTCCAGTTAAGTGCTCTACTGCTCCAGGGATCCCGGGAGCCAGAAGGGCAGGGCTTAGTGTCATCCGCGTAGTGCTTGTGCCCTCAGCTAGCATTTCATCTCTCAAACTTGGCGCAGTTCACATACTCTTAGCCTTAGCTCCCCACTCGGCAACCGGGTGAAAAATTATAGTAACTCCTCTTTATGCGGTAGTTACAATGGGTGAATTGAATTAATATCGTATGCTTTGAAATTTTAGAGTATAGCACAAGCCCATTGTTTTGTGTTTCTTGAAGAACCAAGAAAGAGACGCAAAGCAGCACAATCGCACGAGCTCCAGGTTTAAAAGATTCTTGCTACCTTTTCCTCCTCCAATTGTGCTGCTCAGAGCTCTGAGGGGTTTAAAGATGCTGCCAGGAGGGACCGTTGCCCTCTAGTGGTCCAGTTCCTAGAAGTAAGAGGAGCACATTTGGCGGTTTTTGAAGCTAGTTCTCTGAATAGAGAGCCAGCAACACCTTTCTTCCTTTTCTGTTTTATTTCTTGTGATCCTCCCCCCTTCTTTTTCCCTCCCTTCCTTCCTTCATTTCTTTTTGTTTTTTCATTCACTTCTTATTTTGTTTTTGATGATTTTTACATCGTTCATTAGGGCGCAAAAGGTCAAGGGCTAGAGGAAAGTGGGTAAGAACATTGTTTCCACATTCTCGTATTTTCTTCCTGTATCTAGGGGAAGGGGAAGAGAAAGGGAGAAGCCCCACTCAGCCTCCCACCCATACCGCTCCTCAATGTGGGGCATGCCCTGAGGGTCCTACTCAGGAGGTTTTGATAGTTCAACAGTTCCGAATTGCTGCCAATCTCACCACCCCAAGCACAATGAAATCACTTCATCTGAGGTGATCCCAGACCCGATTTCTGTGTGTGCATGCCAGTACAGGGTCCAGCACAGTCTGTTACCCAAATCAGATTATGCTGGTGGTTGCAACTGCTGGGTCAGTTCTGTTTCCAGCCCAGTCTTCTACAAGTCAATAGGTGATGGAGCCCAGCCTGATCCTGCCCACTACACACTTGGCCTTCACACAAACCAGTGGGAGCTGCAGCCTAGTTGGAGCGACCCACAATAAACTCCACCAGTGCCGCCCCTGCCATGGTTCCCATGCCTGCCAACATGTACAGTAGACTGGTCCTGTCTGTCCCACATTCCATTCAGCTCTCATACATTTTCTTTCACTACTTTCTCAACCTTTCCCTTATCTATTTTGTTTGTAAACCTCTGTGTCCTTCAATATTTTACTCCACTGATTTCTCTTGTGGTTGAAAGGTGGTGTCTGGCAATAGCCTCAGATTTCACAGTTACACAGGGCACAGTGGAGAGCAACTGTCCTCGTATTGCAAAACAGGGGGAAAGACCATTTCAACCAAGTAGGCAGGTCAGGAAGAGAGGCAGAATATGCAGATGTGGGGTGAAAATGCACTAAATGCGTGCTCATATTTATTAGGCAGAGATGCAGGAATTCATGTTTAAAATTTGCTACAGACCTTTCTTGAGTCATGTATGATTTTTAAAAATCATTTTCTATTTGCATTTTATGGGACGTTATAAAGTTATGTTTAATTCAAATATTTAGAAGTATCATATGGTTGTATATTTTATTGATTTGTGAAAATATGACAGTGAAACAGCAAGAAAGAGGTGCAGGGGAAGAGAAAAAGAGAATTCTTCTCTCTGTTGATTCGATCCCCAAATGCCGGCAACAGCCCATGCTGGGCCAGAAACTCCACTTCCGGTCTCTCCCAAATGGCCATTATCTTGGTCAGAAGAGTCAGGGACCCAGATATCCAAGTGGCATTGTGGTTTGATGTGCCTCGATGCTTGCATCTCATTTACTATTCACTAAAATTATTGTAACTATATATTTCTTTATTAATACTGAACTGTAAATTACTGAAACTTTACTGCAAGTTTTGAAATCACTCCTTATTTTTATTGTTCCAAAATGCATAGGCTATTCCTGAGTTCTTAGTTTCTCATGTGAACTTTAAATTTTTTTTAAAGATTTATTTTTATTTTATTTTTTTTATTACAAAGTCAGATATACTGAGAGGAGGAGAGATAGAGAGGAAGTGGCGCTGTCGGGATAAGAACCAGCAGCCATATGGGATCAAGGCGAGGACCTTAGCCACTAGGCCACGCTGCCGAGCCCGTGAACTTTAAAATTAGCATGCCATTTCCAATCCAAAAATAAATGTGTTAAAAATTTGATGGGGTTTGTATCTATTCTAAGATTTAAAGATATATTCTACCCAATTTCAGATTCATATTATAACACAAAGAGCCAGGCTCTTTGAAATGGTTTGTGATGCTGGTTAAAATAATATGCAATGCTGGTTAAAATAATATGCAAAATCAGGGTGTTGTTTTAAATGCCACCTTACGAATATATATAAACTACAAAAATAAAACAGCCATTTTCAGGATAAATACAAGTTAGCTCTTTAGCTTTTCTAAGATTAATTTTGAACCTGACCACTATAGAATTGTTAAGGAAGAGGAATTTAAGATTATCTTTGTTTTGGTTTGATGCCATATAATTTATTCATTGGATAACAAAAAACTTCAAATACATAGCTAAAAGATGCGGAAGGATAACCTCCCCAGATGATCTCAATATATCGTGGACACATGTTAGCATAGTTTTTCTTCTATGCTAGTTGAAAAAGTAGATACCGGGACTGTCATAGAGGTATCATACACCAAATAATACTTTTATTGAAGTGTCAGATATTCAGGTACTTATTATAGTGGTAGCATATACAGTGGCCACAACTTCTTCTCATTTAGTTTATGTGCAAAGTTACCTCAGACATTAATTGCTTTCTAAAATTAACCACTGTTAATATTTGACATTATATTCCAGATAATGTTCTATGAATTTGCATACACATGCATAAGATATCTGTATTTGATAAATATGTTATTAGAATGCAATTGTGTGTCACATTGATTTTATATTTTGGAAAGGTTTTTAAAAATATTTATTTTACTTTGAAAGGCAGATTTTTACAGAAAGAATGAGAGGTAGAGAGAAGATCTTCCCACGTGGGTGTAGGATTCCAAGGACTTGAGTTATGCTCTGTTGCTTTCCTAGGTCAAAAGCAGAGACTTGGGTCAGAAGTGGAACAGCCAGGACATGAACCAGTGCCCATACGGGATGGAGGTGCCACAGGGCAGAGGATTAGCCTGTGTACCACTGCACTAGCCTGAAACCATTTTGTGTAACACAAAATTTTCTCCTTTTAGCCACGGCATAAGATTCCACTTAGTAAATTGTGATAGTGTGCTGACAGACACTTATCCAAATTTTGTATTGTTATAAATAGAGCTTTAATAAATGCTCCTGAGCACATTTTTAAGTACTTTTGAAGCATAACTGAGTGTCCCCTTTGGATTGTATCACTACCAATGAATGCAGTATTTGCTGCATGACAGCAGACAGTAAGTACTTATTTCAATCAATACTGTTTATTTTGCCAAAAAGTTTTGTTCCAACTTTTATTTGCCCCCTTTTCTATTTGCCAGTAAGTTTTCTAGGCACTAGGATTTCTTAAATTTTGGGCACAGTTATCCAAAGTAGCATTCAGAAATTTCAAATGTAGTTCAAAGTCACATTAAAAATCAAAGAGATGACCCAAAATTAAAACCAGAAGTCTAACAAATATGATCTTGCATTTACTCAAATTTAGTATTAAACAGCTGTTACTGGTGCCTACATTTCTTATGCCTCATGTTGATACAGTGATAACCCTTGGCTACAATCACACCTATTCCATCCCCACTTTGCCTCTAGTTTTGTGTTGTAGAAAACTGTCATTTCTGGGGAAGCAATTACCAGAACCAGAATCAGAACAGACTGACAAAATCAAACACAAACATGGCTACTATGCTTCCATAGCATGTTGCCTGATATGACCTGTTATAATTAAATTACCATGGTTAACTCTCCTACTCCCACCATGTACCTGATACTATAACACTCTCAGACTCCCAGAAAAGGCAAGAAAATGGTGATATTCCAATCCTTCCTCAAAACATCATGTCTTATCAGTATTCAACCCTCCCTAGAAGCTACCCCATGTGCCTCCATAAGGTACAAAGTGAAGACTCTCACATAAAAGTTGCAGTGACTCAGGTGAAATTCCTTCTCCAATATGCCCACAATCCTTCACCTGTGGCCTTGAGTAGCTAACATTAATGTATATATGTGTGTGTATGTGTATATATATGTGTGTGTGCATATATGTATATATATGAATGTGTATATATATGTATATATATTGCATCAAAGAACCCAAAGGCAGCCACCCCTTGACAATATAATCATCAAAATATAGTCGTAATTTAACAGAGAAAAAGTAGGAACTCAAATATTTGCAAGATGCTTAATAAACCTCAAGTGTTTCTCATTCCTAACTGCAACACCACGTCCTACTTTTCTAAATACATTAAAATACAGAGGATTTGAAAAAATAGATAATGCATTTCTGATTTCAGTCATTAAAGAACACCCATGTGAAAGGGTAAGTATTTTCTCTTATGAAACATTAAGTTGTAATGCTACATACAAACATATTGTTTAATTATAAACAGAGAAGCCTTGGAGTGGACATTGTGACAATGGCTAGACAACTACGTTTAACTGCATTCCAAGTTTTTTTTTTTTTTAATATACAACTGTCATCTTTGCAGACCTCTGCTTTCTGGCTAGAGACTAATAGTAGAAAATGTTCTTTTCCATAGATAATACTGGTATTATTATAATCAGAAAGCCAGCACATCTTTTTCATGTAAAAGAGATAATTTTCTTAACTTCACGATGTCTCTGGCAGAAAGAATGGAAGAGGGTAGTTCTTAAATTATGTATCTAGAATGTAGTATATTCTGATTGCTCACACTTCTGCTGCATTGATGTGCTGTGAAATTTACAGCCCTTTTCTGCAACAGTAATATCTCAAACCTAGGGTACATTTATTTTCATTTTCAAGACTAACTTTCCTGTGTTTGTTAAAATGATAGAGCATTTTTGAGGTCCTGCAAAATAAGGACTCAAGCCTGTTTTGATTTTAACTTTCGGTGTGAGACGCTGGTTTCTGATTTCCCTAATGCTATAGCACAGACTCTCCTGGGTCCCAAGGGAAAGCCTGGTGGGGTTTACTGGGCTCCACTGCTTAGTTGGTTCTCATCTCAAATTTTTGTTTCTTCTGTCGCAATAAACCATTTAATTCTCAGAGATTTCAGCTGTTTTTGCATCACTGTTTCCTGTTTAACTTTTCATGTTCTTCATGAGCACTTAGAAAAGCCATTAATTAAGGCCCTGGTGTGATGGCTCGGTAGCTAAATCCTCACCTTGCACACACGGGATCTCATTTGGGCATTGGTTTGCGACCTGATTGCTCCACTTCCCATCCAGCTTCCTGCTTGTGGCCTGGGAAAGCAGAAAAGGACGTCCCAAAGCTTTGGGACTCTGCACCCATATGTGGGAGACCTGGAAGAAACTCCAGGCTCTAGGTTTTGGATTTGTTCAGTTCTGGCTGTTGCAGCCACTTGGGGAGTGAGCCAGCAGACTGAAGATCTTTTCCTGTGAGATACATTATTCCATGGACATTCAATGCTTAGGGCTATGTGGATCCATAGAGTTAATTATCTAGAAGTCACTTTTATAGTTGAGTGGTACAGAAGCTGAGCAGACATGAAATGGCACACCTCTCAGGAAGGCTTGCTAAGTGGCTAGTGATTGACAGAAATCTGAAACTCCACCCATCTGGTCTAACATTGCAAATTCTCCTTAACCAACACTTACCTTCTATTTGTAGCAGACTCTGGCTCTGCTGAAGGTAAAATTGGCATTTGAATTTTCTGAACTAGTCAGTCCTACTTCAAATTACAGAGAATGAAGTAGTCACCTTGTAATGTTGAGCCTTTTCTTGGATCCAGTGCTACTTTAGGAAAGATTCACATTGGGGAAATGTTGGTATTAATATATAAACCACTAATGTCTACTTACAAAGTAGAGCCACTTTTAATAAGAGACTAATAAATGGTAGGTGTCACAGATCAGGCTTGACAGAAATTTTCAGATATTCTAGCTCAGAGGTATTTATCAGCTACATGGATTTCATTACTTTATTTCTTTCTGGTCCTCAGTTTCTTCATTTGTAAAAGGAACCATATAATGTTATTGTGGAGGTCAAATAGATCATATTTAGCATACATATTGGAATTTTTTACATTTTCATGTTTATTGAATAACTGTCATTAATGTTATTAAATCCCACCCTTTCTAGATAGAACCAAAATTTCTGAAGCACAGGTATAATTCCAGTTTCACAAATAAACAGTACTAGCATACAAGGGCTTATATGTAAGTACTTTGAAAAGTTCATGGAAAAAGCAGTTAAAAATGTAAGGGCTTGGGCCCGGCGGCGTTGCTTAGTAGCCAAAGTCCTCGCCTTGAATGCCCCGAGATCCCATATGGGCCCCGGTTCTAATCCCGGCAGCTTTACTTCCCATCCAGCTCCCTGCTTGTGGCCTGGGAAAGCAGTCGAGGACGGCCCGATGCATTGGGACCCTGCAACCACGTGGGAGACCCGGAAGAGGTTCCAGGTTCCCGGCATCGGATCGGCACAGCATCGGCCCGTTGCTGCTCACTTGGGGAGTGAATCATCGGACGGAAGATCTTCCTCTCTATCTCTCCTCCTCTCTGTATATGACTTTGTAATAAAAATAAATCTTTAAAAAAATGTAAAGGCTTTATAATGAAAAATTTTAAGAAGTCTGTACTTGAGGGGTCTTGAACTTCAAAAAGTTCATGAAAAGTGCTTAGTATAAAAAAAAACTTTTGATGGGTTTTCTTTTTGTACAAAAATAAAATGACCCAATTTTCCATGAACATATTAAGTATCAGCATAATATTCTATGTGGATTTATTTTGCTAATATTTCCAATAAAAGGACCAATCTGTTGTCATAGACTTCTCTATTAGTAAATTGCCTATGTGAGTTTGAATCGAAGAGCATCAAAAGGCATGTACATAGAATCCCTTGAAACTTCTGTAGTAGTCAGTGTTCAGCTGAAGGGACTGCAAAATTGCACTGGTGTTTACAATAGTATACATTTGTACTTTCTTTGTCATGGATCCCATGTCTTTACATCCAAAGTCGTTAGGAACATGGGGCTGGCTGTGTGGCTCAGTGAGTTAAGCCGTTGCTTGCAATACAGGCATTCCACATCACAGTTCTGATTGATCCTATCTGCTCTTTTTCTGATTTTGCTTCCCACCGATGTTCGTGGGAAGGCAGCAGTAGATGGCTCATGTACCTGGGACTCCGCCAACTGCCTAAGTAACCAGGGTGGCATTCTAACCTCATGGCTTCAACCTGGCACTGATCTGGCTGTTGTAGTGTTTTGGGGAGTAAACTAGTAGACAGAAGATGTTTGGTTCTCTGTAACTCTGGCTTTGAAACAAATAAAATACTTAAATATTTTTTTAAAAAGTTAGAAAAATCTCAGTTATGTTTCTTATATTATTGCACAGCCATTCTCTTCAGGAAGCTCAATTAGTAAAAACAAATCACAGAAACCGGTTATTATTATACAGTGACTTTTAAAAGAAAAATTCCTAGACATGAGAAAGCAATGAATTTTCATAGTTGCAATAGAACTTATATTGAAACAGATAAACATTTCCTTCAAAAAGTGAGTTCAATAGAGAATCTGAAATGGAAAAGTAAACTGATGACCATATAGGCAGAACATATTTTGTAAGGAAAACCATGCAGGAATTAAGTTTTTCAATTAACTGCAGTTGGAGAAATAACCTTCATTTATCATTGCATGTTATAACATTTAAAGGATATAAATGTTCTGCATAAAAACATAAAATTTACTAAAGAAATCTAATGGGTCTACATCCTACTGCCTGGTTTTGAAACAAGGACACACTACCAAACTAGAAAACTAAGTCTACATTTAGAGATCTTAAAATTTACATATTTTTAAACTTTTCTTGGAGGTAACATGAAAATTGGATTAAAACAGTTAATACATGACATTACACGAATAACTGCATGAAAACTCCTTAAAAACTCAAAGTAAGTCTCTGCCTCTGTTTGTAGTTAAAGAATTCGGTGGCAAGGCCTGAGAAAGAAAAGTCATTGAGCATTTTAGCTTACTCACTATCTCAAGCCACAAGCAGAAACCTGGACTCTATTTACTTATATTTGTTTCAGTTGATGAAGGTTTAGGCAATGTTAGTGTTGTGCGGGTTTTGAGACTCCATAAGGGACTTTGGGAAGGGATTTGTTAATAAAAATAAGAATACATTTATAATACAGGATAGCTCATCCATCTGTAATATAAACCTAAATGCATGGCCTCAAGAAATTAATGTCATGACTAAATTGAGGGATATTTCAGAGAATATCTGAAAACACTGGAAATCCCTGTTATGGCAAAAGGTGAAACTAGAACAACTGAGTCTAAAAAATCAGTTTCAAGATAACATTTTCCTTCTGACCAAAAGATGTCAAGAAAACCATTCAACAAAATGTTTCTAGAGCTGGTTGACACTTTGATAGATTGATTACATCGGGGTAATGTGAGGCAACATTTGCCAAAGATCAGGCAGCAGCAAGAAGGTGTTAAGATTTTCTATGAGACATTTATACTGTGATGACTCCAAGCATCTAAAAAAAGTGTGGTTTGTTTTTTGAGAATTCCATGGAAGATGGAATAATGAAGAGCTTAACGGTCATGTGTTGTAAAGGAAGTGACATTAGACAACCAATCAACCAACCAAACAAACAAAAAAAGGCACTTATGTACAAGGAAAAGCACTGTTAAATGTTATTTTACCAATTTCAAAGCAGCCAAATTTTCATCTTATTTTAGGTGGAGCTCTTTGTCAGTTGCAGGGTTGAGAACCCAATCATCTCAGGCTGAGGTCAGCAGCCTTTGTGTGGGGGGATGGTAGGGGAACACAGCTGAAAAAAACAGCTGCGTTCAGGACCATCCAAATTCTGATGGAACTCTGGACTCTGCTATGGGAAGATCAGAGCAGCCTTAAGGAGTATGTAAATGAATCATCATGTCTATGTTCCAATAAATCCTCCTTTGTAAAAGCAGGAGGATGGATGGATTTGATCCTGGCCATAGTCTGTATCCTGGTTTATATAATTTCCCAATGGGAGCCATGAACATTAACCTGATAGGGGTCCATGGAAATGAAGTCAGGGAGCTCTGTCTGACAGATTTAAACTAGGTTATTCTACATATTCTACAGTTTCTCATATATTACCTCATTCTGAATATGACCTTTATAGGAACAAAAAGAGTCTTTATGGTTACTGAATTATTTGATCTAGAATTCTGAGATCATTGTAGCCTGTAAGCATTTTAAATTAGAATCGGTTTACTTCATTTCTATATTCTGATCTTGTAATATAATGCCCACTATTAATAGATAGTTAATATTTTATTTGAAGCTTCAATGTTTAAGGACATCTAGGCTGTTTTAAGTACAGTACCAATTCTGAAAAATCCAGAAACATGGAAGGCAATCAACAAGATTTTCTATACAGTGATGAACCTATCACCATTTTTCTCCTCTTTGGAAGCAGTTTAGATGAAGTTCAAAAGTGTTATTGTCTGGAACCTTCTATTCATGAATTTTGTGTAGTCAAAGACACAGATGAGATGGTGTAAGTCAGAGAATCATCAAATACAGTGCCTGGAGAGCTAGAATCCAACTTGGCAGTATTGTAAAGATTGTGACTCCACAGAAATAACTTGTAGGGAGAAAGTGGATTCCATTTTCAAATGGTTTTGTCAGAGTGCTAAACAAAACCAGGGTGTCAGGGTATCCCTTTAAGTTCCAGTGACAGGAGATGGACCAAAAAGTTTAACTAAAAAAATCTTTCAAGGGGAAAAAGAAGTCCCTCACTCTGTGGAAATGTATTGCAATTATTCTTGAATAGAGAGGCTACAGCTACAGCAACAGTAAAACATGTTACAAATGAATGAATCCCAAGCTCAGCATCATACAAGTTTGTCTAGTAGTCAAATGTTAAAAAGAGCAACCTGTTAAATGAAAAGTCATGTTTCAAAATCAACAATAGAAAGAAGAGGAAATTTACAATGCCATGAAGTTAAATGACATGTTACTAGATATGACAGTCTCCATTACACAACTACTGTACATCCCCTTAAATGAAAAGTCATGATACAAAATCAACAAGTAGAAATTTACAATGCCTGAAGTTAAATGACATGTTACTAGACATGACAGTCTCCATTACACAGCTACTATACATCCCCTTAAATGAAGAGCCACAAAACAAAATCAACGACAGGAAGAAAAAACACCAAGAAGGTAAATAACATGCTATTAAATAACTAATGTGTAGCTGAAGAAATAAAAATCAAGAACCTTCTTGAAGAAAATGATGCTGTCGTATGATCTACGAGTCATTGAATGATTTAATCCGAAGGAAGTGTTTTGAAGGAATGAAACTAACAGAGAAAAACAAAACCCATGTGATACAGTTTCCGCTAATCTTTGTTGAAGTGTGTCTCCTCCAGACAATAAGCAGATGGGTTTTGTTTTTTAATCAAGTGTACTACTCTATGATGTTTGATTAAGCTTAAGCCATTTACATTCAGAGTTTAATATACATGGGTGTTACATTGGTCCTGTCATTTTAGCAATGGGTTCTTCATTGGTTTATTCTTCTGTTGTCATTTTACTCATTTAAGGGGATGTACAGTAGCTGTGAAATGTAGACTAACATTCAGATGTAAGGATGTAGTGTGGTATGCATTTCTGCTTCCAGACAAAAATGGACTTACAATGAAACTATTTACTATATCTTGACAATAGGATTCTGGACTCTCTGCCATTGTCCATTACCGCAATGATGGACATATGACTGAGTATGAAGAACTATGTGTTAGTAATGATACAGAGGAACTGGGGAGGAGGGAACTGGGGAGGGGATAAGGGAATATGAAACTGTACTATAAAATAATAATAAAATGTATAAAAAAATAAAAAAACAGCAACCTGTAGGATTGAAAAGGTAATTGTCATTTTTTCCTTTCATAATCTCTTCACATGTATTTGGTAGGTCTGGTTTGTTCTCTGACCTAAGCCACAGTCAGGGAGCTGTCTTCTGATTTAGGAAATAAGAAGTCCAATTGTCACTTATGCAAATGTTATTTCTGAAATTGAAGATGTCCTATTTCTACCAGATTTACAGTCTTCCCTGAAACAAAAACTAAGATAAAATAGATGTAACAAAAGTTGAAATTGGGCACCAGGCCATGAAAGCTAGTGATATTTGAGAGCCAGGAGACACAGGAGGTGAGGACTGCAACCCTGCAGTGATCTTGAGACAACTGGAAGTTGGTACAGCACAGTGGACATTCTGAAGTGAAGAAACTAAGTAGTGAGACCAAGGAGACCAAATCACATGGAGTCCACAGGACGGTGTCTTAAGGAAGAGAACTCCACAAAGAATTCTGGAGATCTTCAAGGAGAATTCATAGAATATTTAGCTAACTATTGATCCTAAGCAGGTGAACAAAAAGTAAACTTGAGTCCAGGAAAAGAATTATCTGAAAGGATAAGCAGAATTTAAGTGTATGGTAATTATACAAGATCAGATGATTGCTGGGTTATTTCCAGACTGAAAAACTGCATAATTAATGGGGTATTGGACAGTAAGTTCATAAAAATCTTGACTCAGAGTATAGAGTAGCTAATTCTAAAGTAAACGCTGTTTCAACTATTTAAAAACTTAAGTTCAGACAAGGAAGTTTTATATTTTTAAAAGATATAAATGAAACTTCTAGAGATGAAAATTACAATGTATAAGATTAAAAATACCCTGATTTAGATCCATTTAGGATTTGATGGCAAAGGAAAAATATCAGTGAATAATAATTCAAAACTACAAGCAGGAAAGTGTTTGGACAGAGGTTAAGCCATCCTTTGAGACACATGCATCCCACTGTGTTCCTCAGTTTCTTTCCTAGCTGTGATTCCAAGTCCAGCTGTCTGGTAAGGTGCAACCTGGGAGGCAGAAAATGATGGTTCAGGTATTTTGGTCTCTGTGACCACATGGGAAACCTGGACTGAGTTTTCAACTGCTGGCTTTAACCTGGCACAGTCCTGTCTCTTGCGGGCATTTGGGCAGTGAAACAGTATACAAGGATCTTTCCCCATATCTCTCTTCTTTCCTCTCTCACTTTCAAGTAAGTAGTTTTTAAAATTTAGAATAAAAATTTTAAAAGAACTATCTGAACTATTTATATGCTATCTCCAATGACACTAGTACTACCTGTTCACCTAAGGATACAACTGTATAACTTGTTTATATAACTTGTTATTACCTTATTTTCTCATTTCTGCAGTCTCTGTAGTTCCCTCTTGCAGTCCACATCTTAGTTCTTTAAACTATATCCAACAAAATATCATTTGCATTGTTGAGTTTTCAATTTTTGTTTAGCCAAGTGCTTGATTAAGGCACTAGAGTGTGGACTGGCACTCTTTCTTTCTTTTTTTTTTTTTAAAGATTTATTCATTTTATTACAGCCAGATATACACAGAGGAGGAGAGACAGAGAGGAAGATCTTCCCTCCGATGATTCACTCCCCAAGTGAGCCGCAATGGGCCGGTGCACACCAATCCGAAGCCGGGAACCTGGAACCTCCTCCGGGTCTCCCACGCGGGTGCAGAGTCCCAATGTATTGGGCCGTCCTCAACTGCCTTCCCAGGCCAGAAGCAGGGAGCTGGATGGGAAGTAAAGCTGCTGGGATTAGAACCGGCGCCCATATGGGATCCCGGGGGCTTTCAAGGTGAGGACTTTAGCCACCAGGCCACGCCGCCGGGCCCTCTTTCTTTAACAGTTTGTTCCATTTCCATGATAAATCTGAGGCTTGTAAGTATGATAGCAGCTTTGCAATTCATCTCCAAGTTACAATCCTAGGTGTTGACTTGAAATGAAAAATAAAATGATTGGACTTGAGCTACCTTAGAAAAGTGTCTTTTCTCATTTACTCTGAGAAATAAGAAAGATCAATCAGTGTGCTGTCTCTGATCTTTTTCTCACTGAACTTCAAAGAAGCAATGATGAGATACAGTGCTCACATCTTTGGATTTTGTACCTAGTCGTAATCTTGTCATAGTTGCAGTAAAATAAAAATCATAACAGCGGTGAAAAACCTGTATTTTCAACAGTTCCTTGATAGAGTCAGGACTTGGTTGGACATATTTTATCATCCAGGACTAGCAGTTTAGAAAGAGGATTCTATTGAAAAGGATATGCTTTCCAGTTCACTGAAAAAAATGTTAGGACCACTTTTTAAACATTAAAAACAACACTTCTGCCTATCAGTCTTGTGCTTAAACTATTATATAATCATTAACAAGAATATTTACTTATATTGCTGATTTTGGTATATGCTTTGCAGTGATTGATAATAATTGATACCAATAATTGATACCAATAGTATTAATCCAGAAAAATTTTAAACAATCTGCAAGTATTTTTATTATGAATGAATGATAATGCCTCTGCTCATGTTAAGAACTAAATCCATCTTAGAAGTGATAAAGAACTACTCTAATTTTGTTTTAAAGATTTATTTTATTTTTATTGGAAAGTCAGATATACCGAGAGGAGGAGAGACAGAGAGGAAGATCTTCTGTCTGATGATTCACTCCCCAAGTGAACGCAAGGGCAGGAACTGTACTGATCCAAAGCCAGGAACTTCCTGGCTTCCCACGCGGGTACAGGGTCCCAAGGCTTTGGGCCGTCCTCCACTGCTTTCCCAGGCCACAAAGCAGGGAGCTGGATGGGAAGCAAGGCTGCCGGGATCAGGACCGGTGCCCGTATAGGATCCCAGCGCGTTTAAGAAGAGGACTTTAGCTGCTAGGTCACTGTGCCAAGCCCACAACTACTCTAACTTTTAAAGTTTTAATAGTTAATAATACGTTTATTTGTACTTATGTGTCTGTTTCTTTAAAATTGCCATCTTAGATTTATTCATCTGTTACATAAGAAAGCTATCACTTAGGCTTTCTTAGAAGAGTCAGCTGAGTATCCAGGATCGTACAACGCAGTGTGTGTTCCCAGCAAGCACACCAAGCGTAGCAGGTCCCTGTGCCTATACTATTACTTCAAAATATAAGCATTTGGCAATCCCAGTTTAGGCTTAAGCGATCACATATACATCATGGCTTGTGTGTTGAATGTAAAAGCAAATTTATGTTCCCTCTGGAAAGATAGAAGAGGAAGTTTTGTAAGGGTCATAGGCATAACTAGTTATACAAATCACAACTAATACTATAGCGATTTCAAGTAAAAAGGAAAAGTATTAATATGGTTGGTGAGAGTTAAGTAATTCTGTATAACTTCAGTACTTCCATAACTATCTCCGAAAGATTTCTATGGAGTTAGAGTATTTTTTGAGCTTTCAGTCATCATCTTATGAGGTAGTTTGGAGATTCTAGTGACAAGCTGAGAATGACCAATATTTGCTGAAGTGCCTTAATAGCTAAGGTGATTATGCAATCTTCTTTCTTAAGCTGCTAGAGCTTCTTGCATACTAACCTCTATCTATCAACTTCAGCTCTCATTTAATTAATCTATTAATTTTCCATAAAATCTGGTGCAGTTGATTATAGCCAAATGAAAATTCCATTGAATTCCATTCAAAAGATGAATTATAAATTCAGTTTTAGCAGCTAAATGTGACCATCACTTGTAGGAATTCTTGCTGATCTATAATGGTTACATCAACATAAAATGATATTTTGTATGCTTAATGCAGTTGGGTGTTTGTAGGACGCTACCATTTCTATTCCTTGGTACAGGCATATTTTTTATTGCAACATAGACGTACCAGGTTCAAAAAATCTGAAATATAAAACATGTCAAACCTCTAAGTATTGTGTGGTTCTCTAAATTTATCTGTAAGCTGTTTACACTTTTTGCAAGATTTTAACAGCTTTTATTTCTGGTTCTGCTTTTGAAACCATTGATAGGAGGTACTGTGTACACTTGCATGTCCTGTGAGATAATGAATTTCCACTAAAGATTCACCACTTTTTAAAATATAAAAGATGAAGAATGTATTTGAAATCAATAGCTGTAAAAAAATTTACTATTGATATTAGTTTTTACATTAATAACATTTTCTATATCTGGCAAGGCTCCAGGCAGTTTTGGGCTTATTTAAGTTTTTGTATTCTATAGTCAATCTATATTGTCCATTTGGCTTAATAACTAGCCATGCTGGACTGTTACATAGATGGCTCCTCTTTTCAGTTTTATCTTTTTTTGTAACTCACGTATGCTTATCCTTGTGTCTTCCCTTTCAAGGGATATTGTTTAGCAAATGCAGGTTTTAAAGGCTGCGGCAATTTCGTTGGAGAAATTTCCACTGATGCTAATGCTGCATTAAATTCCTTTAACATTTTTGAAGGAATGAAATCCTTGAACAATACTGGAATTATATCTACTCCTAGAATACTTCTCTACTTGCTCACAGGTGAACACTTCCCACTGCATTGGATCCTTATTATAATTAAATCAATGTTTGTTACATATGCTGGTATTATTTTTCTTCTTGAACCTTCTATGTATATTTATATTACCCCTGTGTTTCCTATCATCTATTTTCCTAAGTAAACTAATTTGGCTTCTGTAACTACTAAAAATGCGAATACCTGATGTCAGTGTGAATTTTCTATTTCTATCTTATATGAGGTCAATTATCTGATATTTTGTATACAAGAGTTCCCTTAATTTCCCTACTTATAGTATATAGTAATTGTTTCACTAAAACATCTCTTTCCAGAGACCTTTCACTTCAAGCAAAAATTTTTTAGTAAATTTTATAATTATGTTGTTCATTTTGCCTATTAAAGGGGTTATATTAAATTACTGTTACAGTAAGGTTCCATAAGACACCATTTATATATGGATGTATATATGCATTTATAAATACCAAAACACTCTATCATCAACATAGGATGACATTAAAAAATTCTGTTTTAATTATATAGTGATTTAAAAGATTTACTTCAAATATCATAACTTGCTTTGATCTGTTATTATTAATTTGTTATTCCAATATCTATTTCTCAATGAAAATTTTGATGACTGCCTGCTTAAAACTATAATCTGGGTCAGCATTGTGGCACAGGTTACTGGTCCATGTGCCAGCTTTTCTGCTTCCTATCAACCCCTGCAAATGTGTCTGAGAAATTGAAGGAAGATGGTCCAAGCATTTGGGCCCCTTCTCCCCGTTAGGATACCAGGAAGTAGCTCCTGGACCCTGGCTTTGGCTTGCCCTAACCCAGCTCATGGTGAGCATTTGTGGTCCGAACCAGCAGATGGAGGTTCTTTGCCATTCTGCCCATCAACTAATCCAGATGAAAACATAAATGAACAGTAGGATTTTTTTTTTTCTCACCGTTTCTTATTTTACCTTCTTGATAAAGAATTTATCACCTTCATGTGCGTGGAGCAGGGGGGCACTCCAGAGTGGAGCAGGTGGTAAGGAGGAAGCTTGGATCCCAACCACGAAGACTCCCAGACCTTCACCACAAACTATTAATACCAGCAACAAGGACTGCCAAGGAGGCCACAGGGAATTGGATGCCCTCGGAGGCTGAGTACTCTGAGGTCACCCCCCCCCCTCAACCGGGGCTTCCGCAGGGGATGGAAGAAGTCCAAACACTACCGCGCAGAAACCAACATCATCGGAAAGACAACCAGAAGCCCTGAGCGGTCCGCAGACACAGAAGAGCAATAAACGTCCTTCGGGACCAGGGAGGAGAGCTTTCTCTGGTCCGAGCCTGGCTCCACCTCTGGACCCCCGCCCTCCCTCGCAATGACCATCGGGATCGCTTCGAAAACCCCTCACGGCAAACAAACAATCATACAAACTAAAAAAAAAATCTAAAATAAATAGACAAACAACAAAAAGTAGAGCTTGAAATCTGACAAGAAAGAGCTGGCGTGGATTGGCTCATGCCTTGCTGGGTGGGACACAAAGATTAGTCACTCCTCACCATGGTGTTGAGGATTTTCCTGCACCCCCCCCCAAAAAAATGTTCTGCACCTTAAATGTCAACAAATATCTTGTTAGAGTTACAAGCCAGTCTAGATTATCCCGAAATCTGCCAAGATCAGCAAAATTGTACTTCAACACAACAAATGGCTAAATACTGAAATGAGGTAGACACGAGACAGCTGAATGGTGCCCTGTAGCCATTTTAAGGTATATAGCAGCCAGTCCGGTCCTGTATATAAACTAGGGTTGAGATGTCAATGAGCTAATCATGGGTTGTGGTTAGGACTTGCTTTTTTTTTTTTTTTTTTTTTTTTAACATACTGGTTACTCAAAACCATGTCAATTCCATAATATTGCAAATTGCTGTTGATGTTATGTTGGGACTCTTAATTGACTGTGATGATATTATACCAGCTCTAACTTCGGACCAGAAATGGTCTCCCCAAGAAACTGTTCAACCCATCTGGACAATAAGTAGCTGGACTCCATGCTTGGTATATGTTTGCAAGGAAAGAATCTTGATTGAATTTGAACTGTAATGCTGCATCAAGGTGGAGGAATCCACCAGGGGGGAGGGGAGGGGGAGAGGTGGGGGGATTCCCAGAGCCTATGAAACTGTCACATAATGACATAATGCAAAATAATTAATAAAAAATATATATATATAAAAGAATTTATCACCTGGAGGGCCCAGCGCAGTAGCCTAGCAGCTAAAGTCCTCACCTTAAACACCCTGGGATCCCATATGGGCATCAGTCCTAATCCCAGTGGTCTTTCTTCCCATCCAGCTCCCTGCTTTGTGGCCTGGGAAAGCAGTCGAGGATGGCCCAAAATCTTGGGACCCTGCACCCGCGTCGGAGACCCAGAAGAGGTTCCAGGTTCCCGGCTTTGGATCAGTGCAATTCTAGCCACTGTAGTCACCTGGGGAGTGAATCATCAGATGGAAGATCTTCCTCTCTGTCTCTCCTCCTCTCTGTATATCTGACTTTCCAATAAAAATAAAATAAATCTTTAAAACAAAATTTATCACCTGGAAACGAATAGTGCACATATTTTTAAATTCACTTTTTTGTGTGTAACCCTTTACTCTCACCCTCACAAACACACATCTCCTCCCCCTCCTCCGTCAACAGTCAGAACAAAAACACCATGAGGTAGACGCTTCCCAGCAGAGCAATAGAAGGGTGATGGACAGCACACATTCTGTATCCGGGCACGGATTATCAAAAAGAAAATTCCATTTTCCCACAAACTCAGATTGCTGCTGCATTCTTTTAAGTAGGTAGAACAAAAGCTGGCAGGAAATAGATCACTCTTCCAAAGCTAACAAGCCACAGTTAGTACTAACACGCTACAGTATTCTGCAGCAATTCAATTTTCCACACACCACAACGCAAAAACGATTTCATTCCAAACCTATTGAGTTCTCCCTTTTCTCAAATACCTTACCAACCCAGTATTCTTTCAGGTAAGTCCCCTCTCCTTGCCCAGCACCTCCTGTGTCCACTCTGAAAGTTCGCGAATTCATCCTGCACCACTCTCCAGTCCTTTCAGTTACCTGCCCCCTCTCCCAATCTCCTTTGCCCCACTTTTCCTAAGGGTTTCCTCCAAGCCCTGGTCCAGTCCCAACACTCCCGATCCTGTGCTAGTCCTTACTGGGAGATCAGCATCTTCCTGTTAGAACTCTTCAGAAACCAACCTGGCCTTCCTCCATGATATTCTTCTCTTTGCCCTCTCAATGCAGGAATAGAGACAAACACAGATCACCTGTCTTACTCTCCACTCCCAGGTGATTCTTGTCCCAGCGTTTCAGGCAACCCAATCCTTTCCCAGAACTTCCCTCCAGTCCTGTCATCAGTACCAACCTAAACCCCAGCTGTTACCCCAGCCTCTCCAAATCCAGACTTCGTGGATCGAAAGCTAACAGCACACACTTATTCTTTCAGATCTATTTCCAATGTTTCCATGTCCCAAACTCCCCTCTCCCTCTCCCCTCTCCTTCTTTTGCCTCTAACATCCCGCAGAACCCTGAGGATCTCACTCCCCAACATCCGTTCCGCCGCTCCTGTCTCTGTGGTCCCTAACTCCCCTCCACCCTAGTTGGCTCCAGATTTCTTCTCAGGCTTGAGGAGTCCCTCGCTGCTTTCTCCCCTCTCCTCACCAGTTAGAACACCTACCTCACAGCCAGATGGGTGGAACTGGAAGCCAAGCCGTCCTCAGCGCTTACAGGCCAGCATGTTCAGGGCAGTGGTGCCCAAGCCGCTGAGCTTCTGTACCAACTCCAGGTCAAGGGTTGGTTGTGTCCAAGTCCACCAAGGCGGGCCTCCACACAAACATCCCGCTTCCTCACATCTGAGCAGCTGCCCCTGCCACCCCAAACTTCATCTCTGCAGTCTCAAGCTCGCCTCCTGGATGCCTTAGCCTTTACTGCCGCCACCGGGGCAGCTCAGCTTGGCTGCTAACACAGCTGCCCAGAGCTCTGCTCTGCCTGCTGCGCAAGCGCCATCCAGCCTAGCCACGCCCCTCCAATAAACGTTCTCCCAGGTGCAGCTCCTTTCTTCACTCACACTTCTGCTAGTGCGCAGAGCAGGTCCAGGAGAGCTTCGTTGTTCCCTGTAGTGGGCTTCTTTCTGATTTACGCAATAAACTTACCATTTCACACACCCGAATCAACACCTGAATCTACTCACACACCTGAACATAACTTTATTACCGATCAGAGCTCCCCTAGGATTGGCCACATTTGGTACAAAAAAGCTAGAAATTCATCAGACAAGAGTCTCAAGGGTATCAGTCATATTTTTTTTTAAAGATTTTTTATTGTTATTGGAAAGCCGGATATACAGAGAGGAGGAGAGACAGAGAGGAAGATCTCCCATCCGATGATTCACTCCCCAAGTGAGCTGCAATGGGCCGGTACGCGCCAATCCGAAGCCGGGAACCAGGAACCTCTTCCAGGTCTCCCACGCGGGTGCAGGATCCCAAAGCTTTGGGCCGTCCTCGACTGCTTTCCCAGGCCACAAGCAGGGAGCTGGATGGGAAGTGGAGCTGCTGGGATTAGAACCGGCGCCCATATGGGATCCCGGGGCTTTCAAGGCGAGGACTTTAGCCGCTAGGCCACGCCGCCGGGCCCGGTTATCAGTCATATTAACAAATGTCCTTGCCTGGTCAGGAGTTGGATGCTTACGTACTGGGCCGCTGGACACTTGGTCCCCTCTGTAACATGCCCTGTTTGGTGGCCATGGATTTGTGTGAACTCCTGCGTGCTCCTCAACGTGGCACGAATTGTATTGAAAATGTCCACCACCTAGTGATACTGCAATGCAAAGCACACCCGTGTGAGTTTGTGCTGGGGCTCACATAAACACCCCTACCACTCTGCCAGCTGTACACAACACACACAGTTACGCACAGTGTTAACCTGGTAATGACAATAAATGGCAATGTGTTACAGTGTGTTCCATCTACTTAGTAAACTGTTAAACGCCCTCCTGCATTCTGGAAGAAGGCATCGTCACCCTAGGAGACTGTAAGTACTTGGACAGGAAGACGCTGTATGGATCTGTAGCCTAGCAGCAAAGGGCTTTTCCGTACAGCTTAGGTGCACAGTTATTTATTAAAAGAAATGAGTTTTTTCTATTAACAAATATTGGGCCGAAGAGGCCTTTCTGGAAGCTGAGAAAGAAAAGAAATTGAACTCACTTTATCTCCAGACCTGAGGGAATTGTAAAGTGAAAATTTCTTGATCTCAGACTTCAATTCCACGTTAATAAAAGATCAAGAAATTTCTGATTAATTTAGATATGGAATATTATATAGACAGCAGCTGCGTATTTTAGATTTGTTCTTTTTCTTCTTTCTTAGTTAACATCTCAGAGCTAAACTATTCCATAATCTCTAACACTTCAAGTTCACAATTCTGACAAAAATTATGCTGCTTCTAGTTTACTGGAATCTTCTGCCTCTGACTCCTAGCTATTAAGCATCACATATTCAGGGGATAGATGAACAAATTGTTCAACTGAGCAAAACCCACGCTCTCCTTTAGACGTCTGGAACTGGTATCATATGTGACAGTATCATTTTCTCTACATTTTGTTCAAATGAATTTTTGCGTAAGTTTAAAAAAAAGAAAGCAAGCACAATTTTTTTTATTCTGAAGGTCTCTGGGCACTAGTGAGAGAAGTCAATGTAGAGACAGGCTAGATCACATGATTTTAACCCTTCACAGACATGAGCAGCAAGGAATCACTGAAGAATTCATGAGGAAGTGAATAATCGGATGAAAACTGTATGTATCAATTTTATAATTTAATAACATTTTCCTAGCAGCCCTTTATAGGAGACTAAAAATGCCACTCTAAGGTATACTTCTGTGGTACATTTCAAGATAGCTATTGACTATTCTTACATTTGTAAGAATGACTATGAAAAGCAAGAAAGAAAACAACAGATACAAAATGTCCTACGAGGCTTCCCAACTACCCAAGAAGGAACTAGGAAAGATCACGCCATCAGAGAAGCAGGCTCTCACCTTCTCTTCTGAGGACAGTGGCAGATTACCGAGGACATTGTATCTACATAATCATTTTATTCACTGTAACACCCACTCCTTTTCCCTAGAAGCTCCAAAACCTGTTCTGGTGCTACATAAAACTTTAATCATCTGGCTTTTGTTTGGCTTTGTATAACTCCTGTGGGTATTCATGTAATACGCTGGTTCAATTTTCATTATATTATTCTATATGCTTTTAATATATTCCAGAGATTCAATTGAGGAACATCACAAGAGTGATAGATTATATATCATATATATATATCATATATATATATATATATGATTGATTTGAAAGACAAAGTTAAAGAGAATGATATATTCCATCCGCTGGTTCATTTCCCAGATGGCTGCAACAGCCTGGGCTGTGCCAGGCAGAAGCCACAAGCCAGGGTTTTCATCTAGATGTCCTATGTAGTGGCACAAGCACAAGAACTTGGGACATCTTCTACTGCTTTCCCAGAAACATTATCAAGGAACTAGATCCAAAGTGAAGCAGAGAGACATAAATCAGTGTCCATATGGGATACTAATGTCACTGCTAATGGCTTAACTCACTGTACTATAACATGGTTCTTAGAAGAAAATTATTAAATGCCCCTCCACCTCCAGAACAGACATATTAAACTGCTTTCTAGAGATGAGAGCAACTTAGACCCAGTAACAAGTAGAACTATCTAAGGTAATTTGGCTAATAAGTGCTGTGGTTGAGAAAGTTAAACCAGGTGGTTGTTCTAACAAAAACAAGAGAGGCAGGCATTTGGTATGGTGCTTAAGGCATGCTTAAGGAATGCTCACATCCATGTCAGGTGGGGTTAGAGTCCTAGCTTTCCTTCCAACTCAGCTTCTTAGTAATAAACACCTTATGAGGCAGTGGTTTAGGGTTAAGGCACTTGGGTCCCTGCCAGCCACAAGGGAGACCAAGAATGAGTTCATCCCTGGCTGTTGTGGACATTTTTGGAAAATAAACCAGATCTTCCACTGTCTGCCATTGTTTCTCCCTCCCTCTCTCTCTCTCTCTCAATAAAAAAAGGAAGAAATTTCTAATCATGGGTAAGGGAAAGATCTTGGCTAGTAAGAGGAGTGAAGACTGGAAGCAAAACTCAAAAGCAGAAAATTTATAATTCACCTCACATAAAACATTTTACCTGATTTTTAAAATGATCCAATGATGGCTAATTGTAAGAGAGTAATAAATTAAAAAGTCACAATGTGCGATCAGGTGTGGGAGGCAGAGGAGACATGGAAAGATTCAGAGACCTGTGATTGTAGGCACACTGATGGAACAGTGTGAGAGAAGCACTCTGCTTTGCTTCTCCCTTTCCACATGCTGCCTGGCTCAAACCCATGCACAATACTGAAACTCACCACGAGAGCCCAATTCTGTGGTCTCCTCTCACTCCTCTTCATCCTTCTCCCTGCTCTCTTACTCCTCCAAAAGGCTGCATCCCCCACTTAGAATTTGTTCCTCAGGGGTTCTTTGTCCTGATTCTAGATTATTCTAAGAAAAAACTAGTTATAAAACATGCAAGGTGTACTTAAAAATAAAAACTCAGGGCTCCTGTAAATAATACTAAGATATTCAAGACAACAACAGCAGAGCATTTAACCAACAATGGAGCAAGCATAGGGAGATCTGTGCAGTTGCACATGTCACACAGCCAGGAATCTGGCTCTGATTCCATTGCAGTGTTTATTTCCCTAGATTGCTAATCACTGTAAGGGACACACGAAAAAGGGTGTAATTGGCTCTGAAGACCAAGAGGCCTCAGGCCAAGAAAGTAGCTTATTTCGAGGAAAATCAGCACATTAGGGCTCGCAAGATGAAGGATACCGCCTAAGGGGCTGGGCTTCCCCCTTTCCATGCTTATATGGCTTCCAATGTTTTTTTGTGGTGCAGTACTCAGTGAAAAGAAAGCTGGTTGTCTGCCCTCTCAAAGGTTAAGACCAAGTATTTGAGGAATAAGTCAAAGCTATAGTCAGCCCCAGTTTTTTTTAAATGTTAAACAATATGCACAGCTTGTAAAGTTTAATGATAGCAAATATTGTTTAAGTGATTGCTATGAAGAATCCTCTTTAATGATATAGCATCTTGGGACAGATGTGGGCGTACTTGGTTAATCTGCTGCTCAGGATGGTAGCATCTCATATGGGAGTTCTGGGCAGCCTCTTGTAAAAATTACTGGTTCCAGGGTATCCCTGGCATATAGCACAATCAGACTCTGGTGCATTGTCATGGTCTATAAAATGCCAGTTATTGTTGTTCCTTAACATTGACACATTGCCTCCACTCTCACTGGACTCGGCTTCATCTATTGTGCTTCCTAAAAACAATCATTAGAGTTGGAAGCCACCTCACTGTACAATGAGGAAATCAAGTAAGACCGTCAAGTGCCTACATCAGTGGTGGTCCATTGGTGGTCTCACTGGAAGGGGGCTCTCTGGCCTTGGACATCTGTCCCTGAGCTATTCCTTTACAGACATGCCAGCAGGACACAGTGAGCCATCACCAGCCAGAGAAGAAAGCTGGTACCTTTCTAGCCTCATATCAGAGGCCAGAAAATCTGGCTTCTATTCTAGACTTAATCACTGAGGAATTCTGTATTGGTAATTCACAGCAAGGCTAGTGTAAACCTCAGGTTCCTCACCTGTAAAGTGGTGATCTTCATGTACATTGACAGATGGCTTACTACGTGCAATTAGGACCTGCCAAAATCTAGGGAACTAGTTTATTCACCATCACCAAAAGGTAAGGAGAGAGCTATGGGAAGTGCAATCCAATTTTTAAGACTGTGAAAACTGGCACTTTAAAGCTTATACTAGGTCATGGGAAGTTGTATGGGTTCACCTGACTCTTAGAGTCAATATTTTCACTCCAGTTTGACTGAATTTTTCAGGAAACTCCCCATCTCTAAAAAGCAGTAAGAGTGAGGAAGGTTTTGACTGGGAGCAAAAGGGAAACTTTCTCAATGGTCCAGTTTCCCAGAAACCAGGGCTCCATCCACCTGACTGCACTGGCAATTTTGAGAGCCCAGAATAGAGACAGGGTACTTTTCCTGTGAGCTCTATTTCTGAGACTAGCTAAGGGTTCCAGAAGTATGTTAGTCCACCCCAGGGGAGGAAGGAAGCATAGCCAAGGGGGAGTTCACCTCAGAAAACCATCAATGCAATAGGGGAAACAGAGCAGACTGGATGGCTGGGTCTGACCACAGCAGCAAATCAGTGCCATTAGGATCAGTGCATGTATTCCACAATCAGCTGGGACCCCCAAAACAACTTCTACCCCTGTGAAATTTTGGAAAGGGTAGGGAAAGGCATCAGCAAGCATCTAAATTACAAAATAGATACTGAGCATCTTCCTTGCCTTGTTCAACTTTGTATTCTCACCAACCCAGTACTATGCCCAGCATATAGTAATGTCCAATAGATTATTGAATTGACACACAAATGAACTTATTTCCCACTACCAATGAGGCACAAATCAAGACATGTGTTTCATACTGGAGTTTACTGTCAAGCAGGTTGGGGTGAGTCTCCTCATCTGGGTTTCCCACTCGGTAGTCCAGAAAAATAATGTCTATTTCTTCAAATCCCCCTTGGATTCAGTTATTTATCTCACAGGACATCTAAGAAAAATGCACAGGTTAGACTTGCAAAGGTAGCACTACTTGGGACTATGTATTTATTGAACACTTGCCATCTGTACAATGGAAAACTAGAATTTGGGGATTACAGGTAGCCTGGTATTATAGAAATGAGGAAACTGGAAGTTCTAAAGATTTCAAGTGAATTTTTTTTTAAAAAAATGGGAGAATCCTCAGAATCAAATCTCTTTCATAGTTGATTTTTTTTTTTCAGGAAGGTGCTTGCCAGTTGAACTAGATCCAATAGTCAATTTGCCCTCAGAAAACCATTAAATAAATTCTTAAAGAACAAAAGAAGCTGTAAGTTGCAAACCTCCATTTTTTTCTTACTTCTGTTGTGTTTGCAAGAGATGGGAAAGAGAATTGGCATAAAATATCAACAACAATAAAGTGGCATTTTCATAGTGCCACACTGTTTAAAATGTCTTTTCACCTAAATTTCTCACTTAATATACATGATGAGCCTCTGAGGTGATATTAACCCATCTTACAAGTCAGAAAACGGAGATCCAGGGAGAACAAGCACCTTGCCCAAGATCACACAGTAGTGTATTGCCAATGTTGATTTTTAAATGCATAATTCCCACCTCACTGAATAGTTATTTTGCTGTACCAAAACAAACTTATCTTTTCCTTCCTTTTTCATTAACTTCTTGAAGTAGCCTCATACACAGAAAATGAGAGCGAGGAAGACTAGATGAGAATCTGATTTTGCTGGCAATCAACATCAAAGTGAGCCTAAACCAACAGCAAACCAAGACTTCGCTTAGAATTTCCATCTTTGAAAACTTCTGCTTATTGCATCCCTTCAACAGAATCCACAACAGCCTTGAGCTCATCCAGACTAATGTTTTTATGCAGTGTAATCATTCATCTTTTACATAACAGCCTTGAGATGTTGCTTTTAAATTCCTAATTAACAAAATAAGAACCATTTGGGTGTCCAAAATCATGTATATAAAGGTTTTCAAAAAGTTTATGAAAAACTGTATTACAATAAAACTATACATTATCTTTTGTTTCTCTTATGTACTGAATGTCTCTATGAGTCTTCACACACTGTCAGGTTTTCTCTGGTAGATTTGTGGGTGATTTTCATTTTGTTATACATATCTGAATCTGTTTTAATGGACCTTTTTATATTTATTTGTTTATATTTATTTATTTATTTATTTATTTATTTGGGTTACAGAAAGAGGGGGGTGGAAGAGCTACAGAGAGGGAGAGAGAAAGAGAGAGAGAATCTTTCATCTGCTGGCTCACTCCCCAGATGGTTGTAATACCAGGACTGACAGGCTAAAGCCAGGAGCTCAGAACTTCACCAAGTTTCTCGTATGACTAGAAGAAGATCAAACACTTGTACTATCTTCCCCTGGTGCATCAGCAGGAAGCTGGAATCAGAAGTGGAACAGCTAAGACATGAACTGGTACCCATATGGAATGTCAACATTGCAGGCAGTGGGTTTACCAGCTGATCCGAATAAGCAGATTTTCTTTCAGGTTAGAGAAATCAATAAGGGCTCACATTCAGCCTTGTAGTTAACAGCAATAACTGGGATGTCCATGTTCCACACTGTGTGCCTAAGTCAAGCCTTTTGTGTGGCTCCTGACTGCAGCTTCCAGTTAATGGAGGGCAGCCTCGGTGGTGACTCAAGTAATTGTGTTTTTACAACACACATGGGAAACCTGGATTGAGGTCCTAGCTCTCCCACTGTTTGGGAAATTTCAGGAACGAATCACTGAATGGGAACATATTCTCTCTCTCTCTCTCTCTGAAATAAATAAATTGTTCTAAGAGGTATACTTTAAAATAAACAATAATACCCACTTCCTTCTGTATGGAGGATTAAGCTCAGGTGTTGTCAGGATACAATAAGCTCATGAAAGTCAGAGTCCATTGCTCAGGCTAGCAAAGCCCAGCGAGGGGGAGGGCACTGCAACACTGTCAGCTATCTCGCTGCCTTTTAGCAATGCCTGCTCTACATTTATGAAATCATCCTCTCCAACACAGTAGCTCCTTTCCCTTGTCACAGAAAAAGGATGGAAAAGCTGAGGGCCTCTCCTAGCTTCTCCATCCAGTAAACACCCCAGTGTTTACTCTAAATCCCAAGTAAACACTATGGCTGGGGGTTGGGGGTTATATACGGGCAACTTCTGATAATGATTTTGGAGTAAGGGAAAAGTAGCTCCCTGTCAGAATTGAAACATTCTGAATTTATGAATTGAAAAATAAACAGACTTATAAAAACAGTCATTTATCAATATCCTGTAGACATCAATTCCAACCCCATCCCCAAAATTGTCTTTTAGAACAGAAAGCTACTTTCTGGGACCAATCACGGTGGCCTGGCAGCCAAAGTTCTTGCCTTGAATGTGCCAGGATCCCATATGGGCACCAGTTCTAATCCTGGCAGACCCGATTCCCATCCAGCTCCCTGTTTGTGGACTCAAAAGCAGTCAAGGACGGTGCAAAGCCTTAGAACCCTGCACCCACGTGGGAGACCCAGAAGAGACTCCTGGCTCCTGGCTTCAGTTCGGTTCAGCTTTGGCCATTGTGGTCACTTGGGGAGTGAATCATCAGACGGAAGATCTTCCTCTCTGTCTCGTTCTCTTCTGTATATCTTCCAATAAAATAAATAAATCTTAAAAAAACATGTATCTATTTTCTGTTGGAAAGGCAGATCCACAGAGAAGGCGACACAGACAGACAGATTCACTGTGCATGGGCTTACTCCCACATGACCTCAATTGCTGGAGCTGAGTCAATCTAAGGTTAGGAGCCAGGAGCCTTCTCTGGATCCCCAAAGCATGGGTGTGGAGTCCTAAGGCCCTGGGCCATTCTGCACTGCCTTCCCAGGCCTCAAGCAGGCAGCTGGATGGGAATTACAGCAGCCGGGATACGAGCTGGTGTCCACTTGAGATCCCAGTGGTTTCAAGGTGAGGATTTAGCCATTAGGCCAGTGTACCAGGCCCCACTTTCCTAATTTTAAAGAGAGAGAAAGAAGTTCTATTTCTTTGGGTTACTTGGAAAATTAAAGGTGATACTGTACATGAAATAGTTTTGTAAGCTACAAAGCCCTATGCAAATGGAAGATTTCACTGTGACTATTTTGACTCATGTACTTGGCTGAGGTATTCAATCTTCAGAGTTTTTTTTTTTTTTTAAGCTGAGCTGTAAAATGGAATAAAGATCAAAACAGAGTCTTCCCTCCCTCTCAGTATGCATAGTTTCCGATCCTGACTTTCCCCACTTAAATGCTGGCTGGTCTTGAGCACGTGAGATAACCTTTCTGCGCCTCAATCTTCCTTATCTGAAAACTAGGAATACAGTTCTGACTAGCACTTACCTCCCAGGGTTATTCTGAATAGCAGACAAGAATGTTAAAGTTGTTAAAAAAAAATTACAATGGCACTGCGGGACACACAATAGACTTGATGTATTATCACTACACTCTCAGGATTTTTATGAAACAGGCAAAAGGAGGACATTAAGCAGCCTGTACTACAAAATAAACTGCCATCCAAAGTTGGCAAAGAAAACGCATATCAGACTCCCTTGGAAAGTATCCCGGAAATGTAGGACATTTTCACTGTTTGGGACACCCTTTAGAGAGAAAAAAGGCATCATATTCTCTAACAAACCCCTAGTCCTTCTCCCCTCTCCTTTCCTACTTTGTATTAAAAACAAACAAAAAGCTGTACGTCTTAGCAAAGCTTCTTTTCTTTCCTACACTCTTGTCCCAGGAGACCTGCTTCTCTTCTGGGGGAGACCTGCCCTAAGAGCCCACGTGGTTGTGTCTGCACGTTACAGGCTGCAAGGGGTTTGTGTGCCCTGTCAAACCATGCCACATTTTATTAACGTGGATGCAAGTAACTTGCTATTTCGGAACATTTAAAAAAAATTTATTTGAGAACTGTGCTCTCCCGTCAAGAGAGAGGAGGTATCAGAGCAACGCTGAGGTTTTTTTAAAAAAATTTTATTTTATTTTTATTGGAAAGTCAGATATACAGAGAAGTGGAAAGACAGAGAGATAAATCCCCATCCACTGATTCACTCCCCAAGCAGCTACAATGGCCGGAGCTGCATTGAACTGAAGCCAGGAGCCTCTTCTGGGTCTCCCATAAGGGTGCAGGGTCCCAAGTCTTTGGGCTGTCCTTGACTGCTTTCCTAGGTCACAAGCAGGGAGCTGAAAGGGAAGTGGGGCTGCCAACATTAGGACAGGCACCCATATGGGATCTCAGTGCACGCAAGGCTAGTACTTTAGCCACTAGGCTGCAGTGCTGGGCCCAAGGCTGAGTTTGAAAAGGATTCCTAACTCTCAGGTGGATGACCCCAGGCATCACTATAGTCAAACAACTTGCCAGATATGGCAAACTAAAATTGGGAATTAAATGTTTCTCTTGGGGGGCAGTTGGGACTCTTTGCTTTCCTGGTGAAAACCCTGAGATGCCAAAAAAAAAAAAAAAAAAATCTGCCCTGGTGGCCTAGGGGGAGCCATACAGAGGGAAGGGCCTCTGGCAGAATTTCAGAACCATTTCCCACCCTTCTCTCATCCCCGGACTAGATTCTGAAAGATCCACTGTTGAAAAGCACAAAGAAAAGGGGGACTGCTTGTCACCTGAGAAGCCAGCATGCCATGAGGGCCCTGGTTGCAGTCTGGGCTGTTCTGTTTCATATACAGCCCCCTGCTTGTGGCCTGGGAAAACAGCAAAGGATAGTCTGAGTGCTTGTGCCTTTACAATACACTTTACAATACACTTGGGAGACCAAGAAGCTCCTGGCTTCAGACTGGTCCAAATGTTCATTACAGCCAATTGTGTAGTGAATCAATGCATGGAGGACCTTCCTTTTCCTTTCCTTTCCTTTTTCCTTTCCTTTCCTTTCCTTTCCTTTCCTTTCCTTTCCTTTCCTTTCCTTTCCTTTTCTTTTTCTTTTCTCTTTTTCCTTCCTTCCTCCCTCCCTCCCTCTCTTCCTCCTTCCTTCCCTCACCACTCTAAATTTTAATACATACAATAATTATTTAAAAAGGAAAATAATAAGGACAGGTCAAACTTCCAGGTGTTTCTTTTATAGGACATCCTTGTCTGATTTGTTTCCATTTTATTCTGTCCGGGTGGGTGCTGTCTTGGAGAACTCTGACTGGCTGTAAGGTTGGCTTCAGGTGGGTGGGTAATGGCAGTTCATCACATGGAGGCACCTACAGAGGTTTGCTACTTACAGAGGCTAGCAGACGGAAGCAAGCCCCAGGGTCAAGGGCAGGAAGCACCAATCCTAGACAAGCAAGCTACAATCTTGGAGGTGCACCTTCAGGGTCCACAAATGGAAAAGTGAAGGTAGAAGGAAGGAGGGATGCAGAAAATGGTTAAGCAGTAATCTGTGTACGTCCACAGAATTCTGCTCCCCACTCACTGAGACCCTTGTGCTGGGGCAGCATTGAAGATATGTAAGAGTTAGAAAATCATGAATCTTTTTAGATTTCTGTTAAATTTTATGTGGTGTAAACTTTTTTTTTAAAGATTTATTCATTTTATTACAGCCAGATATACAGAGAGGAGGAGAGACAGAGAGGAAGATCTTCCATCCGATGATTCACTCCCCAAGTGAGCCGCAACGGGCTGATGTGCGCCGATCCAAAGCCAGGAACCTGGAACCTCTTCTGGGTCTCCCACACGGGTGCAGGGTCCCAATGCATTGGGCCATCCTCAACTGCTTTCCCAGGCCACAAGCAGGGAGCTGGATGGGAAGTGGAGCTGCCGGGATTAGAACCGGCGCTCATATGGGATCCCGGGGCTTTCAAGGTGAGGACTTTAGCCACTAGGCCACGCCGCTGGGCCCTATGTGGTGTAAACTTTGAAGATTTAACTTTCTTATTTTTTTTTATTGGAAAGACAGATTTACAGAGAGGAGAGACAGACAGAAGGAGCTTCTGTCCACTGTTTCACTCTCCAAGTGGCCACAACGGCCGGAGCTGAACTGATCTGAAGCCAGGAGCCGGGAGCTTCTTCCAGGACTCACACATGGGTGCAAGGTCCCAAGACTTCAGGCACTCCTCTACTGCTTTCCCAGGCCACAAGCAGGGAGCTGGGTGGGAAGCAGGGCTGCCGGGATTAGAACCAGCACCCATATGGGATCCCAGCAGTCACAAGATAAGGACTTTAGCCTTTAGGCTACCGTGCCAGGCTCTTATGTGTTTTTTTTTTTTTCAGTTTCTCTAATTCCAAGTGATCCTAATAAACATGGTGTACTTTACAAATTGGGCGGGGAGAAAGCTATTACAGTATGTCTCAAGATTTACTCCCTAGTAGATCAGCTGGAATACGTTTTCTTTAACTGTCCAGTGCTCAAGTTTTATTCCATAACCTTCAGGGCTAACTCTTCTGAGGCCTGGGTATCAACATTCTCTTACATTTTCTGAGTTTTTCAGTCTGTAGCTGTGTTTGAGAACCAGTTTCAAATGGGGATATGACTCGACAAGTGGCATTGCATAACCCTTTAGGAAAGTTTGGTTTGCCTACGAGGAGATATTTTTCTATTCTGTAACCCATGTTAATTCCTGGAAGAAGGAGGCTTCTGAATTTTTTTAGCTGACTTATTCGAAAGACAATGTGACAGAGAGTTTGCTGTTTAATCTTCTGGTTTTCTTCCTGAAATCCCAAACTTGCCATGGCCATGGTAAGCTGAAGGCAGGGGCCAGGAATCCATCATGGTTTCCTCATGGTTTCCCAAGTGCCTGAACTGAGTATAATATCCTTATGTATGTGCTGCTTCTTGGTGGCTCAGACTCAAAAATATAAAAGGTGCAAGTGATCTCTTTGGGGTTTTGAGTCTTCATCTGACGGGAAGATTGCCTTGGACTGGGATCTCTGATATCACACATGACCTCCATTCAGTCTCCATTCCTGGGAATTCCACACTTCTGTGCTGATTTTGCCATTTTTTTCACATATTTCTGCCCAGGTGTCAGCACTATCCCTCCTGCCCAGCAGCTGTTGGGAAGCTGGTTCCTCCCATGACATCAGCCCTATGCAGCCCTGCTCCTCTAACAGGCATCATAAACATGAGGGGACTCATAGAGCCTGATTGTCTGACCTGCAGTGGCCAGTGGAGCATGGCGGACCTTGGAGGCCACTGTATCTGGGGACCTACCGTCAGCCTCCTCTGTGTCCGAGCTTAGCTGCAAACCCACAGGTAATGCACAAATGGGTCAGCTGAGAAATGATTCTCAGTCTGAGTCTTCTACTTTCCTTTCTGGGAAGAGTTTTCTTCATTCTTCTAATGCCTTCTCAAAGGGTGGGCATAAACTGAATAACAGAAACCCAGGAAATTCATAAAGCTGTTCATGAGGTTAAACAAGATGAAACTTAAATGAGACTGGCTGAATAAATGATTTTTGTTGATTTTTTTTTTTTTTTGGCTTTTACTTAAAACATTGTTTTTCCTGTACTTCAATTCACCTCTTCTAGATACAGGAAAACTTTTTTTCTGAGATTTCTGCTTAACAATGTTCTGGTATAACACAGTTGTTTAAACAAGGATAAAAAGCATTCACCTTTTTCTTCCTTTATTCTTCCCAAAAATTGGATTGTGTATTTTCCAGTAGCCTAGGTAACTGGAAGGCAGGGGCTCCAAAGATTCCATGACACTCCCCTCCTTCTAATTGTGTTATTGGTTTGGCCAACAGTTACTTGGCAAGGAGGGCTTTGTGCGCTCACTTGTGTCAGTGACCAAGCTAGAAGCAGTTGCTTCAGAGTTGAGTTCTGAGTACCTAACATTGATTGGATTGTGATTTAAGACTTTTTTTTTTTTCCTGATGGGTGTTTCCTAACAGTAAGTTTACATGTTGCGTTCTTGTCATCCTTCTGTCCTAATGAAAGCTGCTGAATGTTACTTGTTTGAACTCATTCTATACCTGGATTTATTTTCCCTAGTCTCTGGATCCACCTCTCCAGCCAGAAACACCGAGATGGCAGAACCACTTCATCCTTTGTTTGACCCAACCAATGAAATGAGCATAGTTGATATCAGCCAGGCACTAACGGCCCAACTGCAGAAGAACCAACAGGAATTACAATAAATTAAAAATATATCACATGCAATATCAGATGAAAAATGCTGGAGAAATAATTGGACAAAGAAAGAAATTCCTTTATATTTATATGAAAGTACTATCAAATAGAAAAATGATCAAAAGGCAAGAAAAAAACAATTTAAAGAGAATTGCTAATTTTCCCTGAATATATATGCAAATACATTCAAGATCACTTATAAAAGAAATTATATCAGTACTTTATATAATTTTTCACCTGTCAGGTTGGTTAACTCATTTCTAGGATCCTCACTTCTTGATAAAAGCTAGGAGTTCAGTACTTTGCATTAGAATCTTTTGCATGTGGTTTGAAAACATTTTCTGTAACTGTGGCTTACACTTAAAAAAAAAACCTGTAGTGTCTTTTGATAAACTGAACTGAACATTTAGTACTATGTACCTTAACCATATGGCCTAAGCTGTATTATATATACCTAAATTTTTAAAATTTTTCATGACAGTTGTTATTTTCAGGTGAGAAGCTGCAGATAGTTGCTTTAAACTTTTGAATTTATGTATTAGAGAGCTCTTATCTGCTGGTTCCCTCCTCAAATGCATACAACAATCAGATGGACCAGGGCCAGATGCCTGGAACTCAATCTAGGTCATTTACTTGGGTGACAGGAACACAATCACTTATTCCTCACAGTCTGCATCTGTAGTAAACTGGGGTCAGGAGCTGCCACCAGGTATCAAACCCAGGCATCTCATATGGAATGCCTGCTCTGAGATACATTTTTCCGTACATTTTACTGTAGACATTTTTAAGCACGTTACCCGGTAATTCCATTTTCATGAAGTTTTTAAAGACCTCTAACATTAAGGAACCCTGTGGGATCCAGATTCTAAAGTAATAGATGTCTGCCCATCTCCTTTCATTTCTACCACTACCTCCTGGTACCAACCAGTGCATATTTTCCTTTTTCACAAGCTCAGAGAATTTAAATGACCTCAATGTCATATAACCAGCAGCCCTTTTTCAAACATCATTAAGGATGCAGACACAAAGAACACTGGGGCCTTTTCAATAGTACCACAGATACAAGTGTTATACTAGTGAATTGGTACCTCTACTCTATGGAATACTATTCAGCCATTAAAAAGAATGAAATTCTACCATTTGCAACAAAATGGTTCCAACTAGAGACCATCATGCTCAGTGAAATAAGCCAATCCCAAAAGGACAAATATATTTTCATTTTGATATAAATAGCAGAGAAATGGACTTGTGATTGTTGCCAAAGGACTATACTATTGTAACAGTAGGGGAAAACAGTGAGGTGGGAAGGAGAATGAGGAGGGTAGAAGAGAAAATCCCTCAGCCTATATAACTGTGTCATGAAAACTAAAACTAAAAATATATATAACATTACAACACTCTCAGGAGATTGGCAAGTATTAACCCCATACAGATATGGAATGCACATTACAGAGAGGATAAACAGCTTTCTCAAGTATGGTGAAGCTGAAATTATGACAATTTGACAGGATAAGTGACATTACCAAAGGATCTGGAAGCTACATTATTCTGGTTTCAGCAGCCAGCCAGCACCTTCACTGCTCTTTGCTCTTCTCCGGATAAAATTTCCACCAAGGAGAGCAGACTTGGTGTGGCAACACCCACATCAACACCATCATAGCCCTGGCCTGTCTGGAGCTAACTCTCTGATGGTCTGAAAGCAGAGAAAATTCAGATACTAATGACAGACTTTCAACCTGCTTGTTTTTAAGGAGCTGATAACTGAAGTGTATGATTGAACATGTTCAGTACTGGGTGGCAGGGGCAGCCTCTGAAGTCTTCTGGGTGATAAAACTGGAAGCTTTTTAATTTACCTCCTTGATGCTGGCCCAGCCTCACTCAGTTCCAGCCAGCAGGGCCTTATCTGGAGCATCTCAGCTACATCATTATGTGACTTTCAATTAAATATCTCAGTCATTTATAAGCATTGTTCTTTATCTGTAGTTGTGAGGAGTGGAAAAATTGCCTTAGGAAGATGTTCCTCTTGATTTATGCTCTCAGTTCCCCATGGATATTCAGTTATTATGTGACACACACTCAGATTAATTGCTTATGTGATTAGCAGTGATTGTTGCTCTTGCTCTAGGGACAAAAACGGCAGCTTTGTTACCCGAGGTTAAAAATCGAATGGATAAGTGTGTAAGCTTCTAGCTACAGTGCTGGGATGACCAGAGAAAGGAGAAAAAAAAGGGGGGGAGGAAACAAAAATGAGTAATAGTAAATGAAAACTCCTCTTTTGTTACAAAAGATAATATTATGAGAAAGAGACTGGATGCATGGAAATTATCAGTTATATATGAAATGTTTCTTAGCGGGATCAGTTTATATTAGAATTTGTATCTCCTGTTATGTGAGCTAGAACTGTGCAAGACTACATTTATGAAAATGATTTACTTATTTGAAAGGAAGAGTTTAAAAGAGATAAGGGGAGGGCCTGGCAGCGTGGCCTAGCGGCTAAAGTCCTCGCCTTGAACGCCCCCGGGATCCCATATGGGTGCCGGTTCTAATCCCGGCAGCTCCACTTCCCATCCAGCTCCCTGCTTGTGGCCTGGGAAGGCAGTTGAGGATGGCCCAATGCTTTGGGACCCTGCACCTGCGTGGGAGACCCAGAGGAGGTTCCAGGTTCCCAGCATCGGATCAGCGTAGCACCGGCCCATTGCGGCTCACTTGGGGAGTGAATCATCGGATGGAAGATCTTCCTCTCTGTCTCTCCTCCTCTCTGTATATCTGGCTGTAATAAAAAATGAATAAATCTTTTAAAAAAACAGAGAGAGATAAGGGGAGGCAGAGAGCTGAGATCTTCCATCTGCTAGTTCCCTATGCAAATGGCCAAAGCCATGTCAGGCTGAAGTAGGGAGTTTGGAACTCCATCTGGTCTCCTACATGGGTGGCAGGGGTCTAAGCAGTTGGGACTTCTGCTGTTTGTTCCAACATTTGGGTGGTGGATCAGAATAAGAGTATCTGTCACTCAAACTGTACTTCAATTGGATGCTATGTTGTAACACTGGCCCTGTACCCACTATGATTTAATTTTGTCTTGTTATTTCATAGAATACACTAAAGACATATTTATCTTCAGGAACTTAAAAGCAGCTCCTTTGGTTGTCCTTTCGTGTGCCAGAAAGAAGTCACATTGTTTTTGAACACTAAAGTATTTTACAGAAATGTTGTACACTAAATTACTTCTCATTTAACCTTGATAAACTGCTATGGGAGTTTCTGCTTTTTAGGTGCATGGTAACCTTCTGGATATAGAAAACACAGCACGTGTACCCCTTTGGTTACTAATTGCAGCAAGATCTCCCACTTCCACTCACCTTCAAATTTTCATTGTGCTTTTGATGGATCTCAGAGTCACCTTTATCACGATGGCTCTTCAGAGGTGACTGCTGATATCCCATTTCATCTGGTGTTCATTAAGTTCCAATTTCCCTGAAAGGCAGGTTCCAATAATGTTTTAATCTAAAAAAGAAAACAAGGAAACCATTTATTCCCATAGCATATACACTTGTAAATGCCTATTTGACACATTAATGCACTGAGTTGTCCTGAATTTTATATTAATTTGCTTAATTTCAAGGTTTGAAATTGTTACTTTGAAGAATGGTCTACTCTTTCTGGAAGTTTTCAGAATTTATTTATTTATTAAATTTTATTAAGATTTATTTATTTTATTACAAAGTCAGATATACAGAGAGGAGGAGAGACAGAGAGGAAGATCTTCCATCCGATGATTCACTCCCCAAGTGAGCGCAACGGCCGGTGCTGCGCCAATCCGAAGCCAGGAACCTGGAACCTCCTCCAGGTCTCCCACGCGGGTGCAGGACCCAAGGCTTTGGGCCATCCTCAACTGCTTTTCCAGGCCACAAGCAGGGAGCTGGATGGGAAGTGGAGCTGCCGGGATTAGAACCGGCACCCATATGGGATCCCGGAGCGTTCAAGGTGAGGACTTTAGCTGCTAGGCCTCCATGCCAGGCCCCAAGTTTTCAGAATTTAATCTGAAGAACATGATTGCACATTCTGCTCTCCACTCTGGGTGCACTATTTTTAAAAACTTGTTATTAATGATTACTATTTAACATAGTTATTAAGATGCATAACAGTTAAGAAGGGTAAATTTGATTTTAGAAAAAATGAATTACATTATTGGAGAGATGTAATTAACACTAGGTCCTTTAATAGATAAATGTCATAAATATGTATTTTATGTCTTAGCAAAATATCAAATTTTAAAGTGAGGTTCTGGCTGAATTTGCATGCATATTAGATAATGAATTTGGTTTTTGTTCCAGAGAATCAGTTTTATAAAGGATTAAATTTTTTCATATTAGACACTGTGATTATGACTGAGTAATTGCAATACTGACTGTTGAAGGAGAACAATGTAGTGCATTTAGGTTGTTCAAACAAGCAGGCAAACTGGAGGATATAAAACCAAAGGTATGCATATTTATATATGTCCACATGCATGCATGAGACTAAGCATGAGAACTGAATAATACACTTGTGGAGGTGGACAGGTCCCATGATCTGTCACATCCAAATTGGAATAATTTCTAGACTAAGACTGAAGACCTGATACAGCTGCTGGGGAGGTGATACTGAAGAATGGAGGGTGGAGATGGGAGAGTAGAGGCCTGGGAACCAGGAGCTCCAATGTCCAAGTGGAGAAGATACATTTCTCAACTCAAAGAGAGGAGGTAGTTCTTATATTTGGTCCCTTCAGGAATTGGTGGTTTCCCATCCGCTAGGTCACACCGCCGGGCCCATACCACAACTTCTTTTTTTTTTTTTCTTGTATTTAATGTTTGACATGATTTTTAAAAATTTATTCATTAATTACATTGTATTATGTGACACAGTTTCACACGAACTGGGATTCTCCCCACCCCTCCTTACACCCTCCCACCATGGTGGATTACTCTACCTTGTTGCATAACCACAGTTCAAGTTCAGTTGAGATTCCCTCTTTGCAAGCATATACTAAGCATAGAGTCCAGCATCTTATAGTTCAGTCAAATTTCTCGGCTTCTGAGGGCAGAACCAGCAGAGTATCATCCCGATCAATTAAAAGCTCCAACATACCATCGGCAACAATTAACTTCGTTGTGGAATTAATTGATATAGTATTGAGTAACCAATATGTTAAAAACAAATACGATTTCTTAACCACAGTCTGTGGTCACCTCATTGACATTTCAATTTTAATTTATACACAACATATAACATAACATACATAAAATAACATGTTTTACATAATATCATATCATCTTAAATTAAGGCAAACATGTGGTATCTAACTTTTTGGGATTGGCTCATTTCCCTTAGCATTATGGTTTCCAGTTTGGCCCATTTGGCCACAAAGAACTGCATTTTGTTTTTTTTTAATAGCTGAGTAGTATGTCATGGAGTAGATGAACCATAGCTTTCTTAACCAATCTTCTGCTGATGGGCATTTTGGTTGCTTCGATGTTTTTGCAATTACTGATTGTGCTGCTATGAACACAAGGGTGCATGTTGGTTTCTCATGAAACAAGTGTTTTGGATATATTCCTAGGAGTGCTATTGCTGGATCATACGGTATGTCGATTTTGAGTTGTTTGAATGTTCTCCATACTGATTTCCATAGAGGCTGTACCAGCCTGCAGCCCCACCAGCAGTGAAGTAGGGATCCCTTTTCTCCGCAACCTTGCCAACAAGTGTTGTTGGTGCTTTTTTTCATGTGGGCCACTCTTACTGGTGTTAGGTGGTACCTCATTGATGTTTTAATTTGGATTTCCCTTATTGCCAGGGAACTTGAGCATTTATTCATATGTTTGTTTGGCATTTGGGTTTGTTCTTTTGTGAAATGTTTGCCCATTTCCCGTGCCCATTATCTTTCACCTGTGATGCAAGGTATTCCTGGCAAATGTGATTTACTGTCCCATCTTATTCCTAGAGTAGACAGTCTATATTTTACAATTTGGGGTGGTCTAGACTAATGGATAATTTTTGCTATTTTTATATATTAATACATATTTTCTGAGTTTGAACAATAAATATGAACCTTACTAAGTTGAGTTCTAGAATTTTTTTACGAAGGTGATGTGATATATATGAGTTCCGAGCCCATAATATTACTAACAGACTTTGGACAAAAAGTAAATTCACTCTCACTTAATAAAAAGTAAGAAAGGGGGAAAAGATTCATGCTTTTGATCTGGTGTCATATTCCTTTCAGAACCAGGTTAACTTTTCACTTTTCCAATCACATATCTGGCTGAGAACTTCACTTTTAAATAATTTGCCTTCAATTTATTTTAAAAAGTCATGTACTGGTGGGTTACCAGTAAAAGGAAACCATCTTTCATAACAACCCAGGAACTGAAGGTGTTATCTTTACTAAACTTGCCTTTTTCACTAACACTTCATATTTGATGTGACTATCATGTTACTCATAAATGTGCATGAAATGTACAATCTTGAAAGAAATAGAAAATTTATTGATTTATTTCTCAAAGTACTGTGTTGTTAAATCTTCCAAGATTACCAGAACTTTAGTTCCAGTAACATTACATCCACTCAAGTAATCATAAAGCGAATTTGTCTGCAGAACTGAAGGTCAATGTGTAAAATACAACTTTGAAATGTGGTTTTTAGATATGACTGCCCTGACAATTCCAATTAATTATCCTGTGGTAGATACAGCCCTAAATTTCCTATTAAGAATAATCATAAAATATGTAAGAAAATACTGATAATCTCTGAGTAGCACAATCTACTTTCATAGTTAGGCAAGGGCTAGAACAATTTCTTATTCTATGAGTTATTTTTTTTACAGAAAAATATACATTTTTTTATCAGGTCCAACAAATAGGTTCAGAACCTTTTTTTTAATGGATGGACTGGATCTGAGAGTACAATTTCCCAGATTGTCTCTATTCTCCTTTGTGATTCTTTAAATTATCCAATAAGGACTGGGCTGTTACTAATTAGAGTACAAATTCATTCAATGTCTATGCTTTAAAAGTTTAAGGCTGCCAATAAAACAGCCAACAAATGTAACACGTCCAGAGTTCTCATTGATAGAGATAACTGCATTCCTCAAATTACTATTGTTCTAGAATAAACAGAATGCCTACTTGTCATACCTGAATATATCTCAGAATGTAAGTACATAGATTCTTAGATCTATCAGCACCATATAATCCTCAGATATACACATTATTACATTAGGTGATATCAGAAATATTTAAGAAAACACATCTCAGGAAAGGGAACATTATGTAGACATTTCCTATGATGTTTATGTTTATAAATACATAAACCTCTTTACTGTAGCATTCTATGGGATTATATAAGACCAAGGTACCATCTCCAAAATTAGTAGAGTATTATGTAATGCATTCTCAAATAATTAGTAAATGGTGAGTACTGTATCAACTGAATACATTCCAAAACTATATTGTGATCTTCAGAATACCTTATTTCCAAATGGTTGCATTCTCCTTAATGCCCCATTATTCTCCATCACGATACATTTTTTCATATCATGAAAATCTAAAAATCTAAAAATCTAAAACCGTGCTTGGGAACGAATGATCAAATCCTCTGTCCTGCAAAATATATTTAGAAAAAGTATGGCAAACAGGTGCAATTCTGGAAGATTTAAATATTTTCAAAAACAATCTTTTGAACAAAAAAAACTTTCAGACAGCCAGGATAGGACTTGTAGTAGTCAAAATTATTAAATTACTAATTTATGATTTTATTGGAAAATGGTTCACTGAAAAATTATTAACATTTTTAAGCTTTGACTAGTTAATTATTGAACATGAGGATAAAATATTCAAGATAACATAAAATTTCAATTTAATATCTCCTCAATATTTTTGTTCCTTTTCGGTGTGTCATTATGTTTAATAATGTGGAAAGTATGAATCAAGCATAGTATAATATGGAAATTACTGGGCTGGATGCAGGAAACCTACAACTTAGTCTTTGTTCATAAAGCAACTGAGAGAAGCTAAAAGATATAAGTTCTGAACCTTAATTTCTTTATCTTTAGAATGAATAAATACATTGTCTGAATAACCCCCTTTGGCTTGTAGATTTTATAATTCTATGACAGTTTTTAACTAGAAAATGAAGTTTATCTTCTGTGCAAATTAATGATGGAAAGGAATACTCCATCTTGCAGTATTAACTGCTCTAAGGTACTTACATGCATTAGCCACAGGAATTTATTTTAAAAACTGCAGCACTAAAAATCAGAAGGATAACAATATTCACATTGTTAAAGCAGACTTATACAATGTAAGTAGTTCATACACTGTTCACAAGAAGGCATAATATATATTCAAGATCTAACCAAAACTTCACAACTTCCATGTAAATGCAAAATTAAGTTCATGTGTTATATGAACACAAGTACTCTTGTTTTGTAAAATGAATAATAAAATGCAACTACTAAGCCAAAACATAAATAAACTTACATGTTATTTAAACTTAAATAAAATTCAGGATCATTGAATTATGTATGTCAGTCAATCATTTTTACATGATCTGGCACAACAGATTTCTAACCTCAAATCACCAAGGAACCAATAATAATACACAAAAGAAACCCAAACTAAGTACAAAGAATAGTGCACTTGGAGGTAATCTGGAGCTAATAAATTAATTCAGTCATTAAGATAGACATTCAACAAATGTTTACAGAACAGTTCTAGAACTCACATATTGTACAAGGTGCTACTTCTGCGAAGTCACATTTTGCTTCAGTGGTGGTAAATATCCCATACTGTCCTGACTCCACCTGATAAGAATACTGCTATCTGCATGACTCTGTAAGTTGAAATTTACCATATCTGACTCCCAGACATGAATTAGCACATGTGCAATAAAAAATTTAAGAACGGCAGGAAAATATGGCCCATGATAAATCGTTTAATTTGAATTGGCCCAGTGAAGGTTCAGATGTAAAAAATATGAAACAGAACACTAACTACAACACCGTTCTGTATGTGGTAAAATAAACACATGGAAGATATAATAAAGAGAATAGTTAACCATGAGACAATTTCAGGTAATTTAGCTGATGTGTAAGCTTAGTTCCCACAGAAGAAAAGATAGAAGGAAGGAAAACTTTAGAGACCTTGGTTAGGAAAAGCTTACTTTGATACGACTTAAGGCATGAACTACAAAATAATATATTGATAGCCTCGTATTCATCAAAATCAAGTTCTGGTCCGTAAATGGCATTAAATAACAGAAAAAGATAATTAAAAACAAAGATAAATATGATGTAGAGTACTAGTTTATGCTTTGTTTACACCAAAGTACTAACTTTAATTTTAAAATACAATGGTAGTGTGTGTTTTTTTTAAAATTTAATTTTATCAGAAAGGCAGAGTTATGGAGAGATAAAGGAGAGACCCACAGAGAGCTCTTACATCCACTGGTTCATTTCCAAATCTGCTGCAATATCCAGAGTGGGCTGGTCTGAAGACAGGAACTTTTTCCAAGCCTCCTACATGGGCACGGGGTCCAAGGATCTAGCCATCTTCTACTTTCCCAGGCCATAAGCAAGGAGCTGTATCACAAGTGGAGCTGCTGGGACATGAAACAGCTTCCTTTTAGAATATCAGCACCATATCTTGAGGATTAACCTGCTATATTACCATATCAGCCCCCACATTAAAATTCTGAAAAGCAAGTGGATATCAGATAATACATCAAGCAATACTATATTATGAACTGAGAATGCAATTGCTGTGGTCATTATTTACCATATATTTTTATGCCCACACCTTCTCCATTCCTAATGCCTTAATTCTAGAAAGCAATCATGACTTCAAGCTGGCTTACGCACAGTGACAAACTTCTGGCTCAGTGAACTACAGCTGCAGCTGTATGTTCCAATTACCAGAAAGCTTTAAAAATAATAAACGTACTGAAGCCCAGAATTCACCTTGAGGCATGTTCATTTAATTGGTCCATGTTCAGCATCAGGAATTTTAACATTTCCCTTGGTGGTTCCAGTAGAAAAAGCTAAAAACAATCATCCTTTAATGGGTCTCAATATTTAAGAATCACTTAGGGCTCATATTAAAATTTTGAAATGAATTTTAAAATGAATACTCATTTTTAGATTCAGAGTAAAGCCTAGAAGCCAACATTTTAAAATCAGCAACAAGGTGACTCTAGCAGTGTGGTTCTCCGGGACTCACTCTGACAAACTTCTCTTTGCCTTCAGTGCTGATCTATCAGGTACTCCCATGTAGCATGCCACAATGATAGCTTTTCAATGGCAGTACCAAGAATTCCTTCCATATTCAAAATCCTTTAAAAAAATTCCACTTAGTCTAAACTTCTCTGTATTGAAACTCTTCCCTTTCCAAATTAAAATGACTTCATACTTGTTCTCAGTTTTCTGCTCCTTTCATAAGCTCCACCTTTCCTATACCTTCTAAACATCTTAACCTCCCTCCAGGTCATTTGTGCCTTATGTTTTGTGCCGTTACAATTCTTTGCCCTGTCTAAACTACAGTAGATCTTTCTTCCCTCTCTTTGGACTGTAGTTTCTGTAAGTTTAAGATCTGTAACATCTAAATATACATCAGAAAAATGTAAAGACTTCCAGGGAATTGACAAGCTTCATATTAATTGAATATCCAAATGGCTAAAGTAAAACAGATTCATTTTATAAGAGGTGAAAATTTTGTTGGCACTAAGTATTTATTAGAACAAATGGGAGAAAATGTACTTTTGACAGTATTTAGGCAGAGAAATGGATTTAGAATTAAGAAGTTGCTCTGCATCTCAGTTTTATTCATTTATAAGAAGATAAATGTCAGGTGTTCTTCAACTATTCATCTTAGTAATGGTGGTGTTGCCAAAGATGTGCACACACTCTGTGAGGATAAAATGAAGGGTGTCTGAGTAAGTGCAGCCAGGCAAGAACAAATCATATGTTGCTGAAAATCGCAGGACAAGAGCTTAGACCTAATGATGCAACCCAGTGAGGGACTCTGAAGGGCTATTTCCTCACTTGTGACTAATCCAGCCCAGCTACGATGTGAAATGGGGCTGCACCGTGTGCTTTCCAGGTGTCAGTCTTGCATGGTGGAACAGGAGAATGTCAAGCTGTCAAGTTTTCGACGTAAAGCTGGCACAGAAGCCAACATTTTTACATTTTCTATCTCCCTGCTTACTGCACGTTTAATCTTCCTCACAAAAGGAGAACATGTGCAGACCCAGCCTTCAATGGACGACCCTAAAAAAATATTTCAAAAAACTGATTTTTGGATGTCTAGTGCAAACTGTGCAATAAGGAACAGTCCCCTATGGAAAGCTGTATGAGAAACGATAACCTAGTGCCACGAGTATAACTTTCCATAAATACACAACTACAAGGAGAAGTTTGATATTGTAATTATAACCCATAATCTGATTCTACTACGTTAATATAGGAAATTTGGAAGGATAATTTCCTTGTTTTTAGCAGGTCAACATTTTTTAATAAATGGGTTTTGGAGAACTTAAAGATGAAAAGTCTTCTTAAATCTGAAGATAGATTAACTTTCAGACAAGTTAGTTTTTCTGACAGCCATTGTCAAATTGAAGTTTTAATTATATTCAATCAAATATAACTTGTATACATTTCATGAAACGTATAGTAATTATTACTTCTATATGATTTTAATAGTCAAAAAATGACATAATCAGATCTATTATGATTTACATATAAAATTTTAATGTTATATTTCTCTGATATATGAAGCATTTTGTGATTTTACTTTACCTTCTGATTTAATAAAAACATAACCTGATTTTTAAAAATTCAAGATGAGGAATTTGAGTCTAAGGGAAAATTCAATCTACTTATTTTCTGATAGATTTTAATAATAAGAACTATTACTTTCTGATTCTTTTTGAATAAGTACATTAGGCATTTCTGCAGCTAGGATCATTAAATTGTTAAGATCAACATAATCAGACATTATAAATGCTTTGGGAGGTTAAAGCAGAAATCCAGGACTTATTTCACTCTGCTCTCTAGCCAAATCATCATCAAATGTTTTATAAACATCTCCAGTTGGAACCTGCAAGAGCCTTCTAGCAAATTTTCTCGACCTATTTTCTTCAAACCATTCATTACAATCATGCAAAATTATCATTTTAATTATTATTATTTAATTATAATAATTATTATTATTATTATCATATCCTCTCCTTTTTGAAAGCTGGCTATAATGAATTGCAAATCTGGCCTCCCCCATATCATTGCCCTTAGGTTGTACCTTCTTTCCCCTTTGTCTATTCACTCCAGCCACACTGTCTCTGTCTTCCTTCCGCCTTCTAGGCATTTATCAGGGCTTTCAGACATGCGCTTTGGCATTATATTTTAGCCACCTCTCAGAAGTACCAGGCTACAGAGCTAGCATCATGGTCTAACAAGATCTCTCCTGCAATGATGGCATCTCAGATAGGCACTGACTTGAGTCCAATATTCCTGTTGAACACAGATGTGAAAATACTTAAAAATACTAACTAATCCAACATCAAAAAGATTATTCACCTGAACAAGTGGAAACAGAAGGCATACCATGGCGTCTATGGACCCAATAGATATCTGAAATTTTTGTTGCTGCTGCCCTTGTGGATCCGAAATCCAGCTGGGAAGCTTCGAAGGAGCTTGCAGAGTCTACTTTGTATTCTCCGCCATGTAAGTTGCTGTGCTGGTGCAGGATTGGCCTAAGACCAAACTCACCATGGCTGTGATGCCATTGTTGTGTTAACACCATGTAGGTACAAGAGTGACCCTGCCCACAGACAGAATGTGGAGACTGAAAGGTATCCAGTTCCTGAAGTCAAGGAACCAAACCAAAGTCACTAACTATAGTTTTAGAAGGTCTATGAGTTTTACACAACCATGTCTATGATTGGCCAGTGTAGCCAAATGAATTTGCAATATAAAATTCATTTTTAGGAGAAATAACTTTATTACAAAAGCAACTCTATAAAATTGGTAGAGACAAGAGATTTCTCAGATGTGCAATTTCAATTCAGTAAAGAATGAAAAATAAGGTCTTAGAATATCTCAAATAAAACACAGTAAGTTATAGGTAACATATCCAAAAGAAAAGAAAAGATGAAGTATCTGGAAAATGATTAAACATAATGTTTCTAAAGAGACTCATTCGGTCAGTGTGGTAGCTAACTAATAGCTAACTAATCCTCTGCCTGCAGCCCCCACATGGGCTCCTGTTCAAATTCCAGTTGCTCCAATTTCAATTCAGCTCCAAACTTACTGCCTGGTAATGTAGTGGAGGATGGTCTCAGGCCTTGGGCTCCTGCATGGGGAGATCCAGAGGAAGCTCCTAGTTTCCAGCTTTGGGCTGGCATAGGTCTGGTCATTCTAACTATTTGTAAGTGATCCAGCAGATGGAAGATCAATAGATTCTCTCTCTCTCTCTCTTTTTCTCTCTCTTCCTCTCTGTAACTCCTTTAAGTTAATCTTAAAAAAACAAAACAAAACAAAAAACACAAGAAGAGCAGGAGAGATCCAAAAATATATAAATAAATAAATAAATAAATAAACAAACAAACCAGGAAGGTATTTAATGACCTGAAATATCTTGAGATTCTCAAGATCATATTAAAAATAAGACACTAGAAATTATAGCACTGGAAAAACTTCTTAAATCAGATTAAAGATAATGGAGTAGCTCAACAACAGATTATGTCAAATAAAACAAAACATTTCTGAACTTGATGACAGGTCCTTTGAAATAATCCAGTGAAACAGAAAAGGCAGAAAAAAAGGAAAGTAAAAAACATGAACAAAGCTCCTGAGACTTATGGGACAAGATGAAGCAAACTCATGAGTGATCCATAGAAAAGATTAGGACCAAGGCACAAAAAGGATAAAACATATATAGTGTAATATCTGAGGATTCCCCAGAGGCATTAGAAACAATAGTAAAAAGACCCTAAATAGGTTTTTCTAAGAAAAGTCCTCTCGGAGGCAATTCTACATCATCAGGAGGTCTCTGAAACTCTTTAAAGGAACCTTACACCTAACAGCAAAAGGAAGGTAGCTATCATCATGAAAACACATGAAAGTATGAAACTATTAGAGAAAATATGTACAAGAGAAAAATTAAGTTTTGTTAAAATTGAAAACCACACAAAAAAGTGAGGATTAAGGATAATCAATAAAAAATCAACAGAATAGCAGGAACAAATCTTTACACATTAATGATAAGTACAAACATAAACGGACTAAGTTTTCCAATTATAAGAGCTAGACTGGCTGAGTGGATAATTGGATTCACTTCACTGTACAGAGCTACACAGACAAAATTAAGGGATAAAAACAATTCACTGTAAATGAAAAATCAAAGTAAACTTCTAATGAATAACTGTGTTGAATTAAAATCTCAACAAAGAAGGACACAATAAAATTATTAAGGAATCATTTCAATCATTGAATAACACTTATGCATGCATATAACACAAGAACACCCACTTTTATTATGAAGCTATAGTATAAGATGGCCTCCAATGCAGTAATTTCTAGATATTTAAACCTCCTCCCTTTCATCAATGGGAGTATCTTCCAGAATAAAAATCAATAAGCAAACATTGTAGTTATACTATCCCACAAAGCCAAAGGACCTAAAATGCATTGTAAAACATTTGATTTTATTTTTAACCTGTTGTGGATGTGTATTAAAATGTCATGCTGTACCTGAAAGATAAATGCAAATGTTGAGTGTAAATAAAATTTTTTTTAATGTTTAAGGAAAAACAAAGTAACACTAAATAGATCAGCTCTTTCTTTATATTCCTTTCCTGGAAAGCTCCATCTAAAACCAAACTTGCAACTACATTAATTGGGTGAATGGGTCCAGTGATTATTTGTGTAAGCCACAGTTTTATTAACACTAGGACTGTCATAGCTACAGAAAATAATCACTCAGACTATATCCTGCAAGTCCAGATTAAAACCAAGGAGCACTTTTTAGATCATGTGCTTTTGCCTTTCCACAAAATTTGTTATTTCCCCCAATCCTCTAATGCTACATAAATTTATATGTCTTATTTCTACCTGTGAGAAAAATATCTCAAGTTTATTCTGATGGTTCACCAACTAAAACACTTCCCTTCATACTGTTCTCTTCAATTCATTCCATAAACTGCACACAGACCTTAAAAGTTTAAGGAATGTAAACAATCAAACTCAATAATATAATGAAGCTCTTCAAAAATCAAATGACATTTCCATCCTTTAGCACAATGCCCCAAATTCTTAAGATAGTTGGGCTAGTTGCCCACAATTTTTATGTATTTCTACCCTTTCTGTTCAAGTTATCCTTAGTATTTCAGTTCTTTAATAAATCAAGGACATTTCTCTCCTCATTCATGGAGCTTAGTAGCTTGGGTTTATAAGCTAAAGAGGTACTAAACAAAAAAAAAATCACAATACTAATTGCACTCCTGATTTAGGATTTTAAGACTGAACAAAAATGCCTGTGTGAAAAATATTTCCAAAGAGTTAACGTAATGAAACAAAATGACCTATTCTCTAAAAAAACATGATTCAAAGCATAACTTACTAAGGTTGAATCTTAATGTAACTATCAAAAAAGGCTTTCATACTGAATACCTGACCTTTGCCAATATAAATAGACTTTATTATCAATAGAGTTTCTAACTGAGAAAAAAGAGCTACCCATTTTCCATTTCATCCTGAATTTCTCTAATTTAACAACACAATGAACTGCAGCAAATATTAATCAAAGTACCATGGAATATTTACCAGATTTCACTTGCTTACAGAAATAGTTTCCATTTTTTCCCTCGGTGATCAATGGCTTCCATAAAAGAGAATTAATGAGCTTTTTCTCCACTTCTTGGTTTTATGTCCAGAAATGATGAGCCCTCATCAGAAATAAGTTCCCATTAGAGTCCTTCACAATTACATTTCTCTAGGGAGGTTTTTCTGACAAGCAAATATTGTGTAGAATCAGCTCTTGAGGACAATGAGAGAAAGAGGATGCCAACCAAATTTATGGAGAAAAAGAAAACAGCAACTATGTAGCCTTTTTCTTTACAGCAACATGTTTAAGAAAATGTACTTAATACGAGAGGAGGATATTCAATAATTAGAAAATTTGGGTTTATTTTGGAGCTCATTCCATATATATATATATATATATATATATATATATATATATACATATTATTAATTATTTTGCATTATGTGACAGTTTCATAGGCTCTGGGACTCCCCCCACCCCTCCCCACACCCTTCTCCCCTGGTGGATTCCTCCACCTTGTTGCAGTATTACAGTTTAAATTCAATTAAGATTCTTTCTTTGCAAACATATACCAAGCATAGAGTCCAGCTACTTATTGTCCAGATGGGTTGAACAGTTTCTTGGGGAGACTATTTCTGGTCTGAAGTTAAAGCTGGTAGAATATCATCCCAGTCAATTAAGAGTCCCAATATAACATCAACAGCAATTTGCAACATTATGGAATTGACATGGTTTTGAGTAACCAGTATGTTAAAAAAAAATGCAAGTTCTTAACCACATCCTATGATTAGCTCATTGACATTTCAATCTTAGTTTATATACAGGACCGGCTGCTATATACCTTAAAATGGCTATAGGGTACTATTAAGCTGTCTCGTGTCTATTTCATTTTAGTATTTAGCCATTTGTTGTGCTGAAGTATGATTTGCTGATCTTGGCACATTTTAGGATAATCTAGACTGGCTTGTAACTCTAACAAGATATTTGTCGACAATTAAGGTGCAGAACATTTTTTTTTGTTTGTTTTGGAGGGGGTGTGCAGGAAAATCCTCAACACCATGGTGAGGAGTGACTAATCTTTGTGTCCCACCCAGCATATTTTTAAAAGATTTATTTTATTTTTATTGGAAAATCGGATATATACAGAGGAGGAGAGACAGAGAAGAAGATCTTCCGTTCACTGATTTACTCCCCAAGAGACTGCAATGGCTGGAGCTGTGCCCATCAGAAGCCAGGAACCCAGAGCCTCTTCCGGGTCTCCCACATAGGTCCAGGGTCCCAAGGCTTTTGGCCATCCTTGACTGCTTTCCCCCGGCCACACGCAGGGAACTGGATGGGATGCATGGGTTCTGGGATTATAACTGGTGCCCATATGGGATCCCACTGTGTTCAAGATGAGAACTTTAGCCGCTAGGCTACCATGCTGAGCCCTCCCCTCTTACATTTTATATAAAAGAATATAAGATAGAGTAATGGTAGTTTACTTTCCTAAATTTGATTAAAGAGAAAAGCACTCGTGGTTAAAGAGACATGGAAAAAAGAGGGCAAAAACTTTATAATTAAATTTATATATCCCCAAACACAACTTTAAATGTTTTCAGAACATTTATATGGAAAATTGACATAAACTACTACGAACACGTAACTACACCCATCCTCAGTAAAATAGAGAACTATCAGTTATGAGAAATCTAAGCTTTTTTTTCTAATGCGTTTAAGCACAAAACATGTAATTTTCAAGGCAGTTATCAATTGCTAATGAGTAAACAAAAGTTTATGGCTTCCAAAGCCTCAACTGGTATAGTCACTTAAGCGCTATTCTGCATCTCAGCTGTGGAAACGGTAATGTTTCATGAGCATATTTCCTCAGTACAGAATTTATCAATTTAGAGAAAATAGACAATTAATATCTAATTTTAGTAAAATGAACCAAAAAGCGTATTTTCCCTTGGCGTGCTCAACTTGCTTCTGTTCAGGCTTTATCAAATTCAATGGTTAGGAAGACTTAGCTTGCTCCATAAATGAATAGAAAAGTAGAACGTAGGAAACTTTCCAGATTTACATTTTTTTAAAAAAAAAAGAACAGGCATTTCAGAATACAGTTTCATGCACTGTATCAATAATGCTGTTTGGCAGTAGCAGAACATATTAACCATTTACAGAGCTCTTCATGTGTTCTCTTCATGTAAGGTGGCCATAAGAAAGTGTTACTGAAATTGATAAACTGAGTTCATTTTTGGAACTGAAGACAGCTCTATGTGTTGTAGTTTCAACTATTTCAGTCTTTACAAAAACTAAATATTTGTTCAAAAAGTTGCACTAATGATGCTTATCTTCTTATACCTTTAAAAGTGCAAGATAATCAAGTACACCAACAATGAGGGGTTCCACTCTGCTAGTTTCACTACTTATTGGTATAATCCTTCAAAGAGAAACTGTTGCAAATTACATTGTCATTAAGTGATAATTTCAAGTAAAAATTTACTTTTTATATTTTCTGAAGAAACCAAAGTAATAATGTTGATCTAAAAAAAATAAATAGCTGACCTCAAACTGATGACAACATTAGGTTTGGTATATACAGCAAATAACATGTCAGGGGAAATGGACTTTGTTTTGTACACTCTCCCATTTATAAATTTTTAATTCTTGTTTTTTTTTACTCAGTGCTTGATTCCTGGGAACTGAAAAAATTTTAATTCTTAATTGATTCAGTATAGCTCATTGATGCAATTTTAAGATTATAATGATTTTTACTCCCTTCCTCTTAACTGGTTTTTACAAGATATAAACAAAGTTTGACAAAAATATACTTGCACTGACATTGAAACACATAGGTATTTGTGTGGGTTTTTTTAGTTGCTGTTACTTTTCCTTTTTCAATTTTAGGAAATGGATTTTTTTGAACAAATGAACTTCTTTGAACACATCTGAACACAATGTGTGCACTCACCCAATTATGCCAAGTCCCGCTTGACAGCGAAGATGAATGAAAAATGTCAAATGCTCTCTTAAAGGGAAACAGAGCATTTAATATTTCAAGGTCAAGGCACAAGCACAGGTATAAAATCACCACCACGGAATTTTTTTCTGAAATGATGTCATTCCTACCACCCAGATACAAGGCCTTTTCAACACTGCTTCACCTTGCAAAAGGGCCCATTAGGGCTTCTGAGAGCCAAGAAGAGTCCTGCAGAGATATATTGTGTATGTCCAATTATGTAGATAATTCAGCAAAGGTTCATTACTATGAGTAAATATCAGAGGAACATAATTTAACATAAGTTAATTTATCTTTAAATAGCCCAAAAGAGAATGAATCTTTGGAAATCTGTCTCCTCGGTTTGTAATGTAACTATATTTGTATAATATAATATAAATGAATATTCAATTAAATGATCCAAGGTAACCAAAAGTCTGCAGAACTTCATAAGCTTTAAAAAAAATCAAAATAGAGTAATTTAGAGACCTGGATTCCCATTGCTAAATTTAAAGTCACAATTGTGGGTCCTATGTCCATTGACACTAAGTCTATAAAACCTCGTTTCTAAATCCATTAAGAAACATTGTAATAATTTAGTTCACTTCAGATGTATTGGCCAATAATTGCAAAGAAGAAAGAATGTTAAGAATTAAGAAAGAATTAAAGAATTAAATAATAAATATTATTATTTTAACAACATTAATCCTAGAGTGGGTGTGTAGTAGTTGGCACTCTCCTTGCATGCCTACATTCCATATCATAGTGATGGAGTTGGAATCCTGGCTTTCCCATTCCAGCTTCCTAATATTGTGCAACTTGGAAGGCAGCAGCAAATTGAATTGGTAAAACAAGACTTTTACATCTAAAAAAAAATTGGAAGCTTATTTCACACCATACACAAAAATCAGGGCAAAATGACTAACAGAACTAAGTATAGGATCTGAAATAATAAAATTGCAACCAAAACGTGTAAAACACTTTGATAGGGAGAATCAAGATGGTGGAATAGGGAAAGGACACATTTAAACAGATGGAGAAACATTAGCCAGGGTGAAGCCAAGAAAGCGCATTCCAGTAAATAAGACAGGACAGATTGACAGCAGAAGGGCACCTAGAAACTGATGGACATGGGAAAGCAGTGGAGACAACGGTGTGGTGTGGCAGTGACCAGATATCCCAGTTGTAGTCAGCAAGCAGCAATCTGAGCTTCACCAGTGGCTGGAACTCCACCAGAAGTCAGGTGGAAAGGCATGTTGACCAGGTGTTCAGGAGGTAAACCCAAGTGAAGAACTGTCTATCCAGCTGATTTATTTGATCCAACCAGGAGCAGAGACAGAGCATCAGACCCAAGCAGGCAGTGCAGAAACAGGGTGATTTTCACAGCCCAGTCCTCTGGAGCTGAATCAAGTGCCATTTTGTGTAGGGAGGCAAAGGCTATGGGACAGGACTGTACATGCACTGAGCTGGGAGCAAATCATTTCTAGCTCAGTGCATTGCACTGACATAGCATCTTACAGGCTCCACCCAAAATAGGTTCAAAATAACCACCAGACTTAATGACCAGAAACCAAGAAATCCCCCAGTGGCATATCAAGCTCCATTTTGTACAGTGTGGCAAAGGCTTGGAGACTGCAGTGACAATAGTGAGCTATGCCTGTGCTGAGCTGGGAGTGAGCTCACTGAGCTCAGTAGATTGCATTAGTCCCATATCAAAAATAATACTGACTTTGGTATCTTATGACTCAAAATAGAAGTGTGTGGCCCTCAGACCTAACAGCCAGCACATTCTGGCAAGATCAGCACCAGCAACAACCTAGCTATATAAGACACCTGGTGTCTCCATAATCCTGGGACCTACTCCAATCAGAAGTGGGAGAAAGTTCGTACAGACAATGGTGCAGTCTCAGCACAGTATCACAGGAGGTGGAGAGTGCTGAAGCAAGAACTGGGGCTACAGAGACCACAGTGGAAGTATAATATAAGATCCCAGATCTGAAACTCGCTGGAGAGAATGGCAGAAGTGAATGCAAATAAAGAACTGTGTACCAACCGTAGTAAGTAAAATTGAACTGTAGAACTGTGGGTGACACATCTTAGAAACCAGTGTTAAGGAGAAGCTTCAGCTAAACAGAGCAAAATGACCAAGAACAAAAGAAGAAACAGAGGCACAACGAATATTACTGAAGACTTCCCTGCAAAAGAGCAAATGTCCTTGCCAACCTCACAGTTAACTGAGGAATACATCCAGTAATGGGGGATACAGAATTCAGAAAACTCATTATAAATCTTATCAACAATGAGAAGCACGTAATGTAGACGTTCAAAGAATTTAAGGAAGCAGTATGTCACACAGAAAATAGCAATGCTGAAACAAATTAAGCTGAATTATTGAAAATGAAGGACGCAATAGAGCAAATTTAAAATGCAGTGGAGGGCCTGGCACAGTGGCCTAGCAGCTAAAGTCCTTGTCTTGAACACGCCGGGATCCCATATTGGTGTCGGTTCTAATCCCAGTGGCCCTGCTTCGGATCGGCGCAGCACCAGCCATTGTGGCCACTTGGGGAGTGAATCATCAGATGGAAGATCTTCCTCTCTGTCTCTTCTCCTCTCAGTATATCTGATTTTGCAATAAGAACAAATATACCTTTTTAAAAATGCAGTGGAAAGTCTCCATAATAAAATGAATGAAGCAGAAGAAAGAATCTCAGAATTGGAAGATATATCATGTCACAATGGGGAAATTATCAAAAAGCTGGAAGGAGAGTTGGGCCAAGCTACAAAATGTATTCAAGAATCAAGAGACACTTTTAAAAGGCCAAATATAAGAGTTATGGGAGTTCCAGAACGTACAGAAAGAGAAATTGGGTTTAAAAATATGTTTACTGAAATAAAGGAAAACTACTAATCTGGAGAAAGAACTGGGAAACAGAAAACATCAGCAGAAAACACATCTCATGGATTTTGATATTTTTGTTTTTATTTTCATTTCTTCAAAATACTTTTTTTTTACTAATTAAATTCTTCGCTGACTCAGATCATATAGTAGCATCATTTTCTTCAAGAAGGTTCTTGATTTTCATTTCTTCAGCGGTGCATTGGTCATTCAGCGACATGTTATTTTACTTCATGGCATTGCAACTTTCTATTTTTTCTTCATGTTGCTAATTTTGTTTTGTTGCTTTTCATTTAAGGGTGTGTTTAGTAACAGTGTAAGGGAGATTATCACATCCAGGTGTGAAAATACAATGTAGTATGAAGCTCTACTTCCAGATCAAAGATGGACTCCCAATGAAACTGCTAAATGGAGCTTGACAAGGATGCTGGACTTTCAACCATTATCCATGTCCACAATGATGGACTTTTGACTGTTTATGAAGAATTATACTATAGTAATAAAATATAGGAGAACTCAGTGAGGGTGAGGAGGGGATTTGGGGACAGGGTAAGGGAAATCCCAGAACCAATGGAATTGTATCATAAATGATAATAATTATAAAAACACTTCGATATTGACTTTGATTAATATCTTTGAATATTTGCTGCTTGTGTTTTTTAGTGTCTATCACAACCACATACACACACTGGAACACAAACATGATAAAGGATTAATATGCAGGCAAGGCACACATTCTGAAGACTTAAAATACATACCACAATGATTATGTTGGATTGAAAGATGCCTTCAAGGAAGGACCTTTAGTCAAATTCTTTATTCCAGTTCTCAACATATAACAGCAGCTATTTAGTGAGTGAACCAGCAGATCTCACCTCCCTCTATCTTTTCCCTTCTTTGTCCACTCTACCTTTCAAACAAATACATAGAACTACAAAGGGAAAAGCATAAAAAAATTCAACAAATAAATGAGTATACTCTTTGTAGATGAATTCCCGTAACCAGTTAGGATGGCTTGTAGTATGTCAGAAGATGTGTAAAGAATTAAGAGGTCTTTGAGAAGTTTGAGTCTTTCCAGAAAAAAGTGGAAAAAGAAAAGGAACATACAAATAACGTGAGATTTATGATAATGATCTACAAATAACCTTGCTACTTAAATTCCAATTAATTAAAATTGAATGAAATGAAAAAAAATTCTATCATATTCATCACATTTAGGTAGTCAAATTGCTGAATATAGCTATGAGTGTCTACCATATTAAATGTAACAAAATAAATTACACATCATCATAGAATTTTATATTCAACAGAGCAGCAAAGTATATAAGTTAAACTACTTATTTAATAAAATTCCTTATGATTCATCCCTCATTTACTTGCATCAATCAAATGAAACATTAATATAAAACACCTTATTTAATTTCTTATCAGTTTTGTTAAAGGCTTTCAATCATTGTATTCAAGATCATTTCATGTGGTTAAACAAAGGCTTTTAGCAGGCAGTCTTTTCACTGCAAATTGTAGATAAATATTGAAGCCCAAATCATTTATATTTAATTGCACTCTGATTTTATATTATTTCTACTTGAAAGTACACATTCATAGTTTATTTTACTACAAGAGCAAAGGAAATCTTCTCAGGTAGATTAAGGTATAAGGTAGGGGTGGGTGTGATGACCTCCTCATCTGTTCCAGATGCCGCCATGACTATGCCATGAGTTCTCTAGAGGACTAACTCATTCACAAAGTAGTAGTGAAGTTCTACTCAGGGAAGAGTTTGGTCTCTTTAATAGATGCTGTTGGGACCGTCAAGTGGCAGGCTGCAGAAGTAAGACACAAGACCTCCACCTGCTCACTTAAATAAAAATCAGCTCTAAGTGAATCAATGACCTAAATCTGCACCTAGAAACCATCAAACAATTAGAGGAAAACACAGGAAGCATTCTGTTAGACATAGGCATTAAGAAACGCTTCTTACAATGTCACCAAAAGCACAGGCAAAGTCCAAATAAACAAATGGGAATATATCAAACTGAGAAGCTTCTTTACAGCAAAGGAAACAATCAACAAAAAGAAGCATCCAACAAAATAGGAGAAAGTCTGCACACTATCCAACCAATAGGGGACTAATATCCAGGAGTTATAAAGAGCTTCAGAAACTCAATGACAGCATTTCTCTGAAGAAACAGACAAGCATTTTTCAAAAAGAACAATTTAAATGGCTAATAGACACATGAAAAAAGGTTCAAGCTCCTAGCAATCAGAGAAATAAAATGAAAATCACATTGAGGTTCCACCTAGCTCCAGTGAGATTGGCCTACATTCAGAACTCAACTAACATCTGCTGGCATGGATATGGCAGAAATATAACCTACTTCACTGTTTTTTGTAGCGTACAGCAGTATAACCACAATGTAAGTCAGTATGGACAGACACCTGAAAATTGATCTGCCACATGACCCAGCTACACCACTTTTGGGAATATATTCAACGGAAATGAAATTTGCATGTGAGAAAAGGATCTGTAATTCTACATTCACAGCAGCATAATCTACACTATCAAAGACATGGAAACAACCCAGATGTCCATCAAAGGAGGAATGGATGAAGAAACTGTGGTGCATTTATTCCATGGGATACACTCAGCCATTAAAAATTATTAAATTCTACCATTTGCGATCAAATGGTCCCAAATGGAGCCCATTGTGCTCAATGAAACAAGCCAACACCAAAGGACACATATCATATGCTCTCTCTGATATAAGGCAACTTTCATGCAAAATACAAAATAAATAGTCGTATAGGTGAAGATGTATGCACAAATATTCATCTGGAGGAAATTTAGAATGCAGACTCGCATATTGGGAAGTGAAGGTATGTTGTAGTATGCAGCTCTACACCTGAACAAAAAGTAAGAACTCCCAATGAAACTGTTAACTATATCTTTTTTAAATTTTTATTTATTTTTATTTTTTTAACATATATTTTTATTGCATTTCCTTTTTGTTAAAACTAATTACATTGCATTATGTGATACATTTTTTTATGCACTGGGATTCCCCCAGCCCCTCCCAAAACCCTCCCCCCATGGTGGATTGCTCCACCTTGTTGCATTTCCATAGTTCAAATTCAGTTGACATTCTTTCATTGGAGGTATTTACCAACCATAAAGTCCAGCATCTTATTGTCCTGGTAAGTTCAATGGTTTCTTGGTGAGACCATCTCTGGTCTGAAGGTAGAGCCGGCAGAGTATCATTCCAATCAATTAAAAGTCCCAACATAATATTTACAACCATTTACAACATTATGGCATTAATTGACATGGTATTGATTAACCAATATGTTAATAGGAAAATGCAGGTTCTCAACCACAACCTGTGACTTCTTCATAGACATTTCCATTTTGGTTTACATTCTGTTAACTATATCTTGACAACAGGATACTAGATTTTCCAATTGTCTATATACCTACAATGTCATGATGCACTTAGCAGAATGCTGGACTTGTGTCTGTTGTTGAAGGACAATACTAATGTAATAATATGGGAAAAACAATGGGGGGCATGGAGAATCCTTATGCCTATGGAACCATATCATGAAAAACAAAAAGCACCTAATTTTTAAAAATCATGTAATCATCTAGAAAAAAAGAATCTTTACGTTGCTTATCTATGACACACTTCCTCAAGTTATTTAGAAGCTTAAACTATTTCCTCCTCACTTGCATACTTTTTTCTCATTTGATTTCAATCTATTTCCTATTGAATAGATGCTCTCAATATTCTGCTTCTTTCCTCCAGTCTTGGTTTTCATTGCTTCCCTATCTCATCATGGCCCCTGCTCATGACCTTTTCTCAGTTGAATCTCAGATTCAGAGCTGTACCTGTTTTGTATGCTTCACATCAGACCTTTGTCTTCCTTGATAAAACTGTTAAATATTTTCAAGGTTTGTATCTGCTGCATCTCCCCCCCAACTCACACACACACACACAACATAGAATAAGAACATAAAGATCTGGTACACTAATAACAGCAATAAATATATAGGAAAAAATAAGAATACTTAAAATACCTGTTACTCATAAAATTCCACTGCAATTTTAATGATTCTTTTCTGGATATTCTTTCCCCATGGAAGCTTGAGTAGAAGTTTAAAATCTAAACAGAGCACATTCTGATTTTTCATATTTAAATGATTAACAAATCTGCATACACTCTGATCTATATAATAGAGAGAATACTGCTCATCACTCTCCTGTACAGACTGATACTTCTTCTACAATCCCCAGATACTCCTACAGCTGCTCTTGGATTAAACAAAACCACCAGGGATAGGATGGTTCTAATTCTGGTGGCCCAGCATTCCATCCTGTTCCCTGCTGTGGCCTGGAAAGCTGCTGAGGAGGGCCCAAAGCCCTGGGACCCTGCACCTGTGTGGGAGACCCAGAAGAGTCTCCTGGCTTCAGCTCGGCTTGGCTCTGGCTGTTGTGGCCACTTGGGGAGTGAGCCAGCAGATGACAGACCTTTCTCTTCCTGTCTCTATTTCTCTCTGTAAAATCTTTCCAATAAAAATAAATAAATCTGTAAAAAACCCACCAGGGAATACAACATGATTGCACATTGAAAAACAGCTTCCATATTTCTTTTTGTTTTAACTGCTTTTTCACGTGAGTTCATTACCCTACTTTTGTGACAATGATCAAATATGGTCTTTTTTCTTTGAGAGTATTTTGTAAGTGGGTTGTTATTATTCTACTATACCCATCTTGTTGTAGTTCATTATATTTAATTGCTTTTGGAATCCCTCAGTAGAGTCTATTTTTGGGTGGGGGGTCTGGGCAAGAAGTTTAAGCTTTCTCCTGTATTACCAACAGTGAGGACTATGATCCATATAAAACAAATAAATAATCAGAGATAGAAAATATATATCAATATCACTGTGAGCACAGGGATAAGTCTGGTATTGTTATTATTATTTCTTTTTTACTTCCACAAACCTGATACACATGTGTTCCTTTGTACACTGGCTTTTGAAAAATTTACTCAAATGTTTAACTGGCCCTAACCAACTTTATCTTGGGAGCCAATCTACCTTGCTCCATCCATCCATCTTTATTTTCTATTTCACATTTCGAAACAAGTTTATGAATCAGATAATTTTTTTTAAAGACGGAGGCCTGCATTGCTGAAGATGTTGCCTACAAGGCTGGTTCAAGTTTAGGATGTTCCACTTTGATCTACCTCCGTGCTAGCGTGCATGGGAAAACAGCCTAGGACAGCCGAAGTTTTTGGGTCCATGCCACTAATGTGGGAGACCTGGGTGGAGGTCCATGTTCCTGTCCTCAGTCCCAGCCACTGTGACCAGCAGATGAATGAGCTCTGTCTCCCCCTAGCTCCCTGTGACTCTTTCAATTAAATAAATAAATCTTCAAAAATACAAATAAACACTAACATTCAAAGTAAACGTTTATATTATCAACTTCCTTGTATTTAAGTGAAAGCTCTAAAACTAATGTTTTTGTATAGTAATTTGGCTATGAGAACTCACAAAATGGTATTGTGTACATTAATCCCCTTCATGTTTTATATTTCTAAGTTAATTATAATAGCAACTTCTTTCAACTTCAATAAGAAGTTGGCTTCCATATGTTTGTCCTATCTCCCACTTCTAGGAAAGATGCAAAGTTTCCACCAGAAGTGGAAATGACTTCTGAAGCATTTAAATTAAAGTTTGCTTCTTGATCAGTTGTACGCACTGATGGTGTTTGTTGATAACATGTATTGGCTATGCATAGAGTACAAGCTAATTCATGCGAAATGGTCCTAAAATTGTGCTGTTAAGAAAGGTGACTCAGAAGAAACCTCATGCTTTTTAACATAGCTTTGAAAAGTATTTTTATCTGGATTAGTTTGATCTGATTGTGTTGATAAAGGTCCATACAATAAAATTAGTTTTGATCATAAGAACGTGGTAAACTTTAGTTAACTATTTCAGTTGTTCCATTAAAATAAATATTGATTTACTCTCAACTGCAGGAATTCACTGCACTTCCCAGTTACCCAAGGAAAGAAATACTTGGTTTGAATTCTTATTCTGTTCTATTCATGAAAGGAAGCATCACATGTTCCCACAAGCTTATACAATGATCATGTTATGACTTTAGAAAATCCTTGAGATGGAACACCAGCCATGTGTAATATAACTCAGACAATAAACAATCTGTCATGGTTTTACTACTACTAACTAACCTGGAAAGAAATTAATATAACGCATTAAAGAATTGGATTACTTGAAGATTATGACAAGATAAGCAGGTTGAGACAAAAGGGAAAAACTAGTACATTTTCTGGTTGCTTGCATCTACCCGGCATGCTTTTATAAAACAAAACAAAACAAAACAGCACCAAACACAAAAACAGACAAAGGAAAGTGAGATTAAGTGGCATCCCAAACTTTTGAAGCCATGGTGCTGAGGTAAGCTTTCCAGTGACACAATAGTTATAACCAAGGACCAATCCCCCATCACACCACTACTGACTGTAAACTGGATAGAATTAACACATTTCATTCCTTTAACTTAAATGGTCCTTTTAGTATATAACTTAGTGTATGATTTTAGCATGCAAATTTCTTTTAGAAACCAAGTAAGTGCTTCTGGAATTCTTTCAAGAAATCCTATGTCACTTTTCTTTGTCACACATATAATGGGAACTAGTATAAGACAATTTCCTACAAATAGGAAGCAAAAGAATAAGAAAGGGGGTGGCGCACTGTAGACGACAAACTATTAAGAAATCTGGGCACTTCTAGGGAGACTTATACCAAGCTGGCAGTATAATTAGCTTTGTGTCTCTGAATGATTTGTGATTTATCATTAGGAATGTTTGGACTGCTATAACCCTGTACAGACAGGCAATGAATTTTGTGTGCTGTATTGATCTCTTCATTATTTTCTGATAAGAAAATACAAAAAAATTGGGCCCAGTGTGATAGTCTAGTGGCTAAAGTCCTTGCCCTGCATGAGCTGGGATCCTATATGGCCACCAGTTTGTATACTAGAGGCCCAGCTTCCCATTCAGCTCCCTGTTGGTGGCCTAGTAAAGCAGTTGAGAATGGGCCAGAGCGTTGGGATACTGCACCCGTGTGGGAGACCCAGAAGAAGCTCCTGGCTCCTAGCTTCAGATCAGCTCAGTGCCGGCTGTTGTGGCTACTTGGGGAGCAAATCATTGAACGGAACATATTCTTCTCTGTGTATCCTCCTCCCTGTATATCTGACTTTCCAATAAAAATAACTAAGTCTTAAAAAAACAAAGAAAATACAAAAAATTAAGCCCAAATTGGCATAAATAATATTTAAAAGGGATGGAAAATAAGGAAAGTAGAACTGAAACATCTGACTTACAAGTTAGTTCTGCAGAAGTTAAAGGGATTATTTTGGTGCAAACGGAATAAGCCAGTTCCCAAAGAACACGTTTCATATGTCTCACCATTATAAGGTAACTTACATGCAGAATACAAGATCACTAGGTAAATAGGTAAACATGCATATACATATATTCATATACAGATGAACTGTATAATTGAGTCTAAAATTCCAGGAAGTGAAGATAGGTTGCAGTATGTGTCTCTACTGCTGATTAAAAGGAGACTCCCAATGAAACTGTTAAACATGCCTTGACAATAGGTACTAGGCTTTCTATCATTGCCTATACCTACAGTGCCATTGTAAAATGGCCGAATGTTGGTCTTGTGACTGCTGTTGAAGGACTACAAACTGTAATAATATAGGCAAAAACAGTGGGGAAGGGAAGAACGGGGAGGGAGTGGAGGGAAGAAGGAGGAGGGAATTAATATACCTACAAAACTGTATCATGGAAAATAGTAATAAAAAGGAAGAAGAAAAAACAGTTTCTAGCAAATACCTGCTGTATGTCATGTAGTTTGGCCACATGCCATATATAATCACACTTTAACCCTTACAATCACATGGAGGAGTTACAATAATGCAATGCCTACAGAGCACACAATGAATCTTGAAGGGGAAAACAGTGCATATGTATGATAATCAGAGGGGGGAAGAAGGAGCATCTGAGCTATGGTTGACTCCAAATCCATCTATTTTCTTTTCTATGGGACACTTAAAATAAGTGTTTTACTAGTTGGTCTGTATTTACCAGACAACAAAGAGTAAAATAAAAATTTTACTAAATATAAATTGGGTATATATCTATGTTTATTCTATTGTTTAAGTGAGTACTTAATTCATTGAACTCACTGTATTTGATCTAGACTGTTGCCAGGACAGTGAGTAACTCTAGCAGTGTATACCTACAAGACAAGACAAGAACTACACAGACAATAACTACATGAAAAGAATGTAAAATAACTGAAAGCTTCTTTAATAGTCTCCCTGCCCTCCACCACAGAATGGTGCATCTTATACATTTAGAATGTTATTTTGGAAGGATATAGGATTTTTTTTGCTGAAATAACTCATAGAAATTCATCATGAAAATGACAGTAAAACATAGCAATCATTCACTAGCAAGTAATCCAAGTCTAAGAGCACAACCACAGACTGAGCAATGGAAATTCAAAACCGTTAATTACCTGATATGGGGTAGAGACAGTGAAGGACTTTGTAGGGACAGGATTTGCAAGCTTAGCCACTTCAGGGGATTGATATTCTTCCAAATAAAAGATGTTGAAAAACAAAATCTAATGTTTTATGATACAAAGGCTGTTGTGTGCTTAGCATGCTATAGTTGCTTATCCTGTACACATTTGCTTGCTAATTGGATCAAGAAATTATCATTGAGACCTACAGATAACACGAAGATTTTTGTAAGTATAGCACTAAAGTAAAAATTAAACTCTTGACCCAAATAATATACATATTTATTGGTTTAATTCATCCCATTTATTGACACATTTTTAATCATGCAATTGGGTATTTTACATTCCTTTACAGAAATCCTACGAGAGAGAGTTCTTTTTTAGTTTCTTCACAGAGTACTGAAGGATTTGTGCCAGCTGGATGAGTTTAGCTTCTTCTGCGTCTCAATTGTTGATACTGTTTTCTGTGTTATTGATTGAAGAGCTAATATGAACATAAACAAAATAACAGCTTTTAGATGTTAACTAAAATGGATGTGCTCAGAGTAAATGCACAGGAGGATAAAATTTGCTAGTGGCTCCAAAGATCACGCATTCTGAGCCATCTTCAGTGGCAGATTCAGTGGATATCAAAAACTTACAAGGCAGGCTATGTGAAACAATGTCAAAGCTTGATTCTGACCTATGATAATCACAAAGTGAAGGACAACTTGGACAGTTGCACAGAAAGGAAAATACTTCAGAGTAAATATTACCTAATATCTATCACCCTACCTTGGTTAACCAAGCAACCAAGCTGCAGAGCCCATTCTTTTTTAAAGCCAATTGGCTTTAAACCTCAAAACTAGCTGGGAGACATGTATACTTCTGTTTCTAAATTCCAACCTAAGAGTTATGGGGGAAAGTCTAAAGAATTTCTGTTTGCTTTACACAAAAGTAGAATAAAAATTAGTTTGAAAAAGTATTCCACTTTAGATTCAAGGCAAACTTTCTCTCTTTGTACCAAATAAAAACTAAAAAATCAATTGGGAGAACAAGTTCTGGTGTACCGTAGAACTGGGTAGCTATAGATAAGTGCTATGGATTTCATATTTCAAAACATATTTTCACTGCTCTTACTAAAGGAAATAATAAATATCTGATATGATACAAAGTCTAATTATGTATTACATGTATAATTACCAAATTAGAGTATATGTATATGCTGTATGTATACATTGTGGTAGCATATTATCTCCATGAATACAGGCGCATAATTGTGTCAGTAAGTACAATTAAAAAATAAAATCAAAGAATCATATTCAAATATGCACAGGATAATTATTCTAACAGTTCACTGTATTTGTTATACCTATATGTAAACATACATATATGCACATACATACACACATATGTGTGTATTGAAACATTACATTACAGTCCAGAAACTCATGTGTATGATTGTGTCAATCAGTAAACTAAATTCAAGAAAATAAAATCATAGGGTTATATTCAAATGTTGAAAAGGCTATGAAGTAGTAATAAAACGTTAAAAACAAAGGGCAACAAATATTTTATTTGATACGGGCAAGGTAGATAATTAGTACAAGAAAAGAAGTTGGGAGACCTGCTACAGTACTGCACCATTTAAAATTTTACCCCCTCTGGCACTGATTCAATATCATTGCTGACTTGGCACACCCACTTCCCATGATGCTTCTGAGTTTCACTTCCTCATCATACACAGACTATCATGACGACCACGTGTATTTTGAGCTCCACTTGGTGGCACTGTGAAACCATCCCAGGATTACAAAGCACACTGAAGCCTGGCCAGACTCTGCCCTATTTGTATATTCCACAAGGGTATCATTTCCTGTTCTCTGAAGGTGTGACCCAAACTTCAATGGGTACAGGAACAACAGCAGACAACTCTTCTCATGGAAGAAGACTGCCCACACTCACTTCTGAATGATTATTATCCTTTTTACCTAAGATTTATTTGAAAGGTAATGTTAGAGAGTTAGGGAGAGGAAGAAAGAATTTTCTTTTCCTTGATTGACTCAAGTGGATGTAATGGCCAGGACTGAACCAAGCAGAATCCAGTAGCTTCATTTGGGTCTCCCCTATGGGTTTAGAGGTTCAAGTCCTGAGGCTATCTTCCACTGCTTTCCCAGGCACATTACCAGGGAGCTGAACAGCCAGGACACCAACCAGGGGCCCTTTGAAACGCTGACATCACAGCTGGTGACTTAACCCTCTGCTGTGTAATGCCAGCCTCTATTTTTCAAATCTGTTCAAATAAATCCTTTAAATTCTTCTCTTACACCAAGACAAAACCTTGGAATAAATGCAGCTGGGAAATTTCCCCATTTCCCACGTAATTAAAATAGAAGCTACACATAGATTTCTGTATCCATTATTAAATATGTAATGTTAACTAATTTTATTTTGGACAACTATCTTAGAGGACCAATGAATGTAAAAGAAAACAAAAAAATCCAGTAAAATGAAAATGATAACATTGCTTCTAATACTATAACTGCAAAAATAGGGATCTCACAACATTCTGTTATGTAAGAATGGCATATATTAAAATATTTCATAAGGTAACTAGAAATACATTTTAAATTTTATTGACATTAACAGTGAAATTCTAGATATAGAAATTTCTATTCATAATGCAATATGAATCTAAAATGTGAATAAGCAAATAAAAAAGGAAGTAGGACATATAAGAAGAAAGTAATAAAACTTTACGGGATATCATAAGTCCTCTGGTTAAAAAGAAATGGAAGACAATGATGTAAAATATTTAGTTATTAAAAACTGAGTTGGAAACTAAAAATTATCCTGAAACTATATGGTAAATACCTGAAAACGGTAACTGACTCAAAGGTCACAGAGGGCTAGGGGTATCAAATCAGATCATTTACATGAATTACCTGTTTGGATAAGTAATAGGGTCATTCAGACTGGGAAAGCAGAAGCAAAGAATAAAGGAGCAAGGAAAATGAAAACTTCATTATTTTAAAAGGAAAAAAACTACATAAAATCAACCCATTCAGCATTTAGGCAAGATTATACATTGGAGTGTGTATGTGAGAGGAAAAATTCAGGAGAGTTTAAAAGTCACAGTCTGTGAACTTCAAGGCCTAAAAACAAAACAAACTAGAATCCCTAGCCTTAGACATGAGAACTAAAAGGCTGGCTTTATTATATCCCTCAGAAGTTTCTATTTTGCTCACTCTTATTTTTCTTTCCAGTTCTGGTATTTTCACTTTCTCATTTGAGATTCAAGAAAACTGATTTTCTTAAGGTTTCATCATGGCAATAATAGATTAAAAAGCTTTGACTCTATGATTCCTATTTCTTTGATTTGAAAAAAAAATTGTCATTTTCATGATACGGTTCCATAGGCACAGATTCCTTCTCTATCACCTATTCTTCCCCCACCCCATTTTCCTCATGTTATTGCAATAGTCTATTCCTTCAGCAACAGTCACAAGTGCAGCATTCTATTTAAGTGTATCATGGCATTGTAGCTATAGACAATGCTAAATAATCTAGTATCCTATTGTCAAGATATATCTAAGTTATATTGGATTTAAGTAATTGCATTGTTCTGTAAATAAAGTAAGCCCACTTTACCTGAATCCTGACAACTAGAGAAAATTACCAGAAAACTGATCCCTGTGTATAAAGAGATAATTGACACTCAAACCTTTTAGAAATATCAACAAAAATAATGATTGTTCAAACAATGCTCCTTGCAGGAAATTCAATTAACCACTATCAAGCTGTTCAGTAGGGTCTAAAGTAGGGTAAACCTGAAATGCATTTATATAGTCTATTGAGAAATGCAAATATGTAGTATCTTCACTGTGCAACATGAAAGATACCAATTTTCCCTTTTTAAAGAAGAGAATATCCAATTGTGATTTGTGTTTTCTGTGTAATCAGCTTCAGGGAGCAATGTTTTGTCACTCAACCCTTTCACCCACACCCAGTGTGGAATCTTCTCTGACAAACAGCTACCAGTTACAGAAACCATACTCAAGGTCACAGATAAGATGATTGGTTTTTATTTGTGGTGAAGAAAGCAAGTGAGGGGGAATGACATAGAAATGATTCTGACTCAGCCAATAAAAATAAGAGGTTGGCATGCTCAATATGTGTTGCAGTGAATGCTTTCTGCTGGCAAGACTAGTTTTCCTGATTTCAAGTTCACAAATCATTTACATACTGTATGAGCCCTGGGCCTTCTAAATGCTTCTGTCAACCTGACCAGCACTTTTCATCCTAATTAGCCAACTATATTGCATTTAATGATGAAAGGTAAAACGCCGGAGGACTGCTCACCTGTCAAGTATAAAATTGCTGAAATGCTAGTGAAAAGCACACACAGAAGAGGAGAATTTAAATATGGACACCTGAGAAGCTTAGAGTCAGCATCTTCGTATTCCTTTTCAGCATTTTTTCCAAAGAAAATGCCTAACCATTTGTGAATTACACATAAATTACATGTACTAAACTTAGCATTTCTTCTCTAAATGCATAAATGAAAAGTTGTCAAATAATGAAGTTTCCATGTTTATCAGGAGAGAATGTTTATAGAGGGTCAGGGTTTGGCAAAAACTCCTAAGATTTTTTTCCTAGATTTGACACCAAATTCCTGGAGAAAAAACAGCAGCTTCAGGGCATTTGAATATCCAATCAAAGATTAAAAATTTTATTTGTGCTCATGGAGACTTGCTTTTAGGTGCTTAAGCATTCTTTCCCTAACCTAAGCATCATAGTAATAGCTAATCTTACATGAGAGTTAGGGGCATAAAATAATACTATTATGATGTAAAAGTAAATTTATTTTAAATGTATTTTTAGATGTTCTCTTTAAATAAAGGCTTTAAAAAAGAACGGTTGGAGGTAGGAGGCATTAAATAATTAATTTCCAGAAACATCCAAAAAGTTTTGACCAACTCTTCAGGATCACAATGCTATCATCTTTATAAACAATAGATAATAGCAAAGACATGGGAACAGTCAAGAAGCCTGTCAAAAGGGAGTGGAAAAAATACTACTCAGCTCCTATAAATAATGAAATTCGGGCCCAGCACAGTAGCCTAGTGTCTAAAGTCCTCGCCTTGCACAGCCTTGCACACACTGAGATCTCATATGGGCACCGTTTCTAATTCCGGTAGCTCCGCTTCCCATTTAGCTCCCTGCTTGTGGCCTGGGAAAGCAGTGGAGGACGGCCCAAGGCCTTGGGCCCCTGCACCCCGTGGGAGACCTGGAGGAGGCTCCTGGCTTTGAATTGGTTCAGAGTTGCGGACAATTGGGGAGTGAATTATCGGACGGAGGATCTTCTTCTCTGTCTCTCCTCCTCTCTGTATATATAATACAAATGAATAATTCTTTAAAAAATGAAATTCTACAATTTTTAATCAAATGATGCTAACTTGAGACCATTATTTTCAATGAAATATGTCAATTCCAAAAGGACAAATATATGTTCTCTCTGATACAAGGCAACTTCATACAAAATACAAGATCAATAGCCCTTTCATTACTATTTGTGCTACTTCTCAGGGGTTTTGATTTTTTTTTTCATTCCTTCAAAAAGGATTTTTTTTGCTTTTCTTATTAATTTCCTCACTGACTCTTAGGTCACACAATAGGATCATTTGCTTCACGAAGTTTTTTGATTTTATTTCTTCAACGGCACACTGGTCATTTATAGCATGTACAACAGCTATAGTCAACAGCACTTTCACTAGCCCAGACATGAAATAAAGCACCCCTGATAACCGCAGCCATACTTACCATCCTAATATCACTAGGAGGCCTTCCCCCACTCACTGGCTTCATACCTAAATGAGCCATCATCAACGAACTCACGAAAAATGACAATGTTGCCAATTGTCTTCTTTTCCTCCTGTTGTTGATTTTGTTTTATGGATTTTCATTTAAAAGGATGTACAATAACTGTGTGATAGTGACTAGTATAATGAGACGTGAGAATACAATGCAGTGTGTACCTTACTTCCAGATCAAAGATAGACTCCCAATGAAACTGTTAAATGCATCTTGACAACAGGGAGCTGGACTCTCTGCCATTGTTCATGTCTACAATATCAGGATATCTTTATACAGTCCAATGATGGAATAATGATTGATTGTAATGACATAGGGGAAACCAGTAAGCAGGGGTGAGGTTGGGGGAGGGGAAAGGAAACAGGAAATTCCAGAGCCTATGGAACTCTACGATCAAGTACTAAAATAAACAAAATTCTAAAAAATAAAAAAGATGATAGATAGCATCCACTGAATTGCAAGATTGTGCGAGACATTTCTCAAGCATTAATGTTAGTGTTCCAAATGCCCTACAATGTAAGGGTAATCATCTCCAAAGAGGGAAAAAAACCCAACTCAGAATAGTAAGTAAACAGCTTGTGGTAACATTTTAGCACATGGAAAACCTCAGCTTTGAAACTAGGTTTCTTTTTTTTTTAAAGATTTTTTTTTTTATTGCAAAGTCAGATATACAGAGAGGAGGAGAGACAGAGAGGAAGATCTTCCGTCTGATGATTCACTCCCCAAGTGAGCATAACGGCCGGTGCTGCGCTGATCCGAAGCCGGGAACCAGAAACCTTTTCCTGGTCTCACGAGGGTGCAGGGTCCCAAGGCTTTGGGCCGTCCTCAATTGCTTTCCCAGGCCACAAGCAGGGAGCTGGATGGGAAGCGGAGCTACCGGGATTGGGTTCCCGGGGCGTTCAAGGCGAGGACTTCAGCTGCTAGGCCACGCTGCTGGGTCCGAACTAGGTTTCTTTAACACTAAAGGATGTATTGCAAGAAGCCTCCCTCAATCAGCAACTCTGTCTCATAATTCCGTAAATACTGCAGCACCATGTAATTAATTCTAACCATTATTTTCATCAAATGTGACCAATTTGATTGGCATACTGGATAATCTCACTGTATTTTACTGATCAAAAGATGGTTAAATCCCAGTAACCAAGATTACCTGATTTCATGATCAAATATGTCATCACTAACATGTAAATTCTTAAAATACTGAAGTGCAACATACAAATTACAATGTTACTCAAGTTTTCCCCATTTGTAAATAAATGTGTAGATCTCAAAGCTATGCTTGTTACATAATTGACATATGGTGATATTTTTCCTGTGTAAGCCAATAGGATCTTCTCTAAATGGATTTTTCCAAAATAATAAAAACAAGCAAATTGACTGCAGTGTAACAATAAATGACAACATTGCACGTTACCTAATAGTGTGTCAATATGACAGCAAAGTGCAATTCCCCAAATATTTAATTGGACAACTATTGTCCTAGGAGAGTCACAAGATCCAGTTATTTATCTAAGGCTCCTCCCACTTAGAACCTTGCCATCTCTTTGAGCTTTCTGGGAATCCTCACATCCAGTTCCTTAGTCCCTTTTGAATTTTTCTAGTTTCTTAGGCCACTTTCTAGCTCTTTCCAGTTATTGGATTTATAAAAATATTTAGGACTCAAAATGTATTCCTGACTTTCAAAATGTGCTTCAAGTTTAAGTCTCACCTGTGGACTTGGCCAAGGAACACTTCTACCTTCTTGAAAACATACCCCCTATTTTTAGAGATACATTTTCCCTGGAAATTTTCCAGGGGAAATGATCACACATCAACTTGGCCCAGAATTACCCCCACTATATGCTTGCTGTCTCAGCAGAATAATTAATATCTCTCTTATCCTTTTATAATATCCCTATGTGAGTAGTAATTTCAGTATTTCTGTGTTGGGGGAGTAAAATTATATATTTCTATATAATGGAAACTAGTCCACACAGTGATTACAGTCTTCCTCTTGGCACATGCCATTGAAGGAACCACCCCAGTTCCCCAAGGTTGTGGTGTGAATCACTGACTGTGACAATCAAAGTATCCTAGAATATTTGTAACAACTGAGGTCATGTCACTCAACTGCATACACAAAAAGACTGTAAAAGTAGAAATTTTGCTTTAGGAGAAAAGTTTGAGCCACTTATTATCTAAATATTTTATCAGTTAAAAAGTTTTTCAGGTACTGTTCCTTCCACAGAACACTATACACAATGTTCCTTTTTAATATGAAAATCAATCCTTCAGTCCATCACTCTAAATATTTGTAAAAGCACCATGAAGGAATCAACTCTAAAAATGCTGTGGAATTGTTTGGCTGATTATACCAAGGACCTTTACCTGTACATATAAAGGTTATTTTTTTAAAAAGTTAAATATTCTAGAACCTAACTACACCTATTAATATTTTCTTTATATAATCCAAAACATTTTAAGTGAAATAATCAATATATTATGAAGCCAAGACAGTCACATTCTGACAATTAAATGCCTCATCATACTGTGTAGGTTATATGCTATATACTTACAAAATCTTAAAAAAAATATTACTAGTATAACTAAAGTATTCTCATTATAAGGTGATTTTATTTGCTTAAAATTTTTTATGATTGCATAATGTACCTTGTCATCTCTGAGCAGAGTACGTCTTAAGGCACTATTTAAAATATTAAGGAAATTTTCCTTGGAATAAGTAAGTTAGAACAACATTTTCAGGTTATAACGAAACTTTATCTTACCAAACTAACCACTGCACATACCAAACAGCCAGAAGAAAAAGAATCTAATTGTACACACTGAGAAACATAAGGATTACGGAAATTAAAGTAGTTATAAATCCTCTGGTTCAGTTTTCTATGATAGAAGAAAAAGAAATATGTGATTAGTAAAAGAAGAGCATTTAATTAAAGGATATGTACTAAATTTTAATGTGATTATGATAAACATTAGATGGTATTTGCTGAGAACTCATAAGACACACTAAACACAGGCATTCCTCTATCACTGCCCCCTTCAGAAAGCAGCATAGAACTCAATAGTAGCTTGTCTCTGATATCAAACAACTGCAGAATCACAGCAAAAATTAGACAGATTGTATAGGATCCTTGGCATAAAATTCTTTCACTTTGTTACTATATAAAATTTTCCTTCTGAAAAATCCATTTTAGCATTTTACACTTACCTGAAGAAAACCCACAGTAAAATTTTTATACAGAATGTCCTGATTTCACTGATCAGACCACAAGTCTGTACATCCTTCCATCTTTTTTGAAATACAATGGGGAAGATTTTATGTATAAAATACATATATCTTTCCTTTAGTTGATTATCAAATGTTCCACAGGTAAACAAATTGATATTTCATTATAATAAACTACACACAACTAAAAACTAAATTACCATTTCAAGTATTTTTGAATTTAAAATTCTGTGGTGTTAAGTACATTCCCACTGCTGTGCATCCATCACCACCGTCCATCTCCGAACTGAAACTGAATATGCATTAGACAAAAACTTCCATTCCCCCGTCCCTCAGACCCTGCCAATTATCATTCTATTTTCTGCTTGTATGAATTTGACTAGCAGGGGACCTCATACAAATGTAATCATACATTTTTTTTGTCCTTTATGGCTGGCCTATTTCACTTAGCACAATGTCTCCAAGATGTATTTATGGTGTAGCATGTACCTGAAAGCTAAACATATTTATATCCTTTGCCGTATATCTCTGCATTTCTCCCTACCCCAACAACCACAGTTTGGCCTGGTTTCTATGAGTTTTACCTTTTCAAATTCCACCTATTATAATGCCCTTCAAATTTATTTAGCCTGCTATAAATGAAAGGATTTATTTCCTTTTTAATAGTTTATAATATTATATATGATGATACCTCAAAAATTTACAGAAAAATGGAATTAAAAGGCTATTCTGATGTAAAAATATGAGAATCACACATTTTTAAGATGCATTTTTCAAGAATGTCTGAAGCCCATATGTGATGCAATTTTCAAAATTCATACATATCACTTTTTGTGCATGCATTTATAGGGTCTTAGGTTCTTTCCTTGTTGGATATTGTGAGCACAGCTGTGGTGAACATGGCACTGCAAATACAGTTTTCAAATCTGAATTGTCCCTAGCACACATCAGATCATGTTACTAAAACATAGCAAATCTATTGTTTGATGTTATACTGATTGTCTCAGGGATGCTCTCTGGTAAAGTTATGAGGAATTAGTTTCCATCTTGAGATGTCTCTGACTACTGTGCCTTTTGTTTACAAATTAATGTTTTTATCTCTCTCATTTGTCTGTTTCTGAAGCTCCATTGCCACAGGCATCCTCAGGACTCAACATAGGTGAATCTCCTGTGACACTGGTGCAACAAAGCCCTAGTCTTCCTGTCTTCCTCACACCTTCTAGGGTGAAGTAAGAGTTCTCTGCTCTCTCTCCCCATTTCTGAGTAGCGTAGGGCCTTGCAAGTATATTAGGTTTTACAATTCTTTGATGTAGATCATAAGCAATCTGACTCATATCGATAGTTGGTTCATTGGTTACTTCACAATATCTTATTGCATGAGATACAGGCTGTTTGGGGTTGAAATAATATTACTGTTTTTCAGATTGACATCATTTCATAACAGCCATATCAATAACAACAACAATAACATCAACAACAAATTATAGCACCCTGAAAAAATAACGCGCCACTGAGTAACCAACACATGCATGACAAAAAGGAAACACAGAAGTCTCTTGGGAAAAATGATGCCATCATATATTTCATGAGGACAGGAAGTATAACATATCAGGATCATAACTGGTAACTCATATACAACAGACTCGAATCAGCATTAGACAACAGCAAAACTACAAAGGCACATGGAGGGAATCAGGAGCAATCCTAACAACCTCTTAACAGGAGGTCACATGCATAAAGCGGGGAGGGGGGGACCCCAGAGTGGAGCAGGAGGACAGGAGAAGGCTTGTATCCCAACCCTAAAGAGTCCCAGATCCTCACCAAGGACTATCAGTATGAGCACTGAGGACTACATCCCAACTGCCAAGGAGACCACGGGGAAATGGAGTGCCTTCGGAGGCCAAGAACTCTGAGGTGACTCACCCCCATTTGGATCTACCACATGGGATGGAAGAAGCCCAAATCCTGCCTTGCAGGATCTAAGGTCATCGGAACGACAACCAGGAGCACTAAGCGGTCCGCAGAAACAGAACAGTAAAGTTCCTCCTGGACTAGGGAGAGGAGCTTTCTCTGGTCCTTGCCTGGTTCCGACTTTGGGTCTCCACCCTCTCTCGTAATGACCATCCGGATCGCTCCAGAAACCCCTCAAAACAAACAAACAAACAAACAAACTAGAATAGATAGAGAACAATAAGGAAAGCTTAGAAACAGACAGGAAACGGTCATCAGGGACGCAATTATAACTCACTGGGTGGGACACAAAGATTAGTTACTCCTCACTGGGGTATTGAAGATTTCTCTGCACACCCCTCCTATAACTGTTCACCTAAACTGTTGACATGTGTCTTGTTAGAGTTATAGAGTTAGACTACCCGAAAAACAGCCAGGTTCAGCAAAATCATGCTTCAACACTATGAACTGCTAAATACTAAAATTATAATAGACATGAGACAGCTGAATAGTAATCTATAGCCATTTTAAGGTGTATAGAATCCAGTTGTATATAAACTAATAATTGAAATGTCAGTGTAGAAGTCACAGGATGTGGTTCAGAACTTGCATTCTTTTTTTTTTCTCTTGTCATATTGGTTACTCAATACCATGTCAGCTAATTCCATAACATTATAAATTGTTATTGATGTAATGTTGGGGCTTTTAATGGATTGGGATGATTCTCTGCCGGCTCTACCTTCAGACCAGAGATGGTCTCCACAAGAAACTGTTGAACTTATCTGGACAATAAGATGCTGGACTCTATGCTTGGTAGATGCTTGCAATGAAAGAATCTCAACTGAATTTGAACTGTGGTAATGCAACAAGGTGGAGGAATCCACCATGGGGGGGAGGGTTTGGGGAGGGGTTGGGGGAATCCCAGTGAGTATAAAACTGTGTCACATAATGCAATGTAATCAATAAAGAAAAAAGGAAAAAAACAAAAAACAAAGTCCTAGTCTTGGGCAGCTGGGTTGGGGTTCTGCCTTTCCAACAGGTCCCTAGGAGATGTTCCTGCTCAGGCAAATAAGCTTCAAAACTAGGATATTGTTTCTGGATGGTAGTTTGATTAAGAAAAATAAAAGGAATCAAAGCATCATGGGATAATCATTTATCTTTAGAAACAAAGTAGAACAAAGCAAAAACAAACAAAAAACCCAAGAAGCTAAAGAACCCAATATATAATTAAGAAAAAAGAAAATAGAATTATTTTCAGTTATTGAATTAGGAATAATACAAATTGTTAGAAAGATGAAAAGCAGTAAACCAAATTTCTGTTTCAAAAATTAGATAAAGTGAGATAGGCTGTTTGAGTTTGAGATACTATTATATTTTACAGGTACTATTTTTCATATTGACATCACTTCATCTTAAATTAAGGCAAACATGTGGTATCTAACCTTTGGGATTGGCACATTTCCCTTAGCATTATTGTTTCCAGTTGGGCCCATTCGGCCACAAAGAACTGTATTTCATGTTTTTTTTTGACAGCTGAGTAGTATTCCATGGAATAAATAAACCATAGCTTTCTTATCCAGTCTTCTGTTGAAGGTCATTTTGGCTGCTTCAAAGTTTTTGTGATTATTGATTGTGCTGCTATGAATGTAGGGGTGCATGTAGGTTTCTCATGTAACAGCTGTTTGGGATATATTTCTAGGAGTGCTACTGCTGGATCATATGGTATGGTGATTTTCAGTTGTTTGAGTCTTCTCCATACTGATTGCCATAGAGGCTGTACCAACCTGCAGTCCCACTAGCAGTGGAGTAGGGTTCCCTTTTCCCCACATCCTCACCAGCAAGTGTTGTTGGTGTTTTTTTTGTATATGAGCCACTCTTACTGGCGTTAGGTGGTACCTCATTGATGTCTTAATTTGGATTTCCCTTATTGCCAGGGAACTTCAGCATTTTTTCATATGTTTGTTTGCCATTTGGGTTTGTTCTTTTGTGAAATGTCTGCCCATTTCCTGTGCCCACTTCTTCAGAGGTTTGTTTGTTTTGGTGTTTTGGCTTCTCTGGAGATCTTTGTATATTCTGGAGATTAGCCCCCTATCACCTATGTAGTGTGGAAAGATCTTCTCCCATTCTGTGGGTTGTTTTTTTTTTTTACCTTGTTGATTGTTTCCCTTGCTGTGCAGAAGCTTCTTAGTTTGATGTAGTCCCATTTGTTTATCTTGGACTTGATTGCTATTGCTTTTGGTGTTCTATTTAGAAAGTCAGGACCTACACCTAAACCTTTGCAGGGTGTTTCCAACATTTTCTTCCAAAAGTTTGAAGGTTTCTGGATGTAGGTTTAGATCTTTTATCCATTTAGATTTGATCTTAGTTTATGGTGAAAGATGTGGGTCTATCTTCTGATTTCTGCAGGCTATTAGCCAGTTGTCCCAACAGCATTTATTGAAGAGACCTTCCCATTTGTATGGGTTGCCGTCTGTTTTTTTTTTTTTTGTCAAAGATTACTTGGTTATATCTGCATGGGTTCCCATCTGCTATTTCTATTCTGCTCCATTGATCTTCCTCTCTATCTCTGTGCCAGTACCAGGCTGTTTTGATAACCACTGCCCTATAGTATGTCCAGAGGTCCAGAACTGTGATTCTCCCTGCTAACTTCCTATTCTTCAGGATGGTTCTAGCTATTCGTGTTTTTTGTGTGTGTGTGTTTCCAGAAGAACCTTTGTACCATTTTTTTCAAGAGATGGTCTCCCCAAGAAGCCGTGGAACTTATCTGGACAATAAGATGCTGGACTTTATGTTTGCAATGAAAGAGTCTCAACTGAACTTGAACTGTGATAATGCAACAAGGTGGAGGAATCTACCATGCGGGGAGGGTTTGGGGAGGGGCTGGGGGAATCCCAGTGCCTATAAAACTGTGTCACATAATGTAATTAATAAAAAAAAAAGTAAAACAATGAGAAAATTTAAAAAAAAAATAGATAGAGTGTGGAAGGGAATCTTGGTGCTCACAATAGGAGAAACAAATTCTCATCTTTGTTTTTCAAATGAAAGAAAAAGCCTCTTAAAACTGCATGGAGATTATCTGGTTAACAGTTCCTTGCTTGAGGAAGTGATCCCATAGCTGCTCACAAACAGGCTGGCAGTGGATTTCCCACTTGCCTATCTATTGCCTTCTTCCATCAGCTTTCTCTTCTGCTCTTAATGAAATCTTCAGTTCTACATCAACAGAAGCACATTGTACAAGCAGCTTTTCATTAAAAATTGACATTTATTATCTTGCAATATTTTCCAGTTTCTTAAAATATGTCACAAAATACAACATGCAGCAAAATGAATGTCAGACCTTAAAGCACATTTTTCTTTGACTGATACAGAAAATAGTTTTACTTAGTTGGAATGCATAGGTTTTAAAAAGGCACAAGTAACTTAGCTATTAACTTTTTTCACATGATAATAATCATGTGGGTTGCAACTAGCTAATATTTGGCAAAATGACTGCATGTTTATACAATGAGGTATAAACTAGATCCATTATGGGACCTTCAGGTTTTAGTCTTTATTGCTCTCGTAAATGCCAAGGGTAGTTTAAGTGATTTCTTCCTTTGTTCTGGATGCTCCAGAAGCAAAGTAAGCCCTCCTCCTTCGTTTCTCCACACAACTACTAAATAATAATTTAGAGGGAAAAAGAGCACACATGTAATACAGGCTAGAAGCCTTTGAGATCTGCCTCTAAACAGAAGCTTAAATAAAAAGACTCTGGCACCAAAGCAGGTCTATATGTGCATGCGTACACACACACACACACACACACACACACACTAACTACAGTTATTCATGTGTTAAATAGCAATTTTGCTATAGCATTATATTGGCACAGGGGCCTCAGAGGGAGTAGTGTGAATAGTTTCAGAGGGGAACTGCACATCCACCCTATTTCCTAAATATTAACATTATTCTGAAAGAAGCAAAGACTGTCTAAAATACAAGTAATAGCTGTCAAGAAAACCATTGGTTCACAGTTGCTGTGAATGTCAGGGAAGTAATGTTGAGAGTCACACACTGAATCCCTGGTCAATGTACTGGTCACTGGCACAAAGTGAATTCATCAACAGAATAAAGCTTTCTGAAGTGGGCTTATTCATAGGCACCGGCCTAGAGCTGATATGGCCTGATAAAACATCTCTTGATCAAATGGTTATCTTGTAAAATAATATTCACAAAAATGATCAATTTGTAATGATATAATCTCAATTAGAGAACAGAAAGCTAATGAAGGATACTAAAGATTAAACAGTTAGTGAGAGAACAACTTCTGCCAAAAAACAATACAAGTAGTAGAAAAGTTCCTATCTGAAGCCTGACCTACAGTCATGAGAGTTTGGACAGATTTGCTCCAGTTAGGCCTCTGGAAAACCACTCAGGATCAGAGGACAGACACACACAGCAGCCCACTTAGTCACCCAAAAGTTCCCGACCATGCAATTATTACTTACTTATCATCTTATTCTTTCTTTCAAGTTCAAGGAAAGGACTGCCATTTCTTATACAAGAGGATTAACTGAGTCCTTTTTTTGACAATTAAAATTAGTATTTATGTGCATGACAGGATGTATCAAGTAAATATAAGGGGACATAAAAATAGAAAATTTTTAAAATTCATAAATACTGTTAGGATTGCATAAAAGGATAATTTCTCTACTAGTAAGCACCAATGAAAGCAAATATCTACTCCTCCAAATAACTGCTACCCTTTCTGAACATATACATTTCAATTTAAATATACGCTAATGTCAAAATTCTGGCATTTCTTGAGGTTCTAGCAAGAGAAAAAGAGAGTTTGGTTCACATCAAGGGTGTGGGAGAAGAAGCTGGAATTATGGCATAATGAGTTAAGCTGCAACCTGTGATGCCAAAATTCCATGTGGACCCCCATTCAATTCCTTGGTGCTCCACTTCTGACTCAGTTCCCTGCCAATGGGCCAGGGAAAAGAGCAAATGGACCAAGTGTTTAGGCCCCTCCACTCTGGATGAAGCTCCTCGTTCCTAGATTCAGCATAGTCCAGCCCTGACTGCCATGGCCATCTGAGAAGTGATTCAACAGATAGAAAATTTCAATCTTTCTCTTCCTCTGGTTTTTTTCTCTCTTTCCTCTCTGTAACTCTGTCTTTCAAATAAATAAACTAACAAATCTTTACAATAAGAGAATGTGGAAGAATTATAAATAGCCATTATAAAAAAAAGTCAGAAGGGCAGCTAGTAGCTATGAAGGACTATTAGATCAAATATTGTGATGTAAACACAGGACCCAGTTTCTTGTCTGTCTCACTTAACCCAAGGTGTTCTTACCCTGTCCTTTATCAAAAGGAATTCATTAGATTAAGGGAATGATACAGCTAGCCCAATAATGTTCTAATTACTCTGCAGAAGCAGTCATTTGTTTTTCCCTGTTGGCCAGTATTGTCCGGAGGAGTTTGTTAAGCTAAATTCCAGGTCTAGGAAGGCAAATTACAAATCAGAGATAAAAGATAATTATCATTTAAATGTAGCTCCTTAGATCAACCAAGCTTACATAGCTCTATGAGCATAGTGTTGCCAAGCAACGGAAGGTCACAGGTCCCATTGACCTTCTTGCAAAACCTAGGAAGCTGCACACAAAACTGATCATGAACCTTTCAGTCCCAAATTCAGTCTATAAGAACCGTTATCATCAAGTCCTCTTGGAACCCAAGAATTCAGCAACAGCTTCTCTGTACTCTGCAATACATTCCTTTTTAAAAGATTTGCTTATTTTTATTTATAAGGCAAATTTACAGAAAGGAGAGACAGAAAAAGCTTCCCCAAGTGGTCACAATGGCTGCAGCTGAGCTGATCCAAAGCCAGGAGCCAGGAGCTTCTTCCGGGTCTCCCACGTGGGTGCAGGGTCCCAAGGTTTTGGGCCACCCTTTGTTGCTTTTCCAAGATATGAGCAGGGAGCTGGATTGTAAACTAAGCAGCTGGGACACGAACAGGGGCTCAGATGAGCTGCTGTACTTAGAGGTGGAGAATTAGATAGTTGAGCCACTGTACCAGCCCCTGCAACAAATTGTTCCTCTACCACTCCAATATCAAGAATTGATTATATGTGCATCAGTAAGCCTACCCTTCTTTAGGAATTATAAAGCAATACTTTCAACTAATTTGGAGATTATCTTGCAAAATCTGTACTAACACAAATTAATTAAAATAAAATTAAAATTGAGTTCCTTAGTCAGGCCTGACAAATTTCAAGTATTGAGATTCCACATATATGTGATCAGTGGTTATCACAATGGAAAGCACAGATAGAGAATTTTTTCAGTACTTCAGAACATTATATTAAACAATACTGAAATAGATGCTTTTGCTAAATATCTAGAAAAATACTAGGAATAAAGACTGACTCCTTCCAGTGTAGTTCATGTTAAGTTTCTACATAGATATTATTTTCAAAAACATGAAATATGTTTTTTCAGAATTATTTAATATAAAATTTTAAATATATTTAGTAATTTAGTTTAGAAAAAATTTAGTTTAGAAAAAATTTAAATCATGCCTAATACTATAAAAACTTCATATTGTGCCATATGACTTCACTTTAATATCTATCATGAATAGACATAAAAATTATTAGACCTACAGTTGGGTATTTTCATAGTAGCAAGTGATCAGATATGTGGAAATGATATCACTTTTGGATTTCAAAAATTGCTAAGTATAAACACAGAGCTCAAAAATCTGTCATGATTGAAAAGCTCATTTCATAATCTGTGCCCATGGAAATGTAAAATAACTTCCAGATTTTTCTTTACATTTTACTTTTCTTTACCTTTGAATTAAATGACATAATTTAATCTGCAATGTATATAAAAAATTAAACTTAACCAGTACCTTTCAGATGTTATAAAGGTAGATACCAGTTGATAAAAATTTTAAAGAATGCCATGATATTAACTCAATAGTGTATGAAACAAACCTCAAATTTCATAAGGTAGCTACAGAAATGTTATGTTATAGAAATTCCAATGTTAAAGTCTATGGAATTTTTGAGGCTTGCTTGGTTACATCTCAGAATCTTCTGGCTTCTCTCTTTAACATTTGGAAAAAAATGAATGTGGTATGAAAACAAAGGAATAAAAATAGTTTAATAAGCCAAGATGAAAATACGAAGGTCTTAGAAAATTTAAGAAAAGCTGATTTAAGAGTTCTTATTGAGATTCATATTGAGACTTCCTGCTGATAGCAATGTGGACATATCATGGCTGGCCTATTCTCTACCTCTTTCCCCTCTCCTACTCTCCTCCCTCCCTGCCTTTTCCAGCCTTGCTGGCTGCTACTTGCCCTGGTTCTCAGAATCCCTGACCTCTTCCTGACCTAGGTACCAGCAGACTGATCTCCTTGGTTACCAGCTCAGCCCTATCATTGGGAAATGGTGGTAGAAATGGAGTGTTTTGCCCAGCCAGAAATGCCACACCGAGGCAGTTGCCCTATCAAGAATACAATGTACTGGGATCGACACAATGGCTTAATTGGCTAATCCTACCCTGTTAGAACCAGAATCTCATATAGGACCAGTTGGTGTCCTAGCTGCTCCATTTCTCATCCAACTCTCTATGACCTGTGAGCAGTGGAGGATGATCCAGTGCCTTGGGACCCTGCACCCAAGTAGGAGCCCTGATTTCAAACCAGCTCAGTTAGGGGAGTTAACCAGTGAACTCTCTGTCTCTCCTTACCTCTATAAATCTGCCTTTCCAATAAAAATAAGTAAATCTTAAGATAAAAAGGATACAAAGTATGGACTAGCAGGAGTATCAGTGAAAGTAATCAGCCTTCCAAGAGCTACTTTCTGCTTAAGGCAAACACATTGGTAGAAAATGGGGACCATAAATTAACTGTTGACATTAATGTAAGCCTCTTCTTATCTTAGTATTATGTGGTCCTATTCTCAAACTGCTGTCTGCAATAGAGTTTTAGAATTGAAGGTGGCAGCTGTTGCTGAAGCAGGCTCTTGCCCAAGCAGTGACACACAAAGCTATTTAGATAAGTGTGGCTGTGTAAATGAAAAAGCTCACTCATCTTAGACTTACATATACTAACCTAAAAATAAAAGAAGCAGAAGCAGTTTAGGAAAATAGTTGTCTATCTGCTTTCTGTCTGCAAAAAAAGGATTTCATTTTTTAATTTTTAAAATCAGCCATGAAAACTATTTTATTTAAAAACGTATAATATTGTGATTATATGGGGAAAACGGTTGGAGAAGAATGGTGGGGAGAGACATGAGGGGAACCGATGAACCCCTATACATATAAAACTGTCCCATGGAAAATAATAAAAGAAAAATAAAAATTTTAAATGGGATAATTTAAAATGACTACATCAAGTGCAAAAACAATATTTCATTTTATGTGCTACTATAAAATGTCTAAATCTTGAAATCTTTTGATTTATATCCTGGAAATTAAAAATCAATATCCTAGGACCAGGGCAGTAGTGGTGCCTAAAAGTCCAGGGGTTTGTTGCTGCATGGCCCCATGTGGATTTTTTTAAACATTTGTTATCCTGTTGCCTAGTCCCAGGTTCCACACAATGTTCAGCAACCCCTTCTCTGCCATCCTCCCACATCCCAGAGGCTACTGATATAGGGACTTCCTGGACAGCAAATATATATATATAAAATCTGCCATTCCATGATCAATCAGAATCTGCTCAGGGAGCTTCTGGTTACACGGTAGTGGAGTGCAAGGAGTCAAGGCCCAGCAAATGATACCTGTTCAACACTTTTTCCTGGAGAGTCTGGCCCTGTGTTTCTGCTCACAAGAAGCTGGGTGCTCTTTGGCAAGCAGCAGGTAGCACAGGATGTGGCAGCATATCAGCCCTTGTGGTAGCTGCTTCAGTGCCAGACTAACCTGCTGACCTTCGGTTAGCTCCAAGGCAATGTGCAGAAGATGGCCCCAGCAGTTGTGTCCCTGCACCCATGTGAGATATCTGGAATAGGCTCCTGTCCTCTGCCTTCAGACAAACCTAGCCCTAGCAACTGTAGCCTTTTGGGGAGTGAATCAGTAGATGGGCTCTCTCTCTCCTCTTCTCTTATAACTTTACCTTTCAGATAAATAAAAATTAAAAAAAAAAAAAGAATTCCTCTGCTTTCTTTCTACAACTCTTTCCCATTTTGATTATTTTTCCATCTTTTCTTAGAAAAAATCTTCAGTTTAAGGGAATATAATTTAAAATATTTTCATAGTCCAACAACATTGGAGGATAAGAATTCTATAGTGCTATGATACGGCCTCTATGGATTTTGCAGTATATAAAGCATTTTCAATAAATAGAATCCAATACGATGTATAAAACTAGTTAAAACTGTTCTCAAGGGCCTGGTGTGGTAGCCTAGCAGCTAAAGTCCTCACCTTGAACACGGCCCCGGGATCCCATATGGGCACCGCTTCTAATCCCGGCAGCTCCACTTCCCATCCAGCTCCATGCTTGTGGCCTGGGAAACCAGTCGAAGATGGCCCAAAGCCTTGGGACCCTGCACCTGCGTGGGAGACCTGGAGGAGCCTCTGGGCTCCTGGCTGTGGCTGAGAATGAATCATCGAGTCGATCTTCCTCTCTGTGTATCTTACTTTCCAAGAAAAAAAAAATCTTAAAAAAAAAAACTGTTCTCAAACTCAATAAATTACAATGTAGAGATCCAAAATTATTTCCATTTTATAACTTAATTTTGCAAAAGTGTAAAATGCTTCATTTGTCTATTAATAAATTTTGCTACATCATCTCTTAAGACTATAAAATTTAATAGAATGAAAACTTTGTTTCCTAAGAAATATTAAGCTTTATGCAAAATGTAAGTTCATACTTTACTTCTGTTATAAATATAAAGAAATGATAAATGAAATGAAAACACATTTTTTAAAATGCAGAGAGAGATCATATACTACAACACAGCTCAATAGGTGGACTTTGGGACCAGACACAGTTGATGGCAGCTTGGATTCTGACCAAATTAACTATTTCAAAACAGATAGAAGGACACATTCTAATTCTCTTAGCGAATGTCAAAAGACTTGGGGCCAGGAGCTATGCTCACAGAATGAAGTGGGAACACACCAATATCCTTTCTACTGTGTGGGGCTATGGCAAAGCGAAAGGATATTCACCAGAAATATAAAACCTTAAGCTAAAATTGTTCCTCAGAAAAAAACTTGTGAAATTAAGCCTGCAATAAAATAATTTAACAACGGAGGGTAGGAACAGAAAGGAAGAACAGGAGAGAATATCACTGAAAGAGTCTGTCAAGGGCCCAGCGGCGTGGCCTAGCGGCTAAAGTCCTCGCCTTGAAAGCCCCGGGATCCCATATGGACGCCGGTTCTAATCCCGGCAGCTCCACTTCCTATCCAGCTCCCTGCTTGTGGCCTGGGAGGGCAGTTGGGGACAGCCCAATGCATTGGGACCCTGCACCCGTGTGGGAGACCTGGAAGAGGTTCCAGGTTCCCGGCTTCGGATCGGCGCGCATCGGTCCGTTGCGGCTCACTTGGGGAGTGAATCATCGGACGGAAGATCTTCCTCTCTGTCTCTCTTCCTCTCTGTATGTCTGGCTGTAATAAAATGAATAAATCTTTAAAAAAAAAAAAAAAAAAAAGAGTCTGTCAAATTCCTGGATTTGGGGTTAGCATGTAAGGAGCTCAGAAGGTGTCACTCTTGGGCCCGGTGCAATAGCGTAGTGGTTAAAGTTCTCACCTTGCACGTGCCTGGATACTGCGGCCCTGCTTCCCATCCAGCTCCCTGCTTGTGGGCTGGGACAGCAGTTGAGGACAGCCCAATGCCTTGGAACCCTGCACCTGCGTGGGAGACCTGAAAGAGCTCCTGGCTCCTGGCTTCAGATTGGCTCAGCTCCAGCCGTTGCGCTCACTTGGGGAGTGAACCATCAGATGGAAGATCTTCCTCTTTCTCTCCTCCTCTCTCTATATCTGGCTTTCCAATAAAAATAAATAAATCTTTAAAAAAAAAGGTGTCACTCTTGTCTTTTTCCATACAAAAAATGATGAACTAAGTGAAAATTTATGACTTTTCACAGATCTCAGAGAATTAACTTCTCAGTGTAAATTAATGTGCCAGGATTGGAAAGTCAGGCTGACACGACAAATCACAACTTACCAGAGCAGACAGTCAAGAGCACAGATCGTTATAGGAATCAGTAACTGAGTAGGAAAACCTAAAGAAGCTTTGTGTGGACAAGTCTGAGTCAAGAAATTTATTTATTTATTTATTTATTTATTTTAGATTTGTTTTATTTCATTACAAAGTCAGATATACAGAGAGGAGGAGAGACAGAGAGGAAGATCTTCCATCTGATGATTCACTCCCCAAGTGAGCTGCAACAGCCGGTGCTGCGCTGATCCCAAGCCGGGAACCAGGAACCTCCTCCTGGTCTCCCACGCGGATGCAGGGTCCCAAAGCATTGGGCTATCCCCGACTGCTTTCCCAGGCCACAAACAGGGAGCTGGATGGGAAGTGGAACTGCCGGGATTAGAACTGGTGCCCATATGGCATCCTGGCGCGTTCAAGGTGAGGACTTTAGCCGCTAGGCCACGCCGCCGGGCCCTGTGTCAACAAATTTAAAGAAACCCCAACTCAGGGGCATCTCAGACTTTTCTGAATTTTACCTGTAGGAGGCCCAACAGGTTTTCACAGTGAACATTACAGAAACATCTCATGCTGATGCTGAGAGTCAGGAAGGGTAGCCATTTTAAAATGTACCTGGACTATTTCGATATTCTAAACAACACAATAACTGAAACGAAGTTTTATCCCCACTATGTAAATGACCATGATGGCTGGAGTCTAACTGTCTTGGAGAAAAGGAAATAACCAACTCTAGATAGTCCCAATCTTCCACAAGGTGGTTGGAGAGTGAGAGGGGGAACAGCAGAATACAACTCCTTATAGAATTCTTGGGTCCTGAGGTACGGGTGTCACAGGGTGACTAACAGACTGAAATCTAATCATAGGATGTTAGAACACGATTCCTGTATGGTGAAGGAATAGTACTGAAAGGGTTACAGCTCTCAGACTTCATTCAAGAACATTCTAAGAAACAAAATCAAGGGCACTAGACAGACTTTAACCTCCAATAGTCACAGCGACAGCAAACAATGAGAGCAATCAACCCCCGACTGGATAAACATAAAAGTTCACACTTTTTGCATTAATTCCTTTTAAACGCTAAATCAGGTCTGACTTTTAACAGAGATTTCAGATTCTTCTCTTTAGACAAGTTTCTATGCTGTGTTGCCCACAGGTCTACAGGTCAGTTTTACTGACTGTGTTTGGTACTCAGTTCATCTGCAATCGCTTGTGCCATTCCCTTCGACAGGTTTCAGTCCCAGGCTTTTATGTTAGGCTTCTACAATGATCTCTGTGGCCCCAGGTTTGGCTCACCACTTCTCACGCCCTGTGATACTACACAGCTTTTCTTACACATAGCCAGCCGTTCCTCTGGTCCTATAGCCTTTGCCACAGTACACAAGATGGTTCTTGACATGGCACTGGTACAGTTCTGGGTCTGCTGACAGGCCTGGGAGCCACCTGGATCTATTTTGGGTGGAACGTGTAAGATGCCAAGTTGGTGCACAAAGAAAACATCAGAACCAGTCCTACATACGGCTGCAATGTCGGAATTATCAAACTCAATATTTAGAACAACTGTGAATAACAAACAAAAATAAAGATAATTTAGGCAGTGGGATAGAAATTCTATGAATCAGAAATTAATGCCTGAGATCAAAATCATCTTAGCAGAAAGGATGTCCTTGATGGTCTCATTAGCAGACTTTGATAAAGGAGTTTCGGAGATGGAGGATTTGTTAATAGAATTAACAAAACAGAAACTATTAAGCAAAGAGGAAAAAATGGTAAAAAAAAAAAAGGCATATCCAAGCATGGTAGGGAGAAACACGTAATGAGAATAAAACAAAAAGATAGAAAGCAAAAGAAACAATAAGTGAAGCAAGTTCCCAAATATTACAGACATAAAATGCACAGATGTAGAAAGTTTAGAAAATAGTAGAGTAAATATCAAAAGGAAACAAAAAATTTCAGATGAACACTTCATATTCAAGTCACAGAAAAATCAGAGAAAAAGTAAAAATCTTGAAAAAAGAGTAGAAAAATTCATTTTGGCTAAAAAAGTGCAAATAATAGTATCTATCATTTTGAAAATCATGCAAGATTTTCAAATGCAAAAAGAGCAGAACAAATTTGCAAAAGTGGTGTAAGACAAAAAGAGAAAATCACTAACCTAGAACTTAGTGCCTTATGAAATGATCTTGAAATATGAAGGCAAAATAAAGACTTTTTAAAAAAGGAATCTGTAGCCATTATACATATTTTGCATGAAACAAAAAATATTCATTATTTTGAGATCATTATTTTTAAAATATAAGCACTATAGCTATAAACTTCCCTCATTAATCCCACATGAGCTGTTTCTCATACTTTTTGATAGGTCATGTTTTTATTTTCATTTGTTTCCAGAAAGTTCTTATTTACTTTACAATTTATTTCTTCTCTTTTTTTAAAAAAAAATATTTGCTTATGCATTTGAAAGGCATAGTTATTGAGAAAGAGCTAGAGGGAACAATAGAGAGAAAGAGAGAGAGAGAGAGATTCCATTTTCCAGTTCACTCCCTAAATGATCAAAATGACCATTCAGAAGTTCAGAAGCCAGGGGTCTAAGTACCTGAGTCATCTCTTAATTGCTTTCCCAGGAACATTAATAGGACCTGGATTGGAAGAGGAGTAGCTGGGACTAGAATATGTGCCTATATAACATAAGGCTGTTCCAGGAAATAGCTTTACTTTGATTCCATCCATTTTAATTTCTTCAATGATCCACTGATATAAATAAGCAGGAAGCAAAAAGATAAAAGCAATAATACATATAATTTAAACCAAATTTAAACTGAAAAAATACAAAAATGGTTATTTTAGAGATGATAGACAAAATGGACAAAACTTCAGCTAGACCAACAAAAAGAGAAAAAAATAAAATAAATAAGAAATGATAGTATAACAAAATCAGTGAAATATAAGGGAGCATAAGAAACTACTATCAACAACGATATGCAACAGATTGGGAAACCTTGATGAAATGGATAGATTTCTATTTCTGATACACCCAATCTAACATAATTAAATCAAAAAGATTTAGCTATGGGTATTTTGTCACAGTGTGTTAAACCTCCATTTCCAGTGCTGGTATTAAATATGAGAACTGGCTGAAATCGTGGATGTTCCAGTACTGATCCTGCTTCTTGAAATGTGATTAGCATAGTAGCAGAAAATGTCTCAAGTACTTTGTCCCTTACCACCCAAACGTGAGACCTGACTAGAATTCAGGCTTCTGGCTTTGGTGTGGCCCAGCCCCAGCCACTACAGCCATTTGGGGAGTGTACTATAAGAGAGAAGGTCTATTTCTTTCTATTTCTCCATCTCTCTGTAACTCTGTCTTTAAAATAAATACAAAAAATTAAAATGAAAATATGGAGAATCTAAACAGAACCATAACAACAAAATTAAAGCAGGGGTTAAAAGTACCCCCATAAAATAAAAATCCAGGCCTGACAGATTCACTACTGAATTTCACAAAACGTTTAAAGAGATACCAATCCAAACATTTTTAAACTATTTGGGAAATAGTGAACAGCATGGAACTTTGCCAATCTTTTTATGACTCCAGTGCCATTTTGATACTAGAACTGACCAAAGATACAATGTGTGATGAAACCTACAGATCAATACCCTTGATGAATATAAAAACAAAATATTCTCAACAAAATGCTAGCAACGCTGTACTGAAAAAATCGTGCTATCCAAGTTGAAAGGGTGGTTCAATATTTATAAATTAGAACTTGTCATAAATTTGATCAACAGAATTAAAACAAACACCATATAGTTCATCTTGACAGATGCAAGAGAAAGCATTTAACAAACTTTAATATCATTTAACAGTTAAAAATTCTCCACAAATTAGGCATAGCAGAAATACACCTGAAATTTACAAGGGCTGTATATGACAAAGCAACACCCAATATCAAATTGAAAGAATTTCCCTTCAGATTTGGAACAAGAAAAAAGTGTCAGTTTTCACTATTCTTATTCAATATAATATTGAAAATATTAAGAAAAGCAAAAGGAAAAGGTATTAAAATTGGAAGTCAAATATCTATGTTTACATATGGCATGATATTGTAGATGAAAAACTGCTACAATTGATAAATCAATTTCATGAAGCTGCAGCTTTGAAACTCAATATACAAAAGACAATAGGATATTTTATACCAATAATAAACATAGCAAAAGAGAAATGAGAAAAATTCCATTCATAATAGTCAGCAAACAAACATTAAGAACATCTGCAACCACTCTTCTAATTATCATCATTACAAATAACAATATTTTCTTAATTTCAAGTGACCCTGTCCCAAATAACATGCTTTCTTATCAGCACATTCTTTGTAATATTTCAACTCTAGCAACATAGTAATGTATCACAAAAATGACATTTTGATCAATGATCAAATAAATGCACAGTGATAGTTCCCCCAAAGATTAAACTGCCTTGTGATGTGGTAGATGTCTTGCAAAAGTACATTCAAAGGCATGTTCACAATAATGAAATCATCTATTGGCACATTTTAAAAGAACATCCTCATGGTTAAACACATGACTGTTTTCACTGCAATAGGCCTTATAAGCTCATGGTCCTGTAATTTTTATTCCTTTCATCCACTATCATGTACTCATTTTGAGTTTTTTTTTTTTGAGGATAGAAAGCTAAATTCTGCCTCTATACTTCCCTGAATTCTTATAATAAAACACTCTTTTTTACATACTGGATCTAGTATACGCCCAGCTGTATATGAATGAAGAGTCCAGTCAGGCTAAATGAAACACCTGTGTATATCTGGCCACTTTATCCTATCATGGTAAACCTATTTCTTCCTTTCTTTTTGTTCCTTATTAGACAATTACTGAAAACTTTCTATTCTCTCTACAAACTTGTAGACCTTCCTACTCCATTATAAAGTTCAGCTAGTCATTTTGCTTCACATTTCCCTGGGAAAATTAGAGAATTAAAAATAAATTTCTAAGTCCCACCCAATCTTTCTGACATGCTGTCCGCATGACTTTTACCCTTCAACTGAGGGTCAGCCACCCAGCATCATCCTGGGACCACTGCTTTTATTTATAGAGAAAGTATTCCTTTCTGGACTGTTTAAGAAATCTTTACGAAAAATCCTCTTCTCTCATCTCTGCAACATGTCTTTTTTTCTAGACGATCATCCTTTAAAACACCAGTCAATATTTCATCCAGGAAAATCTTGTTCTGACTCAGTAGCTTCTTTAACTTCTCTAATAACTGTCGTAGTTACTGACTCTAGCTGGTTATTCTCTCCCATTTTCTCTTGAGCCCAGTAAAATTATTTTATTGAGATAAAATTCATATTGCATCAAATTAATTACTCTTAAGTGTATAATTCAATGCTGTTCAGTATATTCAGGATATTGTGTGATCATCACAATTTACTACATCGCAAATTTTTTCATCACTATTTAATAAAATTTTGTACCTAGTATTAGTCATTCTTCTCTTTTCCCCTAAACCCTGGTAAATCCTACTCTGCTTCCTGTTGATAGGGACCTATCTACTCTGAATATTTCATATAAATGGAATCATATGTTACATTACCTTTGGGGTCTAGCTTCATTCATCTATCATTCTTTTCAAGTTCCATGAATCAGTATTTTATTCTTTTCCTCTTTCTGTCATCACTCTTAGCCCTACACTAATATCCTGCTAAATCTGGTGTGTAATTTTTTTCTCTTCAACACATTTGCCATATCAGTTATATTCAAAAGGTTTATCACTCACTCATTGCAATGTTTCATTCATGAGGCTCCAGCACGGAGTCTTCTCTCTGATATGACTACCTGTTCCTTCTGTCTTCTCTCTGGTATCCACTCCGTTCCTCAACATCAGATTGCACCACAGCTCAGTACTGATATCTTTTACTCTACACACTCATGACCTTGGTTGTATTATGTCTTTAACATCTTTTCACATATTCATGTCTCTAATATTGTACCTAAGTCTCATTTTGTGAGCTCCAAATAAGAATTCCTGCAACTGATTTAGCCCCTTCATTTGGGTCACTAAACCTCTCCATAGAAATCAGCCTGAATGGAAACTTCTGATTTTTCTCTGTCCAAACCTTACCCACTTAAATCTTTACTGCCTCAATGATAACCAGATATTTCTGGGTCAGACAAGAAATATGCTGTCATCCATCACTCATTTTTTTTCTCTCTCATTACACATACCTTCCATCAGCAAATCTTCACTTTGTAATACACACAGGCATTGACTCTATGTCATTTCCATTGCTACTACATACTCTGCTTCAAAGGATAACCATATATTCTGATTCATGCCAACAGCTTCTTAGTTTGCCCCCTTTCTGCTGCCTTTGGTTCACTTCAGATCTTAGCTTTATGAATCATAGTATGTCTCCTCTGCTGAAATTTTTCCCTGGATATTAAATCCACATGAAATAAATGTAAAAGTCTTTATCATGATCTGTATTAGATCAAAGCAGGCTAATTCTTGCAATCCCTCAGTATTATGATCCCTTCTACACTGCATGGCTATGGCTTCTCCTTGCTGGCATTTGATTCAGATAATATGGTTTTAATGTGGCCATATAGACTATTTTAAATCCCACCACTTCACTTTCAACTCTGCACTTTTTAGTGACACTTTATTTTCTTGTTTTTCACAGCAAATATCACTACTTGATATGAGTGCATTTTTATTTGGTTAGTGTCTCTCCTGAGAAATGTAAGTGAATGCAAGTAAATGTGAGTAAATGCAACTAAAATGTAAGTTCAGTGAATGCAATAGTTTTTCTCCTTAGCATACTTGACGTATCAGTAACATTTGTTTATTGTTTCAAACTATTGTTTAATTGCTGCTCCACCTTCTGAATAGAAAAATTCCTGGCCCAAGTGCGCAGCATATACTTGTGTAACAAACAAATGAATAAATAAGAAAAATGTCACAATGTTTAATTACACTGTGGGTTGTGTGTAAATCATTTACATTTTTATTGTTATTTGTGATATAACTACAGTAATTGGAAATAAAAATGATTTGTTTACTCATCCATAATCTGTTTTTTCATAATGGGAGTTTACAAATGATCAACATGCAAATTCTCTTGAATGTTAGATTCAATGAAAATAGAACTGCCCATGTAATTAGGGGAATGTTGGCAATAATTAAAGCTAGGACTACATAATAACAATTTCCATGAAACAATTAAAACTAATATCTGTAGATTCATATAATAGCTTCAAATCTGCCCCCTAGAGCTACATAATTATTAGTCACAGTTCAACTAAATGTTCTATATTAGCTCTAAGTTGTTAGTACTTATGCAAGACAAAATGTAGTGCAAACCAAAAATATTAAAATAGTAAAGGATAAATGCACGAAATTAAAATATTTCTTGTGTCAACTGATACGACTTTTCTTCTGGCAGGATCATAAGGTAATGCTTTTGGCTCACAAATTGGAATGATCATAAAAATAGTAATGTGTTGTTATATGTTTTATGTGTTATGCACAAGTGCCCATCAATGAATCTTTCAGGCAACTCCTTTTAATTTAGTGATTTAAATCCCTGATCTGAAAGCTGTTCATGTTACTTATTTATATTCACAGTCCTTCATTTTTTAAATCCTTCTTACCTTGTATCACTAAGTAGCTCCAGAAAAAAGAAAAACTGTGGGCTTTTAAACATCCTCCATCAATGATACATGATCAGAAGGATGAAGCTTTGTCTCCATACGAAGGTCCTTATACACTGCAGCCAAGTGGCAGAGGATGCCATTCTCCCAGTCTTACCCTGTACAAACCGATTATGTTAAATTGGGCACACTCCATAGAGTTTAAAAAATGAAGCCCAGTCTCAGTGTAGTTGTAGTAAGCACTACAACAGACACAAAATTTTGAGTCCAGAGGTTTTAGTTTGTTAATTTTCTTAAATTATTCAGGAATTTAATTGAATTGTTATTCAGAGACTCTGTCTTATTAAATGTATTTTTTACACTATTTTAGGATACAGTTCCATAGGCTCTGGGATTTCCCCTCCCTCCCTCTCCAAATCCTCTTCTCCCACTAATTTCCCCTATATTATTGTGAGAGTATAGTCCCTCATAAGTAGTCATAAGCCCATCACTCATGAATGCAAGTGTATTCTGACATTGTAGGTATTGACAATGGCAGAGAATTCAGTATCCTATTGTCAAGATATATTTCAAAATTTCATTGGGAGTCCATCTTTGATTTGACAGTAGAGATATACCCTGCACTGTATCTTCACATTTGGATGTGACTGTCTCCATTACAGTTGCTATATATCCTCTTAAATGAAAAACCATGAAACAAAATCAAGAACAGGAAGAAAAATAAACAGTTAACAACACCATGAAGTTAAATAACATGCTACTGAAACACCAATATGTCACTAAAGAAAAGAAAAATCAAAAGTCTTCTTGAAGTAAAAGATACTTCTGTGACTTGTCAGTGATAAAATAACAAAAAACTTTTTTGAATGAATGAACGTAAAACCAAAAACATTAAGCCCCCAAGACATAGCAAAATCAGTATTGAAAGGGCTATTGATCTTATATTTTACGTGAAAGTTGCCTTGTATCAGGAAGAATACGTATTTGTCTTTCTGGGATCGATTTATTTCACTGAGTATAATGGTTTCAAGTTGGGACCATTTGCTTGCAAATGGTAAAATTTAACTCTTTCTAATGGTTGAGTGTATTCCATGGAGTAGATGTACCGTGGTTGCTTTATCCACTCCTCTTTTGATGAGTGTCTGGGTTGTTTTCATGTCTTTGCTGTTGTAGATGGTGCTGCTGTGGATGTAGGATTACAGATCCCTTTCTCATATGCAGATTTCATTTCATTTAGATATATTCCCAAAAGTGGTATAGCTGGGTCATGTGGCAGATCAATTTTCAGTTCTCTTAGGTTGTACTAGCCTACACTCCCACCAGCAGTGAAGGAGGGTACGTTTCTTCTCCTACATCCACAACAGCAGGTGTTAGTAGATTCCAGAATGTAGGCCAACCTCACTGGAGTTAGGTGGAACCTCAATGTGGTTTTATCTCCCTGATGGTTAAGGAGCCTGAGTATTTTTTCATATGTTTATTAGCTATTTGAATTTATTCTTTTGAAAAATGTCTGTTCATTTCCTTTGCCCATTTCCTCATGAGCTTGTTGCTTTTGCTATCACTGAGTTTCTGAAGCTCTTTGTAAATCCGGGATATTGAGCCCCTTGGTTAGGGGAATAATGCACAATGATTTTCTCTCATTCCGCTGGTTGCTTCTTTACTTTGTTGATAATCTCCTTTGGTATACAGAAGCTTCTCAGCTTGATGTAGTCCCATTTGTTTATTTTGGCTTTGACTGTCTGTGCTTTTGGTGACTTTTTAAAGAAGTCTGTCTCAATTCCTAGGCAGTTGTGAGTTAATAAGATAAAAAAGATAACTAGATGCTTAAGTTATGTACCTGGATAATAAGTATGTGTCTTGAAGTGTCTAATGAAGGGATGATATATATATATTTGGAGCTTTAAAAATGAAACTGAGGTAATGTTATAAAAAGAAAATCTAGGGCCCGGCGGCGTGGCCTAGCGGCTAGAGTCCTCGCCTTGAAAGCCCCGGGATCCCATATGGGCTCCGGTTCTAATCCCGGCAGCTCTACTTCCCATCCAGCTCCCTGCTTGTGGCCTGGGAAAGCAGTTGAGGACGACCCAATGCATTGGGACACTGCACCCGCGTGGGAGACCTGGAGGGGGTTCCGGGTTCCCGGCTTCGGATTGGCGCGCACTGGCCCGTAGCGGCTCACTTGGGGAGTGAAACATCGGATGGAAGATCTTTCTCTCTGTCTCTCCTCTGTGTATATCTGGCTGTAATAAAATGAATAAATCTTTAAAAAAAATCTAAAATTATTCAAAGATTTTCATAACATTCTAATAGAAGCCAAGGCATGCAGTCTTTCTAAAAAATTATAATCGAAGATTTATTCAGGGACCAGTGCTATTCAGGAATCAGTGATTAAACACATCCTTATTCAATCACAGTCACAAACTATTTTTTTCAGACAATTTCTTTGATAAAATCAAACATGATCTTCATTCAAATGATTATGCAGTAAATATTCACATCTTGGGAAACGAAAGAGCTACAGTATTATTGTCTGAAGATGTAGAAATAGTCTAAAAATTTTCCTAATATAATGGTAGTATTTCCACTCCGGTCCAAGTGTTCAGAAACAACCAACTACCTATTACACAGCACATAAACAAAGTCATATATTTTTATAGCAAAGAGAAATATATGTAGTAAGAAAATAGAATATATGTAGTAAGAAAATAGGTTTTTCTTTAATGATAATAATTAAAAGCTATGTATAAACTTCTTCACCATTGGAATGTACGCCTTTTGATATTTAGTTCTATGAGTTTTGACAAAGCATTGATAATGAACCTGTAATCCATCACTACTCCGTTACGTCTTACTGAAGTCTTTCATCAGTGTTTTGTAGTTTTCAAAATATAAATACAACATATATTTTGCTAAATCTGTGATTTTTATTAAATATTGTGCCACTTTCTACTTTGTTTCTAATAGTCAATTGGTAGTATGTACAAATGCAATTGATTTTATATTGGGTATGTAACATATCGCTATGATAAATTAATCAACTAATTTAAAGTATTATCAAATTTTGGGAGTTCACGTATAGATAATTATCTGAAAACAAAGATTTACTCAGTTCATCTCCAATATATTTATTTACATATCTTACCTAATGTTTAAGATATTTACATATCTTACTTCTTCCGGTATGTTGAATCAAAGTGATAAGTGGACATCTTTTTCTAATCCCAGGGATGATGTTAGCAGTAGGACATTTTTGTATGTTCTTTATAAAGTTAAATAACTTTATAATTTGCTGAGGCTTTAATCACGAATCTGGTGAGTTTCACCAAATAATTTTTCTAGTTGAGATTTTTTATGCTTTTCTTTGGTTTGTTGAAATGATGAATGACATTTTTGAATTTTCATTTTTAATTACATTTTGAATTTTTCAAAAATCAAACTTAGTCTTACATGGTTGTGATATATTTTCTTTTTTTCTAAATAGCAGATTCCATTCTATAGTATTCTGCTGAAGATTTTTATGATTTTTATGATTTTTATGATTTATTTATTTTTGTTGCAAAGTCAGATATACATAGAGGAGGAGAGACAGAGAGAATGATTTTCCCTTTGCTGAATCACTCCCCATGTGGCTACAATAGCCATTGGAACTGAGCTGATCCAAAGCCAGAAGCCAGGAGCCTCTTCTGGGTCTCCCACGTGGGTGCAGGGTCTGAAGGCTCTGGGCCATCCACAACTACTCTCCCAGGCTACAAATAGAGAGCTGGATGGGAAGTGGGCAGCTGGCATATGAACCGGCACCCACATGGTATTCTTGCAAATGCAAAGTGAGGACTTCAGCTGCTAGGCTACTGTGCTGGGCCCAGGTTTTTATGATTTTTGGATGTAATTTTTATACCCAAAATATTCTTGTCTGGAGCTGTGTGTTAGGGCTGTACTTGTAGGACAAGCTCTCAATTAATTCCCATTTCCTGGAGTAGAACATACAGAACTGGTTTTATTTCTTCTTCAAATGTATAACATTGTATATTTGATGCAGATTGTTAGTGAATTTATGGCTGCCTTTCTTATTATGTTGGTACATGTGAGGAAAAGAGAGATAAAAAGCGAGAAATTGGTTCATTCTTTGCTTCTTTGGATATTTTATACCAATAGAAAAATAGTAATATTGTATTTTGCATTCCTTTAGCGCAATGTATCACCTAATAATGTTGTCTCATCTAACATGGCAGATAAAAAAGATGTTTAATGAGTTTTATGCAACAAATAGGGAAGATGTACTTTTTTTTTTTCTCAAGTATCTTCTAAAGCCGTATAATGTTCTGACAGTCTAAAAATGTTAGTGTGGTTTAATAAGTGGTTAAGAGACTGAAATCTGAAATCAACCTATTGTAGATTCCAGTCTGGTAAGGAATTTAGTAGGTTATTAAACTCTGTACATCTCACAATCCTCATGTGAAACATGGGGGTAAACATCTTCCTCAGAGGATTTTCATGAAGTCTCCTGAACTCATGCAGACATTGAATGCAAAAGTCATAATTTAACAACACTAAGAAAGGTGGAAATAGCCCAATCGTGGCATTTAGAGTGATGCCTTTAAGAAGTGATTTGATTAGATTAGGTTAGTAGGGATCAGAACTCAAAAAACAGAATCCTAGTGGCTTTATAAGAGAACATGTGAGTATAGACAAACAAGTGCAGTACCTGTCTGTCACCATGTGATGCTCTATACTACCTAAGCTCTGTGACAACAAGAACCAGAGTTTAAACTGATGAGGCCATCTGGTTTAGACCATGAACCTCCAGAACCATGAGTCAGAATTAACTTTTTGCCTTTGTGAAGTCAGTTTCCTCAGGCATTTTGTATTCAGAATGAAAAGCTAGCTAATAGATCCACAAAGGTTTAAGCACAATGCATTACACATAGCAGAGGCTCAATAATTGCTAGTTGTTTTTGTCCCTTAAATGTTTTCAGAGACTTTTTGAAATGCTGCCATCTTTGCTGAGAAGTTGATCCTAATATGACATTTCCTTAGAAATGAACATATTTCATCTTATTAAGGACTTAGTATTTTTTTAATGAATGTGATAAATCTTCAATGTGAGTACCAGCTCCTAAAGCTTTCCAAAATCCAAAGCTAAACTGGGATCCAGCTGAGATTGAAATACCCTATTTTCATATATTTTTAAAAGAAAAATCCATGACTTTAAGCTCTCAGAAGTTGGGACCAGTACAGCGGCATAGTAGACTAATCCTCAGGCTATGGCGCTGGTGTATCATATGGGCACCAGTTTTAGCCCCAGTTGCTCTACTTCTGATCCAGCTCCTGCTACTGGCCTGGGAAAGCAATGCAGATTGTCTCAAGTGCTTGGGCCTGTGCACCCATGTGGGAGAGTGTTCCTAGCTCCTGGGTTCGAACTGGCATAACTCTGGTCATTGTGGGCATTTGGGGAGTGTACCAGCAGATGGAAAATCTCTTTCTGTTTCTCTCTCTCTCTTTCTGCCACTCCATTTCTCTGCTAATTCTTTCAAGTAAAATAAAGTTAAAAAATTATCAGAAGTCACAATGTAGGAGACAAAGCATAAAATGCAACAATTCTCACAGGTTAATAAGTTGATGAGCCAGCAGATACTGTCTGGAGATAGAGTCTGATTATGTAATTCCTTCAAGAAAACCTCTCACTATAGCTTTGGATAAAACAAGAGAGTAGACAGCTGGACCACACTGCAAGTACAGCACATCTTTGTGGCCCACTACCAAAGCAAATGAACATCTGTTCACTTGCTGACAAGACAGAACTAAAACATATGTAGAATCTTAAAGGATTAGTGAAGGAGAAGGATCTCAAGAGTGCCATATGGTCTCCTAATTGTTACAAAGCCTTTCAGGTACAAACATATCAGCAATATTTTGGGGAACAAATTAATGCATTGCCCCTGTGTCCATGTTAGTTGAAGCCACTGCTGCCTTTGCAACACTCTAGTGAATAACCTGTCTGCCTGAGCTGCTGCTGCTGCTGCTGGATTGCCCAGGAGAGGATACACTTTGGAATTTTAAATTTCATTTTTCTCTCTCTCCTCATGTGCTTAATCAGTAAACTTTACAATGTTCAATTTGGGAATGGGAAGCTAAAGAAAACAAGGACATTATTTTGAGATTCTAACATAAAAATACAGCAAATTTCAGCTCTGCTCAAACTGAAATAGAGACTTTTACCTACATAAAAGGTGAAATTATTTGCAAAGAGAGTCCAAAATTCTCAAGAGTGACTCTGTTTGAACGTATAAAGTATATGTGGGTCCTGGTATGGAAGTCTAGTGGCTAAAGTCCTTGCCTTGCAAGCACAGGTGTCCCATATGGGTGATGGGTCATGTCCCAGTGGTCCACTTCCCATCCAGCTCCCTGCTTGTGGCCTGGGAAAGAAGTTGAGGACAGCCCAAATCTTTCAGACTCTGCACCTGCGTGGGAGACTCAGAAAAGGCTCCTAGCTCCTGGTTTCAGATTGGCTCAGTTCCGGAGGCTATTTGGGGAGTGAATCATCAGATGGAAGATCTTCCTCTCTGTCTCTCCTCCTCTCTGTATATCTGACTTTCCAATAAAAATAAATAAATCTTTAAAAATGTATATGTAAATAATGATAGAGCATTTAGCATGTGTAGATAAGATTCCAATTTCAGTTTTTAACAATTATATAAACTAGGGTAGAAGGAATTCCTGCAACTTTACCTTTGGACTCCAATCGCTATGATTTAATTTCCACAAAAGTAGTATTATTGCTTATGGTTAACAAAAGAAAGGCAGACATGAAACCAAGAAAAGAGAACTAACGAATAAATTTCTCTGGCAGTTAAGAGCATTGAACATTCACAGAGGGTAAGATGAATGCTTGGTGAGTGGGGGTACTCAGTCTACAAACTAGTCCTCACCAAAAGCATGGATGTCATTCCAGGCCCAGAAACCTAAAGTATTTCCCTCCACATATACCATAGATCTTCCCTTGAAAGTGTATTTGACTTCAGAAAAGTACAAATTTTCAATATATAGCAATGAATTTCTAACCTTAGAGGTCCTCTTACTTCGAGCAGTTATCTAGCCATCTATTAGATAATGTTTAAATATATTTTGGATCCTCATTTAGGTTACCAACATCTGAATTTTCCAAACAATAGATTTTAAGACAGATCTGCTTAAAAAATCAAATCAAAACAAAACAGAAAAACTGGGTTATTGCTATAATTCAACCTTTGTAATAGAGACCACGTTCAATGGTCCATCCTTTTCCTCTTAGCCACTCAAAATAATTGAAGTTAAAATTTAATTCACTATGTCCCTATATTTAAACAAATGCTAAATTCAATATATATCAGATGATTGGCTTCTCTGCAAAAAATTATAAAACTGATTGTTGGTGATAATAGGATGCTGGACTTTCTACCATTGTCCATACCTACAATGTCACGATACACTTAAATAGCAGAATGAGGGACTTGTGATTCTTGCTGAAGGAATATACTGTTGTGATAATATGGGAAAAAAAGTGGAGGAGATGGAAGAGGAAATCCCTGTATCTATGGAATTATATCAAGAAAAAAAATAAATTTAAAGAAGAAAGTAAATTCAATAGAGATAAAATGCTTTAGGTTCTCATTTTGAGGAAAAAAATTGCTTGGTTTCTCAAATACTAAAATATGCAATATTTTTCAATAACCTTTATAATGATCATGAGATTGAAATTTCTATCATGTATAAATTTTATTAGCATAAGTAAATTCATCATTTATAGGCTTGCATTTATAAGCATTACTTCACAAAATCACATTGGAAAAGAAAGATTGTGTTAAATTTAATTTAACCATGAAATGAATATGACAATTTTTCTACTTCAACAGTATTTGGAATTAGCATTTGAGTCAAACAGTATTTTCTGCATCATTGAGCATTATTTTCTCTCAAAAGAATGATTAAAAATACTAGAAAGAAAATTATTCTTGTGAGGAACATGAAAAGTAAAAGGTGATCGGAAAGGTAAGAGCGGAAAATAGAAGGGGGTTCAAGAAATTAAGAGATTATTAGAATGCTGTATTTTACAGTATATCAAAATATTTAGTTTTTTTATGTCAACTCAGAACTTTGTTGTAGAAATGACTTCTATGATCACTGAACATCCCAATTTTCCTAAGACTGTTCAGCTTTAGTTTAAAAGTGTTGACTTATCATTCAGGCCCTGATAAACTGGGACTGTCATTTTACTTTTAATTCATTCAATGTTAAAATCTGTATCTTGGGGCCAGCACGATGGTTCATTTGGCTCATCATATGGGCAGTGAATCATGTTCCAGATGTTCCACTTCTTTTTCTGTTAAGATTTATTTATTTTTGCTGGAGAATCAGATACACAGAGAAAGAGACAAAGGGGGAGATCTTCCATCCGCTAATTCAGTCCCCAAATGGCTGCAACGGCCAGAGCTGAGCTGATCTAAAGCCAGAAGCCAGGACCCTCTTTTGGGTCTCCTATGCAGGCGCAGGTTCCCTGGGCCTTGGGCCATCCTTGACTGCTTTTCCAGGCCACAATCAGGGAGCTGAATGGGAAGTAGGCCGTGGGACATGACCAAGAGCTCATATAGGATCCTGTCACATGCAAGGTGAGGACCCCAGTCACTAGGCTACCATGCCTGGCTCCAAATGCTCCACTTGTAATCCAGTTTCCTGCTTGTGGTCTGCAAAAGCAGTGGAGGATGGCCAAAGTCTTGGGATCTTGTGCCTGCAGTTGAGCAGGCCCAGAAGTTCCTGGATCTTAACTCCTAGCTTTGAATAAGTTAGGCTGTGGTCATCACAGCCATTATGAAGTGAGTCAGCGAATGAAAGATCTTTTTGTCACTCCTTCTCTCTATAAATCTGCCTTTTGATAAATAAATAAATATATATATATATGTATATATATATATATATATGTATATATATATATATATTTCTTTTTTTAAAAAATATGTATCTTGTCATTTATTCTTTGCAGATACAGAGAACTGAGCTCACAAACTTGTCCTCTCTGTGAGCTCTGGATTTTGATGACAATTTTCTCCTGTGATTTTGAAGATCATCTATATTTTCCCATAAATGCATACAGGATTACGGCATGCAGTTTGAAGTACTGCCATTAGTTTATAATTTACATGATTGACAATGTAAAATAAAGTATTCTTAAACTACTAATAAACTATAAGTTGCACGGTAGCCAATATGACAAAAATTTTAAATCATGTGTGTTTTCAAATGTGTAACAAGTATATTTGTATTTCCTCAAAAAGAAAACTCTACTTCAATGTAAGGAAGTAGAATCCACTTTGGAGACCAATGAGAGGAAATGGCCATCAGAAACAAGAATTACTGTGCTTGATTGTGAGTGATCATTGGCAATATATTTAAAAAGTAATGATAATTCAAGCCCGGATTTACATTAGATCAATCCAATTTGGTTTGGAGGATAAACATTTAACCACAATATTTTCTTTTGCAAGAGGTCTGATTGATAGTTCTACTTCTTTTTGTAATGCCCAGTAAAATAACTAATTGTGGCTATACTTCCAATAACATATTGGGCTACAGTTTTAATCCAATTGGTCACATATAACCTAGAGAGTTAGGGTCCTGCAAGGATGGTATCCAGGGAAAACATTTTACTGGGATTGCCTACCAAAATATGCTTATCAATGAAGAACTCAAAAGACAGCACCATTCACTGTGTTTCTATCCAAAGGCAAATGGATTAAACAGTCCTAGTATTTTCCAGGAACATGGAAGATAACATTGAATCCTGATATTCTCTTATATGCTGCAGTGCAGACAATGCCAGTGAATTGCCACTGTTTAGGAGTCTGTAGAAGAAGTATTGATCATATCCTGGTCTTGTATAGATTTCTTGCAGTTCTTTAAAAAGTTGATGGATAAAAGCTGAGAACCATTGTTTTCTACTTCTCTGCTTCCTAGCTGCCAAAATAAATATGAAAAATGATGCTGATTATAATGACATATTTATCCATGTTATTTACTTGTATTTTAAAGCTGAATTAGAAATTGAATCCAATTGTCACACAGAGAGAATGAACAGTGAAATTATGACAACTAACAAACTTCTTCCCCACTTCAATTCCAAGATTGCACCTAATTAAGAAGAAAGTAGTAGATAATAGCTTTTGGATACAGTAAGAGCCATAATTGAAACCATAATGAGAACAGATAAAATTGCTCTAAGAATATATTCTCTGGAAATATTGTAAAACAATTTAGATGAATAGTTGCTATCATCAAGATACAAGTGGACTATTACTAGCTTGCTTGTGTATCTGGTAAAGAAGTGGTAAATGAATAAATAAAATAATCATATTAGTCGTGTGGATATGTAGTTTAGTTTTGAATAAAATTATTGGCAATACAAATTTTTTACAGGCCTGGAATTATTATTTGTAAAAATATTTCATTACTAAAAATCATCCACAGGAAATAAGAAAAATATATTTTCCTTTTTCAGATAAAGAATTTATTCAGATTTATCATGTTTATTTTTAAAAAAAATCTTGGTTTTCAACTGTGATTTGGCTTAATATATGAAGGTCTAAAATATACAATCAAAGATGACTGATTACACTTTCTCATAAAAAAGTAAAATTTTGATAGAAAAATGATTAAATACAGAGAAGTGCATGTTATAATGGTATGAGTTAACCAGTAATGAAGACATAGTTATAAATATAAAATTGACAAAGTCTAGCATTCTTCTTAAATATTCACTTATTTTTATCCAAGAGGCAATTTACAGAAAGAAAAGAAGAAACATTTCATTTTTTTAAAAGATTTATTTATTTTTATTGGAAAGGAGGATATACACAGAGGAGGAGAGACAGAGAGGAAGATCTTCCATCTGATGATTCATTCCCCAAGTGACCGCAATGGCTGGTACTGAGCCAATCTGAAGCCAGGAGCCAGGAGCTCTTCCTGGTCTCCCACGTGGGTGCAGGGTCTCAAGGTTTTGGGCCGTCCTCAACTGCTTTCCTAGGCCACAAGCAGGGAGCTGGATGGGAAGTGGAACTGCCGGGATTAGAACTGGTGCCCATATGGCATCCTGGCGCGTTCAAGGCGAGGACTTTAGACACTAGGCTATCGCGCCAGATGCCCCTGCTTCCCTTTTCAAATGGCCATATTAGCCAGGGTTAGGCCAAATCAAAATAAAAAACCCTGGAATTTCATCTGGGTTTCTCATATGAGTGGCAGGGGTCCAACTCCTAGGCTCATCCCTGTTTTCTGAAACACATTATTGGGAAGCAGGATCAGAAGTGGAATAGTCAACTAAGATTCCTGCTATGGCATTGGTATCTCATGTGGGCACTGGTTCAAGTCTCAGCTTGTCCACTTCCCATCCAGTTCCCTGTTTATGGTCTGGGCAGAGGATGATTCAAGTCCTTGCTACCCTGAAACCACATGGGAGACCTGCAAGAAGCTCCTGGCTTCAGATTGGATCAGCTCTGGTCATTTTAGACATTTAGGAAGTGAATTAACAGGTGGACAATTCTCTCTCTCTCTGTCTCTCCCTCCCTTGTTACTTTGTGTTTCAAAAAGAAAAGAACTCAAATTTGTCACTCATATAGGATTATACTGTTGTAGATGTCAGCTTAACATGCTGTGACATAATGCTGGCCCTGTATTAGAGAATCTGAGGTGACTTTCAAAATTGAGCAAACAAATAAATAAAAACTATTAAAACTAAGACATAAATTTGGTAAATATATAGGACGTAAGTGGACATCTGTGACCTTGGATTAGGTGACAATTTCTTATAAACATCACTGAAAACAATAGCCATCAGGTAAACAAAGAATTAAGCAGATGAAAAGATTAAATAGATAATTTGACTTCAAAATTTTATAGGCTAGATCCAACAGAGGCACATAGCATTAATGGATGTCAGACATTAATTAGTGATAGAGCATTGATTCTAGGATGTTTTAAGGGAAATATGAAAGCAGTAGTAAAATGAAAAACACATAATGAACATCTAGAGTAATTAGGACCATGTAAAAGAGTAAAAAGAAAGCCTAAAAATCTGTCACCAAATTTTGCCGCTACTTAGTCTCCAGGTAGAATCAAGAACCCAGATTTCCACACTTCACATTTAGAATCTTTTTCATTTTACCAAGTAAAATGGACTTCTTCATTGTAAATTCAATTTTAAGCATGAATAGGCAATCAAGAAATAATAAAACTTTCTTTCACAAAAACCTTTGAAATTAGTACCTTTATCGTTATGGGATACCTAGTGACTTAGTGACTTAAAATAGCTCAAATATATTATCTCACCATTTCTATAGATCAGAGGTGCAGGCATAGTGTGGCTTAGCTTTATTTTTTTCCTTAAGTATTCAAAAAGTAGAAATAAAGTTGTTGGGAGACACTGCCATTCTGAGGCTTCTCGGATGAATACTTATAGTTCACTCAGGGTGCTTAATGGGCAAATTAAACTCAATGCAGCTGTATTACTAAAGTTGCTGTGTCTTGCTAGCTAGCAACCAGTGATCTCAAATTCCAGAGTGTTCTACATCTCTTGTTTTGTGGTATTCTCTCAACCTTCAAAACCAGCAATGGAAATCCTCAAAAAACAAAACAAAACAAAACAAAACAAAACAAAACAAAACAAAATAAAAAAACCTAGCAACATGAGTCAAATCCTCAAATTTCAAGTCTCTGCTAACTTCACTTCTGCTTCCCTGTCTCTTCTCTCCTACCTTCCCCTTTTAGTCCAAGATAATCTTCCAATTTAAGGTCAGCTGATTGGTAACCTTGGTTATATTTATAAAGTCCTTTCAGAGCTCTACCTGGAATGGTGTTTGCATAACAAGGGAATGAGAAATGTGGGAAGAATAATTATGTCTATTATAATTAAGTAGAACACAATTTGATTCACTTGGTGCATTGGCAACATTTTAAAGTGTAACTCTATACAGCTTAAAATACTGAAGTTTTACCCTGAAAGTTTTCTTCTTACCAACTTAATTGTAAGATATGTTAGGCAAGAGTGATCTCTTGCCACAGCTCCCAGTATTCGCATGCACAGAACTGACACCTGTTGGGTATGTTGCTTTAGCTGATAAAATTTCCTAACTGTCCTCCTTCTGTAATAAAATCTGTCTACTGGCCCTTGTTCATGTTTCAAAACATAGCAGAGGCTGCTGTTATGGTACAATGGGATAAGCCACAACCTGTAATCCCAGCATCACATATGGGCACTGTTATGAGTCCCACATTCTCCATACCCGATCAAGCTTTCTGCTCAGGTGCCTGTGAAATCAACGGAACATGGCTCAAGTGTTTTGATGCCTAAACCTAAGTAGCAGACCTAGAGGAAGCTCCTGCCTCCTGGCCTCAGACTGGTGCAGTCCCAGCCTTTGTGGCTGATCAAGGAGTGAACCAGCAGACAAGCAGGCTCTCTTTCTCTTTCTATTTCCTTTCCTCTGCTTTTCAAATAAACAAGCTTTAAAAATCATTTGCATTTTTTATAATATTTGGTTCAGTAACTACTACTGGATTTTATGTATTTCAGTTGAGTATGGAAATTTTTCATTTGTAGCTGAATTAACTTTAAGAATATATGCTTATATAAATTTGACAAATAAATTATCTGCTATACAGATAAAACTACTAATAAAAAGAAAGAATATTATGCATAGGAAAATATTGCTTTTGCAATGAAGAAACTGGAAAATATATCACTTTTAGCACTCCTCAGTTGAATAATATTATTTAAGATATTTGACAGCTTGACTATGAAGATCATTAGTGAAGTTTCATTGATATGAAATCAGTCAATTTAACTATTTCAGCTGTAAACTCTACTTTCCTTGCAAGTATGTGACTCTGAATCTGAAACTAAAGAAATGAGAAAATAAAACATTATCCAATATACAATTGGTGTCCAATCTGCTGAGTAACTAAAAACATCATATAGTTTACTCATTTCAAATGTTCAAACACACATACATATCAAGGCACTGATATTGTCAGATTGAAAATCAAGACACTATAAATATTATCTGATGCAGAAGGAATACATAAGTACTAAATATGCATTCTCTCAAGATTCTTTGTGCTACGGCTAAGCCAGAAACACACATCCACCATTGTCTCCTACTTCAGTTACTTACTTGGAAAACAGCAGAGATAGGCCACCAATTGTGGAGGTTTTAGGGTCTAGGTAGAGAAGGAGGAAAGGAAATGCAACTGACGAGCAAAATCAGTGACCTTTGTTTGACAGGTCTTGAAATTAATAACACACATTTTTGGCCTAATCTTCATTGCCAAAGAGCAGATGCTATGTCATTGCTTGAATGTACCGAGTATTTCCACATGGTCTCTGCACACTCCTTCAAATTTGACACTCCATTTCTCTCACTTCTCTGGTAGTGTTGAAATACTACTAATCTTTCAGGTCTTGTCTCAAATACTCTTTCCTTGGCTACCAAAATTTGCTTCTAGACCCAGAACAATGTGCTAAAATATTGTAGCATCTATTACCTTTTCCCTCAGAAAACTCTTACACCCAAACATGCATCCCAAAGAGATAACAAGCACTTTGATTTGCAACCTGTATCTTATCATCTTAAGAATCCGTGCATAATTTATCAAATACGTTACATACACAGATTGGTAAAAAGATAAATTACATACTACAGAACAATATTTTGGAACTGTGGATGTCACTTCAGAAACTAGGGATGCCAAGAGACAGTGGAATAGTACTTTTAAAGCACTTTTTTTTAAAAAGTAAGCAATTCTGTGTCTTCTAAGAGAACATTTCAAGAATGAAAGCAAAATAAAACATTTTGAAAAGTGGAAAGCTAGCATAATTTAACAACAGCAAAATCACAATACAAGAAATAATAAAAGGGATTCTTGCAGCAGCAGAGTATTGACACCAGAGACAAATTCACAAAATCAAAAACAAATGATATATTGCATATAATGAATATGATGAAAGATTACTTCTTCTTTTTTTATACAGGTTTTTTTTTAAATTAAATTTATTCATTAATTACATTGTGTTGTAATTACATAGAATCTGGGATTCTCCTCCCATGGTGGGTTCCTCCACCTTGCTGCATAACCATAGTTCAAGTTCAGTTGAAATTCCCTCTTTGCAAGTATTTGCCACACATAGAGTCCAACATCTTATAGTCCAGAAAAGTCCAACTACTTGTTAGGTAGACCCTCTCTAGTCTGAGGGCAGAGTCAGCAGAGTATCATACCGGTCAAATAAAACCATTAATATACCATCTGCAACAATTAACATCGTTATGGAATTAATTGACATGGTATTGAGCAGTCAACATGTTAAAAATAAATGCGATTTCTTAACCACTTTCTGTGACCCCCCCATTCACAGTTCAATTTTAGTTTATATACTACAAATGACATAATATCCATAACATAACATGATATGCTTAACATCATACCCTATTAAATTAAGGCAAACATGTGGTATCTAACCTTTTGGGATTGGTTCATTTCCCTTAACATTATAGTTTCCAGTTTGGCCCATTTGGCCACAAAGAACTGCATTTTGTTTTTTTTAATAGCTGAGTAGTATTCCATGGAGTAGATGAACCATAGCTTTCTTATCCAATCCTCTGCTGATGGGCATTTTGGTTGCTTCCATGTTTTTGCAATTACTGATTGTGCTGCTATGAACATAGGAGTGCATGTTGGTTTCTCATAGAACAAGTGTTTTGGATATATTCCTAGGAGTGCTATAGCTGGGTCATATGGTATGTCGATTTTGAGTTGTTTGAATATTCTCCATACTGATTGCCATAGAGGCTGTACCAGCCTGCAGCCCCACCAGCAGTGGAGTAGGGTTCCTTTTTCCCCGCAACCTCGCCAGCAAGTGTTGTTGGTGCTTTTATTCATGTGGGCCAGTCTTACTGGCGTTAGGTGGTACCTCATTGATGTTTTAATTTGGATTTCCCTTATTGCCAGGGAACTTGAGCATTTTTTCATATGTTTATTTGCCATTTGGGATTGTTCCTTTGTGAAATGTCTGCCCATTTCCCGTGCCCATTTCTTGAGTGGCTTGTTTATTTTCGTGTTTTGGCTGTTTTGTAATTCTTTGTATACTCTGGAGATTAGTCCTCTATCACCTATGTCATGTGGGAAGATCTTCTCCCATTCTGTGGGCTGCTTTTTTACTTTGTTGATTGTTTCCTTTGCTGTGCAGAAGCTTCTTAGTTTGATGTAGTCTCATTTGTTTATTTTGGTCTCGATCTCTACCGCTTTTGGTGTCCTGCTTAGGAAGTAGGGACCTACCCCTAAGTGTTGCAGAGTATTTCCAACATTTTCTTCCAAAAGTTTGAAGGTTTCTGGATGCAGGTTTAGATCTGTTATCCATTTAGATTTGATCTTAGTATATGGTGAGAGATGTGGGTCTATCTTTTTGTTTCTACAGGTTATCAACCAGTTGTCCCAACAGCATTTATTGAACAGATCTTCCCATTTGCCTGGATTGTCGTTTGTCCTTTTATCAAAGGTTATTTGACTGTATCTGTGTGGGTTCCCTTCTGGTGTTTCTATTCTGCTCCATTGATCTTCCTCTCTATCTTTGTGCCAGTACCAGGCTGTTTTGATAACCACTGCCCTGTAGTATGTCCAGAGGTCCGGGACTGTGATTCCCCCTGCTAACTTCCTGTTCTTCAGGATGGTTCTAGCTATTCGTGGTTTTTTGTGTTTCCAGATAAACCTTTGGATCATTGTTTCCAGTTCCGTGAAGAATGTTTTTGGCAATTTGATTGGAATTGCATTGAATGTATATATTGCTTTTGGCAATATAGACATTTTAATGATATTGATTTTACCTATCCAGGAGCATGGGATGTTACTCCATCTTTCTAGATCTTGTTCAATTTCTTTTTTAAGTAGTTTGTAGTTTTCCTCAAATAGGTCTCCTACATTTTTGGTTAGGTTTATTCCCAGATACTTCATGCTTTTCTCTGTTATTTTGAATGGTATCTTGCTGGTTAGATCTTTTTCCAACTTGGGGCTGTTAGCATACACTATGGCTGTTGATTTTTGTTCATTAATTTTGTACCCTGCCACTCCACCGAACTCTCGTATAAGTTCTAGTAGTCTCTGTGTTGAGCCTTTTGGCTCTTCCATATAAAGAATCATGTTATCTGCATATAGTGAAAGCTTGACTTCTTCATTTCCCATTTGGATTCCTTTGATTTCTTTTTCTTGTCTATAGCCTCAGCGAGTACCTCTAGAACTATGTTGAATAGCAGTGGAGAAAGTGGACATCCCTGTCTTGTTCCACATTTCAGTGGGAAGGGTTCTAGTTTTTCTCCATTCAGTATGATGCTGGCGTTGGGTTTTTCATATATTGCTTTGTTTATGTTGTGAATTTTTCCATCTATGCCTACCTTGGTTAGGGTCTTTAGCTGGAAGTTGTGCTGGATTTTGTCGAAAGCTTTTTCTGCGTCTATTGATACTATCATGTGATTCTTGTTTTTCAGTTTTTGGATGTGGTGTATCACATTGATGGATTTCCTTATGTTGAACCATCCCTGCATTCCAGGGATGAATCCTACTCGATCTGGATGAATGATCTGTCTGATGTGTTTTTGAATTCTGTTGGCTAGGATTTTGTTGAGTATCTTAGCATCAATGTTCATCAGAGAGATAGGTCTGTAGTTTTCTTTCTCTGTAGGATCTCTGTCCGGTTTGGGGATTAAGGTAATGTTGGCTTCATAGAATGAGTTTGGAAGGGTTGCTTCCTTTTCTATTGTTTTGAAGAGTTTGTAGAGGATTGGGGCTAGTTCTGTTCGGAATGTTTTGTAGAATTCTGTAGTGAAGCCATCTGGGCCTGGGCTTTTCTTTGTTGGGAGGTCTTTAATCACTGATTCAATCTCTGCTTCAGTTATGGGTTTGTTCAGGTTGTTTGTTGCCTCTGCGCTAAGTTTTGGCAGGTGGTATGAGTCTAACAACTTTACCATTTCTTGGTGGTCTTCTGATTTGTTGGAGTACAGTGCTTTGTAGTAATTTCTAATTATGTTCTTAATGGTTGTAATGTCTGTTGTTATGTTGCCTTTTTCATCTTTGATGCTGTTAATTCTTGCTTTCTCTTGTTTTTTTCTTTGTCAGTCGGGCCAGCGGGGTGTCTATTTTGTTTATCTTATCAAAAAACCAGCTTTTTGATTCATTGATTTTGTGTATGGGTTTTTTTATTTCTATCTGGTTGATTTCCTCCCTTGTTTTGATGGTTTCTTGTTTCCTGTTGTGTGTGGGGCTCTTCTGCTGTTGTTTTTCCAATTCCTGGAGGTGTGTGGTTAGTTCCTGTATTTGGCACCTCTCTTGGGCCTTGACATGAGCTCCAATTACGATGAGCTTACCCCGTAGCACTGCTTTGGCAGTGTCCCACAAGTTTTGGAATGTTGTGTCAGGGTTTTCATTGGTTTCCATAAATTTTTTGATCTCATCTTTAATTTCTTCCCTGACCCATTGTTCATTTAATAGCATATTGTTCAACCTCCAAGAGTTTCTGTATTTCCTTGGGCATTTTGAATTGCTGATTTCCAGTTTCATTCCGTGGTGGTCTGAGAGGGTACATGGTATGATTCCTATCTTTTTGAAGTTATTTAGATTTGCTTTGTGTCCTATCATGTGGTCGATCCTGGAGAAGGTGCCATGCACTGCTGAAAAAAATGTATAATCTGTGGTCTTAGGATAAAAAGTTCTATAGATGTCTACTAAGTCCAGTTATTCTAATGTTTGTATGAGCTCTGTTGTTTCTTTGTTGAGTTTTTGTTTTGTTGATCTGTCTATAGTTGTTAGCGGAGTGTTAAGATTGCCCACTATTATTGTGTGTGTATCTATGTCTCCCCTTTAGTCTGTAAGTAATTGCTTCAAGTAGCTAGGTGCATTGGAATTAGGTGCATATATGTTCACGATTGTAATTACTTCCTGATGGATCAGTCCCTTCACCAATATATAATGTCCTTCCCTGTCCTTTTTGATGTCTGTCAGCTTGAAGTCTAGGTCATCTGAGATTAGAACAGCTACTCCAGCCTTTTTTTCTCGTCCATTGGCATGAAATGTCTTTTTCCATCCCTTCACTTTAAATTTCTTACAGGCTTTTCTGGTTAGATGTGTCTCTTGTAGGCAACAGATTGTTGGGTGCTGTTTGATGATCCATTCCGTTAATCTATGCCTTTTGATTGGTGAGTTTAGGCCATTTGTGTTTAGAGATAATATTGAGAGAAATTGATTTTGGGCTGCCATGAGTGTGTGTAAGTGTGCAAGTGTGTATTTGCGACTATTAGAGTTTCTGATTGGTTGACTTTCCTTGTATGGGTTTTAGTGGGGAGGTCTTTCCATTTGCCATCTTTGATTTTGGTTTTCATTTTTTTCTTTCTGGGTTTAGCACCTTCCTGAGGAGATTTTCCAGAGCTAGTTTCATGTTGATGTATTCTTCGAGTTTCTCTTTACTGTTGAAGCGTTTGATTTCATTCTCAAATACAAATGAGAGCTTTGCTGGGTACATTATTCTTAGTTGGCAGTTGTTTTGTTTCAGGATTTGATAGGTTTTACCCCATCCTCTCCTTGCTTGGAGCGTTTCTTCTGATAGGTCGGCTGTGATTCTGATTTGCCTTCCTCTGGAAGTAATCTTACCCTTTTTTCTTACTTGTCTTAGAATAGTTTCCTTGTGTTCACTTGAGGGTAGCTTGAGGGTGATGATCTGTTTGGATCGTATCTACTGGGGGTTCTTTGTCCTTCCTGGATTTGTGCTGGATTTATATTTCCAGTGTTCTGGAAGTTCTCCTGTATTATCTCATTGAGCACCTGTTGCAAGCCTGTCTCCTTTTCCACTCCTTCGGGAAGGCCTATTATTCTAATATTTGACTTTTTGAGGTTGTCTTTCATTTCCTGTATGGACCTATTGGCTTTCTCTAGATTTGTCTCCAATTGTTTGATGAGCTGCTGCCTTTTATTCTGATTGTCTTCCAATTCTGATATTCTGTCCTCTGCTGTGTTCATTCTGTTGGTTACGCTTTCAATTTTGTGCTCTATATCGAGGATTCCCTTTTTGACTTGATTTATTTCTGCAGTGACATGGTTTTCGAATACCTTGGACTCTTCCCAGCGCTTCTCACTCTCTCTGATGAATTTCATCACTAGTTTCTTAAATTCCTTATTTGGTATTTCCTCTATGTCTTCATCTTGCATCTCAGATATTGGGATTAGTTTTTGGTTGTATTGGGAGGGAGTGCTTGATCTTTCCTCTGGGTCATTGCTTTTTCTGATAATTTTCCTCATTGTGTTTTTGCTTCTTGTTGTTTTGGGATTTTAGCGGTGATTCAGCTGAGCCGACTCTGGTTTGGGGTCTCCGGCTGAGCCCAGTAGGGCTTGCTGCCTGAGTCACCAGCTGCTTTCAGGGTCTGTAGATCACAGCCCCGAGCTGGGTCAGGAGGCTTTGTGGGCCAGCCCTATGCCAGACCCCTTCCCCTGTGGTTCCCTCTCAAAGGCGGTGCCCCACTGCCGAGTGTGCCTCGGCTCTGGGTCACAGGGCTAGCACAGAGGGGTTTTCTGCCTCAGTGCTGAGCCAAGACTCTCCTTCAGGGCTTGAGGTTAGCACAGCAGAGGCCCCTGCTGGTTGAAGCCTGAAATCCCCAACTCCGGGCTGGGATGGGCTAGAAATCTCCGCTGGCCCCAGTGCCGTACTGCGCTCTCCGGGGTTCCTACTCAGAGGCGCTGCTCCACTGACACTGCAGGCAGGTCTTTCCGAGTGGGCTACTGCTGGGAGAACCAGTCCGGCCAATTCCACCGAGCCCGCTCAGGTCAAGCCTTTCCAGCTGCGCCTAGCAGGGGACTCCTCCCCAGAGAAGCCACTCCTCAGCTGCACTCTCTCAAGGGTGGAAGCGGATCCCCGAGAGGCACAGAGCTGTGAGGGGCACGCAGACGTGCCCCCACTAGTCTGCTCCTCTGCCCAGAACGTGAGCGCCCTGCCGAGCATTGCCCAGCCTCTGGAGCTCAGGCCGAGCCCAGCAACAGGATCTACTGGACTCCCCAGCAGCCAGTCCACAGCTGGGAGCTGATGCTGGGATCTCTGAGCCCCAGTCCCACAGCGCAGCTCCTGTTCCCTCTGCACTCTCCCAAAGTCGCTGAGCAGCTGAGAGGCACACCCCTGGGAAATCTCCCCTGCTTGTCCTCCACTTCTGCAGGGGATGATGCCCCCAATGATCAGTCCAGTAGCCTCCTCTCAGGGCTCCTGCCCTCCAGAGGACTGGTGCCCCATGTCGGTGTGGGCGCCTATCCTTCTAGCCGCTTCTGTCCTTGGGACGGTTGCCTCCACTTCTGCAGGGGATGATGCCCCCAATGATCAGTCCAGTAGCCTCCTCTCAGGGCTCCTACCCTCCAGAGGACTGGTGCCCCTGTCGGTGTGGGCGCCTATCCTTCTAGCCGCTTCTGTCCTTGGGACGGTTGAGTCTCTGCTGCCTTCCCCCTGCCTGGGATCGTGACTCACCAAGTTTCGCGCAGCATGCTGTATTTTCTTTCCCACTTTTTGCGGCTGTTCCTTCATGCTGTGTAGATCTTCTTCTTCTTTTTTTTTAATCTATTTTATTGTATTGTTGTTGACAATCTTTACATAGTTAATTACAGTTAAAGGAAAAAGAAAAAAAGAAAAAAAAAGGTTCAGGGGATAGGGAAGTGGGCAACGCTATCATGTCCATATTGTTTCCATCATGCATCTGAGGTAAAGGGGGACATTGAGGGAGAAGCCCCACCCGGCTTCCCGCCCACCCCAAGTCCCGGATGTGGGGCATGCTCTGAGACATGTGCTCAAGTGGTGTTAATAGTTCTCCAGTTATGAATCACTGCCAGTTTCGCTCGATGAGGTCGTCCACTGATTGATATGATCCATCATAAAGTCTCCGTTTGCCCCATATTTCGCTGCCAATATATAGCTGAGATGATCTTCTTGCTTTAGTGAGCTCCAGTGACCTTCTCACTCTTCTCCCTATAATTTTCTGTGTCTTAGCCTGTTTCTCTGCTGGATCGGTTCCCCTCTTTCCCTACTCCAACCTACACCAGCTCTCTGCGGTCGGCCATCTTTCCTCCTCAACCCCAAGATTACTTCTTCTTAATACATTTTTTATATTGCTTATAGTAAAACATATTCTAGATTTGTATGATTATAATAAATAAGTACAGATTGTGGACATAATAGATATACATAACAAAAAAAAGATGTACTGGATTATTTAATAGTATTTATGTTCCATAATATGACATAGAGTTTAGGTCTAATTTAACAACTAATCAAAATAGCAAAAATTCTAATATTCCCGTAGAAAAGATTTTTAAATAATTTATGAAGAAAATTATGTGGGTATATAAACAGAAATGTTAACTTTTCAAATAAATTGTTTATAACTCAGATAGTCATACACTTTATTACAAATTTAAAAAAATTCCTATATCACCTATCATGTTAGTTGAACTTTAATAATTTGATCTCTTATACTATTACTTCCATTTTAAAAATTAGCCTTATTATCTATATTATGGAAAACATATTATGTAAATACAGTAATCATTTCTAAATAAATGCTGTATACTTTTAAAATTTGATATTTTAACTTTTTGTCTCTGAGTTTTAGTACATATCAAATTTCAACAAGAATTAACTGTTAATGCTGTAAGAGATTTTTCAGACTAAGCACAGTACATTGTTTTGGAGCACTGCAAATTATTTCAGGAGAAAGGCAATCATAAGTTTTATTAAAATTCATTAGAAATTTAAATGAATACCATAATATAAGACTATTTTTCAATATTTCCAAGTAGCTAATATTTAAAGCAATATTATTAGTTTACTTAAAGCTAATACAAAAGAATACTCATTATTTGACATTAATTGTATTGCAAGAAAGGTATGAAAACCATTAAAATGAACAGTCTTGAATGAATTACTTCACACCACATTTTGCTCCACATTACAGAAAAGGAAACTGACACCACGGGTCTAGGTGGTTGCCAGCACAAGAGTGAAAATCATTTTGTTTGATTCCAGGTGTTTTAAATTACCTTAGATTAAGTTAAATGGTATCTTCCATACAACATCTCAGTTCTGATGTGAATTCCCCTCATCTTATCTCTTAAATAGACCATTAAAAATAAGCACAGTAAAATTAGAAAAATGGACAGAAGCAAAGAGGATAGGAAAAATGGTGGAAAGGTCAAAGTAAGGCATAATGACAGAGCAACTCTGGTTCTCTGACACTAAGTGGGATGAAGAAGACTAGAGTAACAAACAGCTTTGTAAAAAGAGAGAGAGAGAGAGAGAATAATTGGTATTCGTCCTATGTAAAGGTCAGGAAGAATAAATACATTCTGTGAAAAGTATTTATCTGACTCCTTACAAATCCAAGAAGGAAGGGGCAGAGCTGGCGGGGGAATTAAGGGGCTGGTCCCCTCGCCGGTCAGCTACTCCCACTGGAGAGTGTTGGCTGGGATAGAGACAGACCCGACTAAGCAAGGCTATAACACCTGTGCGCTGCATGTGGACTAGATCAGGGCCGCAGCATCAGCTGGCAGAAGCTGGCACTGGGGACTAATTCTGTCGAGTCAAATCACAGGACCACCTAAAGAGTGCATAAACCGGGACAGAGAGACCTGGGAGGGAAAAGTGGGTTCCCCCTTCCTGAATCACTATTCCCGTAGGAGGGCATGAAAACTAGGACGGGGGCTGGGATGGCTAGATAGAGAGGCACTCAACAACATCCGTACGAGCTGGATGGTTGAGTTGATTAGATAGAACTAAGCTTTAATACCCATTGACGGGTACCAGAGCCAAATGGGATGGGGGACAGACGGGTCTTCTGCTACACATACTGGCAAACCAGGGTAGGGGGCGGGCTTGGCGGGGGTTAATGTGGGTCGCCCCGACTAGGCTGCAGCTCCCACTGGTTGATGTAAGGGCAGAACCAGACTGGACAGCAACACCCATTGGTTCCAGTGCAACTCGGGACTGAAAACAGAACCAACCCAGCAGTTGCAACCACCAGCTGATCGGGGTGATGGACTGTGCCGGGCCCTATGCTTGCTAGAACATACAAAAAACTAATCTGGGAATACCTCAAAGTATCTTTGGAGATCTCCCCAATCGAACTGCTGGACTCAGAACTCTAACCAAGAAAAGACAGAAGACAGAACGGGACAGTCATTCATCTCAGCTATATGTTGGCAGCAAATTATGGGGCAAACGGAGACTTTATGATGGACCATATCAATCAGTGGACGACCTCATCGAGCGAAACTGGCAGTGATTCATAACTAGAGAACTATTAACACCACTTGGGCACATATCTCGGAACATGCCCCACATCCGGGACTTGGGGTGGGCGGGAAACCGGGTGGGGCTTCTCCCTCAATGTCCCCCTTTACCTCAGATGCAGGATGGAAACAATATGGACATAATGGCATTGCCCACTTTCCTATCCCCCTGAACCTTTTTTTTCCTTTTTTCTTTTTTTTTCTTTTTCCTTTAACTGTAATTAACTATGTAAAGATTGTCAACAACAATACAATAATAAAATAAATAAATAAATAAAAAATAAATAAATAAATAAAAAAAAAAAAGGGATATACATACATCCACGTTGGTTGTAGTACTTCTCTCAGTAGTCAAGATATAGAACCAACCTAAATACCCATGAACTGATGAATGCGTAAAGAGAATGTGGTACTCATACAGAGTAGCACATTATTCATTATTTAAAAAGAAAAAAAAATCTGACACTTGTTGACAATGTGGATGTATTTGGAGGACGATGTGTTAAATGACATAAGCGAAGATTTGAAGACAAAACAAACATGAATTCAGTTTCAAGTGGATTCAAAACAGTTAAACTCAAGAGAAACATAGAGCACACTAATGGATACCAAAGGTAGGAGAGAAGAATGAGTGCAAAGTTAGTGGGAACAGATCATATTTGATACACACAGGACTGAATTTTGAGATGTAATGCATAGAAGATTGCTATAGTGAATAAATATGTATTTCACAATAACCAAATTTCAAACATCTCATCACAAAAGTGATAAGTGAGGTCCATGTGTATGTTGCTTTTCTTGACTCAATTATGCCTCATTATACACAAATAATGTAATTTCTATTTAAGATATTAGTAAAAATTAAAGTCAAAGAAAATGGGGAATGAGGAAGACTAGTCAGTATAGATCAGAAGGGAAACAGGTGACCAAAGCATGCTTTTTAAAAAATAACATATGTACAAGTCTCTCAATGTATATTTCTGTGGCTATGGACACTAAAGAGGGACTCTACACTTGGTCAATTATTACAACTGCAAATGATTATTCTTGCTCACTACTGAAATCTAACTTCAATTATGTCAGAAAAGCTAGCAAACTAATCAATTTCTTTAAAGTTCACACCACTTGAACATTAAAGGGAACATGGATTGATTTTTTTTTCAAAATGTGGCTATTGGAAAGTCATTATAAAATTATATTTTAAAAAATTGACCTGGGCCCGGCGGTGTGGCCTAGCGGCTAAAGTCCTCGCCTTGAAAGCCCCGGGATCCCATATGGGCGCCGGTTCTAATCCCGGGAGCTCCACTTCCCATCCAGCTCCCTGCTTGTGGCCTGGGAAAGCAGTTGAGGACGGCCCAAAGCTTTGGGACTCTGCACCCGCGTGGGAGACCCAGAAGAGGTTCCAGGTTCCCGGCTTCGGATTGGCGCGCACCGGCCCGTTGCGGCTCACTTGGGGAGTGAATCATCGCATGGAAGATCTTCCTCTCTGTCTCTCCTCCTCTGTGTATATCTGGCTGCAATAAAATGAATAAATCTTTAAAAAAAAATTGACCTGTAATTTTAGTTTCACAAGGTTTCACACACAAAATTATTTTGCCATCATTATTTCTTAACAGTAGTTTTGCTCTAGTGTGGTGAATTAAAAAAATGAAAAAAAATCATACTTCATGTGATTTTCAATTTTATCCATGGGTTCTTGCCAACATATTGTTAAGTCACCAAAGCGGAAGTTTCTCAGAAATAAAAGAATAAAAGCCAAAAGGTGATCTCCCAATGTAACATTTAAAATGAAATGTGTTTATTCCTGTGCTTTCTCTGAGGTTTAGTTATTAGAATTTTTTATGCAGTGGTGACCTTTCCCACACTGAGGCTTTCTCCATTTTCACATTAACCTTTTCCTTGAAGTAGGACAATGCATATTATCACAACAACTGTGCTACAGTAAGTTTCACAGAGATGGATACTGGAAAGTACTTTGCACTTCTATCAAAAACAATTCCTCTTTGTCACTCATGGAAGAACAATCAGGGCTGAAGAGATCATCCACTTCACTTCTGTGTGGAACCTGGACAGATACAACTGAATGCTTGTCCTACATTGGGCTTTAGATTCATTAGTTACAAAAGACTGATAGCATGGTAGCTATTCCAAACTACAGGAGGAAATTCTGTCTGCTCTTTTCTTTTAGAAGAAGGAAATTTTTCAGTAATCAACTTTCTTGTTTTCATGTAATTATAACTGAATATATAAATTCAAACACAAAATAACAGCAAAATCAAGTGTGTAGAACTGCATTTGAGCTTTATTTTAGCAGAAGAAAATGATGAATTTTATATGTAGTAATTGATAGTCTCAGTGGCTAAAAATAGAAAACATTTTGTACAAATGTTCTACAATGATATAACTAATGTCACCAGATAACTAATATAAACTACAGCTACTATGACCCAACAGGGAACCCATGGTAACTGTATGAAAATGTGACATATGGAAATGGTTTGTAGGTAGGAGTAACACTACTCTCCATGCTTAAATGCAGCATTCCTTCAAGACTTCCAATCATAGTAAAAACTGCAGAAAAACTTTGCTCCCTAGGCTTTTTTGGCTAAATTTCTTTTTGTCCACTAGTGTTATTCCAATAAGCAATGGACAAGTTGCCATCTGTGATAACTGGTTTATCTAGCTTTATGTCAATTTACATTACAATGGAGGACTAAGCTGGCAAAGTAAATGGTACCTTCAGAACCCAAATTTAGTTCTTACATTTTCTGAAGCTTGTGCTCTTTCCACTGCAGATAAATCAAAGCAAATAATCCAGAGGGGCTGTACATGTACCACTGGAATCAACACTGTTGTCAGTAAAAAAGATCATATTTGTGTCTATGTTATGAGCATTTATGGATCTGGAGGCAAAGGTCTATAATTCTGTGCTACTACTGAGCAATGTATGTGATAAAGCATTTTGTTGTTCTTTTATTCAAATTTCAGAAGATCCAAGATGTCTACACAGTGAGAAGCTGCTGTGATCTCAGATGTAGAAAGATAACAGAAAAACAAAGGGAGGCTCACATTCCCAGAAGACAGAGATTCTCAGTGAAGAAACACAATAGGTCATAGACTCTGTGGGACAGTGAGGAGAGAAGCAAAACATCCCCTCTGGCTTGCCAGACAGCACTGCACCTCCTGCACCTACACAGTTGGCTACCACCTGGGAAATGCTGCCTTGTCCAAACAAGGTAGGAAGAAGTTGCCATGGTGCCCCAATGCCAGCAGCTTTAACTAAGGGAGGATTTCACAGTCCCACACTAATTTCAAGTCCAGCTTGTGAGCTAGCTGGGTTCTGAATGGCTTCTTTGCTAATAAAGGGAAACCACAATGTCTCCCTCCTCTTACCCACTCTTTCAAAGCACCAATCAGAGTTGACCATGGCAGACTATGGGCTGAATTGATTTAGCAGACAGCACACAATCACCCTATTAGTGGAAATAAAACAGCCAGAAGCAGGGCAATTTATAATGCAGAGAGCAGATCCCCTGATTCCTACATGTGGGAGACCCGGGTATAAACTCTGGAACTGTGCTTATTCGTTCTACATTACCAAGGGGTTCCCCTCAGCTTCTTGAGGCTAGCACCAGCAGCAGTCCATAAATTATCTGGGCCAGACGGATTACATATGATCACATGAGATTGTTCATATCCTTCTTATGATTGTTAGTACTACTACCCAGGGGTAACAATGATCTAGTCCATACCGTACTCCCATTTGAACCACACGGGTCATATGCTAGCTTTAATTTCTATTGGATACTCTTTTGCACCACCCTACCATCATATCGATACCCTTGCTACGAGTTCGACAACACCATGAATATGAAGGCTCACTATTTCATTTTACTTAATTTTTTTCCCTTCTTTTTTCCCTCTCAACCTGAGGGGCACTGTACTTAAGGGGTGGTATAATGGCAGTACAGTGGGAATATGTCCATAGGTAGAAACAGAGAGATGTATATTCCTGTATATGCAATACAAAGATGGTCTCACAGTGAAGCAACAGATAAGCCCCTACATTGTTGGGAGACACCTCAATGGCAGTATGATGGACTTCTGAGGGTACTCGGAAGATGCCTAGTGAAAGACTGGAGAGGAGAACAATGCGGGGGGAGGAAGGAGAGGGAGGAGAAACCCCAATGCGTATTAAACTATGTCATAAAAGAAAAATGACATTAGTCATTCAGTAGTGTGTTATTTAACTTCACAGCATTGTAAACTTTTTACTTTCCTCCCATTATTGATTCTGTTTTATGGCTTTTCATTTAAGGGAATATACAGTAACTGTATAATAGAGATTATCATATGCAGACATGAAGATACAATATAGTATGCATCTCTACTTCCAAATCAAAGATGGACTTCCAATGAAATTGTTAAATATATCTTGACAATAGGATGATGGATTCTCTGCTACTGATGCCTACAATGTCAGAAAATGCTTACAGAGCAGAATGATGGACTTAAGAACTATGAAGAACTGTACTATCATAATAATATAGGGGAATTCAGTGTGGTGGGGGATTTCAGAGATGGAGGAAGGGGAAATCTCAGAGCCTATGGAACTGTATCATAAAATAATAACAATAATAATAATAATGATATATGCAAAAAACTAGGAATAAACTTACCATTTGATACAGTAATCCCAATACTGGGTATATATCCAAAAGACATCAATATGTTCTATCAAAATGGTACCTATATCACCATAGTGATAGCAGCACTGTTAACAATTGCCAAAATCTGGAATTAGTCAGGGTGTCTATTATCAAATGCATGAATAAAAAGAATACAATAGTATACATACATAACATAATATAATTCAGACATAAAGAATGAAATTCTATCATACACATCAATATTGATTTAATTGAGGGCATAGTACTGAGTGAAATAAGCCAGAAACAGAAGAATATATGCTATATGTTCTCCCTTACATGTGGGAGCTAAAATAAACATTCAAAAATATTTTTAAATGTTTACCATCTACATCATTATAGAAACTTTATTCATTATAAAATTGAAAATGTCAATATGAAAATACAATAACATACCAAATGGCATAGAATAAAGCATATGTCATATTAAATGTCATGACACTTGATGAATATATATCTGGGGAATGAACCTGCACTTTTCCTTTATTCTTTTCATTATTGATATTTAAAGTATTGTGTATATATTATTTTTATGATAAAAGGATATTTTCATTTTTAAAAATAAAATTTGAATCCAGCATAGGACATGCTAATACTTTTATCAGATTTCTATTATATGAGGTGCACTCATCTCAGGATTTGTCATGCCTTTGGTTCAACATTATTCCTCATAATGTTTAATAAAACTGGTAAGCTTTCGTTCTATTTTTAAATTTAGGTCCTAAAAGAGAAATAATTGTCTAGGTTGATGTAACTATCAAATGTTAGAGCTTAGACTCAGATCTCAACAGTTCTTAGAGTCTGCATTAAAGCACTAGAGTACACAAGTATTGTGATTTCAAAGCAACACTTGGAAAAGATTCTTAAAAATAAATGTATTTTGGGCCCAGGGTGCTGATGTAGCAGGTGCAGTGCCAGCATCACATACGGACTGTTGCTCACATGCTCTGGCTGCTCCATTTCCAATCCAGCTCCCAGCTTATGGCCTGGGAAAGTAGCTAGGATGGCTCAATCCTTCAGTCCCTGTGCCCACATGGAAAACCTGGAAAAAGCTCCTGGCTCCTGGCTCTTGGCTCCAGATAAGCTTAATTCTGGCATTTGGGGAGTGAACCAGTGGATGAATTTCCCCTCCCCCTCCCCCAACTCTGGCTTTTAAACAAAATAAATCAATCTGTATACAAATATAAGTAAAAGAATCTTTAATTTATTTATTTTAGGCAGAAGCCATTCCTATCTTCTGGCCAACTCCCCAAATATCCACAATAGTTAGGGCTTGGCCAAAACAAAGCTGGGAGCCAGGAATTAAATCCAGGACTCACACATGGGCAGCAGAAAATAAGACTTAATATATCGTTTGCTACTACCAGGGTGCACATTAGCAGGAATGTTTAATCCAGAAAAAGGCTCGGAGTTCAATCCATGGGATTCAAGTGCTCCAAGTAGTGTCTAAAGATTTGTGCCAAATACCTATCTCCCAAATTCCTTTTTTTGATATATTTATACAAGTTGATATGTGATGTAGTATCTAGGAAAAGGACAATTTTTGTTCTAACAAATAATATCCACAACCAGAAAATAACAATTCTATTCCAAAAGTTCAGTGTCCAACATCACTTTGAAAACTATTTGCAGCCAAAACATCAAATTTGGGAAGAAGTATGGACTCTAGCATGCACCTCAAATGGAGAATAACAGTAACAACAACAAATCAGAATGGTCATAGAATGAAAATATTTACCCTAATATAAACTAAAATGGCTAGCAGAAAATGTGACAAATTAAGAAAATACAACCTGCTTTTAGTTTAAAGGCCATTTAAACTGAAAAGCCAAACATTATTTTCTATGGTTTCCAAGTACGAACATAGGACCATTAGGTATAAGTGAAAAGACAGTTCTCACTCTAACACGTGTAAAAATGTTTTATATTCATCCTATAAGATAAGAAATGAGTGGTTCATTTAATTGCTGTGGCATTTCTCACAGCATAAGAAATAAGAGTGGGGGCCCGGCAGCGTGGCCTAGCAGCTAAAGTCCTCACCTTGAACGCGTCCTGGGATACCATATGGGCGCCGGTTCTAATCCCGGCAGCTCCACTTCCCATCCAGCTCCCTGCTTGTGGCCTGGGAAAGCAGTTGAGGACGGCCCAATGCATTGGGACACTGCACCCGCATGGGACACGTGGAGGTTTCTGGTTCCCGGCTTCGGATCGGCGCAGCACCAGCCGTTGCGCTCACTTTGGGAGTGAAACATCGGATGGAAGATCTTCCTCTCTGTCTCGCCTCCGCTCTGTATATCTGACTTTGGAATAAAAATAAATAAATATTAAAAAAAAAGAAATAAGAGTGGATACTCTTGGATGAAGTGTATGCATTTTAGCGTGTTAGACACAAATAGCAGTGTAAAAATGACAATGGTTAAACATAAAAATTTTGTCACACATTAGATGTATCTCTATAACACAAAAAGTAATTTCAAAATCAGTGTCTTTGACACCTCATTGTAACTAATCCCTATATCTGGAGAGAAAAATTATCCTCTCTGTTCATGGTGAGCAGATCAAAGAAACACATTTATTTCTAGACAGTTTAGATCTAAAAGGATATAGTTAATACACAAAATGAACCAAAATAGTTAATCCAATACTCAGCCTAGATATTGAAAACAAAACCATACTCCGTTGTCTTTACTGCCATTCTTAGTTCTTCCAGGAATGTCCTCAGACTCGTAGTCTATAACACTTAATCTCTGACTCAAATTCCTCACCTTGCTTTGTCTATGACTTGAACTATTATATAATTATTCTCACCCACTTACATTCCAGTTCTTACACTGAAAATCCTATGTGAGACCAAATTACCAAATTTTCAGTCTTCATTCTATCACACCACACAAAAAGTGGATGAGTTGACATTCTCTCTTCTCACAAACACTAATAAATTTAGCTTAGCTTTATTTCCAGGTATTGTTAGTAATATTCACAGAACCAACTCATGACAAAGGCATCTAGAGAACAGTCACAACTATAATTATTACAGAGAGAATGAGAAATTGATAAATCAGGAAAAATTAAAGTAGAAAGGCATGAACATCTTGGTCACAACATATGAGTAATGGAGCCTGTAAGAAATACATGATTATAAATAAGGAAAACAAACCACGTGTTCACATATATCTGTGTTGACAAAAACAAAACTAGGGTTATGCTTTTATTATCTATCAAATGGTGAAAGGTCATATCCACCGGCAAGACATGTGAAGACCTCATTTTTTGGGCTGAAGTTAGAGTCTAGACAAACATGTCAGACAGAAAATATGACAAATGTTGTGACTGAAATTTGATGATGGCAATGCCTTAATATTTTCTTTTGTACTTCTGAACGTACGCTAACTTTTTCCCCTGAGAGAGAACAGAGGCAGAAATGGGGGAGAGAGCCACAGGCCAAACTGCTTATTATAAAATTTCATAGAATTAATTTCAAATGAGAACAATAACAGTTGTTTCTGATATTTCTCTCTTTAGTGGTAATCACAGATAAGTCTTATCTTTCTGGTTGCATTCATTTCTTACACTATTTACCATGTTTCCTCCTGAACTACTTTGATTCAAAAATTTAAAAGTCTCAGGTTTGTCTGGAGTTCTTTGGTTAAACAGTTGAACAAAGTCCGAAGTCAGAGAAGGTAAGTCATGCGTATTGTGTATTTGAAGTGAGAAAGCACAGGTCAGAGATATTTGCAGCAAAACACCGAAAAAGACGTTCAAGGCAAATGACTCAAAAAGTAAGCAGAACTTTTTCTTGCTCTACATAATGCCAACCAGTCTCAGAACGTTTGTTTAGAGATAGAACTAAAAGATAAGTTTCTGTGTGAAAATAATTAGAAATCAATGCATAGTTTCTTCATAATGTGCATTTTCATGAATTTTTGAAGCTGCCTTATATGCACAGATTTCAAAATTACATTGTACCAAAACAAATGTATATTTTAATTGCATCTTCTATTAATTTTCCAAATTACACTTGTGCTTGTCTCATACATACAATTGCACATGAAACAGTTTCATATATAACAAGTCTTTCAGTTCGCATGAGTCACTATGAATTTAAGTTCAAAATGAAAGCAAAAATCAGTATTTGTCAGTCAATTAATTCCCTCCTCTTTCATCACTCAATAAATAATTTGCAATTTCTGTTAATTCTACTTCAGAAAAGCTTTCAGGGCCCGGCGTGGTAGCCTAGCAGCTAAAGCCTTCACCTTGCATGCAATGGGATCCCATATGGCTGCCAGTTCTAATCCCGGCAGCCCTACTTTCCAGCCAGCTCCCTGCTTGAGGCCTGGGAAAGCAGCTGAGGATGGCCCAAAGCCAAGGATGGCTTGCAACCATGCACCCGCATGGGAGACCTGGAAGAGGCTCCTGGCTCCTGGCTTTGGATTGACTCAGCTCCAGCTGTTGTAGTCACTTGGGGACTCAATCATGGATGAAAGATTTCCCTCTCTGTCTCCTTTCTCTGTGTATCGGACTTTTCAATAAAAATAAATAAATATTTAACAAAAAAGCTTTCAATTATCTCATTGAATAATATAAAACACCAATATCAAATGTTTGCTTTTGTATTATTTTATACACATACTCTGTTCTTTCACACTTTCTGATTTTCACCTAGTCACTTGTGTGTAACTCAGGCCCTCATAGACAAAATTTTTCCTACAGTGCTTCTTACTGTCAAGTTCCTTTATGTGCCAAGATACAATAATTGCCACGGCCTTTCCATATCTCCTTTTACATGTATTCTTAATATATTCTTGAACTTTATGACATTCACATGCAAAAAATTGCTCTGTAAAAGCTGTCAAAAAAAAAAAAAACCTGGCAAAAGTCTTTCTCAAAGTTGAGAAGAAAAGCAACTTAGTTTGGAAAAGAAGAAGCAATGAAATGTCAGAAACTGAGAAGGAAATGATAGATCCACTGCCCAGAAAGATCAATTAGGCCCTGGAGGGAGAATAGGGAGGCTCAGCGGGGACCACTGATATCTGAAACAGACTTCCCTGAAAAGATATCATAATGATGAACAATGTACCAGAGGACAGGTGAAGTCTAAAAATAAACTATAAAGAAACTATAAAATAGTCTGCTTTCATTTTTTTAAAAAAGTGCTCAAACCTGAGACAAACTGACTTCTTATTTCCCTTGCAATGGGTTCCACTCAAGTATTTACTCCAAAGTGAAAACTTCCAAGTGTTCTGCAGTCACTATATTTCAGCCATGGAACTCAATTAAAAATTATCTAAACTCCGCCTAAGAGGTTTACGTACTCACTGGATAACAATTCATATAAAATGTACTTAACATTTCTGAAGAATGAGCATGACATTTGAACTCAATATGCTGCTGGGGTTGTCAGGGAGCTCGTCAGGGAGCTCATATGTGTTGCATTTTGTCTTTCTTCCTTTGAACCAGAGGGAATACCGGGGCAGATGTGCTGCTTGCAGTCAGTGTTCCATTATCAGGGGTAGCATTTTGCATACATAATCAATTTTAATATATGCAAGCTTCTATCAAATGTTTATGCAAGGAAATTTTATTTTATAGCTTAAAGTAAAAAAAATGTTGTATTTCCATGCTAATTCATTAACAAGTGACTTCATTTTGATGTTGCCAAAATGCATAACACATAGGTAACTTACATGGTGTCTACACATTTGCTCATTTAGTGTACCAGTCATCTGTATTTATTTCAGTGCTTTTGAAGATTGAAGGCTTTAGCCCAAAGATATGACTTGGGGTATTATTTTGGTTGGCTAGACTGGCTTTAGTTCTAGGAAAGTACTGAAGTATGATCTCTCTACATATTCCTACATTGTCCACAATGGCCACAGGAACAGAGCTATGGAGGAAGGACACTTCTCAGTCATGGTATAGTATACAGATCTCCATGGCAGTGTCCAGTCCAGCAAGAGCTAGGCCCATGTCCATGGGATGCAGGCACAGCCACTGCCTGTGTGTGGATGTGCTTTGGCAACCATAGCCATCAACTATTGGGGTGGGCTTGGGCCAGCGTTGGGAGTAGGGGATAAATCACAATCAGGTTCATTCAACAAAGCTAACGTGATCTTGGTGGGGGTTCTGTTGATGGGAGTCCCTGAACATGTGGGTTAAGAGCCAAATCCATAGAAGCCAGAGTATACTCAGACTGTAGCAGAGCTGGGGTCTGGGAGTAATAGCCATAGTCAGAGCTAATTCAGAATAGGAAACGTTTTTTTTTTTCTTGCTCTACTTGCTGTAAACCAAAAGGTTTTCACTTTAGATAACAGTATTACATAAAAACTAAAAATTTTAATTAGGAAAATGCTATTGTGGCAAAAGAATGCCTTTGATTTCAGAGAACGAAAATCGAAGCTCTTAAGGGATAATGAGCAACATGTCTTCAACTTACTCTTAAATGGCTCAAAATAAATAATAATATATATGCTGAAGGAGTTGAGTGCATCGGTGGACAAGGAAGGTATTCAGAAGCCAGAAACACCTGGGTTTTGACTAATTTTGGAACAGCAAGCAGCACACCAAATCCCAGTGCTGTCTCCTTCTGTCCCCCTTTGGTTAAGAAAAACAGACGAAAGCATCCCCAGCCTCAATGCTATCTCTATTTCAGTTGTGAATAATGGATCAAAACATACAAACACTGCATGTTAACCTTCTCCCTTGCCTTTTTTCAGTTTTAGTTAATATAAAAAATGCTGTTCTAAGAACTAACTAGCTTCATATAAGAATCAAAAAAAAAAAAAAAAAAGACTTTGCATGATACCTGAATTCTTTTGGGGTATAAAAGTGCATCATTCTGAAAGTGTGGATGACAGCCACAGTGTAATTTAATAAAATCATTTCTCCATTTTGCATCTTCTTTCTGCTTGATCAATCATGACAATATTTCAATACAAAGTGAGATTAACAGAATAAAAAAGTAAATCTAAAATGTTGGTAACATTCAGGGAATATGGATGTAGGATACAAATTACTTGTAATATTTTAGCAAATTTTTGTAACTTTAAACTTATTTCAAGATGAAATTTGAATAGATGAGACATATGTATCATTTATAAATTCATGTGGAGATATATACATATATTTAAGTAAGGAAAATCATGTTCGATGGAGTGATTAGAATGGCACTGGATATCTCAACAGCAACAATGGAGGGGGTTGAAAAGAATGGATTAACAATACCAAAATTAGGAGGGAAAATTACTTTCAACTCACAATTTTGAAGTTCAAGTTTCCATCATCTAGTATAAGAATATGACATTTTGAAACATAAGAATTGAAAAGAAATTATCATCAGTGCTCTCTTCCTTATGACATTGCAGTAGAAGGTGATACAGCAAAACAATGCAGAAAATCAAGAGAGGAAGGCCTGTGATTCAAGACACAGAATTTCTAGCACTAGGGCAAAACAGTGAGAAGCCCCAGAACAACTGCTGTGTAGCACAGTTGGGGTTATCATTTGAGGCCAGAACAGAGGTAAAGGCCACAGAGGTAGACTTCTGGGAGAGGACAAAGAGTTTATTGTAGGTGAATGTTTGAATGCTTGGAATAGTATTGGACTTTTGAGCATTTACTGGAAAAAAGAACTAAGGAAATATGGGGAAAGCAATAGATACACACAGAGAGAGAACCACTAATTTCAGAAAAAAAAAGTTATACTAGTTCAAAAAAACACCCTTTAAACAGTAAACATAATAATGGTAAATACAGATCTTTGCTTTTAATGATAATATATTGATAGTGAAATACATTATCAAGCATTGAATTGGAAGTAGTTTAAATATGAAAACCAAGAAAAGATATTTGACCATTATTTATTAACATAGATGCCAATATCACAAAGCCAGCAAGAGAGTTAAACACAATTGCTTTTGTTCAAAGATATCAAAGACTGAAGAGAGATTCAGATGTCAAGCCAACTGTTTTTGGTAAAAATGGTTTTTCAGTACTAAGTGCATACATCATTTCAGAAAAATAAATTAATTTAGAAAAAAGATGTATTGACCAAGTGCTCCACAAAAATTCTATCTTTAGTAGCAAAATGTGTTTATGTCTATATTTGTATCCATATGTAAATATTTCATTGCCTCAAGGAAATTTTACAAGATATCCTGTAGAGTGCAAATAATGATATACTTTGAAAGATCCAGACCCTTGTTTATCTTGCTTAGATTTTTCACAATTTAAATATCACATCCCACTATCTTTGTAAGTGTGCCCATGGTTGTCAGGGTAAACAAATTTTCTGCTTGAAAATTGCTGTTACTCTAACCATATCATTAAACTCTCACAATTTAACTTAGGCATTGTAAAGAACTGTGCTATTGTGAACTTTCATACAAAATAAATAAAAATTTATCATCCATATCTTCAGTATGCAAAAAGGCCACTTTCTGAAAAAACAATCATCTTGCTATTTTACCCTTTGCTTATAAGGTATTAAAGATATAGATCCAATCACCACCCACGGTAGGCTTAATCTTTTCAGATGCTAAATTATAAAGTGTTTTGCAAGTAAATAACATTAAAGGAGAATAAATACACAATAGATTATGAAGCAAAGGGAAAATAAGTCATATTTTCATATCCATTAGCTCACTAACTCCTCTCCAGTGAATGAAACTGATCATGCACAGATGAGGAAACAGATTCAGGATGCTCTTAACCGTCCAAGGATCATACATCAGTTTGAATGAACAGTTAATAAGAAATTAATGTGCACTACAGACTATACTAACACACAGTAGAAACATGATGGTGATGATTTTCAAACAATTTTTAAAGTCTGGGAGAACAGATATGAAAATAGGTAAGAAATAGAACCATCACTATGCTATGGAAACATCCTAGTCATGTTGATGGAGCAGCAATGTGGAAGGAGGGTAGGTTGTTGACAAACCTTGCAGGCTGATGTTACACTTTTGGCTACTAATTACATTGAGATGTGTCCTAATTTACATTATAATAGAATTACTCTGACTGCTGTGCTGGAAAAAATCTTTTAAAGATGTACTTAATTTACTTGAAAGGCAGAGTTACAGAGAAAGGGGTGCAGACAGAAAGATGTAGGGACAGGGGAGGGGTAAGGAAAAAGGAATGAGAGAGAGAGAGAAAGAAAAAGAGAGAGAGAGAGAGAGAGAGAGAGAGAGAGAGAGAGAGAGAGAGAGAGAGAGTAGAGACAGCTTTCCATTTGCTGGATCACTGCCCAAGTGGCTACAGTCAATGGCCAGGGCAGGGACAGGCTGAAACCAGGAACTGAGCACTCCCATTCGGGAGGCAAGGACCCAAGTACTTGGGTCATCCTCTAATGCTTCCTAGGCACATTAGCCAACTCTTACTGGATGACAAGTGGAGCAGCCAAGTCTCCAACTAGCGCTCATAGGGGATATCAAGATGGCAGATGGTGACCTATGGGCTAATGCCATAATACTGGTACCATGTTGGGAATAATTTCAAAACATGTTATAAGCATATGTTTGTGCTTTTGCTTTCAGTCTCTTCCTGAATATCAGTGAGACTAGTACCCACAAAACTCTCCAAATATTTCCAAGCCAGGAGTATTCACAAGAGGGAAGCATCTAAGATTCACTCAAGGCTACCCTCATTAGTTTTATACTGCTGAATGTGTTTACAGGTTCTTAGGTCTTTGAGAAGAAGAAATGAGCATGGCAAGTATTTATTTTATTATACCTTTAATTCACAACAAGAAATTACACACATCACATACTCTAAGTAAACCTGCCAAGCAGATATTTATAGAAAAAGGGAGAGTTGCAGAGAAAGAATCGTAGTCATAGAATCTTAAGCTTTGATAAGCCTGTCCAAGTTCCAGATGGCTGGCCTGCACACAGGTCTATGATGATTACACGGTCACGCATCATCTCCAGACTGGCTTGCACAGTATTGGGTCCTGGTCTGAGAGCTTTGGTATGCTCTCCTGTACAGCTGGGCCATGAACGAGGCCATTGATGAAAAACTGGTTGGGCAGGCACCAAACTGTTTTTCTCATCCTGATGGGATACCGGTACTGGGCTACCAGAGGGTTATTCTGATATTTCTTCAGTTGCAAGGCTCAGATGTTTGCTTTCCCTGAGTCCTACATGGAGAAGCTCCACAGAACAGACCTGCCCATCTGAACTTGAAACCACTTTTCTCTTCATGCCCTCAACAACACAAGTCATTTCTACTTACTAATCCCATTATCTGGTGATGGCAGCATGGTTGCAGATTAACATCATTTTAAGAATTTATTTTCTACATGTCATATAACACTTTAACAAATTGCATTATTCAAAGTGATTTCACTTACATCAAACTAATTTTATATCTTAAATAGCTTACTATATTTTTGGTATTAAATATTTTATATATGTTTTATACTTAAGGTCTAGTTGACAGCAGAAAGAGCATTCGCATAAGAAAGTTCACATAAGAGAATACTGGCTTGGATCAAGATTATAGATATGAAAGTTACGGTCACATTTGGGGCATAATAAGACTTTGTAAAAGATTTTGAAATACACTCCATTTCGAGGAGGGCAGGGTAAAATTCTAGGAGTGATAAATTTTGGTATCCCTAAAGGTTCAACTCTGATTTGATTAGCTTTGCAATTTCAAGTTCTTAGAATTTGGCAAGGCCAATCAAGCTTTTCCTACATCTTTTTCAAAAGTTTCTCCTCTAAGTCAAAGTGAGAAATCTAAAATGACATGATGATGGGACCTTGCATATTATGCTAATCCATTGCCTTTGGTGCCAGCATCTCATATGGACACTAGTTTGTGTTACTACTCCACTTTTGACCAACCTCCCTGTTGATGGCCTGGGAAAGCTGTAGCTAATGGTCCAAAGCCTTTAAAACTTGTACCCATGTGGGAGAACCAGAAAAGGCTCTTGGCTCCTGAATTTGGACTGGCCAAGCTCCAACCATTGCAGCCATCTGGACAGTAAACCACTGGATGGAAGATTCTCTGTCTCTCCCTGTATGTCTTTAATTTTTCCAATCTAGTAAACAAGTGTATCTTTAAAAAATGTCCTAGCACTTGGAGTAATGTCACCAATGTGGAAGACAATGAAGGAATTCCAGGCTTCTTTGTAGGCCTGACTCAACACAGACTAACCTGGCCATTTGGGAATTAAATAAGCAGAAAGAATATCTCTGTCTCTCCTTTTATGCTATTTTTTTCAGATAAACAAATATTTAAAATAAATATATGACTAAACAATAATTGAAATGACATTTAAAAAAAGGAAATTCACATTTGCTTCAGGGGAAACAAGAAAAAGGCACATGACTTTTAAACCTTAACTGTAGTTATTATTCCAAATAGAATTTAAATGTTTTACTGCATATTAATTTAAAACAGTAAAAATACACAAAGATCATATGAAACTCCTATGAACAACCATGTGCTAAAAATTAGAAAATTTTGAAGAAATAAATTCCTAGATACATATAACCTTCCAAGATTAAATCAATAAGATATTGAAAACATAAGCAAACTAGGCCTGATACAGTATCCTATTGGCTAAAATCCTCACCTTGAATGTGCCGGGATCCCATACGGGCACTGGTTCCAATCCCAGCAGCTCCACTTCCCATCCAGCTCCCTACTTGTGACCTGGTAAAGCAGTTGAGGATGGCCCAATGCCTTGGGACCCTGCACCCGTGTGGGAGACCTGGAGGAAGCTCCATGCTCCTGGCTTTGCATCAGCTCAGTTCTGGCTGTTGAGGTCACTTGGGGAGAGAATCATCAGACAGAAGATCTTCCTCTCTCTCTCTCTTCCTCTCTGTATATTTGACTTTGCAATAAAAATAAATAAATCTTAACAAAAAAGAAAATATAAACAAATCAATGCCAATATTGTGGTGAGTTAAGCCTCCATGTAAAACACCAACATCCTATATGTGAGCAGAGGTGCAAGTCCTGCTGCCCCACTTTTGATCCAGCTCTCTGCTAATGTACAATGTACCTGGGAAGGCAGAAGAAGACAGCCCAAGTACTTTAGGCCTGGTCAGCCACATGAGAGACCCTTATGGAGTTCCTGGCTCCTGGCCCTGATCTAGCACAGCCTCATCCATTAAAATCATTTGGGGAGTGTATCAGCGGATGAAAGATCAATATGCCGGAGTCAGCTCCAACCGAGTTCAGAGCTTGGGAAGGGTGCATGGAGTTGGCGATAAAGAAAGACACGGACACTGTCAGTTCATGCGCTCTTGCTACAACTCAAGAAGAAGCTGTCCTTTTTATTTACTCAGACACATTACAAGCCTCTACATAAACAACTAATTGTTCTATTTTTACTTCAAGACTAAGAGGGCATGTACAGACATTTGGTCATTCCGTCTGCATTTCAGGGCTAAGCAGGTGCCCCTAAAGATAATTCTGCAAAATACTGTATTCATATTCTTCAAAGCAAGCCATTATTCATTCTTCAATAGTAGCCATGGAGCAACAGCCAGGACTCCAAGGCTAAGGCACATGCAATTACCTGTCTATCAGTAGTACATTCCTACCACATTTCTGTTTCTACAATTTACCCATTATTTAATGGGAAAATAGGTAAAATCCAACACAGGTTGGATAAGTAAAAGGGAATAGGTAAATAGGTAAAAGGGAAAAAATGTAAAATCCAACACAGAAGTTTCAAATGTTAAATCCCTCTACAACTATAGGCCCTATAACCCCATAAACAATAAAACAATAATTAAAAGCTATTTCCTTAATAAAAGCATCCTTAATTCCTCTAGCTAAAAATTATAAAAGCAGCTAAAACAATCACATTTTCTATGCTCCAAAAAAGTTGCAAAGACAGGCTAGACTTTGAGATAACAATAATTATTTATTGCCATAGCAGTTTCAGCTCTCACTCCCATCACTTGCCTTAATATTTAAGATAATTATTAAGCTCTTTCCCAGAAGGTACGCTACATGTCTGGGCCAGATTCTGACGCAATGGTTAAGTACCCAATAAGATGTCCAAAAATGGCATGAGCTTAATTGTGCTCCTGTATGTAAATTGTCAAAGGCCCACTCACCAAGACATTATCAGTGACATTACCTCTCAAGCTCACATCAGTTGCAAAAGCCATCTCACAGGGGCAAAAAATGCCTCAATAGATTGCAGAATTCTTAGTGGGGTGCTTGAGTGTCCACACAAACAGGGGGTGAAACAGCATCAAGGTGCTTAGAAAGAAATCCGCTGGATCCTGCCAAACAGCTGAAAGCTCCCCTGGGCCCTGCCAAACAGGGGAGCCGTTCTCTTTACAATTTTGTGTCATCCACACCTACTACACAGACCCAGCATCAACATATCTTTCTCTTCTTCTTCCTTCTCTGTAACTGATTCTTACATAAAGAATAGTCTTTTTATTGAGTCACTTGCCTTTCCTATGTATAGAATCATGTCATCTGTGAACAGGGGTAATTTTAATATCTCATGCTCAACTTGAATTCCTTTCATTTTTTTTTCTTGCCCAATACTTTTAGCTAGGACTTCAAATACTATGTTGAATAGCAATGGTGAAAGTAAACATCCTTGTGTAGTTCCAGATTTTAGTGGAAAAGCTTCCAGTCTTTCCCCATTTGGTATGATGCTGGAGTTAGTTTTTTATGTATAGCTTTGATTGCTCTGTAGAGTGTTTCTTCCATGTCTATCTTGATTGGGATTTTTTAGCATGAAGTGGTGTTGGATTTTATCAATTGCTTTTTCTGCATCTATTGAGATGATCATATGGTTTTTATTCTTCATTTTGTTGATGTGGTATATTACATTTATTCATTTGCATTTATTGAGCCATCCCAATCAGGGACCATTGTGCATACTGGCAAGTGAAGATACATTGCAGTATGCATCTGAACTCCCAAATAAAAGCAAGACTCCCAATGAAACTGTTTAATATACCTTGACAATCTGATACTGGATTTTCTACCATTGTCTATATCTAAAATGTCACGATACACCTAAATAAGAAAATGCTGGACTTGTGACTATTGTTTAAGGACTGATTATAATAATATGGAGTAAAATAATTGGAAGGGAGAAGGAAGGGGAGGTAGAGATGTGTTTCCATATACACATCATATCATGGAAACATCATGATACAAAATCATATCATGGAAAAAATAAAATAATTCTAAAATAAAATAAAAAATAAAAGCTGCTAGAAGTGAGGAACCAATTCAGAAAGTTTCAGGCTGCAAAATCCACATACTAAAAAAGTAGCTTATTTAAACACCAATGATGAACTGGCAAAGAAATCAAGAAAACACTCCATTTACAACAACAAGAGAAAAGTCACATAGTTAGTAGTAAATTTAACCAAAGAAGTGAAAAATGAAAACTTTAAAACATTAATGTCATCAATGACATGTGAAAAAATGGAAAGATGCACTATGCCTGGGGATTAATAGAATTAATGTTGTTAAAATGTTGATACACAGGGCCAATGCTGTGTTTAGCAGTAAAGCCACCAACTGTGATGCTAGCATTTCATATAGGGACCTGTTTGTGGCTTGGTTGTCCCATTATAATTTAGCTCCCCGCTAGCGGGCTGAAAAATCACCAAGATGTCCCAAGTACCTGGGTCCCTGCCACCCACATGGAAAAACAGCAAGAAGCTCCTGGTTTTTGGCATTGCTCTAACTGTTGCACCCAAATGTGGAGTTAGCCAAAAAAATGTAAGATCTTTATCTCTCCCTTTCTTTGTAACACTGACTTTCAAATAAACAAACAAATCTTTTTTAAAAGTCCATATTCATTAAAGCAATGTACAAAAATATCAATGGCATTTTTTATAGTTAGAAAAAAAAGAATTCTAACATTGATACTAAGTTACAATAGATCCAGAATAGACAGAGGAATTCTAAGCAAAAAAAAATTCAAGATGCATGAAATACTTGACTTAATGTGTATTAAAAACTATGGTAATTATACAATATGGTACTTGCATAAAAATTGACCTATGGATTCACGGAAAAGAAGAAAGATCTCAAAAATTATTGCACATACAAACAAAAGTATTCAGAATATATTTTGGAGAAAGGATAATCCCTCCAATAAATAGTGCTGGCAAAACTGCATGATGTAGATGAATTAAATCAAATCCCTACTTTTCATTATATATAAAAATCAACTCAAGAAGGATTAAAGATTTAAATGATACTGTGAGGTTACTAAAAGAAAATGTAAGGAAAGCACTTCAAGATATTGGTGTAGGTGATGACTTCTTTGATAATAACCCTAAAGCACAATTAAAGCCAGATTAGGCAAACAGGATTACAGAAAACACAGACATTTCCATATATCAAAGAAAACAATTAATAGGGTGAAGAGACATCTGGCAGAATGGGAAAAGTTTTTTTAATCTATTTATTCAGGAAAGGGTTAATATTCAGAATACATTGGCAACTCAAAAAAAAATACAACAACAACAACAAAAACCAACTATTCAAAGAATGAACAAAGGACTGAACAGGCAGTTCTCAAAGGAAAAATAGAAATAGCCACAAATATGTCAAATATTTCCAATATTACTAGTCATCAGGGAAATACAAACTCAAATCACACAGCAGTATCACTATATCCCTCCTCAGAATCTGAAAAAAGAGAAAACAATAAATGATGTAAAGGATGTGGAGAAATAGGAGCTCTCATATACTATTGTTGGTGGTCATGTTAAGTAGTACAGCTACTATGAAAAGCAGTAGGGAGATTTCTTTAAAAACTAGAAATAGAGTTGCAAATGATCAAGGAATTCCCTTATTGAGTATATACAAGAAAGGTATCAATTGTTAAAGAAATACCTGCATCATCATGTTTATATATCATGTTTATCACAATAGCTAAAATATGGAATCAACAAAGGTGTATATTATTAGATGACTGAATAAGGAAGTTGTGATATACACACACAATGGAATATTTTTCAGCTATTGGGAAGAATGAAATTCTACCATTTGCATCAAAATGTTTTGTAACTGGAGGACATCATATTGAGTGAAACAAGCAGGACACAGAAAGACAAATACCACATGTTCTTTCTTGTATTTGGAAACTTAAGTTCTTATTTTTTCTAATCAAAAGCAAAAAAAGAAAAAGAAAAAGAAATTACTTTGTGTATAAATCATGGGACATGCACAGTGTTTTGTCAAACTGCTTTAAATCTTTATAAAATGGTTATAATTGTATATTGTTATAGTTTAATGATTCTGTTTTTAGTTGATTATTTTCAATAGTCTTTGCCTACTTTTTACCTGCTGAACCATGATCATTTAACTTTTTATTTGTTGAAATTTTTATTTAGTGAAGCATTAAAGCCTTTGACTATAATGTAAACTAAAAATATATAAAAATAATAAATGCTCAAGTTCCCTGGCAATAAGGGAAATCCAAATTAAAACATCAATGAGGTACCACCTAACGCCAGTAAGACTGGCCCACATGAATAAAAGCACCAACAACACTTGTTGGCGAGGTTGCGGAGAAAAGGGAACCCTACTCCACTGCTGGTGGGGCTGCAGGCTGGTACAGCCTCTATGGAAATCAGTATGGAGAATATTCAAACAACTCAAATTCAACATACCGTATGATCCAGCAATAGCACTCCTAGGAATATATCCAGAACACTTGTTCTATGAGAAACCAACATGCACTCCTATGTTCATAGCAGCACAATCAGTAATTGCAAAAACATGGAAACAACCAAAATGCCCATCAACAGAGGATTGGATAAGAAAGCTATGGTTCATCTACTCCATGGAATACTACTCAGCTATTAAAAAAAACAAAATGCAGTTCTTTGTGGCCAAATGGGCCAAACGGGAAACCATAATGCTAAGGGAAATGAGCCAATCCCAAAAGGTTAAATACCACATGTTTGCCTTAATTTAAGATGATATGATGTTATGTATAACATGTTATGTTTTGAATGTTATATGTTGTGTATAAACTAAAATTGAAGTATAGGTGAGGTGGTCACAGAAGGTGGCTGGGAACCCGCATTTAGTTTTAACATATTGATTACTCATTACTATGTCAATTAATTCCATAATGATGTAAATTTTTGCTGATGGTATGTTGGAGCTTTCAATTGACTGGGATGATACTCTGCTGGCTCTGTCATCAGACCAGAGAGGGTATACCTAAGAAGCCGTTGAACTTGACGGGACAATAAGATGCTGGACTCTATGTTTGGTATATGCTTGCAATGGGGGAATCTCAGCGGAACTTGAGCTGTGTTCATGCAACAAGGTGGAGGAATCCACCATGGTGGGAGGGTTTGGGGAGGGGTGGGGAGAACCCAAGTATCTATGTAACTGTGTCACATAATACAATGTAATTACTGAAGTTAAATAATAAATAATTAAAAAAAAATAATAAATGAAATACTAAGTTGAGAAAAATAAAGAACACTAGTGGACTCTTACCAAATGCAATTATTGTTTACAGATGATGGACACAGAATGTATCATGGAAAGTCTTCAGGCAATGGGAAAGGGAAGAGAAAGAGGGAGAAGAAATGAGTCAATGAGGAGAATGTAGAGAAGGAAGGGGAGAAGAAAGCATGTAGACAGAGTGAGGGTGAGCAGTTGAAGCAGTCAGTTCTTCTGTGCCCCTTCAAATGCATTGTGGAAAATAAATGCCAGAGTTTTTCTAACATTACTTATCAGTTTGTCTCTTGTTAGTTATCCATTGTCTTCATTTGCATTCTTCCCATTATTCCTTTTTGGCTCAGTTTTCCCCAGGAAACATGAAAATGATTTTTCATCCTTCCATTTTTTCAGCTTCTGAATGCTGTTGAATTGGTATCTTAATGTTTGTAGCTGCTACAGCCTAGTATCAATAACAAGGAGAATATAACCAACACAATGAGGATGTCTCAGAAGGAAATAGGGTGGAGTACTAGTAACTTCCTGTATACATGGTATGGTCTGCTTCTGGATTTCTTACAGGAGGTGCCACCTGTCATTTAAACCATTTGAGTCACATGTTCTATTACTTGTCCACCAGCAACACTTACTCCACAGCAATACAAAGTGCAATCCCTAGGCCAGCAACATCAGCTTCACTTGAAAACTTCATAAAACTACACGTTTTTGGGTTTCCAACCTCTGGGTGATGCTGATCTTTGTTCTGTTAAGGATCAGTTAATGGAAAACAAAAAGGTTCATTTCATCCCTCTGAAAGATTCTATTAAAAAGGGGGGGGGGGTTGGGTAGCACTGACAATAAACCTCGTTTTAAAAATCTATGCTTGGGCCCGGCTCAGTGGCCTAGTGGCTAAAGTCCTCGCCTTGAATGCCCTGGGATCCCATATGGGTGCCGGATCCCGGCAGCTCCACTTCCCATCTGGCTCCCTGCTTGCGGCCTGGGAAAGCAGTCAAGGACGCCCCAAATCCTTGGGACCCTGCACCCTCGTGGGAGACCTGGAGGAGGTTCCTGGCTCCTGGCTTTGGATCGGCGCAGCACCGGCTGTTGCACTCACTTGGGGAGTGAATCATCGGACGGAAGATCTTCCTCTCTGTCTCTCCTCCTCTGTATATCCATCTTTGTAATAAAAATAAATAAATCTTTTTAAAAAAATAAAGTTCTGGAACCAAGGGAAAGTAACTTGATATTTTAAAAAAATCTATGCTTAAATCTCAGAAACTCCAAACAGTAATTCTTGGGTACAATTATAAAAATTTGAGGAAACTGTGTGGTCTTTACTTGTGAGAAACACTAAAAACTTAGCTATTGGGAGGAGAGAAAAGCATTAAATCCTAATGACAGGCTCAAGAATAGGTCTGTCCTTTGACACATTATGGGCAATGCTAATTTCATACCCATGGGGTGCTATCCGTTCTGTACTTATATTTTAATGATTTTATGTGTAATCCCAAAACTTGTTCCCTTCTGCTAAATGTATGTATCAGTAGCTGGAAGCCACTATGTTTTTTTCTGAGCATGGCCATTCATGTTCCACACATTCTGAATTTAAAATATTCAGAACAAATTTAATGATTATGTCAGGCATTGGACTGTTTAAGTGCAGCAATAAACTCATACCGCTTTCCTGATTGATGAGACATGTAACACAATTACCACTGTGTATTTTGACTGTCACAATGATTCATTTCCTATATAGAACTATTTTTCAAAAAAGGAGCAGGCTACATAAAATATTTTGAACATAAGTTTAAACCCAAGGTTATCAAAGTGCTGGAAATATCTTTCCAAATTCATTGAAATGCAGGTACATTCTGTGAAATAATGTAAAGTCTCATCCCAAATATTTCAGTTATCAAGAACAACAACTTACCACTGTGCTAACCGAGCTGTTACACAATTATAAGTGACAGCTATTGCTCCTGGATACACGATGAAAGACTGCATACAACCAATATTTAAGTCTTTCAGTTGACAGTTACTGGTCCAAAATTTGACACAGTTCAGCCAAATCTCATTTATTTGTGATAATGGGACCCGAGGATTCAAAATTCCCTGTTGAACATACAAAGTGTATCTCTGTGCTACATGAATTCAAAAATGTCATTTAATATAACTGAAAGGAGAAAACCAGAATTCAAAAATAATGCAGGTTTTTCTTCATGACCTTAGAATGGGTACTATTCAGATGTTTTGCTTTACAGAACGTAGCTTCTTTGTATAGCATTAGAGGTTTGCATACAGGAATTTACTTAATTATTTAAGCTATATTGGGAGGTGAGAAGCCTGTTCCTAAAGGTATATTGATCAGACATCTTCTGTGATTCATGGTAAAATTTACAAAGAGTTGTTTCATTGTGGGTCACTCCTCCACAAAACCAGAGGTGATTGCAAAAGTCATGAGAATACTTCCATTTTGAGGGGTTTGCAGAGGTTGAGGGCAAGAGTTAGACAACGATTAGAAAGAACTTGATCATTGACAATCTGCCGCTCCACATCCGATGAAGCAAATATGGTGGTTGATAATTTTACATTAACTCACTTAAAAGTAGATATTTATTCCAGTGGCAAAGCTGCGTCTGAAATTGGGGAGATAAATTCCAAACGCTCTAGAATTACTGCTAGAAGCAGCTGGAATTGAAATTTGGTTTTATGGACCCAGCATTGTGGTATAGGAGGTAAAGCTACTGCCTGTGATGCTGGCATCCCATATTGGTTAACTGTTCATGTCTCAGCTGCTGAACTTCTGATCAAGCTTAGTTACAATGTGTCTGGGACGGCAGCAAAGGATAGCCCAAGTGGTTGGGCATCTACTCTCATGTGTGAGATTTAGAAGATACTCCTGGCTTCAGACCAGTCCAGCTCTGGCTGCTGTGACCATCTGGGGAATGAACCAGCAGATAGAAGATACCTTTCTCTGAAACTTTGCCTTTTAAATAAAAAAAATCAACTTTGCCTGGTCAAAAGCAATTGTTTTTTCCCATTACACCTTTAAAATATATGTACTATCCATCCTCCCTATTCCTGGATTAAACACTTCCAGGTAGCAGGGCAATCTCTTTACTTAGTAACTCTATACAAATGACTCTTAAGACCACCATAGCTTTTGATTCTGATTAACACCAAAAATATATGACTGCAGTACTTAGAAAATTCATTTTTTTACCTCAGCACTTTAACTGCTATTCTTCCTCCATATATTTGCTGCTGAGCTCTGCAGTTGGATTTTACCACCATTAATTTCCCCTGGGTATCTTTCTGATGAAAGCACTGTGAACTATGGATTGCAAAAAATAAAACATCCAACTGAAGAAGAAATCTATAGCTTGTATCTGGAAAATCAAATGTCAAGTTTCTTGCAGCATACACATTTTTCTTTAAAAATATTAGCTATTTATTTACTTTGAATATTATGTAGATATTCTTAGTAGGGAACTTTCATTTAATAATCCTTTCATTTACTTACGAAATGTAAGGATTATAAAATAATCCCTCCTAGACACATTATAAGTGAGCTGGATCAGCAGTGCAGCAGCTGAGACATGAACAGTAACCAGGACATCCTCAAATCCTAAAGTGCATTAAATAGCCGACTTCCTACAAACATACTAGAACAATGTTCATAGTAATACTTTCCTCATTTTAATGAGAGTCCCAGGGGTTCCCATTGTTGCATTTATCAATGTAATGACAAAAAATTTAAAAAGTTTTGACCACCACATTTAAGCCAAAACAATTCTAGTTGATTTAATGTTCATTAAAATTTTGTGTTTAAATATAAAGCACCCTAATGCAAGACAAATAAACAATCACTTACTAGAAAAAACAAATTTACTAAAAATTAGTCAAAGTTAAATCATGTGTCAGCAAAATCTTTGTCTGCTAATCAAATACATAAGGAGGAAGAAAATTAAGTCTTTAATTGATTTCTACGAAAGGAGGAGAAAGAATAGGAATGAGGGAGGGTAAGGTGGGATGTATCATTATGTTCTTAAAATTGCATATATGAAATGGGTGAAAATTTTTCCCTTTTGATAAATAAAAGTTTAGAAAAATTTTGACTTCTATGGAGAGAGATGAAATCTAGAAACAGCAAAGACTTGACATATTTGATAATTCTTGGTTGTAATGAAGTACTGATTAGATGATAATTTGCAAAGCTGGATTGACTTCAGTGACCATGTTCAATGGGTTACACACTTTCTAGTTCATAATTTCTGTGACGGCTACTTCTCAGAGATCATACCAAATCATAGGTTTATTCAGAGAAAATAAGAACAATTCTTCTGATGAAAATCAATGTTAATACACTGAACTCACTAAAATATGCTCCCTGCTATATCCACTGAGAAATTTCACTTTTGTATGTTCACTGGGGATGGCTTAACCTTCCCTACAGTAAGTAGTTCCATCTGTGTTTGATGTCTAGGATGACTGAGCAGAATGATTACTTGAAGAATGTGTGAGTGACTCATTTCCTGTCATCAAAATGTAATAGAAAGTTTATTAGGGCTTCTAAGAAAGTGTTTCTGTAAGACTGCTCTCCTTTAGTGTTTACATACATGCATGGAGACCTGGGAATAGTTGGCAGCATTACTAATTAAAGAAAAAACAAGAGTAAACTGATGTGTTCAGGGATATATTAGGAAGGCATAAACTCAGTTATTGAGAACCTGAATGGGCTATGTATCAAAAAAATGCTCAAAAACTGCTGCTCTATTTCTCATTTCCAGGTGTGTGAAACAAGAAGCACTCCTCATCGATCAGGGGTATTGGGGAATGTTTGCTTTTATGCAGAATCAAACTGCCTCAAAAATACAGACTTGCTTTAATGAAAATGTTAGTTTCTACCTTTAAAAAAGAAACAAAACTTTTAAAGTCATACTTCTAGGTCATATCCAGTCACTAAAGCAGGGAAAAACAAACCATCATTCAGCCTTTGTATAATGCCATGACGATAAATTCAACACAAAACAAAATAAAACCCTGAATTTCCATGCCTTATAACACAGGATTTTGTCTCACCTATGGTATATGTATGTTGATTTGTAGTTGTCCCTATGCTGTCTGCATTTTGTGCATATATTATTGTGGCAGTGGCAAAAGAATCCAGCTATTCTCTAATTTATGTTATGGAAGTAGAAAGGAAAATTCCATGTATATTTTATTTGCTCAAAAAACTCACTTAAGCAAGTATGATGCCACCTGAATAACTGACAACAGGCATGTGAATAATTAATAATATATCACATGGCCTACCAAATATACTTTTTCAATTGAAAGTTTCACTTTGCAAAAGATGTGTGTAACATAAACATAGTTATGAACTTAAAAATGAAAAAGCTAGAAGAAAATAGAATGGCATCTTTCAAAATTGAAAGAAAATAATTGACAAACTCTATTTCTAATGAAAACATCTGTTGGTGTCTGCCTTATTTCATTTTCTGTAAAGTCCCTCATATTCATTTCTGTGGTCACAACAGGCAAGGTTTCTGTCTTGTTAAGCCTAAACAATATCACTGTATAGACATTCCATAGTCTATATCTATTCATCCAGTTGGATTCCTTCTGTTTTGGCTACTGTGAACAGCACTGAAATGAATACAGGAAGGAAGATGTCTGTTAAAGATTCTAAATTCAGTGCCCGGTGCGGTGGCCTAGCGGCTAAAGTCCTCGCCTTGAATGAGTGCCGGTTCTAATCCTGATATCTCTGCTTCCCATCCAGCCTCCTGCTTGAGGCCTGGGAAAGCAGCCAAGGATGATCCAAAGCCTTGGGACCCTGCAGCTACAAGGGAGATCTGGAAGAGGCTTCTGGCTTCAGATCAGCTCAGCTGCAGTTGTTGTGGTCACTTAGGGAGTGAACCAACAGATGGAAAGTCTGTCTCTCTGCCTCTCCTCTCTGTAAATCTGCCTTCCCAATAAAAATAAATAAATTTTTTATATATAAAAAAGATTCAAAGTTTGGTTCTTTTAGTATACAAGACTTCATGATCCCACTTGCATGTGGAATCTAGATTCACGGTCATCAAAGCAGAGAACAGAAGGGTGGTTGCTAATGTTTGGTAAGAAGTATTGGTCAAAATATAAAAAATTTTAGTGATGCAAGATAAATAGGTCCTAGTGGTCTGTGCAGCCTAGTGCTTACGATACTAAGAAAATTTGCAAAGATACTATGTTTAACCTTCTTATCACACATCAGCAATAATTTTATCATTTAAAAATTATAAAGAAGCTGAGACAAAACTTTTGGAGTTAATAGAATTTTGGTAGAACCTGCGGTATTGTTTTCTTGTCCCCTCAATTTTCATACACTAAAAATAACCAACTGTGTGAATGTCACTCCTGTCTTTAGCAGGTCTTGTTTTCTGAAGTCTGCCAGAAATCAAAGTGTAAGAATTCCATTTCCAGAATGGTGACTTAGATCCTTGTTGACCAATATACAGAAAACAACTATCAACTCTGAACAAAGTGTAAAATTGTCAACTACTTGTGGTCAGGCTAAGCATCCAATTCTTGAACCAAGCAAACAGTGAGTGAGCTTTTTAGCCCAGAACTTTCTAGTACTTCTCATATTTTATGAGTGCCATGACAAGTTTCCCACATAAAAACTGGGAATTATTAACACCAAATTTATCAAAGGCATGCTTAATTTCCCTAGATCATATCTAAAACAACAGATGCACACCTACTTTTCTTTTATTAAATGTCTTTAAATAGCTCAAAAACCAGTTAACACATCAAAAACAAAATTTGAAAATATTTCAATGTAAATTTTGTTTAGTTTCAAAATGTATTTGGTCACATAAACATATTCAATATTGCTAAACATGACTGAAAATGCCATGCTATTTTTTTTTCAAGTCACATATTCACACCTTTATTCTCCCTAGGAAATTCAATTCTCTACCCATACTGATAGATATAGTCCTAGATACTCCACAATAGAAGAAAGCATAAAACTCATGAGAAAACTTGACAAGAATTTACTAATAATGTGTTACGTAAATATATATGGGATATAGCTATCCCATAAAGTCTTTGTTACTTTCTGTTTATTTACTACTTGAGAGGCTGAGTCAATCAGTATTAACCATATAAAGACAGGATTAATTCAAGAATAGGGAAATCAAAATGTTTAGGAATAAATTTTAATTCACAACTCAAATATTTTAACTTATATGATCAATATTTTTTCTACCCCCATCTTCTAAAGATACTATAATCTTATCACATACTTGCAATTGACTTTTATTTCTTTTTACAAGAGTAATGGTTAAGAATTTGGGTTCTGGAACCTAGGTTAAAATAACTTCTTCACTAGCTGTGAAGAATAACTTGGGAAAACTACTTTAGTTTGTTTCTTCAAATATAAAATAGGAATAATAAAAATAGTTTTTGGTCCTTGTGATATGGTGAAAATTAAAATCACTGTATGTTTAACATCTAGAGCAATCAGAACAACACCTTGGAATGAACACTAGTAAAAGTTAATATTTATTGAAGTGAGAATGTTGAACAAGTATATACCTGAAAAGTGAATATAACCTAACTTTAAGTGTAAAAAATATGAACTAATGTAGTGTTATCTCCTGACAAGTATCAAAGTTATAGTGTCTTCTAGCAAAGTTCCTGAGCTCTCTTTTTTATTACTCTAGTCATTAACACTAGTCACATTTTGAACAATTACATACCACCTCTTATTAAGTATTTCCTGCTTAGTTCCCCTTGACTCTGAAATATCCTTGATGCTTTTGTCGCTTTACAGATAATAAAATTAAGACTAAAAGGAATTTATTTAAAAACAAAACATCGCAAGACTAATAAGCTAAGTAAGACCAGGAGTTTCTTAAGCAGGTTATGGCAGAATATTCTTTATTTCTAAAAGTCATTACAATAGTATCTTGCATCCTACATACCCTTCAATGTATTCATCAATAGTCTTATAACTTGTGTCTGAATCTGAATTTTTCACATCATTCAGTTATGATTAACAGGGTTTGATTTGTAGCAGTTGTCTTTTAAACTTTAAAAGAAGATTTATTTATTTTTAGTGGAAAGGGAGATTTCCAGAGAAAAGGAGAGACAGAGAGAAAGATCTTCCATCCACTGGTTCAATCTCCAAATGGCCGCAGCAGTCACAGATGAGCCAATCCAAACCCAGGAGCCAGGAGCTTATTCTAGGTCTCCCACACAAGTGCAGGTCCCAATGCCTTCGGGCATTCTCCGCTGCTTTTCCAGGATACAGGCAGGGAGCTGGATGGGAAGAGGGTTTTTTGGGATACAAAATGGTTCCCATATGGGATCCCAGCACTTACAAATGGAGAGTCAGTCAATTGAGCCATAATGTGAAGCCCAAGTTTTAAAATTATGAATCCCCATTTCTTTGGTAAAAATAAAACTTAAATTCAAGTTCTAAAGGGAGACTAAGTTGAATACTTAATGCTCTTTCCAATTATTTATTTCCCATAAGTTTAATTTCCTACCTCTAACAAAACATGGCAAATTCATATTCCTCTCAATTCATTATTTATTTTTTATATTAATATGATTTTTCATTTCACTGGTGAGAAATCATGAATATATAAGAAATCACTGTTTAATTTCATTTTGGGTTCTTTTCAGTTTATCTTTGCTGAGTTAGCAAACTACTTTCAAGACTCATCCAGGCATCATGCTTACATTTCAATTAGTATAATATAATTAATCTCCACCTCCATATTCCAAATTCTGAGAAAGCAGTATTTTTAAAAAGCAGATAAATGTTTAACAAGTTACACAAGTGTGGATTGGGATTGCATACACCGAGCCAGGTCATACTCCAACACCCTCTGGTGTCCTGGAGGACCAGGGTAGATGTGGGATGGACTAGGCAAGGTCTCAACCCCTACTGAGCCATGTGTGAGCCATATGTGGGTATGGACGATCCATGGCTAGGCTGAAACATCCAACAGCAAGGACCAGTTTGGGTTGAAGGCCAGTCAGGAAAAGCCACTGTTCCTGCTAGGACAGGAGGTGAACTGAGTAGGGCTGGCTCATGGACCCCCTGGTATGAGCAAAATCTGGTATTCGGAGGGGTTCTGATGGAGCAGCCTGGGCAGCTCCTCTGGCAGGACACAGACCCGGCAGGTAAGCACAAGAAACATGATAGGAAACAGCCCAGAACAGGCCATGGAAAGTTTCCCACTGGCATACACTTGGCATGGGTCTGGGGAACACCACGCTGAATCAGTTCTCGTCATCCAATGGCAAATCCAAGCACTAGAACAGAGTGTGGGTACAGCCGGGTTTGGTCGGAACAATAACTAGTGCACAACACGGAATGCCAAGGTGAGGTTGCCTGTACCGGATATGACCGTAGCACCCAACCAGCACACGTGAGAATCAGGAAGGGAGGGGGCGGAACCGGCAGGGGAATAAGGGGTGGTTCCCTTGCTGGACAGCTACCCCCACTGGAGAGCATGAGCTGGGATGGGGGCAGACCAGACTGGGCAGGGCTACAACACCTGTGCACCTCATGCGGACCAGATCAGGGAAAAGCCAGGCTGGGCAGATTATTCCTACTGGTGCAAACAAAATTAGAGTGGGTGAGGGTTGTTTGGGCTTAGCCACAGCATCAGCTGGCAGAAGCTGGCACTGGGGGCTAACTCTGTCAAATTAAACTGCAGAACTACCTGGAGAGTGCATAAACCGGGAGTGGGAGAGGCCTGGGAGGGAAATAGTGGGCTCCTCCCTCTTGGGTTACCACTTCCACGGAAGGGCACGAAAACTAGGACGGGGGCTGGGGTGGTTAGACAGATACCCTACAGCATGTGTGTGGGCTGCATAGTGGAGCTAGTTAGATGCAACAAAGCTTTAAAACCCACTGACATGTACGAGAGCCGAACGGGGTGTAGGACAGACTGGACTACTGCTACACATACTGGCAAACCAGGGTAGGGGGCGGGACTGGTGGGAGTTATTGTGGGTCGTTCCAACTAGGCTGCAGCTGCCACTGGTTTATGCGAGGGCCAAGTATGTGCTGGCTGGAACCAGGCTGGACTGCCACAATCATTGGTTCCAGTGGAAGTCAGGGCTGAAAACAGAACCAGCCCAGCAATTGCAACCACCAGCTGATCAGGGCAATGGACTGCCAGGCCCTGTACTTGCTAGTACATACAAGAATCTGGGCTGGGAACACCTCAGACAAAGTTTCTTTGGAGATCTCCCCAATCGAAATGCTGGACTCAGAACCCTAACCAAGAAAAGACAGAAGACAGAACAGGTCAATCAACCATCTCAGCTATATGTTGGCAGCGAAATACAGGGCAAACGGAGACTCTATGATGGACTATGTCAATCAGTGGATTCTTCAAAGACCTCATCGTGCTTGGAGTGGCAAGACTGGCAGCGATTCATAACTGGTGAACTATCAAAACCACTTGAGCAAGAACCTCGGAGCATGCCCTACATCTGGGACCTGGGGAGGGTGGGAAATTGGGTGGGCCTTCTCCCTTAATACCCCCCTTTAAGCATGAAGGAAACAATATGGAAATAATAGTCTTACCCACTTTCCTATAGCCCTTGAACCTTTTTAAATCTAATTAACTATGTAAAGATTGTCCAAAATATAATAATAATAAAAAAAAGAAAAAAATGTTTAACGAGTTTCATTATAGAATGATCTTTCAAAAAGATGGCTCCCAAAGACAGTGGTTCCTAGTTCTAAATTTATCTGTACACTTTCTAAATAACTTCGAAGATATATTTATCTTTTTCTTGGTTTTATTAGTTACATTTTTCAAAATGAATCATATGCTGTAAGAAGTAACATAGTACAAGAAATCCTGACTAAGTTATGAGAATGTGAACTCCAAAATCAAAGAATCACAATGTGCTTTTTCTCATTAAAGGTCAAATTTTTAAAATGTCTTTCAAAGGCCATGTCACTTGTGGGCAATATCAAATGAGAGTTAGATGGGTTGACTCAATCATTTCAGAAACAGCTATATAGAATGTTCTACCAGCAATATTGCTAGTGCTATATTACATTCTCTTTACAGTTAAAGAAGCTAAAAGAGGCAGAACCAATTTGGAATTAGTTGTGCATAAAATCTTTTATGGTACACAAGCTTCAATCTTTTACATAAAGCAGCATAAAAATCAAGAGCAATTACATCTGAATTTTCCACTGAAACAATTGAAACAATCTATGGAGATGACCATTTGGATGTGTCCATATACTTTGTGGCTAAATCAATCTATGTACATTAACTTAATGGAGATGTCAGTATTTTGTCCCTTAAAATAGAAAGTAACTTTTAAAACCAACAGAATTATAACTGATCTATATTTGTAACAAAATATGCTAAGATAAGGTGAAATGTACCATATTATATAAAACATTTTCAGCCTTAAATGACAATTTTAATCAGAAGGAGTGTTAAAGTTAATATGGAAGTTGTAATTGATCCTTTTAATGGTATAATCTATTGAGGAACCCTCTACAGGGTCAAGGTAAAACTTTGTAAAGCATCATGACAAATATCTAGCATAAATTCTTCAAAAATAAGTTATTTCCCACTTGCTTCTGTACTCTGCCCTGCAACGTAAGATGCAATGTTTGATGTTTAAGCATTCACCCAGCTTTACATTCAGGACTTTTGTAAATCGATTATTCTTATTCAGTTATAAGAATCAAATTTTCATTTATAACAAAATATACAAAGAAAAATGTAAGAGTCAATTATTCCATTGGGTAGATAAAAAGACACATCCAGAGTGTGAAGTAGTCACAAGCCTGAGTGTATCTCTTAGCTCTGCCTTCCCTCGGTCTTTTCTCATATTTTCTCAGTGACACTGAATAGTCACCTATATATCCTTTTTGGTGGTAAAAGACTTAAAGAGACAATAAAAACACATATTTCACCCTCCCAGCGCTACTAGAGGAGACATTCTTGGTTCATCTTGGTTTCTAGTCCATCATTAAACCAATCTGTGTTCCCTATATTTGCAGCACTTGGAGGGTCCTACACTGAGTTCAAGGCTGACCAACTCAAACTGCAGACTAAGAATGGGACGAAGGTATAGTTCGAAAGAAGGAACAGGAAATGTTCTCTAGAGGAACATAAACTAATACTAGATGGAAAAGCTGAGATACTGACTATAAACTCCATCTTACTTTCTATCTTTTTCCTTGAATTGTAATTCTTGATGTACTACTTAAATGAAGAAAAGATTTTCTTCACTGTTAGTTCTTCCTTTGGCAATGCCATTCCAGATAGGATTCACCATCCTATTGATTCACAATTTTACCTAAACCATAACCTCTATTCACCATTACACCCCATGTTACCTCAATCTTATAAAGTCTAATGAAAATCTTCATTATGACAACAATGTAGCAATAACATGTTATATTCTAGTGAGTCTGAATCCCTGGAACAGATGAAAGAGTTTAAAGCCATGAATCATAAAGCTAAGAACTCAATGTTAAGTATTTGGCTTTACAGGGCATGGTAAATTCATTTTTTTTCAAATGAAATATTAATGGCACACCAGATTAAGGCTGGATTTCCACTTTTTGAAAAGTTCACAGCAATTTTTGTCCTATAATTGAAAGAACTTTATAGCATGCCCCTATTCTCTTCAGTTGTATTTGAGAAAATAATTAAAAATTATAATTGGATTTTTACAATGAGACATAGTCAAATATCTCCTATCTAATGCAGTGAATAAAATTTAGGGCAAATTTCCAAGAAAAAACTTAATAAATGTCTCCATTCCAATATCTCTATCTGATCAATGGTGGTTTGAAGTGTGGGGAGCAAATGGCACCTGTAAATCACTATTGGGTCCTTGGATAAAGAAAGAATTCCAAGGCTAGCATTATGATACAGTGGGTTAAGCTGCTGCCTGTGATCCCCGAACCCCATATGGACACCAGCTCAAGTCCCAGTGGCTCCTCATTCAATTCACCTTCCTTATAATTCCTTGGTAAAGCAGTGGAAGATGCCTCAAGTGCTTGAGTCCCTACCACCCACAGGGGACATCTGGATGAAGCTCCTGGCTGATAATTTTGTCCTGGCCCAATCATGGCTGGTGTTGACATCTGGGGAATGAATCAGAAACTCAAAATGGCTCTCTCTCTTTTTCTCCCTCTCTCTCCCTCCCTCTCTCCTTCTACTTTTCTCACTCTACAACTCTTTCAAATAACAAAATAATTTTTTTCAAATAACAAAATAATTTTTTAAAGTGGTTCCCAAAATCCTTACCAATTTCATGACTCACACACTGTTCCTTTCATATAAGCTATGAATTTCTTTCAACAAAATATCATAGTGGGCTTTTTGGGAAAGCAATCAATCATTTGAAAACACATGCTCAATCTATTGCATCAGAATAATTTAATCAGTGTAGTTCCTCTTTCCAGCTGGCTACAATGATTTACATTGAAGGTGGCACTTTGAAACAACAATCTTAGCATGTTCTGAATACATTTGTTAGACATTTTAATAATTTGTAATATATTTTTATGTGATTAATTCTCATTATTTCTAACAGGTTCTATAAAGTTACTCTTGACACTGAATATATAAATATTGAGACACTGCTCCCAAGGAATAAACCCATGATGTTCCTACAGGAGAGCTATATTCTTCTCAGGAGAGCAAAAAAACGCATAGCTTTGCTGTACTTTGGCTAAGAACATGCATATTAGATGACTCAAATTCTTTGCCATTCTAGATATCCAATGAGTAATTGCAAACGTTCTATGAGTTTTACAAAGTCATCTAATTTGCAAATATGGCATCATGAATAGTGAGTGATACTATCTCTTATTCAGGGTATTTCTGTCTCATTCTCTAAGACTTTATAATGCCCTTATTTTGTGATCTATTATGTATATGAATTTCATTTGTTCAAAATTATCAATTCTCCAAGTTTTCACAGTGACTTTCCAATTATTCTCTTCTGTTATTTAAACATTTTTTTAGATTTATTTATTCTTATTGGAAAGTCAGATATATAGAGAAGAGGAAAGACAGAGAATATCTTCCATTGGCTGATTCATTCCCCTAGTGGCTGCAATGGCCAGAGCTGAGCTGATCTGAAGCCCGGAGCCTGGAACTTCTTCTGGGTCTCCCATGCAGGTGCAGGATCTCAAGGCTTTGGGCCATCCTTGACTGCTTTCCCAGGCCACAAGCAGGGAACTGGGTGGGAAGTAGGGCTGCTGGGACATGAACTTGCACCCATATGGGATCCTGGTGTGTGCAAGATGAGAACTTTAGCCATGAGGCTGCTGTGCTGGGCCATATTTAAACATTTATTTCTGTTTATTTGAAAATGGGGGTAGGGAGAGAGAGTAAAAGAGTAAGAGAGAATTGCTCAATTTGCTGGTAACTCCCCAAAAGGCCACAATGGCTAGATGTTTGTCAGGTTGAATCCAAGAGTGAAGAATTCTATCTTAGTCTCCCAGAAGCTGAGCTGGAACCAAACTTCATTTATGAGCAGCTTTTCTTCCCAAACAGACTGAAGCCAGAAGGTCATAGATACCTCAGATTATAAAGAAGAGCCCATATTCCAACTTTGAAGTGTTTTCAACTCTTTATAATTAGGAGAATACAGTTTGTTATCTGTTTATTGTAGGACCAGGAAAAAAGTATAAAATATTAGAATGTGTAAATCTGATCTCAAAAGCCATTTTTAACAGCTGCTATCTCTTTTCTGTTTTGCCAGGTTAATGTTCAGGGAGCTGGACTCGAAGTTGAGTAGTTGGGAACTGAACAGTCACTGTCATATGTGATACCTGCGTGACAAGTGGTGGCTAAACTCACTGTGCACAATACCAGCCCCATAATATTTCTAAATTTTTCATGTTTCCCATCACTTTAAAAGACATTTTATTAAGATAAGCAAAATAGATCTCATGTATTTTAAAAAAATCTCTCTAAGACAATTTTTATCTAAAACACAAGAAGAAAAGATACATATGTAAAAAATTATACACTTTTAATACCATCAATGGAATGGTGTTATGGAGACTAGAGTACCAGAAGTCAAATAAGAACTGCAGTATGTATCTCTATTCCTGAATAAAATTGGCCCCCAATAAAACTGTTAAATATACCTTGACAACAAAGTACTAAACCCTCTACCATTGCTTATACCTATAAAGTCATGACGCATGTAAAGAGTCGAAAACTAGATTCGAGACTATATTGCAGGACTATATTATTTTAACATACAGGGGATAATGGAGAGGGGAGTAGGGGAAGAAAAGAAATGGAGGGAAAGAGGGGAACCCTATACCTACAAAACCGTAAAATGGAATGTAAGAAGAAAAAAACACAATTCTAAGAAACAAGCAAACTTCCTTCTCTCCTTCTCATTTCTATTTCTCTGTAGTCTATTCCAACTTCTTCAGGTATTTCTCCTAGCTCATTAATTTCACTACATCTATCTGATATCCTCCTTAACTGTTTCACTGAAGTGATAATTTAATGAATATATGTTTTATTTATAGAAGTTATGGTTAATAATTAATACAGTACTATCTGCTCCCCTTTTTTAAGGATGTTGTTCTTTTTTTATTTATTTTTTTAAAGATTTATTTTTATTACAAAGTCAGATATACAGAGAGGAGGAGAGACAGAGAGGAAGATCTTCCGTTCCATGATTCACTCCCCAAGTGAGCCGCAACGGGCCGGTACGCGCCGATCCGAAGCCGGGAACCAGGAACCTCTTCCAGGTCTCCTACGTGGGTGCAGGGTCCCAATGCATTAGGCCATCTTCGACTGCTTTCCCAGGCCACAAGCAGGGAGCTGGATGGGAAGTGGAGCTGGCGGGATTAGAACCGGCGCCCATATGGGATCCCGGGGCTTTCAAGGTGAGGACTTTAGCCACTAGGTCACACCGCCGGACCCAAGGATGTTGTTCTTTCATTTTAATTTTAATCCTTTATTATTGCCTGAAGGATTTTAAGTTGATATTGTATACTGATAGATTTTTATTTCTCAAGTTGAAAATGCTAATTCTTCCATTATAGGATATACCAACTTTCTCCTATAAAAGTTTCCTTCCTTATGTTATTTGTGATGCTTTAATTGTGTGATTGCCTTCAATGCAGGTTATGAGAGTGAATCCACATTTTTTAACCTTATGGATATGTCTACTTACAATGATACTCTCAAAGGTTCAAGGAAAATATATTGAAAAAATAAGTTTGTTTTCATGAAAATACTTTTGAAATCTCTGTGGTGCTTTCTCATAGTATGTGCTTTCCATAAACTTACAAAATACATGTATATCATTCACTCTTTTTCTGAAAATCCAGATTTCCCATTATTGGATTAATGGCTTTGTTTGTATCTTAGCTTGGGTTCTCTATTATAAAGATATGTGCAAAGTCAGATATCACCTTTTGCATGGTTGCAAAAGTTTTCTTTTTTTAATTAGCCACATTGTCCTGCCCATCTTCTGTGAACATTGTTTGAACAAAGCAGAAGGGGATAGTAGTTTCTAGATGGTTTCTAATAAGTCAAATAATAACTGTTACAGTTTCATGATCTTGCCTGAGGCAAGCATGAAAACAGCAATGAAGAAAGGAGCTAAGGAAATACAGCAAAGAGGGAAAAATAAAGAGAAATGGAGAAAGCCAGAAGCATGTAATCAAGACTGAAACAGATGTGTAATTACCATGGTCATCTTTCAAATTACATTGTAGGAACAGCCAATCACTTACAAATCTTTATGAGTATCCTTTTTCATGTAAATTATGTATTGTGATTATAGTTACAAGAGCCTACATTCAAGAAAGCAATGCTCTTATACCACATTTGAGCTGCTTTTGCATCATTAATCCAGTTCTTGATCTTGTTGATCTTGATCTTGCTTTGCACCTCAATTGCTTCATCAATGAATGTAAAATGAAGAAATTCCAACATCCTAACTTACTTTCAAGCTGTATTTTAGATGTTTATCGCTAAAATGTTCAAGCCTCTAAGTAAGGCTTATTTCCCAGACAGGTGATATGAGAGATGACAGAACCTTTAAGAAATGAAATTAGATCATGGATATGACGTTCTTCAAAGGGATTAGGGACTTTCACTCCCTGGCTTCCTGTCTGGCTTTGCAATCTGCTTTGATTCCCACCACTATGAGGCTGATGTCCTTGGCCTCCCGAACTATTAGAAAACATTTTTTTCTTTATAAAGTTTTCTCAGATTAAAACCATTTGTTGTAGAAAAACAACTGGAATGCTTCATTTGAAAGTATAGCACATGAACCACGGATTGACATAAGTAGCCAAAACTGAAAGGTTAAGAGAAATACTTAGTATTAAAACAAAGGAAGAATAATAATTTCTGCATTAAAAAAAAACCCAAAAAACAAAAAGCAAAGACTTTCAGGTTATTATCAACTCTGTAGATTGCCTTTTTTTCTTCCAGTTTCTAGTAAAATATTCCCATTGGCAGCATGGGTCACAGAGTTCACAGAACAGAGGTTCAGACTAAAATTCATAATGCATAGCAAACCTGTCCCAAGTACACCAGCATTCAGCCATGTTTCAAGAATTTTAATTCAAAATTAAGAATCTGAGAGGCCATTAATTCTGATATGTAGGGTCACAGGAACAAGGAAAATGTGACCAACTCCTGGTAATCTACAGAGGCTTCTTGAAAAAGTCGGCACTGTGTTTGCCTATGAAGCCACTCCATTGTGCTGCTATTGGATATGGGTGAGTCCCAGCAGTTGGAGATTAAGATAAAGCTGACCTTCCCCATGCACGTGTTAATAGTTGATTAAAACAGAGTAAATATGAGAGAAGCAGCAAAAGATGACATAAGATCAGAACAGCAAAACAGGAGCAGAGCAGGGAGAATACTAAATCATTCACTGGTAATAAATACATTAGATATTTGTTTATAGATTATTGTAGCTACATATCTATATAAATGAGTGTGTATCCATATGTGTGTGTATGTTAAATAATTCATAACAATAAGATTCAAAAGTAAAAGTAAACAGGGCTTATTTCTTTGGGTGAGCTCAAGAATCAAAATTAATTATAAGGCTGTTTTTAAAACTCCTGTTAAAGTAAATGTGCTTTCTTTGTTACTCATGTGTAGTGCCAAATTCAAAGTGATGTATATACATTTATTACATTTTTCTTGATTTATAAAAATGGAACAAATTTCATTTGTATTTTTCATACAGTTTTTATGTTTTTATGATTATTAGTTTCCATGCTGTATCCCGTAACAATTGTATGATTAACATTCCCGCCACTGTCAATGCATTTGTTCTTATTCCAGTATCAAGTTGTTCTAATTATAACTGCCCCTACTAATGTCTTGAATTCAGGTATTATGATGTCTCCATCTTAATTTTTGGTATTGAAGATTACTGTAGCTGTTCAGGGTGTCTTGTGATTCCAAATACATTTTTAAGTCATTTTCTTTACCAGACTTGAGAAAAATGTCTTTGCTACTTTATTTAAAATGATATTGAACCCATAGTTGCTTTGGGTAGTTCGGACACTGTCAGGGAGGGGGGATGGGATAACAAAGAAAAGCAACCTAAAATGTCTACATGTCCAACCTGAGAGTCCCAAAGTGGGAGCTAATTGACTGAGACTATAACCTCAGAACTATTCTCCAAAGATCAGGAGACTGACGTTTCAAACAGTGGCTGAGAGTTGCTGATGTTGAGAAAGGAACTGAGGAATTCTTTGCACTTCCAAAACCTCAGAAACTTAGGAGAAAGTCCTCAAACAATATGCGGCAGAAACTGGCAATTGGAGCCACACTCTCGTGCACTCAAGTGGTCATGGTAATATTCTCAGACTGCCGTAATAAAATTACACAGCCAGGATGATAATAATAGACATTTTTTGTCTCATATCTTTGTAAGTTAGAAGGCAAAGATCAAGCTGTCAGTATGGTCATCAGTCCCTGGTAAGGGCTCTCTTCCTGACTCATACATGGCCATAGTTTTGCTTTTATCCTTACATGACTGAGACAGAGAGATGAAGCAAACTCTCTGGCGTCTGTTTAAGCTATTCATTATTATATTATTAATTTATATTAAATGATTAGATTTCAGTTTTCATGATACAGATTTATTTTTTGCTTTTTAATTTTTTAATAACTTTTTTTGGAGAAGGCAGATTTATAGACAAAAAAAGAGGGAGAAAGATCTTCCAGTTGCCGGTTCATCCCCCAAATGGCTGCAATACTAAGAGCTGAGCTCATCCAAAGCCAGAAACCAGAAGCCAGGAGCTTGTTCCGGTTCTTGAACGTGAGTACAGGGTCCTAAGGCTTTGGTCCATACTCCACTGCTTTTCCATGCCACAAGCAGGGAGCTGGACTGGAAGTGCAAACAAACCAGCACCCATATGAGATTTGGCTCTTGAAAGCAGAGCACTAGCCAATTGTGCCAAAACACTGGGCCCAGATTTAGAAACATAGATCTTCCTACAAGTGTTTCAATTCCTTTATAAGATCCCCAACCCTCATGATTATCTAAACCTCATTACCGTGCAAATGTTTCATTTACAATGCTACCACACTGATGTTTTACATGTTAACATATGTATTTTATAGGGACACAATTCAGTTCACATTATTAAGACTTCCAAATATTCTACAGGGGAAAAACTACAGCATATTTCAAAACCCAGTTTGACTACATAAACAGCCTATAATCTCAGTCCATTGGCCTTTTTGTCTAACCATCTACAGCCAACCTGATATCAAGAACAGACTTAAACATTGCCCCATCTATATTTATTCAAGAACATTTTACTTGCAATTACTTAGATTTAAGATAATTGAATTATAATGTCTCCAATTCCTATATCACCGTGAATTTTAAAAAAAATTAAGTGGGCTTTTATTTAAAAAAATTGGTAAGTATTGAGACTAGTATCTCATCCTAAAGGATATTCCATTTTTAACAAAATAAAACTAAGTAAAATGTGAATATATGTGGTTTAACTTAGAAAAATCACTTGCTGCATAACTGAAGTACCAAAACGATTTATAGATGGAAACTAAATGAGCTGGAAATGAAGGAATAATGCACTCGGGAGGCTATTCTTCATCTAATAAATTCCTCAGGACTGATGGAATCTGGATTGACCACTTCATCAATATCTTGTGAGATGGAAATGACAGCATACAGTAAAAATATTAAAGCTGAAATGCTTATTCTCCATGGTGTTCACTGAACTCTTTTTACATGAAGTCTATTGCTTATTATTCCATACATAGGTCTACCATCCATCTCTCCGCAATTAACCGCGAGCCAGGCTCCTTGGGGATTGAGGCCAACTCTCAACAGATCTTATCTTTCATTTTCTAAAATGCACAAAAATTTCAACATTGATGCAATTAAGAATAAATAGTTACCACTTGAGTTCATCCAAGTTTACACTATGTAAATTTTTCCTATTCTTTTATGTATTCAGTATGATAGCTATTACATTAGCTTAAAAATAATTTTTGCTGTCAGGGGCTTGAAATATTCCATCAAAATGGTTTACAAATTATATGATGAATTCTCTTTGTTTTTAATTTGGTCTTTCAAATTCTTTACATAAAAGATAATCTGTGAAAAGCTACTCCATGTCTTGGCTTTCATTTCATTGCAAATTATGTTCATAGGTTATAAACCCAAATGAGATTTTGAGGTTTTGTATTCTGGTAGTATGTTATAAAACTGCTTTGTACATAGTGGTGCTCTAAATGTATACATTTAGTAGTGAATAAATTGTTACAAATATGAAAGTAGAACAAACAAGGGGGATTAAACAGGAAAGTTAAATTAAAAGCATGGCATTCACTCTGATAATCTTATTAAATCACTATTGGAATGGAAGAAAATGCAGCCTGATGGGACTACATTAGTTAGTTGTAGACAAAAAGATTCTACCATTGCTATCCAAGAGTCTACTTTATTTTGTGAGAAACAGGAAAGAAAAGTCAATTAATCTTTTATAAAAGCAATTATGATTGCAAATGTCCTAAACTCTTTAATCAAAAGATACAGATTAACTGAATGAATTAAAAAACAAGATCCATCTATTTGCTGCCTTTAACAAATATACCTCACAAAGAGACACACAGACTGAAAATGAAAAGATAGATATATGAGTAGGTTTAGCCACTCTAATATTAGACAAAATGAAGCTTAACACAAAAACTATTAACAAAGACCAATAAGAAAATGATGAAGGGATGAATTCAACAAGATGTGAAAATAGCAAATGTGTATGTACTCAATGTCAGGAAGCATAGCTATTTAAAAATCATTGTTAAAAGATATAAAGGGAGATACAGACTTCAATAATAATGGGGGACTTTAATACCCATATTCATTATTTCATTAATGAACAGACTAAACAGAAAATCAAAAAAGAAACTATAGACCTAATTTATACTATGGACCAAATGTACCTAATTGGCAGCTACAAAACATTTCATCCAATAGTTGCAGAGTACACCATTCTTTTCATAAGCTCATAGAACATAATCTAGGATAAAGCATATGCAGGCCACAAAGAAGCCTCAGAAAAAAATTTTTTTAATGAAATCACACTATGTAAATTTTTTGATGAGCAGGGAATTAAGCTGGAGCCAAACCTCAAGAAAATTTGGAAAATATAAAAATAACTTGAAAATATAAATATAACAGAACTACATGTCACATGAATGAACAGTGTGTCATAGAAGAAATCAAAAGGGAAACAAATTAAGATGACATAACAACATATCAAAACTTAGAGGATACAGCGAAAGCAGGGGTAAGAAGAAAGTTGATAGCAATTAGTGTCTGTACCAAGAAATCAGAATAGCATCAAATAAATAATCTATGAGTGCATCTCAAAGGCCCTGAAAAGCAACAATAAACCAAAGTGATTTACAAAAAAAAATAATTGAAAGTAGAGAAGCAATAAAGAAAATTGAAACAATAATAACAACATATCACATAAGATCAGTGAATTGGGGGGCCAGTTTCATGGCATGGTAGGATAAGCTTCCACCTGTGGTACTGGCATGCCATATAAGTATTGGTTCCAGTACAGGCTGCTCCGCTTCCAATCCAGCTCCTTGCTTATAGCCTGGGCAAACATCAAAGGATGGCTCAAATCCTTGGGCCCCTCTGAACATGTAGATGATCTGGAGAAACTCCTGGCTTCTGGCTTAGGATCATCTCAGTTCTGGCTGTTATTATTATTTGATGAGTAAATCTGGGGATGGAAGATCCCTCTCTGTTTCTGCTTCTGTAACTATCTTTCAAATAAAATAAATCTTTAAAAAATCATTGAAGAGCGTTTTTTGAAAAAATAAACAAAATCTTAACAAAGAAAGCCAATATTAGTTGTAGCTCTCCACTAAGTCAAGACTATAGCCATAACAGATTTACTGCTGCATTCTACCAAACTTTTTAAAAAAGAACCAATTTTAATTCTTCTCAACTATTGAAAACTATTTAAATGGAGGGAATCTTCCCAAATATCTTCTTGTAAGTCAGCATCCAGAATCTATTAAGCACTCAAGAACTCAACCGCAGCAACAACAAAAAACAATCCATTTAGGAAATAGGGAAAGGCTATAAGGAGGTACTTTTCAAAGGATGAAATTCAAATCACAAGAGATATCAAATAATGCTCAGGATCACTAGCCATCAGAAATGCAAATAAGAACCACAGCAAGGTTTAATTTCATCCCAGTTAGAATGACAATCACACAGAACCTAGAAAACAATTACTGATAATGATGTCAGAGAAGATAACCCAATCCACTTTTTATGATAAGGCAAAATAGTGCAATCATTTTGGAATAAAGTACAGAGATTTCTAAGATACCCAAAATGGATCTACCATACAACCCATCCCACACCTGGGAAGCTATCCAAATGAAATGAAATCTGCTTGTAAGAGAGTTAGTCACGACAACTAAGGTATGGAATCAACTCAGATGGCCATTAACTTATGACTGGATAAAGAAATATATATATATATATATATATATACACCATGGAATATTACTCCGCAAAAAAAGAATGAAATCTCTTTTGCAACTAAACAGATTCAACTGGAAACTATTATGTTTAGTGAAATAAGCCAGTCCTCCAAAATACAAACATCATGTTTTCCTTTGTCTGTGATAACTAATGTCAGAGTACCAATGAATGTATTCTATATGAGTAAGGTTGGGATTTGATTGAGGTTTATAGCCTTTTTCTATATTCATGAAGAATATCGCGTTGTATTCTTTCTTTTCTGTCAATGTGTTGATATCTTTATATAATGGAGTGTCAAACCTGTGATTGTAAAGTGAAATGAAAATATGTTATTATAAAAACTAGGGAAAAAAAGAAACATGGAAAGAGGGTAGGTGGGGAATGCAGGCAGGAGGCAAGGTATGGGGGCAATATATCACTATACTCCTAAATCTATATTGTGAACTACATGAAATTTATTCATTTTATGTAAATACAAAAAAAAAGCCTTTCTTAAGTCATGTACATTTTGCTGCCTCATCAACTGAGCACTGGAGACCCAATCATGGATAATACCACCTTTGTCCTCATTTGATGACAAGAAAGGAAACAGACACCATATAAGTATACAGACATTCCTAGGTATGTGTTCAGGAGATAGAGATACATAAAGAAAATGGAAAAATTCAAACCTTTAATAATGTAGGATCAAGAGAAGAAGGGAGGGCCCGGCGGCATGGCCTAGAAGCTAAAGTCCTCGCCTTGAAAGCACCAGGATCCCATATGGGCGCCGGTTCTAATCCCGGGAGCTCCACTTCCCATCCAGCTCCCTGCTTGTGGCCTGGGAAAGCAGTAGAGGACGGCCCAATGCATTGGGACACTGCACCCGCGTGGGAGACCCGGAGGAGGTTCCAGGTTCCCGGCTTCAGATCGGCACGCATCGGCCCGTTGCGGCTCACTTGGGGAGTGAATCATCGGACGGAAGATCTTCCTCTCTGTCTCTCCTCCTCTGTGTATATCTGGCTGTAATAAAAATGAATAAATCTTTAAAAAAAAAAAGAGAAGAAGGGAGCTTAGGTGTGTGGAAAGTAAGAATCATGTTTCCATATGTACTGAGAGATTTGGGAGTTTAGGAAATAAATGGTCAAAAGGATTCCTATGGAGGGTTTACCAAGAAGTCCCAGTGATTTGATTGCTGCAAAAGGAAAGAGTTGCTCAGCAACATACAGGAGGATTCAGGAGCCAGGAGCTTCTTTGAGATCTCCCACACAGGTGCAGGGTCCCAATGCCTCAGGTTGCCCTCGATTGCTTTCCCAGGCCCCAACCAGGGAGCTGGATGGGAAGTGGAGCAGATGAGACACAAGCCTGTGCCCGTATAGGATGCTGTCACTTGGAGGTGGAGAATTAGTCAACTGAGTCATCACACCTTTCCCTCAGTTTTTTCTTTTGACCAAAACATGAGTTCTATTATGTTTATATTCCAGGTGTAGTATGGCAGTATACGGGGCTGGCCCCTGTTCACAATGATGGATGAGGGAGCACTTAACTTTAAATTTTCAAAGACCTCATGAAATAGAAATTCTCTTGTCTAAGAGAATCACAAATCACAAATCTAAAATTAAAAAAAAAAACTAGTTTTTATGTGTGGCAGTCTATTTCATAACTACATCCATGAAACAAAAATACACAACTCTAATGCATATAGTGTTAGTTTGTAGCGAAAGTAACTCCAAATACCCTCCTTGCTACTGGCTGACATGACACCAGAATCTTGCCTCCTCTAACCTGAAGCCTGGTTGTCTTAAGTCTGAATTCGAACATAAGTCTCAGAGTAAAGAACTTCAAAGTTTTTATGACTTTGGAGAAAGGCCACTAACCCTGGCTGCCGCTGTTGCTGGATGGTGAGAGGGTTTAAGAAGGTGATAGGACTACACAAATCTTCCTAGCGAGTCATCTCCAACAAGAAAACCATGAACAAAACTGCTGAAAATAAATTTAAAAGGAAAAACCAGGGAAGGAAAAGGGGTATACATAGTGTTGAATGGCATGCCAAGGGACTTGGTCTTGCAAATTTGGTTCATGTGGAAACCTAACCCCAGAGGCAGCAGCTTGATGGGACTCATCTCTAAGGCCTATAAAAAAGGAATTTAAATCCCATTTTAAGGTTAACCAGTGACTCAGAGGGGTCAGATTCACAGAATCAGGAATTTGCGTTTGGAAAATTGAGTAGAGAGAAAACAGAACCTGCAGCACAGAAAGATGACCTGAAATCAGTGTGGGAATTGCAGGGGCATGGTGTAGGGCCTTTCTGATGTCCTACTTTCTAAAAACCCTCAAGGTGACAGAGAGGAGTCACAAAGAGAATAAAGATTTTCTCAACACTTTGGGGGAGTCTGGAGAGGTATCTCCTAAAACTGCTTAAGTCATTCCAAGGTGGATACTCAAGGAGTCCAGAGTTTTAACCTTTACTCTACAGAGGAGAAACAGTCAGAAATGACAGGAAGAAAGGGACTCAGCTCTCAGATTCAAAGATTTGTCCTGAAAAAAAAAAAAAAAAAAACAGAGATAATAGCAAAGGGAAAAGGGTTATTACCTTCTAATATTTATAGCTAGTATAGTTGAAGGGACAATTTTGGGTCAAAGCATTAAGATGTAACAACTGATATGAACCCTGCTAACTTATTCTACTTGCAATAAAATATGAACCAGAGGAACACACAAGAAGATGACTTCAGCAATAAAGTTTATTGGAAAGGAATGATAGGAAACTCCCATAAAAGTATCTGGGAGGGGAAAGGCACACTGCTTTCCTGTAGCAGTAGTTTATATATGTAAAACATCAAGCATTTACTCACAGACAAAAAAAAAAAAAAAAGAAATTGTATTTTGAGGCCTGTCAGAGTAGATGGTTAACTTCATCTACTCCCAAGACTGATTGCAGACAACTTCATCCCCAATGGCCTTTCTTTCTCTTTTTTCAATTTTTATTTTTCATGGTGATCCCCTTACACCTCTCCTTCACAACACCTGCCCATTGGTTTCCCATTTATAATTAAAAGAGTATAGTCCTTTAGCAACAGTCACAATCCATCATCCTGTTACTTAATTGTATTATAACATTGTTGGTATACACAATGGTACAAAATTCAGCATCCTATGGTCAGGATACACCTTCTAATTGGCCTTGAGACTACATCTGCTTTTCTCCCAAGTAATTCCTGAAATTCTTTATGTCTTTTTTAATAACCAAACTTGTTTCCTGGCTCAAGCTGGTTTTCCAGTTAGCTTAAGAAAATTTTCCACATAACCAGTGGAACCCTTTGTCCTCTTTTCTTTCCCACTGTTCCTGTCCTGAATCCTTTCTGTTAGTGTATATATTTGGGAAGGGAACTTCTTGATGAAAAATCAGTCTCTCCTCTCCTCTATGTATTTGTCTCCATGCCTCTGTGTAAAACGAAGCTAAGTCAACTTTTTTTTTAAAGAAAGAGAAAATTCTTACATGAAGAAATAACATTGCTCCCATCACCAAAAATGATCAACCAAATCTGATTTTTCAACACAGTCAATTCAACTGTGATGCTTTCAGAAGTCTGTGTTTGCACGGTGACTTTATCATGACTATGTTTCTTGTAAGAATTTCACTGCGGAATGTAAGCATCTAGAAAGCATTATTCAATATTAAGAGTTCAGGTAAAGAAACTGTACTTCTTCAAACTCTTTAATAAATCATAAAAATCTACTTTCAAGCAAAATAAATACATCTTTTAAAAAAGACCACACCTAATGTGTCTTATTCACAAGTATAAAGTGTCTAAAATGTCAATGTTCATAAGTTCTATTTCTATATTTGTTCTTTTAACTTGAATATTTGCTTATGTCTATGTAGGTGTTTATTTTTCTCTATTTTGAAAATGATATGGTAAAAAATATTTACACATCAAATTTTGCCTGTTTTTAAAAAACAAATTCCTACAAGGCACTGGTATTGTGGCATAGTGAGAAAAACTGTCACCTGCAATATTAGCATCAGTTTTCGGTACAGGTTTATGTCCTGGCCGTTGTATTCCTATTCTGCTTCCTGTTAGTGACCTCCTCTGAGGAGGATGGCCAAAAATGCTTGAGACCAGCTTTAGAAATACTAAATCGGCGCCTCAAGCCTGGGAACACACAGTAGCTACCACGTACACGTGGGGAGCTGCTCCCAGATTTGCCGGAACCTCGATGGCTACCCCTTTTCTGGGTGAGTCCCGGGGGTCTGTGTAGCGAGTCTGGGCCTCCCCTACTGCTCGCCATGTGGCTTGAGCTGGGGGGAGGAGCCAGGAAGGGTGGGACTGGGGCCCAAGGACTTGAACCTCCGGCAGGCAGCTACCTTGCTGCCTGCCGGGGGGCCTTGGGATGGCCACGCCTCAAGCCTGGGAACACACAGTAGCTACCATGTACACGTGGGGAGCTGCTCCAGGGTGGCCAGTGCGCCATTTGGCGCCAGACTCCCCCTGCTGGCCGCCCGGCCAGAGAGTTTTTGACTTTTGGTTCATTGACCTGCTGCCTGGGAGGCTCCCTCCTGAACCCACAGTGCTGGGGGCGTGAAGCACTGTGCTTGCTAGTAACCTGATCTCTGAACACCTCAAAGTCTCTTTGGGGATCCCTTCAATCAAAATGGAGGAAACAGAATGCTGGCAATGAGGGAATCCCAAATGAACTTGAGGCTTGCACCTAATGGTCCTCAGAGCAACCACGGGCAGGTGCGTGATTTACGGCTAGGAACAGGCCCAAACTGGGAGGTAAGGGGACACCACAACTGGGATGAGTCTCCCACCAAGGAGTGTATGTGCTGGAATGGGGGCTGCGTTCTATCTAGGAAACAGTTGTAGTCACCTGAGGCACTAGTGTGGGCTGGGATTGGATGCACCAGGCCGGTTCGGATCCCAATACCATCTGGTGTTATGGAGAACCAGGGTAGATGTGGGACTGACTAGGCTGGGTCTCACTCCTCTTCTGAGCCATGTGTGAACTGTATGTGGGTATGGACGAGCCATGGCCGGGCTGAAACATCCAACAACAAGAACCAGAATGGGGTGAAAGCCAGCCAGGAAAAACCACTGTTCCTGCTAGGACAGGAGGTGAACTGAGTAGGGCTGGCTCAAGAACCCCCTGGCAAGCGCAAAATCTGGCATTGGGAGGGGTTCTGATGGAGGAGCCTGGGCAACTCCTCTGGCAGGACACAGTCCCTGCAGGTAAGCGCAAGAAGCATGATAGGAAACAGCCCAGAATAGGCCATGGAAAGTTTCCCACTGGCATACATTCAGCATGGGTCAGGAGCAGACCAGGCTGAATCAGTTCATGTCAACCACTGGCAAATCCGATCGCCAGACCAGAGTGTGGGATGGGCCGGGTTTGGTTGCGACAAAACCAGTACACATTATGGAATGCCAGGGCATGGTTGCCTGTACTGGATATGAATGCAGCACCCATCCAGCACACATGAGATCCAGGAAGGAAGGGGCAGAGCTGGCGGGGGGATTAAGGGGCTGGTCCCGTCGCCGGCCAGCTACTCCCACTGGAGAGTGTTGGCTGGGATAGAGACAGACCCGACTAAGCAAGGCTATAACACCTGTGCGCTGCATGTGGACTAGATCAGGGCCGCAGCATCAGCTGGCAGAAGCTGGCACTGGGGACTAATTCTGTCGAGTCAAATCATAGGACCACCTAAAGAGTGCATAAACCGGGACAGAGAGACCTGGGAGGGAAAAGTGGGTTCCCCCTTCCTGGATTACTATTCCCGTGGGAGGGCATGAAAACTAGGACAGGGGCTGGGATGGCTAGATAGAGAGGCACTCAACAACATCTGTGAGGGCTGGATGGTTGAGTTGATTAGATAGAACTAAGCTTTAATACCCATTGACAAGTGCCAGAGCCAAATGGGATGGGGGACAGACTGGTCTTCTGCTACACATACTGGCAAACCATGGTAGGGGGCGGGCTTGGTGGGGGTTATTGTGGGTCGCCCCGACTAGGCTGCAGCTCCCACTGGTTGATGTAAGGGCCGAACCAGACTGGACTGCAACACCCATTGGTTCCAGTGCAACTCGGGACTGAAAACAGAACCAACCCAGCAATTGCAACCACCAGCTGATCGGGGTGATGGACTGTGCCGGGCCCTGTGCTTGCTAGAACATACAAAAAACTAATCTGGGAATACCTCAAAGTATCTTTGGAGATCTCCCCAATCGAACTGCTGGACTCAGAACTCTAACCAAGAAAAGACAGCAGACAGAACGGGAGAGTCATTCATCTCAGCTATATGTTGGCAGCAAATTATGGGGCAAACGGAGACTTTATGATGGACCATGTCAATCAGTGGACGACCTCATCGAGCGAAACTGGCAGCGATTCATAACTGGAGAACTATTAACACCACTTGGGCACATATCTCAGAGCATGCCCCACATCCGGGACTTGGGGTGGGCGGGAAACTGGGTGGGACTTCTCCCTCAATGTCCCCCTTTACCTCAGATGCATGATGGAAACAATATGGACATAATGGCATTACCCACTTTCCTATCCCCCTGAACCTTTTTTTTTCTTTTCTTCTTTTTCCTTTAACTGTAATTAACTATGTAAAGATTGTCAACAACAATACAATAAAAAGAGAAAAATTAATAAAAAAAAAAGAAATACCAAATCATCCCAAATTCTTCTCTTTTTGAAGATTTTGTTATTATTATTTCTGACGTCTGGGCTATACAGGTTTTTTTTTTTTTTTTTTTTTTGACTCTGTCTATACTCGAATGAGCTGCCATCAAAGACTCATAAAGTTGTTGACAGGTTTGGCTAGCATCAATTTTTTTTCCCCCGCAAAGGAAGCTACTGGAACTCAGTATTTAACTCATGAACTATTCTGTCATCAATTGTTCTCACTACTTTGAGTAATTCCTGGAACTTGATGAACTCCTCACAATTCACAATGCCACTGAATACTGTCATATTAAATCTTAACATGATGTTAAAAATTGCTGTTCTACCTAGAAATCCTTCTGCTGGTCATAGTGCCACAAAGGATAAGCTGCAAATGAAAAGACTTCTAGCTGATTAAACTTTCATGCTTAGCGCTCAGAATTTACTTTTTAGAAGATTTTATTTATCTGAAATACAGAGTAACAAGTAAGTAGAGACACAGGGAGAAGGAAATCTTTCATTCTTTGATTTACAACCCCAAATAGTTGCAATAGCCTGATTGGGACCAGGATGAAAACCGTGGCCAAAAATTGCAATTTCCCACATAGATGACAGGAGCCCAAGTACTTGGGCCATCTTATGCTGCTTTCCTAGCACATTATCAGCAAGCTGGATCAGACACAGAAAAGTTAGGACTCAAACAAGTAGTTGTATAGAAGGTACTAGCATTGCAGGTGGAAGCTTAACACACTGGCACTAGAGTATGATTATCAAGTAAATTTGACATGACTTTTTTTGGAGGAAAAACAGTTTGTAGAGCTAGCCTAGAAATTTATTTCATTATGATACTTATTTCTCAACTATGAATAACTTTTTTAATTTCTGAAAATATTTTCTGGAAGCATCTTTGGGAGCTCTGTCTTAATTATACAAACAACTTCAAACACGATAAACTAAATATTTCAATTAATACTAGTATTAGGAGATTCTGTAGAGAAAAACTGTAAATTTAATCATGCCCTTGCTCACATCTGACAGACCAAAAAAGCAAGGCATATAGCAACTTATTACTTAGAAGAAAAGTTAAGCTTGAAACATATGTATTAAATATGGGCAGTCTTGGTGAAAATGAGTACTGGTTTTTATATTATGCAAACTGACAACCTTTATCTAAAACCAAATGAGATAATAAAGTAAGAGAAATGAGATACATTTTATGCATAAAGAACCATATAATCCCTTACCTCATTTAAATCATGCTCATAATTTTATTCCAACTAAACTCTTCTATGAAACAAACATATCTAATAATGTGACATGCTCAAAAATGCACTTGATATTTTTGTATAAATATTATCTGCCCAAGTACTCATTTGTTTTCTAGTCATTTTTATTGGATTTTTTTCATGTACCATTTGTTGCATAGGAATACAGAAAAACAATTTTCCAAAAATACTCTGACAAACTATTTTATTATGTTTATTATTATTTTCTATGATACAGTTTTGTAGGTATAGGGATCCATTCCTCCCCCTCCCACTTTTCCCCTTCCTCCATTTTCCTTCATATTGTCATACTAGTACAGTTTTTAGTAACATTTATGAGTTTAAAATTCTGCCATTTAAGTGTATCATGGCATAAAACCCAACAGCCAATGAAACTGAACTGATAGCTTTTAATAAAGTAAGAGAAATGAGCTGTGGGCATTTGAAAATAAATAATGCACTATTCCTAGAATCTCCCATTTACAAATAGGATCTTTTTAAATTTTTCATTTATCTGAGAGGAAGAGAGAATGACAGAGACAAACACAGAGACTATATATCCACTGATTCACTCATGAAATGTCATACGAGAGTCAGAATCAGGCAAGGTCAGAACCATAAGCCTTGAATTCAGTCCAGACTTCTTGGTGGGTGGCAGGGAAATAGCAACTTTAGCCATCACCTTCTGCTATCCAGGAGCACATCAGCAGGAAGCAGTAATCGTTAGCTGAGCCAGGGCTTGAAGTCAGGTGCTCCAACATGGCATGTAGGCATCCTGGTTGGTGACCTAAACTCTAGACCATTCACCCACTTAGAGATAGCATTTTAAAATTTCTACAGAGAGCTAAACTATAAAGAACCAATTCAAACTAGTGAAAATTCCATAAAATATACCACACAATTGTGTTCTAAAATAAGTTATTTTGCTTTATTATTATGTTTAAAATGTTTTCCCTCAGGAGTCATGTGCTGTTCTTTATCAGTTATACACACTTTTCAAACCATTCAATTTGTGCTATTCTGATGCTGTAACCCATCCCTACCTGTTAAAGGAGGTTACTGAAACAGAAGATAAGCAAACCATCTGATGAGTTTAAGCAGCATCTGTCTCTCCCATTAGAAGGTAAGACTTATGGAAATACTAGTTCCATATGCAGGCTGCCTTGTTAACAAGTACCCCTGCACCTACTCATATGTGCTACTCACAACCAGAGAAAAGGGACAGCAGATAAGATCAGGCAACACAGTGGGAGGAACAGCAAACAGCTTGAAGATGAGCTGTGGAGAGATAATGCAATAGTGACAACAACAAATACAAGGCCTCCCTGACAGAGCTATTAATTGAGAATTTGCTGACAACTCAGCATTGCCACTCTTGATGCCTCTTTCCACCATGTTATGCATTCAAGACACCAAGAGATCATATTGATTTCTCAAAAATGTGTCCAGAACCAACTCTTATCATCTCTCCTCTACTCTAACTCCATGCATGCTACCATCTCTGCTCCCCTGGGTTACTGCAGCAGCCTCCTCCTGAGAGATCTACCTGCATTCACCCAATCTTCTCTAGTCACATGACAGTCAGATAAAACTAAGTCAGATCATGTCATTCTTCGTGAGTAAAACTTGCCACCACCTCCCAGAGTGACAATGTGCTCTGGTTCTTTTGGCCCTTTTCCCCTCAGCTCCTGCTATTCTGGTCACCCCAGGACCTTTGCACTTATTAGTCCCTCTGTATGGTACTTTCCTGTATTTCCATGAATCTCACTTGCTCACTTTGTTCATCTTTTCCCAGGTTACAGCTTCCCACTGGAATTCATTGTGCCTCCCTCCTGAAAATACAACACTACCTCCTGTCCCAACATTTCTTACATCTCTTCCCTGGTTTGTTTTTCTCCATATCACTTAAGCAGACACACTGAACACTTTTTACTTAGATGAGTACCAGTGAGTATCTATTATTTGTATTTCGTTTGGCTTATTGTGTTTTCTCTGGAAGAGCACACAACTACACTTCACACATCACCAGATGTTCAACTGTTTCATCAAATAGTGTTTACTATGGTCCACACACTGTGCAAGTGCACAAGGATCATGCGGATAAAGGAGAACATACACAAGGCCCTTCTGGAACTCAGAGAATGCCACGCTGATACAAAAGTCATTCATTTGAACAAGAACAATCTAGCACTATGCAAGCAATTTTAATAGGCGGCCAGAAATTAAAGTGTTCATTTTGGGGGCAGCTGTTGTTAACATGAACAGGACATTTCTCTCTGAAAACAAGTCAGTCTGGCACAGTTGTGTGGCAGAGGGATCCACAGGGTAGATTTTAGTGAAACAGCCAGCCTAGTTGACAGACTAGTCAGTGCATTCACTGCACTTTGTTGTTGAAGCTAGCAGAACGAAGTGGGAAGTAGTTAAAGATATAGGCAAAGAGCCCCATCTGAAAGTCTGCAAGAGTTTTAACCAGGGCAGGGAACTACCAGATGTTTGTACACATTTGCAATCACTTCAGTTGTAAGAGCTGCAGTGTAAGAATGGGTATGAGACAGCTAGGATGAAAGAGGTAGTACATAAAAGCTACTGGCACAGAGTGGGGAGTTTTAACATTTCCTCCGCCTTTTTTTTTTTTTTTTTGAGCGAGAGAGCAAGAAGCATCTCATGTTATATAACTCGCCAAATGATAGCAAGAAGTCAGGACTAAGCCAGGCAGAAGCTGGGAGCCTAAATTTAATCCAGGTCTCCCAGATGGATCTTCTGACTCCCAAGAGTGCACATTAGCAGGGAGATGGAATCAGGAGTGGAGCTGGAACTCAAAACCAGATACTCATATTCTTTGAAGGTGGCCTAACTGACATTTAAACTCCAAAAACCCTTCAGGAAAGGAATTGTAAATCCTGGGAAAGGATGACATACACAGATCCTTGTAAAATGAGGGAGGACATGGCAGGGACCCAGAGTTTCCTGACACAGACCCTTCTCAAAATTATTACGGAGCTCCTGTCTTTCCAGCAACCACATGGAAACTATGTAAACAAAAGCATCATTTGAAGCTTGAAGGCCCTTCTCAAATCATGCCCAATGCCCTTAGGGCTCTCACTGGTGCCTGCTATCCTCTGTCATTTGGCACTGGATGTAAGAGTCTCTCATATTACTGCTATCCCATGAGTGCCGAGTACCTCAGATAGCTGTTTCCTTTTCCCTTCCTATGTCAGAATAAATGTGTGGATTCTTCGTGTTTAGTGTTTTCCATGAGCTAATGCTCCTCCCCAAGACTCCAAGAGCTGGTATGTAGTCCCACAGAGGACACCAGAAGTCTAATATCCCATACCTTCCCAGATCAAGTCCTGGTGTCTAACTGGCTATGCAGCTCTTCTGGGACACCCAATACCTAAAACCCAGATGTTAGGAAGTGCTAAGCCTACACTAGACTGCTGACTCCTGGTGATTACAGACCTAGGAGCTCTTCCTGGCTGGCAGAGATGGTTGCGACAATGGCTGGGACCCCAAGCCCACTACACATAGAAGGTTGCTGAGGAGGAGAGGATTGTCGTGACTGAAGATCACTGCAGAGGAATGTAGCTATCAGCTGTAGCACAGCAAGGCCTGCAGCTGCAAGACTCTTAGGGAAAGAGGATGCAGATGGCCAAAGAGAATTCCAAATTCTAAAGCAAATTATGTGGTATCACATGGAAGTTCATCATTTTCTTCACATTTGTTTCTGTGTGCTTGAACTGTTTTGTGCAAAAATAATTCTTGAATACTTTAAAACTTTCCATTTTACTACCACCAATAAAATATCTTAGAATTAAAAAATGATTACACTTCCATATTCACATATTTAATGTAAAGGGTAAATATAAGCTCACACAGTAATACAGTAAGATTAGTATAATATTCTTATACTCTTGGGCCTGGCACAGTAGCATAGTGGCTAAATCCTCCTTGCCTTGCAAACACTGTGATTCTAAATGGGCACCAGCTCATGTCCCAGCTACTCCACTTTCCATCTAGCTCCCTGCTTGTAGTTTGAGAAAGCAGCAGAGGACGACCCAAAGCCTTGTAACACTGCACCCATGTAGGAGACCTGGAAGAAGCTCCAGGCTCCATATTTCAGATCTGCTCAGCTCCGGCCACTGTGGCCACTGGCAAAGTGAACCAGCAGATGGAAGATCTTTCTGTCTTTCTTTTCCTTTGTAAATTTGACTTTCTAGTTAAAAAAAATAAATACATCTTTTAAAAATATATACTTATACTCTTAAGTACAGACTGGCAGGTGATTCTGAGCCCTACAGTCTTATCAATTTCTACCTAATATTCTTAACAACAGAGGAGAATTATATCATTCTTCTTTCTAAGACTGGCTGAAATAGCTCTTAGAATTTTTGTTTCCTAGTTTTTCCCTCCTTCTTATATCCTTTCCGAAGTTACATCAACCATACATGAAAAGATTTCTTTCTCTAGAGATATCTTTCCCTGATAATGTCATATCAGCTGATACTTATGGAAGTATTTTTATGAAATGTAGTTTGAGTGCACTAACTCATACAAAACAGAGTGCACTTGAGGTGAGCTATCAAAAATATCTATCTCCAAATTCAAAGTAAGGAGGAAAGCAGTGGTTGGATTTACCTGTAACTCAGTTTTGAGAGTCTGGATCTTGAGCCCTAGCAGAGGATAAAAAACACAGCCTCCTTTTCTCTCAAGCCCAAACAGGACCATTTTAACAACTGGTGCAATAAATTATTTTCTATTCCGAATATCCAGTATGATTTGTTTTTTTTTTTCTGGCTGGACACTATCTACTGATGGTATGAAATCCACTTGCCTACTGTTTTCTGTTTTTTGAATTTTTACTTTGAATTTTGAATTTTATGGTACAGTTCCATAGAGTCTGCTTTATTTTCAATGTTGTTTCATAATGGATATGTGAAAGAATCCAGAAAAATACCAAATGCATCAAAATTACAGATTATAGCTTGCTGTCATTATTTTATGAAAGCTTCATGAATATAAATGTAAATAAAAATGTCAAAAAATGAACTCTGTAATAAAAGGCAATTGTAAAATGTATTATATTCCAAGCAATTTACCTTCATATTCATAACCAGTGGTCTCATCATCTAATAGGGAAAAAGAAAGCAATGAAGGGAAAATTCCCCTGATAGGGCAATTCTTTTCTAAAGCCAGTATTGGATGGAGGGCCATGAACAGCCCTTTGAACACATTCTCTGTCAATCAGAATAACTTCACGATACCCAGGTCCTCAAAACTCTGCTTACTGGCCACCAGAATTAAAACCGACAAATTCAAACATGTTATCACATGTGTAACAAAATGCCATGATATATATAGGAAAAAATAAGTAATATTATATTTGAAAATGAAGTGTGTACACACTGGCCAAATTTCAATTACAAGGTGTCTTCAAAAAGCACACAGAAAATACAAACTGAGAAAACTTAATAGACCTTAAAATTTTTGTATCAAAATAAATTCATATCAATTTGGGACACAAGAAGGACAAGATAAAATTTTTTAAAAGATCCCCTATCAGAGCAACATAAATTCAGCTAAAATTAAAACAAGAACAAAAAACATCAAATTTACAGTGCAGTTTGGGTGGAAGATGGTAAAATCTTTGATGCCTTGTTAAAAACTTGTGAGAAAATCGTCCAAATGTTATCAGTAGATAATTCATTCTAGGAAGGATAGATGATACATAAAATGAGCTCTATAGCTGCAGACCATCTAAATGGATTTCTGAGGGATTAAAAAAAAAAGAAGAAAGAGAAAAGAAAAGATAGAAGGAAAAACTAACCATGTCCATTTCCTAATTTAGTTTGGGGTAGAGAACCTTACTTTTGCCAAAGACCATTTGGGTAGTTATAATATCATTTCAGGGTCATACAAAATTATCAACTTAAAAATTAGCCTGCTATAGATTTATTGAAAATTTCAAGTTCCACCTACAGTTGTACCAGGAGGACAGATCACACTACCCACAAACCAGACACAAACCAGACGTTCCGGATGATTCCCACTCCTGCTAGACTGAAGAGGACCATGGGTTAGAAGCAGAGACAACAGAAAAGCAAATTTTCTGCTGGATGGTTACCAAGGCTGTTGCTTCTAAATAAGCTGTGGACAGAAGCAGAGCTCTCGACGGACATTTTAATGAAATAGACTGAAGATCAGGAAGCAATTCCTGGGAAAATACTTCACAGTCCTTTAATAGTATAATCCTGGAGAAAAAGCACACTCAAAGCAATGGTTCTCAAGAGGTGGAAATAGTTTCTAGTCAAAGGAAAATCGAGCTGGACAAGAGCAAAAAATCATTACAATGCCTCAGGATGCTAAAGGACATTTTGTTGGTTGATTTTCTGAAGAGCCCAGGACTATAACATTTGTTTATTATGAATGTATGCAAAAAGCAAAACAATAGAAGTGTCCCCCCCCAAAAAGAGAAAAATGGCCAATAAAAACCAACTCCAGCATTATTCATATGTTAGAGTTGGCATAGGCCAGGACATCAACTCTAAGCATGTTCAAATATGTAGAAAGATTATCAAATGAATATAGGGATAGAAAAGTGTTAGCAGAAACCTGGAATGTTAGACAAAAGGGGGGTTCTAATTAAGTGGAAAATTATGACTAATTAAACAAACAGTATTGGAACAACTGGTTTGCCACCTAGAAGAAGATATAAGCCACTCCATTCTCCCATCATATACATAAAATAAACTTCAGAGGCAGAAATACTTGACTTTAAAACAATAGAACTCCTGCAGAATGAACAAAGGGCTTTACACGGATATGTAGAGAAAGAGGGCATTAGGAAGAGACAGACACCTTACCCCACGATGGCCAACTCACTGCTTGTGGCTTATTTTCTGAGTTAAGTAATTTGAAAGCACACCATGCCAGAGAAATCAGATTCCTTTCCGTTTCCTTGCTGAACTTGTGTGTGCCCACCATACACCCATCCAATGCCCCTTTGGGGCTTGTGCTCTAGGCCTGGATTAAAAAAAAAATCACTCCATACTACAGATGCTGCATGACACTCAAATGATGTAACTAAGGAGGAACTCAGCCGTACTCTCAGAGAACTGGAAAGCAGGTTCCTGACAGATTCCCAGCTCTGAGATCCCAGCACAACTGATCTCCAGTGGATCAGAGAGCTTTTATTCTTTACTGTTTGTTCCATAAGTAAACTAGCTTTACCTAGCACTTCTGACTTCTATGTTGAATGAAGTCAAGAACCAGGTAATGCTCTCCTGATGCCACAGACAGAAAAATCAGTTGCTGTAAGAAGAAAAGTTGATGTGTGTGCATATGTGTGTGTATTAGACAACATAATAGATGAACAAGAGTCTGAAAATTCCACAGTGTAAAAAAGAGGCCAACATCTATAACAGAGTATACTGTAGCAGAAAATGCCATGAGTTCATATAAACATCCAGCACGCAGATAATTACTTTGTAGAAAATTACATTGAGAATTTGACCCAGTAACTCCAGAGATCTCACCCAAAGGAGAACTAGATTAGACACTGACGTCAAAACAAAGTAGCCACAACGAAAGTGAAACTTACTGCTGATGAGATGCTCTCTTACTCATAGAGGCGAAGACCTGAAGCGTCCTTCCGTCTCTCACAGAGAGTACAAGGGAATTTGGCCAAGGTCTGTTCTTCAGGAAATGGCCGCTCATGCTGCTGGCCCAGAGCTGTGAGCACCAACAGCCGCAGGAGGTCCTTGCTGCCCCAATGGTTTCCCGCTCAGGAGAACTCAGTTTAGCATCGCTGACAGTCACAGGGAAGCACCCTGAGGAGCATCTCTGTGAGTTGTCCACACAGTTAGGAAAGATGTTAGATAACATCGTAGCTGCCATTGCAGGAGGTGTGGACATCATGGAAGGTGACAGCTCCGGCCCTGCTCCCTCGGTCTGGACACCGAGGGCTGCCAATGCAGACGTGGATGTGGACCCAGAGGAGGCCCACCCTTTGGCTACATGCCCTTTCAGATGGCCGCATGCAAACAGTGACTTGTATGTCCTCCCCACGAGTTCACAGCAAACAGGGCCCAGGCTTCCGGCAATGATGCCCGGAGACCTATCCTCGGGGAAACAGGAGAGGGTCTTCCTCAGCGGCAGGTGTCAAGTCCACAGATAAGGCACAGGCAGCTTTCACAGCTGGCCGAGACGAGGGACAAAGGATAGCGGTGGCAGACCGAAGTGACCTCCTCATAGGACAAAACGTGAACTGCGATATTGGTGGGGGACTTAGGAAGAAGCTTTTTGACCTGGAAGTGCTGTAATAGCCCTCCAATCACGGCGCCCTCACGGTGGGTGTGAGAAACCCAGGGTCACTTCCCGTAGAACCACGCAGGCGCACTCACACAGAATCAGGGTGAGAGGTGCCTGAGGCCTTGGCCGGCGGCTTCCTCAGGCCTCCATGTCTTCCTCGGGCCAGCGGCTTCCTCGGGCCCGCGGCTTCCTCACTCAGGCCCAGAAAGCTTCCTCAGGCCCCCATGGCTTCCTCAGACCCGCGGCTTCCTCAGGCCCCCAGGCCTCTGGGCTGCCCCGCTCCCCAGGTGCCACACAGCGGCCCTCCAAGGCGGCACCTCTGCCAACTGCCAGAAGAGTGGCAGTAAGGGATCAAGCCCGCTTGGCACGAATAGCTGAGACCGAATGTGGAGGTGCAGCCCCCAATCCAGAGGGGGCGCCTTCAGGAAAAACCCGAGAAGGAAGAAGGAGCCTCGGATTCGCCTCAGAAGGTGACCTCGGCTGCCGAATCCCCTCGCCTGCAGCGGCCTGAACCCACCTCAGCCTTCCCCAAGGGTCGAGACCAGTGACAGGCACAGGGCTGCGTGAAGTTACCCAGCAGGTGGGTGTGGAAAAGGTGGATGTTTGAATATTGCCTTTAGCCGTGGCGCAGTGCATGATGACATTTAGTGTGGAGGAAATCACATTTTGTTTTGCTCGTTAACCTTTCCCTCTATCGAGTGGCGTTCGTCATGCCTTTCGCTGAACACTGGTGTCGCGGTCACTGAAAATAATTAGGAAAACACGGTTCTGTGGGGTCTAATGGAGGGACGAGTCTAGAGCACTGTCTGCATGTTTGGACAGAGCTATTAATGGAGACAGTGGATGTGCAGTATCTCAGTGGACACCTGGAGTGTGTCTAGCAAATGCACGTTTCCTTTCTCTCCCTCTAGGAAGAATGTTCCTCTGCTTCTGAGCAGGGAGGACGAGTGCTTAGAATAAATTCTGGGAGTGAGCATTATACGGAATGGCCAGGTTTGCCTTGAGTTTAACAGGAAGTTCAGAAAAGACCAAATGCACTCCTAGTGGTGAAAGGAGCTCTTGTCTGTGCTTCTGTTAACCAGAACTCACTGCTCTTACTGCTGGTTGCTGTTGCGGATGCTAATGGTTGTAAGGAAAGCAGTTGTTTTTTAAATTTGCAATTGAATTGTTGGTGTAATCGCCGCCACGAGGCATGTATAGAACTGCAGAAATCTGTCTCATATATGGCCACACACGTTTGCCTGCTTCTAAATGAGTTGTGTCCAGAGAAGAACACTTGCATTATAAGAAAAACTTTTTGTCAGGGTTGGCAGCATGCAAGTTACCCAGCCACTGACAACGCCAGCATCCCGTATAGGAGGTCCCGTGCAAGCCCCAGCTCAGTTCTAATACTCCTGGCAAAGGCGGCAGGTTAGAGCCAAGTGCTCGGATACTTAGCTCCCATGTGAGAGACCAGGAACAGTTCCTGGCTCTGGCTTGGCCCAGGCATGTCTGGTGCAGCCAATTGGAAAGCAAATCAGTAGAAGGAAATTTCTCTGTTTTTCCCTTTCTCCAGTCTATCACTCAAGCCTCTCAAATTAATATATTTTGTTGTTGTTATTGTTTGTCCAATATATTGGAGCCTTTAAAAGTTCCTAAAGGAAAAATAAAACATGGATTAAAGTAACTTCACATGCTATCGTGTTGATAAATAAATTTAACTCCGTACTTTAAAAGAATGTTAATAAATGAACTCTATCTGAAAACACATTGAAAGTTAGCTATTCATATGATAAGACAGGCTCAGTTCTCTATCATGTGCTTCCAAATGTGGTTTCTGTTTTCTGTCTCCCTTTGCATCCTAAGGAAATGTGGTAACCATTTCATTATTTTTAGTTTTTATTCATAATTTATTTTATTTTATGATACAATTCCATGGGCTCTGGAATAGCCCTTACCCCTCCTCCCCTCATTGATTACCCTGTAGTATTACAATAGCATAGTCTTTCATAAGCAGTCATAAGTCCATAATTAAAAACCTTCTTGGAAAAAATGATGCTACTGCATGATCTATGAGTCAGTGAAGAATTTAATGAGAAAAGAAACTATTTTGAAGAATTGAAAATAAAAATATCAAAACTCATGAGATCCGGCAAAAATAGTATTGAAAGGGCTATTGATCTTAATTTTAAGAACTATTGGAAAATTATTTCACAACATAAGAATATTGTGTGTTTGGTCTGTATAGAATGAAATATTCAAGTTACTTCTGGAAGGTTGGATGGTAGGGAAGGCTCCTGTGCCTGTATACACAGTTCCCTATGAACCTGCTACCTACAAACACTATCTATTCACATGTTAGTGTTTTCTTTTACATTATTTTTCTATATATAAGTATAAATTAACATTAAAATTTGATTCAACTATACAGTTTTAATCATCTGTTCTATTTACTATATGCATTTTTCATGTTAAATATTTTGCTTCATAATATTACATTTCATGATATACCAAAAGCTTTAAAATTATTTTCCTCTTGATTAACAATTTGCTCTTATAATTTGTCAACAGTGATGTGATTGACATCTTAAGATAATATATCTATACAAAATTGTTATGTATAGAAGATAACTTGCCAGAGGCAAATTCACTACATTTAAAAGTCTTGGAGTACAAGTGAATGTCATAGAGTTCATGGAAGATACATCTTATGAAAATACTGCACATGATTTCAAAAATTTCACACCCAAATGAACTTTAAATTCTCTTTTTCCTTATGAAATATCTAGTGGATCACCCTACCCATTGTGTCTATTTACACTCCATGGCAAAATTTATGTTTGTGTTAAAAATTACTATTTAAGTTTTTGTATAATACATTAGTACAAAAATGGCTATATTTTCTCCCCAAGAAACTATTCAACCCATCTGGACAATAAGTAGCTGGACTCTATGCTTGGTATATGTTTGCAATGAAAGAATCTTGATTGAATTTGAACTGTAATACTGCATCAAGGTGGAGGAATCCACTGGGGGGAGGGGAGGGGGAGGGAGGGGGGGGATTCCCAGAGCCTATGAAACTGTCACATAATGCAAAATAATTAACAATAAAAAAAAATGGCTATATTTAAATTCTACATTTGATCATTTAATGAGTGGTAAATTTTTAAATGTTTATTAACCATTTCTATTCATTATGTTGAGGATTGCTCATTCATATTTTTGATATTATCTTGCCTTGCATTTTTTCTTGACTTACATATTATTTATGAATTAAGATTTTTCACACTTTGTCCTTTTTTAGTGTATTAGTTGCCTTTTAGTACAGTTTATGATGTTTCATTATGAAAGTTATTTTTGTCTTTTTTTTAAGTCTGCCTTTGCATGCATGCTTGGAACATATTTGCCTAACCAATAGTAGCGATGTAAATTTAGTCTGTATTTTTACTTTATTTTTTAAACTTATCTCCAATCCAGAATTAATTTAATTTTCTTTCTGTGCATTAACTCATTTAACTTACTGAACATTGGTATAAAAAAGAATATTTTCAGTTGATCTCAAACTTATTTGGAAATACTTATGGAATAGGGTTTCTCTTTTTCCATATAAGCTATGTATGAATTATATGCTTTTGAATATGAGGGCTTTTTGATATAACATTTTAAATTAACATTACAGCCAAGGGCTTAATGCCCCCACTTAATAAAGAGATCAATAATTTAAAAAAGACCCCACTTCAATGACAGTACAGATAAGAGTCATAAACAGTGATTAGATTAAAAGATGATCATTTTATTCATGCACTGTAAATTTTAAAATAATCACAGGTCATTAAAACTTAGTAGTGTAATATTTTTAAGCATTGGTATAGCAAATACATAAAACAAATATCAAGAAAAATATATTTGCAGCAATACTGATACATACAGGCATTGCTTTTTTCTTTTTTAATGTTTGCTCTCACATATGTGGGGACATGCAGTAGTTGTTGTTCTCTGGCTTGTTTCAGTCAACATGATGTCCTCCAGCTGCATCCATGAAATATGGATTTAATTTTATCTTTTGCAGATATTTTCCTGTTGATTTGGTCTCACAAACCACTATTCCCTATTCTTTATTTATGATACTATTTTAGTAGAATATGAGATTTCTATGATTTTTATCTGTTGGACCTATTACTGATTATCCAATAGATTTTTTAAAAAGATTTATTCATTTTATTACAGCCAGATATACAGAGAAGGAGAGACAGAGAGGAAGATCTTCCGTCCGATAGTTCATTCCACAAGTGATCGCAACGGCTGGAGCTGAGCCAATCCGAAGCCAGGAGCCAGGAGCTCTTCTGGGTCTCCCATGCGGGTGCAGGGTCCCAAGGCCCTCCCAAGCCTTTGGGTCGTCCTCGACTGCTTTCCCAGGCCACAAGCAGGGAGCTGGATGGGAAGTGGAGCTGCCGGGATTAGAACCGGCGCCCATATGGGATCCCAGGGCTTTCAAGGCGAGGACTTTAGCCGCTAGGCCATGCCGCCGGGCCCCTATCCAATAGATTTTAATTATTTTTAATATTTGGTAGTACAAGTCATACCTGATTCTTTTAAATGCTGTGAAATATGATTTTACACAAAAACATATTAAGTCAATACATAGTTTGATGGATAAAACAACTATGTAGTTATAAGTGAATTATAGGGAAGCTCCTTCTAGAATTCTGAAATTCCCTGTGTGTCCCCTCTTGACACTCTATCTCAGAAGTAACCAATATCATCACTTTATTGTCCATCTTCCCTTTCTCCATTAAAAACTGTTCTATAAGTTATGTATGTAAAAATAGTTTTTTGGTCACTTTGACTTGTATAAAATAAAATTAAAAAAAAAGTGTGGGAATTGTTGGAAAGCAAAATATAAAAACTAAGATTATTATACATATGTGCAAGAGTGTTACTTGTACCTTCACATTGGGCTTTTAGTGAAAGAGCTAGGTACTCTGTTGTATTCTAAGCCTTGCTACTCAAATAGTGATTAGTAGACCAGCTACATCTGAATTAGCCAGCAGTTTGTTAGAAATGAGTCATTTTCAGGCCCCCGGAACATCCGCATGTTACCTAGATTTCCTGACTCATGTGCACTGAAACCTAAGATGCAAGGTCCTAAGATAAGCCTATCATGGAAGATTATACAGAATATACCTGAACATAGAAACCTGAACAGTGGAAAAGTCTTGTCAGAAGATGGTTTTCCTGAGGGAGCTTTGAGGAGAGTCCTTTATGAATGGAGTTTGAAGGAGCTGTATTTCTTGGTGAATAGTGGTTTGGGTGGATATAGCAAATGATGACAGTGAAAAGGATTTGGATTGAAAGAATTAGCATTTTCTTGTTACACATTGCCTTGTCTTAGGGTTCCTATCTAAGTGCTAAGGAAAAGGATGTCAGGCCAAAGCTGGAGAATCTACTTCGCCTGGAAACTTCAGTTTACAAGTAGTGCTACTCTCAGTCCAAGTGGCCAGATACTGCAGAATGGAGAAAGATATTCAGCTTTCACACTTCAGTTTGCAACACAGCAGATAACTTCAAGAAAAATTGTACTTTGGCACTTGAACACCAATTATAGAAAGTAAGGTATCATATGCTATACCTGGACTCCCCAAAAATCACTGATGCCAGTGAGAATTGTCACAGGGCACCCTCAGCAACAAGATGGGGGTGGGATTGTCAGGAAGACCAGAGCAAGGTCTGGGTCGAAGAGAGAAAGCGTTAGTCTGTAGGTGTCTCCTGGGCCTTGGTTAGGAAATGGGGATGTTGAGCCACTTCAGAAGGGATTCTTTTTGAAGTGATTCCACTGGTATCTTCAAGCTACCTCACTTGCCCTTTGTGTGGCTCAGAGAAATGCAAATTCCATTATGCCATACTTTTTCCTCTAAAACAGCATTTAAACATGATTAAATCATTATTTTGTTTGAATTCCAATATGGGATGAAAGAGTTTCTGTATATTCAACTGATTTGTACATTTGAAAGTACAAATGTAATGGACTAATGTATGTTTTGCAAGTTGTACTATTTATGATGAATGAAACAAATAGTTTTTAATTTTTTAATTTTTCTAAGACAGATAAAATGATTGCTAATATATTATTGGGACTTTAGACTACATTTATTTTTCTTTTCAGTGACAATGAAAGTGTGCTGATTTTCTATGAATCAATTTTTTAAAAAATGCTTTAATTGAATTTGGTGATTATATAATTATTTCTCCACTAAAGGAGAGTAATGACTCTGCATGTATTTTTTTCCTAGTCTCTGAACTAAACTGCAATTAAATGGGGGAGAGGTAGGGCAAAAGTTTATTCACTTAACAAAATAAATTGAACCTTGACTTATTAGGAAATTCAATTTGTGAATAGAAAGATTACTTTTTTCCACATAATGGCTTGGCATTTATCTTCCTTGCTTAAATCTGCTGTTTTTAAACTTTTTTCATTTAGGCCTTGGCTTTTCTCATTATATTTAGGGAATTTGTCCTCAATTGCATGACCCTAGACAAGGCCCTCGGCTCTTTACAAATCGTTTCTAATGTGTTGATCTTTATGCTCACCTTAAGGACTCTAACTGCTAAGACTGAATAGAACTGCATAATGGTGGAGAACTATTTTCAGTCTCTTAAGCTCTGAGTGAACAGGCAAGCTAAACAGAATTTCATGCTATTTGCAACAGTCACACAAGAGGTAAAAAAAACACAGGATTTTCCATATTTCAAGTATTAGCTCACTTTTTCTTGTCTCAGAAGGCTTACTGTGCAGTCTATAACATATTTTTGACACCCATTCAATAAAAATTGATTTTACAACTATGGCATGGTAAGAACTGATCGTTCTGCATTTAGAGCATGCACAAGATATTTAGAATTACTGATTGTACCTGTCTCAAGGTCACTTTTAGTTGATTCAATTTCTCTTCCTAGATTCCAGGAGATAGTTACATCTTGCTGAATTTTTAAGCCGTCGGACAAGTTACTAGATGATGTGATATCTACAACATGCTAATAAGAAGAATAAAGAATGAAATTCAGCACTTACAAGAAATTATGTGTTAATCACTTCTTTAGCTGTTACTTCTTATTATAGCCACTTTAAGGCAAAAGGGATTTGAGATAAACATACTTGTGGTTGTTTGTTGTACTACATCAAAATCTCAATTTGTGGGCACAAAATGTTGTTTCCAAAGGCAGAAAGCCGTGAAATTGTGAGAAGTCATTTATTTTACACATTGTTAAGAAGTCTTTACTTACATGAATTTTCTTTTTTTTAATAAAAATCAAAATCCTACATTTTTAGGAGAATATACTCCTATTTAAAAATTAAACATGGGTATTGAAAAACTCACTTATTAAAGTATATGCTGTCCAATATAATTTTCCAGGTTGGAAGTGAGCAGCAGCTTGAGGTCTAACAGTGGTTCAGATTAGTAAATTTGGTGCAACTATACTGTAAAATTTAGAATCATAATTGTGTTCCATATATATTATAAGATCATTAATGATACAGATTTTTAAAATATCACTATTTTATTATTACATTCCCAGATTCACTGGGGTTTGAAATTTTGATATACTTAGGAGTAGAAAAGAAGCAAATTTGCTAAGAATGTTTAATATTGGGCCTGGCGCGATAGCATAGTGGTTAAAGTTCTCGCCTTGCACGAGCCAGGATCCCATATAGTCGCTGGTTCTAATCCTGGCGGCCCTGTTTTCTATCCAGCTCCCTGCTTGTGCCCTGGGACAGCAGTTGAGGACGGCCCAAAGCCTTGGGACCCTGCACCCATGTGGGAGACCAGGAAGAGCTCCTGGCTCCTGGCTTTGGATTGGCTCATCTCCAGCCGTTGCGGCTCACTTGGGGAGTGAACCATCAGACGGAAGATCTTCCTCTCTGTCTCTCCTCCTCTCTGTCTCTCCTCCTCTGTGTATATCTGACTTTCTAATAAAAAAATAAATCTAAAAAAAAGAATATTTAATATTACATATTATTTGAGGAATTGTTGTATCTTATTATTTATCAATTTTGTCTTTTAGCCTTCATATAAGTGTGTAAGTGAATTATAAGACACTATTTCAATATTTGAGTATTTTGAATTTTGGTATTATTACAAATGAGTTGCTTTAACTATGCATCTGTGGGCCCGGCGGTGTGGCCTAGCGGCTAAGGTCCTCGCCTTGAATGCCCCGGGATCCCATATGGGCACCGGTTCTAATCCCGGGAGCTCCACTTCCCATCCAGCTCCCTGCTTGTGGCCTGGGAAAGCAGTCGAGGACGGCCCAATGCATTGGGACACTGCACCCGCATGGGAGACCTGGAAGAGGTTCCTGGTTCCTGGCTTCGGATTGGCGCGCATCGGCCCGTTGCGGCTCACTTGGGGAGTGAATCATCGGACGGAAGATCTTCCTCTCTGTCTCTCCTCCTCTCTGTATATCTGACTTTGTAATAAAAATAAATCTTTAAAAAAAAATAACTATGCATCTGTTTCGTTTCATTATTTCTTAAATGGATCATAATAGTACCTCATGTACTTCTTTTAAGAAGTAATGTCATGGGCCCAGCACCATGGCTCAACTGGCTAAATCCTCCCTTGCAAGCACCAGGATCCGTATTGGCATTGGTTCGTGTCATGGCTGTTAGACTTTCCATCCAGCTCCCTGCTTGGGGCCTGGGGAAGCAGTAGAGGATGGCTCAAAGCCTTGGGACTCTGCACCTGCAAGGAAGCCTGGAAGAAGCTCCTGGCTTCTGGCTTCAGATCAATTCAGCTTCAACCATTAAGGCTATTTGTGGAGTGAACAAGCAGGTGAAACAGTTTTCTGTCACTCCTTCTCTCTGGAAATATGCCTTTCCAGTAAAAATAAATAAATCTTTAAAAAAATATTTCCCCCATTCTTTCCTTTAATCATTTCTCCAGCTCCTCAGCTCTCCCTCTTTTTCAATCTGTCTTTATTTCAATCCTGTTTCTTTTACTCTTGTTACTCAAGCATTATTGTGTTTGTAATCCATATTTGAGCATGGTTTATATGCAAATTATCTACATAGATGTCTGAGCAAAGTTTTTCATTCTGCAGTATATCATGTCTTTTGTGCCTTTAGTTTTTCAATATCGCATGATTCTTTTACACATTCAGTAATTTACTAATCTACCCCCAGTTAATGGACTTTTTGCTAATTTTGATTTAGTTTAATTTTATGAAATTGCTATAAAATAAACATAGTTCCAACTATGTTAGAAACACGATTTATGACACTGGAGATAAATCAATGAATAAAACAGATGATCCTTGCTCTCCTTAGGGAGACGGGTAATAGACCAGTAAATACAAAGTGTTGATCAAAATGACAGGTGCCATAAAGAAAAATGGAAACAAGGAAAAGGGTGATGATTGATGGGTAGATTTTTGCTGGATGGAAAACCTTGGTTGGGAGCCTGCAAAAAAGACCAGTTTGGCAAGAATAATCAAGGTCAAAAAAGACATCAATATCAATTGTATTTTTTCCTATTATTGACTATCAAATTTCTAATTTTTGTGAAACATGTAAATATTTAATAGCCTGGAAACATATTTGACATATGCCGTAAATTTTTCTGTTTATTTTATCTTAAATTTTGTATTTCAGATTAATTTTTATCACAATAATTATTTGCATATAGCCTAAAATGTATCTTGTCTTACAAATGATACTTATGAATATGCCACATATAGATAAAGATAATTTAAAGACAAAACATGATAGCAAAAATTCTGCTAGTAAAAGTATAAAGGACATTTAAAACATACAATACTTATGGTAAATAGTTATGGAATATTTATGGAAAGTGGTCGGACCAAGTCATTATTTATTAATGATAAAGTTGAAAGTAAATGGCCTAAATTTTCTAATAAAAGAGAAAGTGATAAATAGCTGTTCTTTGGAAACTCCAATCCAACTCTGAATATATCCTGTTATATCTTAAAGTTATATGATAATTTATCTATGCATTTGTAATCATTTTAGGATTGGATAAAGTTAGCAGGTCAATATTTGTGAATATATGAATTATTAATATATTTTATATAATCATTTCTTGATTCAAAACCTTGAGACTCAGGGCTGGTATTGTGATGCAGCAGGTTAAATTACCACTTGTTTCTAATAGTGGGATATTGGTTCATGTCCCTTCTCTTCCACTTCCATTCTTGCTCCAAGCTAATTCATATCACTGAGCAGTGGAAGATGGCCTAAGTACTGGTGCTCAGACCACCCATAATGTTGGTCTGGATGATGGTACATTGGATTGAGCCAATCTGTGACACTGGTATCCCCTTGTGGAGCATGGGTTTGAGTCCCAGGCTTCCTCACTTCTCTATAAAGCAGTATGCCCAGGAAAGTGGAGAGATTCCATGTTCTGAGAGCACTAACACCCATTGTAGGAGACCAGGTAATAGTTTCCAGCTTCTTGCTTCACCCTGATACAGTCCTGGTTACTGCAGCATGTGGGTTCTGGTTACTACAGCATGTGGGAACTAAATCAGTGAATGGAAAATGTTCTTTCTGTTTCTCCCTTTCTCTGTCATTCTGACTTTCAAATAAATCTTCAAAAATTAGTAAGCATATGGGGCCAAAATTTCTTAAGTTTGTCATGTATTTGTGTTGAAGTATTCACAATTTTCTTTTATATAACAGACCTTTGTCTTTCAGATAGATGTGAATAGCCCCATGTTGTGCATGCACTTGTATGCCTAGCTTTTTTATACCATTTCACAGTTAATATCATTGTAAACTAAAAACCACATAAATAATGCAAATTGTTTATATCTGTGTAGCATAACTCATAATACATCTAGCGCTAGATTTAAATGTGGGTATAAGCTTCAGCAAATGAGAAATAGTGTACTGTTTCCTGAATTGTGAAAATAACAATTTTCAAACCTTTAGTGCCTTGGACATTAAATACTAGAATTAATGCCTTCTCTGAACCTACTCTGCTAAGAAGATAAACCAATATTTTATAGGCCAATTTAGATGTCTTAATACTCTTCCAGAAAATTTTAACAGATCCTGAATTTTAGTCTAAAATGATAAACACCAGTCTTTAGAAAGTTTTACTGCAACAAAAATAAATCAGTTAACAGTTAAAACTAAGATACCATAAGTTTCTTCTAATTCTTTTGAAACTTGTTGACAGGTATCATTCTGGCAATATTCATAAGACTGAACACAACACACAATTATAATTCTAAAACACAAGGGAAAAAACCCTTCTTTTAAAATATCATTCAATTTGAATTTTTTGTATCAATAATTTCAAATGAGTCAAATCACTTATCTTTTAATTTTATTTAAATTAACTATAGTGTGTTGAAACTTAAGAAAAATCTGTAGTGGAAATAGTATTGTAAACCGTACCAAAAATAATTTGTGTATAAATAAAGAGATTAGATAGCATATTTTCTCTAAACAAGGTAACATTTTAAGAAAGCATTAATATTAAATTATATGATTTTATATTATGCTGACAAATATAGCAAGTTTTGACTATAGAATTATAAAAAATATGGCCCAGTTCAGTAGCCTAGCAGCTAAGATCCTTGCCTTGCACTCGCCATGATCCCATATATGCGCTGGTTCTAATCCTGGCAGCCCCAGTTCCCATCCAGCTCCCTGCCTGTGGCCTGGGAAAACAGTGGAGGATGGTCCAAAGCCTTGGGACTCTGCACTTGCGTGGGAGACCCAGAAGAAGCTCATTGCAACCTGGCTTCAGACTGGCTCGGCTCCAGCTGTTGCAGCCACTTGGGAGTGAATTAGTGGACAGAAGATCTTTCTGTCTCTCTTCCTCTCTGCATATCTGATTTTCCAATAAAAATATTTTTAAAAAGAAACACAAATAAAATGTAGATAATTATTAAAGTTAAATTCTAAATTAATTCATTTTCATTATATAATTTTAAGGTATAGTTTCTCCAACCATCATAAAGTGAAGTACATATATTTGTATTCGAATTCCTGTACAGAATCATTGTAGTTGTAGAGTATGTGGAAGAAAATACTTTTGCTTCCCTTAAGTAAAGACCAATTTGACTTAATCCTCTTTTATATATGACTCATTTTTATAATATTTACATGATTCTAAAGTTAGTGATTTTCACAGATATATCATTTACTAAAATTAATTATCTTTGTTGTATGGAAGATTGATCAGTAGTCTTGAGTAGGCTCACAATTTATGTTGGTTTACATTAACCTCTAGTCTGAGCAAAGAAAAATTAGGGAAACAGCATATGCGTGAACATGTGGGAAACATCCAATAGAAAGAGTGCTGGTTACTAGAAGAAAGAGTAGTTGATTCAGAATATGTCTAATAAATCTTGAGAATTTCTCATTGGGTATTTTCTTGAATAATATAAATTAATTAAAATAACGGTAAAGATAGTATACTGATACATTTAAACATTTCTAAAGATGGGGGCCATCATCACAGCTCAGCAGCTAATTCTGTACCTTCAAGGGCCAGCATCCCTTACAGGTGCTGGTTAATGTCTTGCTTGGCTCATGAACTCCTCAACTTCCACTGTTTATGGCCATTGGGCAAGGAAGTAGTAGGTGGAAGATCTTTTCTGTTTCTCTTTCTGTATGTAAATATACCTTTCTAATAAATATAAACAAATCTCAGGAAAATTCCTAAGCCATTTAATTGTTAATAAGTTTTTTTCATTTTATCTTAGAAAGAACTTGATTATTATTATAGGAAAGGGTTTATAGATGAGGAAAGCATAGAGTGACATCAGCTATTATCCTACCACTATGACATAAGCATCGGATACACACGCATGTAAACTTTTATTTAAAATATGTTCAGATTATCTTTTTGTTTTCGAATTTCCTTAAAATTTTATAGATAATATTTATAAATGATCTTATACATAATTTTTATATGAAAGGCAAAGTGATAGGGAAGAGAAGAAGAGACACACATGCACAGAAAGAGATTTTCCATCTACTGTTTTACTCCTCAACGGCTACAGTGGCCTAAGGTAATCTCCTAGAGCTCCATCAGGTCTCCCCTGTAAGTAACAGGGACCAAAAACCTGAACATACTTTGCTTTTCTTCCTAGGCAGGGATCTGTATTGGAAACAGAGCAGTCAGGTCTCCAGCTTTGAAATGGGTTGCTAGAGTTCCAAGCAATATCCCACTGTGCCATAGTGCCACTCCTGCAATTAACTGTTTGCCAATACTTTCTAATGAGTTAATATTATTTTGCTAAATGAGTGTACCATATATAATTCACTGTCTCAATTCTTCATAATTCAATGTACAAGTCACTTTTGGAGAGACAAATTTCACAGTCTTCAATGAACAATATAGAATTTGTCTACATCTCAGATTATATACTTGGAGGGCAGCAATACAAAGTAGAAACTTATGCTATTATCCATATTTTAAGACTGCTGATTTCTAAGTCTAAAGGACTCCCCACAAATATCTTTATACTAATGCAATGCTATAATATTTTAAATACCTATGCATTTGAACACTATTTAAATATTTTTCATATTTTAGACTTTTGTAGATTAAACAAGCATCTTGTATGTTTTTTTATTTCTTGATATTAATGGGGCTCACCTTTTTTCTTTGTCACGTTCAGTTGTATTTCTATGTATGTCTGTTTCTCACTTTTGTTCTCCTGGTTTAACATTTATGGAGTTGGTTTTTCATATGAATTTCTAAAACGATTTAAATAATTAAGATAATTTATGTCTATTATAAATATTGCAGTTTTCATTTTCTTTTTTATGGTTTATTTCATGTGTCTTAAAGTTCTTAGGTTGCATATTATTTAAGTCTAACTTATCCTTATGGTTTATCTTCTTGGTGTCTTGAAAAAGACCTTCTTCACTGCAAATATAAATAAAAATCACCATTATTTTCTTTACCGTAATAGTTTTGGTGTCTTGCAGATACATTATTAAATCCAGCTTGCATTTTAATTTGATGGGTATTTGGGGAAAATAATCTTCTATTAATAATTATTCAGTTGACTTAACACATTTTAATAAATGCAAATTGTTCAATTAACACTCTTTGTCACTGAGAGACTTCTAACTCTAAGTGATAATATTTCCTTCTTGATATCAGAGTCTTTCAGTTGCTAAATCTTATCAATAAGGATATTGAAGAATTCAAATCCTGTCTTGTGTCTAGTGATTTGTTTTCATGTTGCTTGTTTCACTGAACTTCATTCTGCTTGTGGTTGTTTACCCGGCAGTAAATCCTGTAACTATACCTATCCAACTTACCTTACTAATAATCCTGAACTCCATTGTGCAGGATTTGCTTTATCACAAATTCAAGGATACTTTTCTTTTAGTGTGTCAAACTATAGGAGCCTGACATAAGTATTTAGGGTTACTTTCAGATTAAGCCTTCTTTAAGTTTGGATTGATTTTTCTAACCAAACTCCTACAGACTTGGACAGTTAATGCTCTTAAATCCAGTCTTGTGGCTCTCACCCTCATTTCTACTCAAAATAACTCTGCCTGGAGTAGTCTGTGATCAGCCTATGCATGGAAGTAAATGGCCAACTTAGAGGTATCTTTGGATCTTCAAAACCTTAACAGAAAATATCTTCAGTTAAAACTACATGGATTTCAAGACTTTTTGTACCCAAATAAGTTTCTTTTAATTCTATTTTCTTCAAACATTTTGAGGTACACTGATAGTTTTCTGTCGTCTGTAACAAATTATAAAACAGATGTATTTTCTTCTAGCTCTGCAGTATCATTGATTTGAAATCAACATTTTTTGTAAGGCTGTAGCCCCTGCAAAGTTAGTAAGGAAAAATATTTTCCTTAATTCTTATAGCTTGCAGTGGCTACCAGCAAGCACTCCTTGACTGGTGACCACAGTACTTCAATTACAATGCTTCATCTTCTGGCTGGGACACTGCTTTGTACCTGTGTAGTATAATCACACTTGTGGTTGCACTTAAAATTGGTATGGGTGAATATGGTATAAATGTGGTTTATAAGATTGACATGGTAGAAGGTTGTCTCCAATGTGGGGATGATAGTATCATGGATCGCTTGTTAGTGAGACTTACTGGTAAGTAGTTCGAGCCTTGGGATACCATTCATTGAAGGAATTAATGCATGTCTCTTAATATATGCATTGTTATAAAGAAGCTGGCATCTCCCAAAGTTCTACTTGTGCTGCTTGCCACTTTTGCATATAGTTGTATTATTGTGATGTCTTTTATGATTGTGCTGTCATTATTTTGGGACCCTCACCATATCTGAGCAGATGTTAGATTCATGCCTTGATGCTCCAAACTATAAGCTTAATAAATGTTTTTTTTTTTCCTTTGTGAAGTAGTAGACCTTAGCTATTTCATTGTAGCAACATAAAAGGGACTAACACAGTGTGTATTGAGATAAATCAGGTTAACTGCCCCATCTCAAAATTGTTAATCACATCGTATTGCTTTGATTTGTAAGTAACAGTTACCGGTCCTAAGCATTAAAACTTGGTGTCTTTGGTAGTCATTATTTTCTTAATTATAGTACCAAACTTCTAAAATCAGATAACATTAGGTTTAAATATCAGGTCTAGCAATGGTTAATGGTGTCAACTTAAGTGATGAGATAAACTTTCTACCTTTGTTTCTTCACCGATATGAACATGATGACACATATTTTATATGCCTGTGGATAAAAAAGTACAACAACCAAAAATGTCGGCCATTATCCCCATTGAACACATATACAGAATTTTGGGCAAAAATGCTAATAAATTGAAACAAAAAATATTGCTTATAATGGAATGTGTTTATCCTGGAGAAAAATGGATGTTTCCAGCATACACAAATCAATAAATATAATGTCACATCACATTAACAGATTTAAGGGTAAAAGGCATATGGTCCCTCCAATAGTTTCAGACAACATAGCCAGTCTGATTCTCAAACTGTGAAACGTATTAAAATAGTTGGAGCTACTGTTAAAACTGTGAGGGGCTGGCATGGTGACATACCTGGCTAGTTCTTGGCTTGCATCTCCAGTGTCCCGTATGGCCGCCATTCATGTCCTAGCTGCTCCACTTCTGATCCACCCCCTGCTCATGGATTGGGAAAGCAGCAGAGGATGACTAAAATGTTGGGTTCCTGTATTCACCGGAAATTATCAAGAGAAACTTCTGACTGCAGACCTACCAAGCTCTGTCCCTTGTTGTCTTTTGGGGAGTGAATCAGCAAATGGAAGCACCTCTCTCTGTGGTTTTGCTTGTCCCTCTGTAACACTGCCTTTCAAAAAAAAAAACTTCAAAAATTTTATCTGTATCCAAACCTTTCTCCACTCAATTAAATTAAATAAAAATCTGGTGGCTGATCTAGTTGTGAATATTTTTAGAAAGTATCTTAAGTACATGCAGCCATTTCTTTTTTCTTTCTTTTTTTTTGTCCAATTCCCTTATTCTGGCAGTCTCCACATAGTTGATTAGGGCACAAAGGGTCAAGGGTTACAGGAAAGTGGGCAAGTCCATTGTCTCTACATCAATATTATATATATAATATATATTTATATATTAATTATATATATGTGTATGTATATGTATATTTCTGTATCCAGGGTAAGGGAAGAGACAAAGGGAAAAGCCCCACCCAACCTCCCACTCATCCCAGATCCCCTACCTGGGGCACGCTCTAAGGGCCTAGTCATGCAGTTTTTATAGTTCAACAGTTCTGAATTGCTGCCAATCTCGCCGCTCCAAGCACGATGAAATCTCTTCAGAACTCACTGGCCAACATAGTCTCTTCATGGTTGGGGTTCTGAGATCAGCAGTTCAGTTGGAGGGATCCCCAGAGGAACTTTGTCTGAGGTGATCCCAGACCTGTTTGCTGTGTGTGTTTGCCAGTACAGTGTCTGGCACAGTCCGTTGCCCCAATGAGCTCATGCACATGCTGGTGGTTGCAATTGCTGGGTTAGTTCTGCTTCCAGCCCTGTCTTCCACTTGAACCAATGGGTGTTACAGTCCAGCCCGATCCTGCCCACTTCATATTTGGCCCTCACACAAACCAGTGGGAGCTGCTGGGGAGTCGGGGCGACTCCCCATAACCCTCACCAGGCCTGCCCCCTACCCTGGTTCCCATTGCTTGCCAGCATGCACCGCAGACTTGTTCAGTCTGTCCGACATGACGTTTAACTCTCATATATGTCAATGGGCATTGAAGCCTAGTGTAACCCAACCTGCCCTATTATCCAGCCCACACACATACGGGCAGGTGTTGCTCTGTCTAGCCACCCTTGCCCCAATCCTGGTTTTCTTGCTCTCCAGTGGGAGTGGCAACCCAAGAGGGAGGCACCCACTATTTCCCTCCTAGGCCACTCCCACTCCAGGATTATGCATTCTCCAGGTGGTTTTCATGCAGCCATTTCTTGGTAGACAGACATTGACACTAAACAAATAACCAATTTCTACGGAGAATTTCTTACCCTGAGTTGCATGTACCAGTAGATCCAAATAATGGACTTCTTACCTTAAAAACATTTTTTCTTCTGAACTTCTTGAGTTTGTAGCCACTAGACTGGAATTCTTTTTTTTTTTTTTACTTCTGTTTCCTCTCAGAGTAACTGTTTTCTCTATTCGAATCATGATTCCATTAAGCTTCTGTTAATTTTTTCTGAATATTTGACAGTTTCTTAGTGTATCAATAGTGGCACTTTCCCTGTTTTTTACTGTGAGGAGTAAGTAGATGTTAGCATGATTTTTCCAATAAAGACAAATGCTGTGAAGAAACTGTTCAGGAATAATTTAAAATTATTTCAGAATATTATTGATTCATCCTCAGAACTTCAGAGTTGCAAGCTATCTGATTTGAGACCAGTGCTCATTATAAAACTACTGTCAGCATTATGCTATCAGAGATAATTTGACATAGCAGTACAAAGAGTATTGTTTTATTTTACTGATTACTCATGTATAAAATATGAGTATTTGCTAAATAAGGGCCTATTGGAAGACTTTCATAATATGTTATAAAAATATAACAGAATTGTAAATTATATAGCTTTTTTAATGAAGATATTTGTGGGAAATTAGTTTCCAGCATGTGATACGAGTTTACTGAATTGTTGACTTGGTGCTGGGTTTTCTTAAGGCTTTAATTTATGCTGATAATGTTGTACCTGCTGATATTGGCTCATAAAAATCTTTGAGCAAAATTTAAACTTAATGTTGGTAAACCGTAAAATATTTCTAAAATGTACTCTTTTTTTTTAAAGATTTATTCATTTTATTACAGCCAGATATACACAGAGGAGGAGAGACAGAGAGGAAGATCCTCCATCCGATGATTCACTCCCCAAGTGAGCCGCAACGGGCCGATGCGTGCCGATCCAAAGCCGGGAACCTGAAACCTCTTCCTGGTCTCCCACGCGAGTGCAGGGTCCCAATGCAATGGGCCTTGGGCCATCCTCAACTGCTTTCCCAGGCCACAAGCAGGGAGCTGGATGGGAAGTGGAGCTGCCGGGATTAGAACCGGCGCCCATATGGGATCCAGGGGCTTTCAAGGCGAGGACTTTAGCCGCTAGGCCATGCCGCCGGGCCCTCTAAAATGTACTTTTAAGCTAGTTTTATTCTTGATGCATTTAGGATCTCAGTTCTTCTGTGTCTGTGTAAATTAAACTTATGGGAAATAATGGTTTTTAATTGAGCCCCTGAACAGAGCCCAACAGTCCAAACTAGTTAGTTTAATCATAGTAATTAAGCTTTGATGGGTTACAGAAGGTGACCAGTTAAGTTATAAGCATTGACTGGGTTGGTAGATAAAGATGTAGGCAATTATGTCGTTATCTATGCCTCACTTCCAATTTTCTATAAATGTTATTGGAATTTTCAGAACTTGTTCTGGCTTGGGAAGCTGCCTGGATTGTTGGTCTTTCCTCTGTTGCCATCTGGAATAAACTTTTGATGGCTTGTGTAGGACTTGTTTACTGGAAATTCACACAAATACTTAAACATGATGTTTTCATGGTTGATGTGTTAAAGGTGTAGACTTGATACTTGATAGAATTATTGTAACTGAAAGAATTGCCTGGTGATAGGTGTTTAAGTCATTGGAGACATGACATCTGAAAGTGGTTCTTGTGAGAACATTGAATGTTTGAGCTCAATTCTGTCTACCTACTCTTTCTCTCTGCTTGGTAACTCATCAGGTTTTGTTTCCCCTGAACTGTCTTGAGAAGCTTCTGCTTGATATCAGACTATAGGGCTGCCTGATTCTGATCTGTGACTTCCAAATTATAAGAATAAATAACCTTTTATTCTCTGAAATGCTCCTCTAAAATACTTAATTTAACAAAAAACAGATGAATAGAGAACACTTCTGAACTTGGTTCATAGTTGGAGACTAACAACCTGCAGGCTTAGAAAGCCCAGGGAATTATATGCTCTGGTGCTGCTGACGTTAACCACAAGGGGATTCAAACTTCAAAATCTATAGCAGGGTAAATTTTAAGTTGATAATTTTTATAGCCTGCTCTTGGTAGAGAAAAGTTTCCCCACCCCTGATTTAATCTGTCTCTGTGGCAATTTTGGCATAGTCTGTAGGATAACAAGATGATTGAGTCCCTGGAACATCAGGTGTGGGTGGTTGCTGAGGCTCCTCTAATTATTTCCTTGATGCTTCTGGAAATGGTGGTTAGTTTTTATGTTGGAATCTGGAATTACACACTTGTGTTTTGGACTTTTGTCAATCTGAGTAAATCTTTCCCTCAAACTGGGTTTGTTGTGACAGCGAAAGTACTGCTTTTAGATGGAAGCTTCAGATCTTGGGGTCAGACAGAAATGGAACTTGAGTTTTCAAGCAATGGAAAAAGGTCTATAGAGAGGCCTCAGGTCTTTGATGAGGTCAGACAAGACTGAACTGGGTTAAGTAGGTCACTAAATTTGTTAACTGATGGGAATCAGAGATACTTTTGGATTCAGAGGATCTAGTAGCCTTCCTTATGGAACTCCATTGAGGATTGATTTACCCAGTGAGAGCAGACTACTTTGAAATGATACTAATAGTTATTTTAAAATGTTTATTTAATTATCATGTTTTGGTGTGAGAGGGCATAAGAACTTTTTGAATATGTGATGGATGCCTGGATCAGACAGAAACTGTATTGGTCCCAATTCTAGTTTACTACTTGGAACTCAGACATAATAATTACTAGAATCTACTACTTTATTAAAAAATGATATTGGGTGAAACTTCATAGAAATAATTTGATGTATTTGTCTGAAATTATTTGAGAAAAAGAGCTCAAAGACCCCACAGGATCAATTGATTTAACTTTAACCATATATGCTTCTTAAAAAACTGAATTTCATAATAAGAATAAAAGTTTATGTAAGTTGAGCCCTTAAATCACTTTTTACCTGGTTAACATTTTTAAGATTCAAACAGTAATGCAAAGTAGCTTAGTTGAAGATTCTTTTGTCTGTCTAAATGTTAGGGTCTTGCCTGAATTTCAATTAAAAACTATAGATTGGATTGGGAAGCTGTATGGTTTTGTCACTTTGAGACCTATCTTTAGTGAAGAAAACTGACATCTGTTGACTAAGTCCCATCTATGAGTCTGTCTTCTTGTCTACACCTTGCAGAGAGAAATGTAAATCTCTGGAAGGTTTTAAACGTGAAGATAATTTATGTGTGTATAGCCAACCCAGCTGTGACAATCTTTTTTTTTTAAGATTTATTTATTTTTTATTGGAAAGGCAGATATACAGAGAGGAGAGACAAAGAGAAAGATCTTCCGTCCTATGGTTTACTCCCCAAGTGGCCACAACGGCTGGAGCTGAGCCAATTCGAAGCCAGGAGCCAGGAGCTTCCTGCAGGTCTCCCACATGGATGCAGGGCCCCAAAGCTTTGGACCATATTCGACTGCTTTCCCAGGCCACAAGCAGGGAGCTGAATGGGAAGCTGGGCTGCTGGGATTAGAATCGACGCCCATATGGGATCCTGGTGCATTCAAGGCGAGGACCTTAAACGCTACTCTGTCGTCCCGGGCCCAGCCTGTGACAATCTTAAATGCTTTCTGCTTTGCCATAGCAGATGGTATGTAGTCCCAAATCCATTTGCAAGGAGCAATATGACTAGCAACTGTAGGACATAGATTCTCTGACTCTATGCTCTAGCTTAACTGAGTAAAATGGTCAAGGACTGAACAAAGTGTGATGACTGGTTTTTGAAGAAAAATGAGCCTTTAGAAATATATAATGGTTTCTAACAAGGTGTGTGCGGACATGTTGTATCTGTTCTGTGAGGTGAGTGATCTATAGACAATTAGCAATTTGAGTCCTCTTTGAAGCTCTGTGTTTGAATAGAGAAGAACTTTAAAAACCCTCCATTTTAGTGTTTTTCAAATATCTTCAACTTAATCAGCATACTTAAGTAATATATTTTGGGGTGATAGTTCCTAAACTCCTTCAGGTGACTAACTTATTCTAAGAATTCAAACCTCAAAAGTTTAAGAATTTAAATGAGTGGGTAAATTTAAATGAGTGGGTAAATTCATAAATGATTCTGTGATAACTTCTGCAGCTTGAACTTTTAAAATCATATTCTAAGGAATTCACAGGCAGATATTTGATCACAAGAAGTAATTTTTTGAATTGTAGCATAGTAATTCCATAGTGTAGGCAGGAAATCTAAGAGAAGTAGTTGAATGGGGAACATTAAAACTTTGTGAAAGAAATTTTCTTAGTAAGCTGGTTAAAATTACAAAGGTATTTTGTGTTTTTCTAGAAATTGAGATTTAGCATCAGAAATAACTACTGAATTAAAATTTTATTCTGCTTAATAAACTGAGATTTTGTGGTAGGATTAACCTGCCTTTAGCAATACATAAAGTTGTATAAGGTCACACAATTACTTAAAAAACTCTGCTCTCTGTTGAAGAACTAAAGTGGTTAGTCTGCAACAAATTTAATTGTTAAACTAATTGGTTGACTGTGTAGGCTGTAGCAATTAGATAGCTTTCTATGCCTTATTTTTGCCTTTTCCTATAAACTTTATCAGGTCATCATTGCTTGAATTCTTAGAATTTGGCTCTGGTTTTGAGAGGTGTTTGGTTCCTGAATCATTTGTTTTATTTTGATGAAGTAAATAAATATTAGTTGGCCTGAACATTTTCCTTTTGACAACTCATGAGGTTCTTCCATAAGTACATAAATATTTTAAATATTTAGTTTCATTTTTTAAGTGAAACTTTGAAGCCTTTGTCAGAAACCACCTAGAAAATAGCACTAATATTTTCTTCGCGCAAGATTTTGGAATATACACATTCTGTGAGCTTTTTGAAGGACTTTCATGTTAATTTTGTACCTTTTAATTCATGTTTTTTAAATGTTTATTTTATTTGTTTGAAAGTTAATTACAGAGAAAAGAGAGACAAAGAGAGCCTTTATCTGTTGGTTCACTTCCAAATGCTCGGTATGATTAGGGTTGGAGCAGGCCAAAGCCAGGAAATAGGAGTTTTTTCTGGTTTTCCTACATGGATGCAGGGGTTCAAGCACTTGCACCTTCCTCTGCTGATTTCCCAAGCACATTGTCAGGAAGCTGGATCAGAACTTCAACAGTCAGGATATATAGGATTTTGGTGTCACAAGTTTTGGCTCCAATGCTGACTACTTTAGTTTATGCTTCTATACAACATTCTATGTATAATTGTAAAATGGGTTAATTTTTGAACAGTTTAAAATAAAATGTAAGCAGCATTAATGCTGTCATTAAGCATATATTAGCTCTATGAACCTTAATTGGAATTCTTTATCTTTAATTCTTTCACTTAAATGAGATAAATCTAGATTCCTAATCATTCAGCATAAAATAATGTTCTTAAAATCATGTAATGATAAGTTTAAGAGAAGGTATAAATGTATATGATTTCTTTGGTAACTAGAAATAAATGTTGATATGACATAATTAATACAGCTTCTGAAATAACACTGTGCCACAGTCTAAATATTTATAGTTATCTTGGCTATTCAGAATTATAAAGCCTCTTAACTGAATGCATGTTAACATGCATTCTACAAGAAATACATAAAATCCACAAGAAGGCATGTTAAATACAGGCTAATAATTATATATTATATGAAAGAGAAGTTTAAAAAAAGGAGATTAGGTAAGGTAAATAAACTAAAAATTCTTTAAAGTAGAAGAGAAGTATTCTATCGCATGTACAGTGTTCAGTCACAGAAGATAGAGGGTTGATGAAAAAGCAGTGGGGGAAAATGGAAGGTGTTCGTTTGTTTGTTAGAACTGGATTTAAAGAACTGCAGAATATTTCACCAAGCAGAGATAAGAAATAATTAACTTCAGTTTGGAGGACTGATATATAATACTTCATTTTCATAAATCAAAGTAGAAGTAAAATAGATAATTCTCAAATTCTGTGCCTTGGTGCCCAGAGGAGCAGATAATGACATCAGAAGAAAGAATTTATCTGTAGGACATGATTTTCAAAATAGAGAAGTTTAAACACTTAAAAAAATTATCCCATTATATAGAAAATGTAAAGAAGACTTTGGGTGGGCTCATATCTATATGTACCTATAGATAATCTTTGATATTACAAGGGTAATGATATCAGTTGCCTACAACAAAAGAGTGTTACTATGTAACCTTAAAGATTTTTTTTACTGTTAATACTACTAAAAAAAAAAGCAAAGATTTGTCAAAGATTTGTCAAAATTTCAGAGTAGCTGTAAGTTTAAGAGGTACAGAGCTTGAATTCACAGGGATAGGGGAACCTTAAGCCCAACTTCAATTACTTCATTGTGCTAAAAGCAAACACTTTCCTGTGAGCAACAAAAGAACATGCAGACCTCGCATGCTCCTTGTTTTCCCAGTCATACAAAGTATTGAGGTGGGGATAAACAAGAATTATATATCTATTACGAGTATTCTTCAGGGGCCAACTTAATGGCTCATTGCTACTCTTTCATTTGCAAGTCTAGTCATCCTATATGGGCATTGATTTCTGTCTTGGTTGCTCTACTTCCCATCCAGCTCCATGCTTATGTCTTGGGAAAACAGCAGAGGATGTCCCAAAATGTAGGGATCCTGCATCCATGTGGGAGACATAAAAGAAGGTCCTGGCTTTGACCTGGCTCAGCTCTGGCCATTTCAACCATTGGGGAACAAACCAGTGGGTAGAAATTCTTTCTTTCTGTCTCTCCTTCACATACAGTTTTGTTTGTGGCCTGGGAAAGCAGTCTAGTATGGTTCAAAGCTTTTGGACAAGATAACTTTGCAGCAGTCTAGCATGCAAGTAACACATAGGATGATATTGAATTTTAATTTTGCCAGAAATCAAGTTGTAATATTCCTCTTCTTGGTTACAGATAATTTTTCTGTCTCACATTTATGGAAATGGCCTAGGGGTACTTACATTAATCCAGATAGCATTCTCAAACCAATGTTCCTATTCACTGCAAAACAAGGTACTTTCTAGAAAAGGAAAAGTACCATTAGATAGTGATGACAGTTTCAAACTTAAATTTGAATTTAAAGTTAGGGGAGGCCACCGTGGTTAATATTGCAATTGAGTACCTGTGCTCAATGAGAACTGTCTATCATCCCATCACTCCATGAAAGAAGAACCAGCAATGGGTCTTCCAATAGATATATTTTAATTTGTGTTGGTGTTTTTGCAGGGTAGCAGACGGGAAGGATGGACTAGACTCCATCCCATTTTACCCCTCAAAGTTTTCATACTAAAAAGAAGTATTTTGAATGTCAGATATTTGCTCACAGAAATATTTCCCAATTCAAGGTAGTGTGTTTACCATTACTTGACTCTTTGTGAAGTCTGCTGTCTCTTATGTCATCAAGTAAGAGATAATTCCTTTAATTACAGTCTCATTTAGAATTAAATAGGAAATAAAGAGCAGAGTTAATCATTTTATTTATACACAATTCTGGTCATGCTATGGATGTCTCAACCCACAATGGAACTATATTCCAATAAACCATAAGCACAAAATGAATGTGGGAAACCCAACATACCTCACAGCGTATCAGCACAGTGGTCAAGTTCTCAACTTTATGATTGCATAGATGATTGGAAACTGAAGGTTCACTGCTGTTGTCCAGCACCTCATAAATGTATCACAGCCCTTCATATCACTGCCCAAGAAAAACACCAAATTCTAAGGATAGCTTTTATTGGTTTCAACTCATCATAAAATACAATGTGCTTTAAACCCTCAGAAACAGGGGATTGTTTGTATTTGCCTTAGTCTGCATAGACCCAGTGACATGTCTGTTAAAATATCTGGGTTTCTGTATTGAAATGGTTTAGTTGATTTATATATATATATATAAAATATATATATATATATATAAACATATATATATATATATATATATTCTTTTAACCTAAAAGACCCTTTGGTAATTTGCGTAAATAATTACATTAAAATGCTAAGTTGACAAATGTCCGTAATAATGTAGTGACAATGTTGTAGGAAGTAAAAATATCAAGAACTGTTAGTTTAATATATTAGAGGTATGAGATGAAAATACATACATTATGTGCTCCTAAAATGGCAAAAATAAATGTAGTTAATCATTAACAAGATTGATGTTAATGACTTTAGGTATAACAAAGCAAAGTCAGGGGCTGATGTGGTACAGCAGTTTGATATTGTTTAGGACAGCAGGATCACATGTAAGTACTGACTTGGGTCCTAGCTGCCTCACTTCCAGTGCAGCTCATTGCTACTAATGTGAATTGGAAGGTGGTGTAAGATGCCTGGAGTACTTTGGTCCCTGCCATTCCTGTGGGAAACCCAAATGGAGTTATGGGCTTCTGAAATCAGCCTGGCCCCATCCTGGTTATTGCAGTCATTTGGGGTAAAGAGTAAAGCAAAAGAATAAAGATCTCTTTCTGTACATCTCTGTCATTCTGCCTGTCAAATAAATAAATCTTAAGGAAAAATAAAATGCCATTTCATTCATATCTAAACCATGTCTTTTAGTTTATGGAAACCATTTTATTAAGAAAATTACCTGATTTATTTGCTCTGGCTTTTAACGTGATAGATGGAGTGGGAAACATTGCCATTCTGTCTTTATGTCCCCATTTATTCCAAAGGGAATATTTCATTTGCTTAAATGGAAGATCCTAGATAAATATTTCCAAGTTAACCATTAGTTAACTAGACCCTTTGCCTGAAATATTTCTAAAAATGCATGTGCTAGCACGAAGGAAAGCAGTTGTATCAATATTGTAGTATACCTATTTGGATTTAGAGGCGAATTGTTGTAGATGCCTCAGTGTAATCTATTTTCTTGAGAAAAGGTTTGCCTTTATTTTATGCAGGATGTTTCAATGTAGATATACCTGGCTTTTATAAACATTGGACTTTTTAAAAAATAGTAAACTTATGATCACAATAGAAAACCTCATACCTTCCAAGTAGTAAAAGAGTGAAAATTTTGCTTTGAACACCTTTAAATATATTGAATGGATATTAAATTGGATACAGAAGTGATAAGCTAATCTTACTTCTGTTACTAAGATTTTCTACTTGTAAACTCTTAACTGCCAGGTTTTTTGAAACCTTGTAAAAGGAAAATATAAAAATAGGTATGACATGGTACAAATTATTATATATCAAACTAAGTACATATATTTATGTATATACTAAGGATCTGTGCATCCTTGCTATTTGAGATATTGAATTGAAATTTTGGAGTAGTGGGAAATAAGAGGTTGTCTGTCTATACAAATAATACACTCACTATGGAAAGAGGAAATACATTAACTACCCACAAGTAACTCTAGCATTTGATAGAATAATTAAGTGCTTGGAAATATATAAAAATTTGATGAGGATATGGAGAAGGTAAAGCATCTAGTTTATAGTATCTAGTTTTAAACTTGCTTAAATATGTGAAGGTTGTAGGAGGAAAATATTCCTTAAACTTGTAGACACAGGAGTCCAAACAAGCACAGTGGGAGTAGAAAATGAATATGGGAGACATGACAGAGCAGCAGTGACATCAGATGGGTTGTGGGTGATAATTAAACAAGTGCCTCACGTAGCTAAGTATCTGAGATATTATAAAGAAGGTGGAGCTAAAATGGAGGGAGCATTTGAATATTCATTTTTCAAATCATTTTTCTGTTGAAATTGTAGAATTCCACAGACTTTGCAAGTTAGAAACAATTGGAATTTATTCTGCTGTTGGTTCTAGAGGATGAGAAGTCCAAGATTTGGGAACACATTAAATGAGGGCTTTCTTGCTGCATCACAACATGATAGAAGGCATGACATGGCAAAATAGCAAACATGCATATGCACAGCCATGAGAACCCATTCATGAGGGCTATTCCTGTGATTTGCATCATGTCTTAAAAGTCCCTTGTCTTAATACCATAGCTATAATTTTCAACATTAGTTATAGGGGATACTGAGTCTGTAGCGTTCAAGTGTTGACTTCTCAAAATTCATGTCCTCTTATACTCAGAATAAATTATTCCTTCTTAGTAGCCTAAAGTCTTATCCATCTTATTATAAATTCAGATGTTTCAAGTTTTACTTAAATCAGATATAATTGAGACTGAAAGTATAATTTCTGAGTGTGTGAAATAATAAGAAAAGGTTATCTGTTTCTATAATGGAATGGTGGGGTGTATGTGCCTTCTCATTCCTGGAGAAATGAATGGGCAAGAAGGAAGGGATGTCTGGTCGCAACGAGTCCAAAGGCAAGGAAGTCTTTTTTTTTTTTTTTTAAAGATTTATTTATTTTTATTACAAAGTCAGATATACAGAGAGGAGGAGAGACAGAGAGGAAGATCTTCCGTCCGATAATTGACTCCCCAAGTGAGCCACAATGGCCGGTGCTGCGTCGATCCAAAGCCGGGAACCAGGAACCTCTTCCAGGTCTCCCACATGGGTGCAGTGTCCCAAAGCTTTTGGGCCATCCTCGACTGCTTCCCAGGCCACAAGCAGGGAGCTGGATGGGAAGTGGAGCTGCCGGGATTAGAACCGGCGCCCATATGGGATCCCGGGGCTTTCAAGGCGAGACTTAAGCCGCTAGGCCACATTCCCGGGCCCCAAGGAAGTCTTAAAGCGTGTATATACATTGTCGATATATTGAAAGGTCTCAAAAGTGTATTGGATGAGATTTCCAATCTCCAGAGCCATGATGCCAGTGAAAAAAGAGTACACAAATATGTGGTGTTAATGTAAAATATTTTATTAATTTAAGCATATAATTTATTAATTTTATAGCATAAATGATAATTTACTATGTAATACACAATTGTTATATAAACATTTATTGAATATATTATTTATATACAATATAGCATATAAATAATATAGAAAAACTTCAGGCAAACAGGCATGCTTCCTTTGTTTCTTTTATTAGGAGAATTCTAAAAATTTAAATGAAATGTTTTCTAGGAATCTGTCCTGTGATGCCTATAAACATGAAGCAAATAAAAAATGTTGAGTTCTCTTTCTTATCAACTACTTGGCATGTCTGTAATTGCTGTTAGAAACTAAAAGGCAATGCCCATCCATGGGCAAAAGTGAAATGCTAACTTGGTTTAGACTCAAAATGTGAATTCTGAATAACGTTTTCTTCACTCTATATTCTGAATACACTGTTGGAGTTTTTGACTTTTTGAGGAAAATGTTTCTTGAGATGTGTGTGTGTGTGTGTGTGTGTGTCTGTGTGTGTTTCCATGGTAGGTGTAGGGATGAACATGGGGATACAAGGGCCCTGAACAAATTAAAAGTCAAATTACTTCATTTGGTCTTCTTGAAATGTGATACAGGAAATAAGCGGAATATCTGTTAAAGTATCATATTTGTATAGTGTGCAAATATGTCACATGTTTGATTTAATATTTCCAGTAGTGAAAATAATGTTAATATATTTTCTTAAATCTGTGCTTCAAAATATTACCATTTTAACATAAATCAGTATAAAATATTAGTGGAGTATTTTACATGTATCATCATTGATCTTGTTGATAACTTTATAATTTGTTTTTTGGTGTCCAATAATTAAAGCATATACCTGCATGTGTATATATTTGAAATGTTAATGATTCATAATTTTTACAACTGAAAAACATGCATTTGGAATGTTCACAAATGAAACAAGGAAAAATGGCATTATGTTTCACGAATAGTAGCAACATTCATTAAGCTCTAGGAAGCAATGCTTGTTCATAGACTTTTCATCTATATTCATGTGTGCCATCTATCATTTCTCTCAAGGATAGCTTGAAATAGAAAGGACATGATGAAGCAAAATACTAATATTAAGGAAGGCGCAATTGAATTCAATATGGAATCAGTAATCCTAATTAAATATAAATGTGCAATAGCCCTTTTAGCAAAGGTAATACTGAATTATTCGGTCTGTAAAATATTTATGAGCCTGTATTGATGACAATTTTGTTAATTGCTCAATGATGAAAGATTAGAAATTAATGAATTTAATAAGGCAGCCAATATTCTTCTTCTAAATGTAAATTCAATCATCATCATATTCCATACTTATTGATAGATGTCTAATATGCTCTAAATATAATGACAGCAGGGGTCAAGCTGTATCTATGTTTGTGTTGGGTTCACATGCATATATTCATGTGTGTGTTCTATTACTGCATATATGTCAAACGAGGAGTTACACAATAAATCTTTTTCAGAATATAACATGGCCAACAGCATCTGTTCAAGAAAAAAAATGTGTTTAAGGCACTCACTTCACTGAAGTAGTTGATAGCACTTGAAAAGCTTGGTGCATCCTAATGAGAAAGCTGGTGGAGCAACTCAGATAGATTGCTCAGAAAGGAAAATTTTGTCAGTTATATGTGGCTAAATAACATAGTGAACCTTGCACAAATGTTCATTGCAAAGTCTATGTGTGTGTGTGTGTGTGTTCCGAGATTCAAAAACATGAAATTAAATACTGAAATTAAATTAGTGATTCAAAAAATAATTGAAATAATAATGCATAGAATGCTCTAAGGCTGGAATAAAACCATCTTCCTTTTCTTTCTACCTCTTTTTTGCCATGCTGGGAGATTCTAAAATTAACCTATATAAATAAGCTGGAATTTCACAAATGTGCATTGTGTGCTGAGGTTCTTCCTTTCTCATCTTCAATTCATTACTCAGAGGAAGAGCTCACATCTCCTTTTCCCTTCTTGTTCCCTTCAAAGAAATTAATCTCACCGAAGCCCCCCAAAATGTGTATTTTCTGAATGTGGCTCTTTAATTTACTCACAATAATGAAGAAAAATTAACAGTCCTAATAAAGATCCATGGGTAGATTGGCATGACAGTCATAGATGGATGAAAATGCAAAGACGAAATTAAATGGTTTATTGCTTTGGACCTACAAACCCTTTTACCACAGCAATATAATGACATTGTTAAGTATGATGTGAGTAGGAAGATATAATAATCATTTTTGTATATAGGGCATTATTTGAAACAAAACTCAATAGAATACTTTCTATGGCAAAATTGTGTGTAGGAAACATTGCAGGTTCCATTTCAAATTAATTTGGTAGGCAAGATTCGAAAATTTCATAGAGTTTCACCACAGAAAACTTCTCATGATGTTTTGTAACTGGGAGTAGTAAGGCACCAAATGCTGTATGATCTATTGCTTCTATTAAATACACTTCTTCACTGTCTTTTATAGGTACTTATGCTTTCTTTAATTTGAGCAATGAATGCCCTAAAGGTTAGGGAAGTGTTAAAAAGATTGTAAAGATGAAAACGAAATGAATAAAAGCAGTTATATGTAAGACAAAAAGAATAAAGCTTTTGATTTAGGAGAGTAGTCTTTAAAGACGTGGCTAAAAAAAAATAGTTGGAGACCTGTGAGGTAGTTCTCTGAGGGATTCATTATTAAGTTTGTTCATATAAATATGTGATGCTTGCTTAATGAAGGCAACAATTAAAGTCCACCTGAGCAAAGCAGGTCATCAAACCAGTAAACATCTGTGGCTTAAAAGTATCTATAGTCTTGACAAGGTATAAACACTGTTATTGGTGTTTCATTGAATTCACTTCTATTTCATTAGCTGTTTTTATGGGTTAGGGGTAAGAAAATGACTTACAGTTCTTCCTATTTAAGTAATGGAAATTTTCCTCCAACCTGTAGCATTTCAAACTCAAATATTTGATTTTCAGGAACACATAGCTCATAGGAGATGTCACTTCTCATATTATGATAGTTGTCAAAAAGATGAGGTCAAGAGACTTCAGAAAGTTCGTGGAAGAATAAAAAAATCTATTTATTTTGGTAAAAACAATCTGAATCTATTTAGTTTTCAAGATATACATTTTCAAGAATTTTTTCAAGACACTTTGTAAGTGCTTGCAAGGTTGTGCATTTTTGGTAAGAATGTAAATTGGTACAGATATGAAAATTTAATAATGCCTATTCATCAGTTCGAATTCTGGACATACACCCAAATAATTGCTATTAGTCTGTTGAACAGAATTTGTTCACAACATAGCCATTGCAGCATTACTTATGATATCCAAGAAAAGAATCACTTGAATTTCTCCTCAGTGAATGAGTAATAAAGTGTGATATGTATACACATTGAAATTCACCCAGTTTAATAGAAGAAAGAAATACTGTTATTTTCAACAACATGGATAAACTGCAGGACATTCTGTGTAGTGAAATAAATCAGAATCACCCCCCTCCCAGAAAAAAAACTGCCTCTTGTATTGTGGAACATGAAAAGGTCAAATGTTTAGAAACAAAGAAGTGGGCTCTTGATTACCAGGTTATGGTGTGAGAGCATTCAGAAGATGTTAAACAAAGGGTATACAATTACAATTAAACAGGAAGAAAAAGTTCAGAACATCTGTTGCACAATATGGTTACTGCAGTTGATAACAATACATTGTGTATTTCAGTATTGATGAAGGTAGATTTAAATGTCGTCACAAATAAGAAATATATGATGTATTGGATGTTTTAAGCTTAAAAATTAAGTCATTCCACAGTTTACACCTGCTCACAAAAAATAAGATGAGGCAGTAGCCTTAGCAATGGCTATATTAATTAGAAATTGCAAAGAGGTGCTGGGATAGGCGATCAAGAGGTACTAGGGAGGCAGTTATTGTAGGTTGTTTTAAGGACTTAGGGTTCTCCCCTGGGTATATGGAAAGACAATGAAAAGTTTTGAAGAGTGACATGAACTGGCTTCCATTTAGTGAGTATAATCCTGATGAGGGAATACAGAATAGACTGAAGTTATAAGATACCAGCAGCAAGTCTAATTAGGAAGGTGTTGAAGTTAAACAACAGATGATCATCATGTAGACCAGGGTGGTAGAAATGAAGATAGCATGAAGAGGGCAGTTTCTGAGTGTATTTTCATGTGGAACAGATCTGACAGATTATATGTGAGGTGAAATGGAAACAGAGGAGTCAGAAAGGAAATTTTTTGCCTAAAAAACTAAAAGGATGAGTTTCCACCAGTGGGAAGGACTGTGAGAGGCACATATTATATGTGGGGAATTTTAGGTGTGCCAGGCTTAAGTATTCATTGGCTGCACAATACAGAGGTCAACTGAACATTTAAATACGTCCAAAGGAGGGAAGGAGTTGTCTTGAAAGTAAATGTTTGTGCAATAACTGAAAGAATGAATGTAAGTAAAAAGAGCAAAGGAGCAAGTAGCAAGCCCTGTAACATTTACCACTAAGAGGTCAAGAATGAAGAGAAAGCAGCAAAAGAAAGCGATGGAGAGAATCAGGGATGGCGTGCTCAGTATGCCAGAGGAAGATAGATATGAGGGAGAGGCATATTAAATGCTGCTGTTGCTGCATTAAGTAAAATCAAGACTGTAATGAATCACTGGATTTCACAGTGTTGAAGTAAATGGTGATGTTTGTAAGAATAGTATTGTACAGTGTGTGCCTATTTCGTAGGCCTTGAAATGTTTTGGATGATGACAGGACTTGTAGTAAATTTTAAAATTGGGGTTGGCACAATGATTCTACTGGCTAGTCTGCCTCCAAGTGCCAGCATCTGATATAGGCACTGGTTCCTCTCCCAGCTGCTCAAGTTCCAGTCAAGCTCACTGCTTGTGGCCTGGGAAAGCAGTGGAGGATGGTTCTAGTCCTTGGGGCCCTGCACCCATGTGAGAAACCTGGAAGAAATACCTGGTTGCTGGCTATGGATCAGCTCAACTCCAGCCATTGTAGCCATTTGGGAAGTGAACCACCAGAGGAAGATCTTCCTGTCTATCTCTCCTCTCTGTAAATCTGCCTTTCCAATAAAATTTGAGAAAAATAATAAAATATAAGGTATTAAAAATTAAATTGGAAAACCGTGGAAGTGACTTGAAATTCTTAGAGAATGTCAGAGGTTGGCAAGACTGGAAGAAAGAATAAGTGACTAGACCTTCTAAAGGTGTATGACATGTATCTCAAAGGAGGAACGAGATTTCTTGAGAGTTGAAGTCACAGCAACTGATTTTGTGTGAGAGTATCCATAGTATGATGCTGTGATTCTCAGAATTGGCTTCTAATCAGAATCATCAACAAGTTCTTCTCATTTCCATGGTGTGATAAATCAGCGTCTGAAGTAGCAGCCAGCAGTTCAGGTGATTTTCCTATATAACCAGGATTGAGAACAATCAAATTAAGGTAATAGAGTTAGGATACTGGTCTGTGAAGGCCCTGAGAAATGGAAGGACTTCACTTTTGAAGAAAATCAGAAGGCATGATGAAAAAGACTGGAAAGGGGCACATATACTTTAAAGAAATGAACATGGTAGAGCAAAGGGAAAACTCATTTCTGTGTAAGCAAGAAAGGATTGGGATCTTGAAAACATTTGCTTGTGGATGAAGTTCAAGTGTTCCAAGGATCAAAGTCAAGGCTGAAAATAAAGTTCTGTGAGCTTTGTACATGAAGCACCTTAAGCTACATTTGCTGAATGGCTACTGAGGAAGCTTAAATTTCAGTACTTTATGTACCAACTTCAAATAATTGCCTGTTTCTTGTGGATTGGTGAGAGTGATAATGTATTATTTTCAAAAATACACATTTATGTCCTAATTATGCTGCTTCATCTACACAATTGGAATCTATATTAGCAATTCTTTTTCTAATTTTTTTTTGAAAGTCAGATATACAGAGAAGAGCAGAGACAGACAGAAAGATCTTACATCTGCTGGACAGGAATCGGAGCCCATATGAAATCCCAGTGTGTGCAAGGCAAGGACATTAGCCTATATTAGCAATTCTAAAAAGAAAACACCATATATTTAATTTCCTGATTTTTTTCTAATGAATTGAGATTTTTATTGAAATATTTTTATGATTTATATGATTACAAAGTTAGAAATAGCAGCATTGGTATAGGCTTTTGGCACAGAGATTGATAACCAATGCATGTTGGCATTTCCAGCTTCAGTGCATGTTTCAGTCTCCTTACTCCAACTACTTGCCAATGCAGACCCTGAAAGTTGGCACTGACATTCCAAGCAGTGCATTTTTGCCACCCGTGTGGAAAACCTCAGTAGAGTGCCTGACTTTGTTCTTAATTTTAGCACCAACCTTTGCAGGCATTTGGGAAGTTAAAAAGCAATTGGAACTTTTCTATCCCTTTATCTGTCTATTAACCAAATAAAAAAAAGTTTTGAAAAGAGAAAAATAAGTTCATTATTTATGTTTATCTTGGTTATCAAGCCTCTAAAATATTCTGATTAGATTAAAAAAACAAATAAAGACAATATACTAAGTTTATTGTAAGTAGAACAATACTTATTCAACTTCTTTAAGAACTGGTCAGATTAACTGAATTTTGTTAATTTTGAGCTTCAAACAAAATGTCAATTGGCTATTCTCTTCTTATGTAATAGCGACAAGGTATGCAGTTGCAATGTCTTGGTTATTGGGTCCTTAAAACGTTCTTGTATTTCTAGAATAAATCTCATTTGATCATGGCTAATGGTGTTTTTGATATCCTGCTGGGCTCAACTTGCATGTTAAGTTAACTAGATCCAATGTAGACAGATTCTTATGTTTTTATGTACTATACATGCTCTCACTTGTGTAGACTTAAAAAGCCTGTCTGAAAGTAGAGTAACATTTGCTACAGGCTAGGAACTGGGGAAGGGAGGACAGGTTAGGTGACAGGTTAGGTAACATGTCACAAACATTTAACTGGGTATGAAAACTAGATTCTTGTGTTTGATAGCAAAGTAGAATGATTATAATTCATAAGAGTTATTATAGTTTTACGTTTTAATTTTTATTTTATTTGGAAGCCAGAAAAGTATATGGAGATCTCATGCCTGCAGTTGTACTCTCCAAATGCCTGTAATATCTAGGATTGGTCTACACTGAAACTAGAAGACAGCAACTCTGTGTTTTCCATAGGGATGGCAGGGGCCAAGCTGCTTGAAACATCACATGCTGCCTCTCAGGGTATCCATTTGCAGGAGCAGAGCTGAGGCTTGAACACAGCATTTTCTCTTTTTTGTCATACTATATTATTCCTTATAACATACACATGTGTGTATGCATGTATACACATGTGGCTCATATATACATGTATATGTGTATAATCTATATTTATTGAACTCATTTTAAAAAACTCATTGGAATTTAACCTGCACAGTCCCAGGAGCTTTTAAAAATTTGTCTTGTTTAAGCATGACACATAGTTGGAGTTTGGTGAGTATTTTTTTAAATAAATGAATCAGAGACACAAAGGAAATTCTCACAGATAGGGATGCATGGAGCTATAAACCAGCTTGTCTAGATTGGTTCTAGAGGTATAAACTGCAGAAGCAAGTGTTAGAAGAAAGCATATAAATTGAACAATTACATCATGTATTTGACTGTACTTAGACAAGGTGTATGTTTGCTGTCCTGCTGCGATGGACTTGGTGCACAGAGTTGATAATAACATGCGTGGCCTACTGACTGATGGCCAATAGCCAAAGTTTACTAACAGCATCAGACTTTTAAAAGAAGGTTGTCAGGTACGCATCCAGGGAGGGAGACTTGAGACATTTACATTTCAACAGCAAGAGACAGTCCCCCAATACACAACTTGTTCCTCTAGCAGATGCTTTATGTAAACCTGCAAGCCAGGAGGTGTCCTGTTCATTCATCTCCTTCCAGGGCCTTTCAGAGAAGATTCAACTGGCTCTGTCTACCACGATAGCAAAGATTCTGAATGCCCTTCTACAGGTTTATATCTCAATTGTACAGCCATGTGAAAGAAAAATAGACATATTTTAAGTATGGGAAAATGTGTTTAAAAACTTGAACGTAATTCTAGTAAACTACATGGCTAAGCCAGAATAATACTTATATGCTTACCATGATATGGACACTGAATGTAATATCAGCCAAAGTTACACAACTTGTGTATAGATGAGAGGAGAAAATATAGAGTCTTAAAAATTCTGATGAGCAATTAGCCAGGAACTTTGGTAGTTTGCTTGATGTTTTGTAGCTATGGACCCATATTTTAGAGTGGGAATTGATAAATTAGAATTTGCAGTTGATTAGATTTGCACTTTACTGTATAAATGCACAGATTTTTTTTTTTTTTATTGTTAATTATTTTGCATTATGAAATGCACAGATTTATCAATTCAAAACTATTTGTGGCTAGCCCATTTCTCTTTCAGCTTGGCTAGTGCAAAAGCATTTGAGCTGTGAGTGAAGTACAGTTCTTCACTGCTCACTTAGCATAAATTATTGTTTGTATTGGGAAATTGCTTGAGCAGCTATTTGTGAGGAACTTTAATTTTAGCATCTTTATGGCCTTTTCAAGGATAGTTCATTTGAATGTGTGCATGTGTTAGCTGCTTTTCAAATGTTTTCAATGACTTAGATTGTACTTGTAAATACATTCTATATTTTGAATGCCTTAGTAATTTGGGCTGCATGCCTACTGCAATACATTAAAATTCTTGTAAAAAATCAATTTTCTTGTAATACAGACAACATTTTAGTATTCCAGAAATTTTATGTTATAATCTTGCCAGGATGTATATCTCAGAGTTCAATTTGTATTAATATTGTACTCTGCATACATTTAAAATTTCAGTATAACATTTTCATGATAACTGTTCACATTTAAGTTTTGATGACTGGTACCAAGCTCAGCAGCAAAATTACTATAGTCTGTTCCTTGCAGGCTATTACAAACCATTTTATTATATTTTTGAAATTCTATGCAAATTTTGGGGGGTAGTATAATTTTTATATGTTATCACAGCTTGTCAGTGATTTATAGTAACATTTAAAAGCATACATGCCCACACATATAAGTGTGCTTCAAAACTTTTTGGAAAATATTATGTAAAGATAATTTGAATCCAGAAAATGTGCAGAAATAGAATCCATCTTTGAATATTACTTGTGTTACTTATGCAGATATCAGCACACTATATCAAACAGTACATCTCACATAACCTTACAACTACCTAGTTGTTCCTGCAGAACCTGCCACATGCAGTGTTTGTCTTGCTGTGACTGACTTATTTCACTTAACATGGCATCCTCCAATCGCATCCATTTTGCTATAAATGATAGAAGGAATGAAGTGATATCTCATTGTGGCTTTGATTTGCATATTACTGAGCATGTTTTCATGTATTTCTTAGCCGTTTCTATATCTTCTTTTGAAAACTATTGAAGTCATTTTACCAGTTTTAACTGGGTTTGTTGTTTGTTGCTGTTTTTAAGTTGTCTGATATATTATGAATATTAAGCCTTTGCCAGATATGTAGCTTGCAAATAAATGTTCTCAATCTACTGGCCATCTCATTACTCTTTTGATCATCTCCTCTCCTGTGTAAAAGCCTGTGAGTTTGGTATAATATTATTTCATTGGTTTTAATTTTGTTGCCTATGCTCTAGGGTTCTTATCCAATAAATTATCACATACACAGCTATCTTGGAGTGTTTTCTTACAGTTTATTATAGCAGCTTCTTAGTTTCATGTTTGTAGTTTAGGAGTTTGATCCATCTTGAGTTGATCTCTGTATGTGGTGAGAGATATATGGCTCTAATTTTATTTATCTGCATATATACATCCAATTTTCCAGCATCATTTGTTGAAGACTATCTTAGTTCCAGTGGTCTGAGCACTTTTATAAAAAAAAAATCAGTTGGCTCTATTCAGATGGATTAATTTCTGGGTTGAAAATTCTATTCACTGATGCATCTGACAGTTTCTGTGCCAGAACCATACTTTTTAAATTACTACAGCTTTATAGTGTGCTTTGAACTCCACTGTTCTGATGCCTCCAGATTTAATTTTTGTCTGTGTGTGCTAAAGATCTCTTTGACAATTCTGGATCTTTAGTGACTGAATATAAATGTTAGAATTGATTTTCCTAAGTCTATAAATAATGTTGTTGGTATTTGACAGAAATTGTATTGAATCTAGATTGTTTTAGGTAATATAGATATTTTAATGATGTAGAGTTTTCTAATTCATTATCAAGGAATGTATTTTCATTTTTGTGTTTTTGAGGATCGCTTTCATCAATGTTTCATAATCTTCATTATAGAGAGTTTCACTTTTTGTATTACATTTAGTCATAAACATTTGATTTTGTGTGTATGTGTGGTTGTGTGAATGAAGATTTCTTTTTTGCCTTTCTGATAATTCATCATTAGCATGCAAAGGAGTGTATTGATATTTTAATCTGCAACTTTACTGAATTGATTTATTAATTCTAGCATTTTAGTGGTATGTTTAGGTATTTTGACATGCAACATCTACAAATGTGCAATTTGATTATTCTTATCCAGTTTTGAATCCTTTATTTCTTTTTCCTTCCTTGTTGTTTTTGCTAAAACTTTCAGTACTATATTACATAGCAGTGATGAAAGTGGAGAATTTTATCTCATTTTTTGATATTTTCTAGTTTATTAACATGTAGTATTTTCAGGCTTTTCATTGGTGTTAGTTATAATGTTTTCATTTTTAACTTTAATTTAAAAAATGTTTTCCCTTACTTTATTTGTTAGTTGACTAGAGGTTTATCTGTTTTGTCAGTCTGTCCCCCAAAATACCTTTTGCTTGTTGATATTTTGAGGGTTTTTGTTTGTTTTGTTTTATTTATTTCTTCTTTCATCCTTATTTGTTTTTTGTTCCTGCTGGTTTGGAGTTTGGTTGCTTTTGATACTGGATTTGATATGTAGTGTTTGCATTCTCATTGATTTTAAAAAAGTTCAACTTCCTTTTTACTTTTCCAATGATAAATCAATAATTCAATTTTACATTTAATTTTCATGTTTTTATGAATATTCTATTGTTTTTGTTGATTTCTAGTTTCATTCCTTTGTGGTTTGAAAAGATACATTATTTTCCTTCTATTGAAACTTGACACCTTTACATTCTTTAGGATTTTTCTCTTGTCCTCAACTTTTGATGTTTTGAATACATTATACCTTGGTGAAGACCTTTTGTAGCTGAATTTGCTTGGGGTTCTTGGACCTTCTGGAGTCTGGATGTCCATGTCTGTTTCAAGACCTGTGAAATTTCCAAATTTTTTTGGCATACCTTTTTCCTTCTCTTATGCTTCAGTAATATCTATACCAGAAATAATTGGTCTACAATTTACATAAGTTTTCTTCATTTGTTTAAATTTTGTCTTTATTTTTCTGTGGCTTATTTCAGAAGTCTTCAAGGTCACAATTTTTTTTTCTTGGTCTATATGGCTATTCATAGTCTTGATCATTTATTACTTTCACTGATTGAAGATCCCTTTTTAAAAAAATAGTTGTTTTTATTGGAAAGGCAGATTTACGGAGAAAGACAGAGAGAAAGATCTTCCATCTGCTGGCTCACTCCCAAAATGGTCACAATGCAGGAGGTGAGCCAATCTGAAGCCAGGTGCTAGAAGCTTCTTCTGAGTCTAGCATGTGGGTGCAGGGGCCAAAGGACTTTCCCTGGCCACAATCAGGGAGCCAGATGGAAGTATAACAGCCGGAACGTGTACTTGTGCTTATTTGGGATGATGGTGCTTGCAGGTAAGGAGTGGCTTGTTGAGCCACTGCGTTAGCCCCAGTTGAAGATTTCTATTTGGTTTTTAATGATTTCTGCTTCCCTAGTAAAATTTTCATTTCTGTCATTCATTGATTTTCTCACTTCCTTAATCTTTCTGTTTTCTCTTACATTGTACTGAGTTCCTTACAATTATTTTTTAATTATGTTTAAATTAAAATTTATAGATTTGATTTGATAGATTTTATAGAACACAAAACTTTAAGCTCTAATTCTGGAGGACTGGTCTTTTGGATACATCATATGATCTTGCTTGTTCACTCCTACATTAATTCTACAAGTCAGTTCACCAAGTTGATTCCAGTAGGATTAAGGAAATGGCACTAACTGTTGTAGTGGGACTGTTTCACAGACCTCCTAGGGTAGGAGTGGATTTTTTATGAACTGCTGCTAGCCTCCAGAAGCAAAGGGAACTCCCAGCTCACTTAGAATGAGCCAGCATAGCCCAGGACTAATACTCAAAAAAACCCTCCCACAGTTATATGATGTGGAATTGTCCCATGCTGTACCAGTTGCCCTGACCTTGATACCAATTACTTAGGATAACAGCAGAACACAGATTGACTATATAACGAGTGTCTAGTACGCAGCAGAGGTAGAGGAGGGGAGGTTAGACAATGTGGCTTCCCTCTCAGAACCAAGCTGTGATTCAGAACTCAGTCACCTTTTTAGGATGCGATGAAATTCAGTAGCTGACTGGCATTCTGTTTTAGCTAAAGCTGCAGTGATAGTACACAGCAATTTATTTCTACCTTGTCTGGAGAAGATGTTGACTCTTAGCCTGCAACTGAATAACACTGTGCAGCCTACCATAACAGCAGGCAGCAGCTGTCAAGCCTTCTCTTGCCCCATGGTGTTTTTGTTTTTTCACTACTCCACTGAAAAATTTCTCTACTGGAGACATGATTTTTTGTTCTTTTCGTTAACTTAGGCAACTGATGGTAATGTGACTACACCCTGTTCAGATGTTTTAGATCTTGCTCCAAAGCTCCTGTCTTCCCTACCTTTAGTGCTGATCATTCAGATACTTATTTATTCATTCAAAAACATTTTATTTTTAAGATTTATTTATTTTTATTGGAAAGGCAGATTTACAGAGAGGAGAGACAGAGAGAAAGACTTTCCATTTGTTGGTTCACTCCCCAAGTGACCTTGAAGGCTGAAATTGACCAATCTGAAGCTGGAAGCAGGAGCTTTTTCTGGGTCTCCCACATGGGCGCAAGGTCCCAAGACTTTGGGCCATTCTTTACTGCTTTCCCAGACCACAAGCAGGGAGCTGGTTGGGAAGTGGAGTAGCAATCGGAACAAACTGGCACGCATTTGGGATGCCGGCACATTCAAGGCAAAGATTTAGCCACTGGGGCCCATTCACACACATTTTCACAAAGTGTTTTAGAGACTGAGTTAGCTGGGTAGAAATAATTGGGATTGATGAACCAGGGGCAAAAATAGGATTGACCATAATGAACCTAAAATTTCCCTTTGGCCCTTTACAGTAGTTAATAGATGACTGCCAAGATCAGAGACATGGAAATTTTGGACAAGTCCAATTTAGGTATTATTACCTTTAGGATATTAAGGTGGAGAAATGTGTGAAACATTTGAAAATAGAAAGCCTGCAGCACAGAAAAATTATATCTACAGATTTTTGATTAAGGAATAAAGTGGATGTTATATTATACTTAAATCTCAGTGGGAAAATGAATTCACTCATGGTAAAAGTTTAGATTAAGAGAGCTGAAGACAAATCATCATAGTTGTGCTTTGATATTGCCAAGAAATTCTTCATGCAGCTCACCACTTCAACCTCTACTGGATTGAGACTGGAGAATTTTAATCTAAATATAGAGAAGAAGTGAAACCCTGGCCATGTGTTGCTTGAGTTCTGATTTATTTTAGTTATAGTGTACTGCCAGTTGCATTACTTGGCATAAACAGAAGAAAACTCTGCTACTATATGAGTATTTTCTAGTTAATTTGTTGAGGATGCACTAGGCCTAGTTCCATTTTTTGGAACATCTTGAGGACAATCACACGTGTATCTTCACGTGTGTGATCTGTACACAGAACCAGTTTCTGAGAAGGAGGGTCGTGGTCTTAGACTTCCTGAGCTTGTAGGTTTGTGAATGCTCTAGTTCTTTGTAAAATAACTTATGTGATGACAATCTTGGTATCATTCCATTCTAACGAATCTGCCACCATCTATTCCCTGTGTAGCAACTTGGCTCCTCACCTTTCAGTTTGTCTTTGATAACCCAAACCCTTGTGCAAGCTCAGCTATTTATCATTTTTACAATACTGGATACCTGATCTCTTAAACCCTAGAATTTGTTTTATCTTTACCTCAATGCCTTATTCAAACTACTTGAAATTATGTATCTACACATTTGTTCCTATGACTCATAAAAGTATTTTAGAGTATCTTACGAGACCCAAAACCACTTCCATCTTATATACCTAGTAAAGGAAATCCTCATTAGGTAATTTTATTGATGCCATTTTTCTTTGTAACTTAAAAAGAATTTTTCTCACTCTCACTTTTATTGCTTAGCCCATTGTGATGGCCCTTTATTATTAAGTAAGTTTCCAGGAAAAATATATGTAATTAGAAGTATGATGAAAAAACAGTACACATAGCAGTTATTTTCTCAATAGTTAAATTTATGGTTACATAAATTATAATTGTTATATTCTTGATTTTAAAATGTCTTTTTTAGACAAAGACTGGCTACCCTCAACTTTATTCCACTGTTAACCATTTAAGAAATAAGGTAAATGAAAAAAAATGTTGAAAGAAAAAAAAGACATTCCAAACCCACATTTTTATGCAGTTAAAGTTCTTGTTTATATAATTCCTTTCATTTTTATATAATTTGCAATATGAAACCCAAGCTAAAATCAAAGTCATATATGTATTAAGAATCTATGGCATTTATTTTTATATGACATTCTAGCTTAATAAAATTTTCATAAAAGCGCAATGTAAGTTAGGTTATGACTGTGTTCCAAGGGTATGTAAATATCATTTACATGTTTTGCAAGGAACAGATTGTGCAGCTCTTCTGAAGGCAATAATACTAAGCAAAATCCTTTAATAAATATCACCTCCAGCTAGTGAAGTAAGTCAGATCTCTTGCAGGTATTTTTGTCAAATGTCTTATCTTTAAATTGCTCTTCTTACAGGAAAAATGTATTTCAATTCTGTTTTCCTTATTACCTACAAATGTTATTATGAGAAAATACATTTCCAGTGAGTGGAGTTTTAACTGAATTTTCTATCAAAACACATTTTCCACAAGTAATATAAACATATGTGTATATGTTCAAGTGTGTCTTTTTGAAAAATAGCTTATAGTTGATTGAATTTCACAGCAAGATTTCCATCTGTTATCTTAATATCAAGAATGTGTTAGTCTTTGAAAATACTGCTTGATTTTAAAACCATGAAGAGTTTTATAAGAACTTAAGAGGCTTACAGTCAATTGTGTTTTAAAATAATCTGAGTAAGATAATTTTGTTTTGCTTTTTCCTGAATATTTGTGAAGATATAAGAAAGTTTAATATTAAATTTAAGCTCAGCAGGGCCTGAGCGGCTCAACCCCTGGGCAGCCATGTGGCCCAGAGGGCTCAGGTCCCCCGCCACGATTCCAGCCTAACACAGCCAAGCTTACCACCACGTACGTACGTACATGGGGTGAGTGGCTCTTGGGCGGCTTCCTGATTTGCCGGGGTCCTGGTTTGATGGCCCTCTTTTGGGAGTGGGGGGGTTGTCCCGGGACTCTGAGAAGTGGATCTGGAATGCCTAAGAGCGCCATGCGGCTGGGGCTGGGGCAGGAGCTAGGAGGATCCGGGCAGGGCTTGAGAGGCTCAACCCCCGGGCAGCCATGTGGCCCAGAGGGCTCAGGTTCCCCGCCACGATTCCAGCCTAACACAGCCAAGCTTTCCACCACGTACGTACATACATGGGGTGAGCGGCTCTCGGGCAGCCAGTGCGCCATTTGGTGCCAGGCTGTGCCTGCTGGCCTCCCGGCCAGGAAGTTTTGGAATTTGTTTTCTTTGATGTGCTACATGAGTCGCTCCATCCTGAACCCACAGTACTCTGAGAATGTGTATTAGTCCTTAAGATTCTCAATGGCAGTTAATCTTCCTCTGAAGAACCTGTAGTCACTTTATAGTGCAGATTGCCAACACCAGTTTATTCAAAAGGCAAAATTCCGGGCTTGTCCAGCAGGATACCCCATTACCTGATAGGATGAGGGATCAGCAGAGGGGTCACAGAAGGCAGGACTATGACATTGACTGGCATTCGAGAACCATACTCGAGGCTAGAATGTGTCAGGTATGCGTGGACCAATCCCCTGAAAACTCTGACCCCACTGGATGGTTTAGAAGGGCCGGTGGAGTCTATGCAGGAGGCATGACAGTCTATGGGGCACTCTGGGCTGACCCAGAGCTACCTCTGGCATACTTAACACTGGCTGGGAACAGGCCTGGTTGGGGAGCTTGGGGGAGGCCTTGGCTGGGTGGAGCTTACCACTAAGGGGCGCAGGAACTGAAAGGGGGCTGAGTTCTGGTCGGGTCACAGTTGTAATCCCTTGGCACAAATATGGATTCGGACTTGACGCACCGTGCCGGATTAGACCGCAACACAGTTTGGTGCTCTGGAGGACCAGGGTAGATGTGGGACGGGCTCGGCTAGGTTTCAACCCCAACTGAGCCATATATGAGATATATGTGGGTATGGACGAGCCATGGCTGGGCTGAAACTCTCAACAGCAGGAACCAGAATGGATTGAAGAGCGGTGCAGGCCAAAGGACCTGCTGGTATGCGTGAAGCCTGACACCAGGAAGGGGTCAGATGGAGGAATCTAAACAGTTCCTCTGACAGGACACTGACCCTACAAATAAACGCAGGAAGCATGGAGGTAAACAACCCAGAAGAGGCTTTGGAAAGTGACCCACTGGCATACATTTTGCTCGGGTTGGGGCAGACCAGGCTGAGTCAGTTCACGTCATCCACTGGCAAGCCCGAGTGCTGGAACTGTGTGGGGGCCTGGCCAGGTTTGGTTGTGATAAAAAAACAGTACAAAACACAAAATGCCAAGGCTAAATGGCCTGTGCCAGTAGGGAATGCAGCACCAAACCAGCACACCTCCCACTGGTTTAGGTGAGGGATGAGTGTGTGATGGGCAGAGCCGGGGAGAGCTGCGATACTCATTGGTTCCAATGGAGGTCGGGGCTCAGAATAGATCTAACTCAGGGGTTACAACCACCAGCTGATCAGAGTGATGGACTGTGGCGGGCACTGTGCTTACTAGTAGTACATGTAGGAGCCTGGACTGGGAACGCCTCAAAGTTTCTTTGGGGATTCCCCTGAACAAAATGGAGGAATCAAAACATTAACCAAGAAACGATGGAAGATGGAGTAGATCAATCAACCACCTCAGCTATATGCTTGCAGCAGAAAACTGGACAAGGGGAAACTCTAAGATAGACTATGTCAATCTGTGGACTGCACCAGCCTCATTCTACCTGGACTGTTGCTGATGATATGTTGGAGCTTCTAATTGATCGAGGTGACGCTCTGCTGGCTCTGCCTTCAAACCTGAGAGGGCCTCCCTAAGAGGCCGTTGAACTTGACTGGACGTGGGATGCTGGACTCTGTATGGTGTGAGCTTGTAATTAGGGAATCCCAACGGAACTTGAGCTGTGGTTATGCATAATGGTGAAGGAATTCACCATGGGGGAAGGGTTTGGGGTGAAGGGGGGGGAATCCCAGTACCTATGAAATTGTGTCATGTAATACAATGTAATTAATGAATTTTAAAAAGTAATAAAAAAATAAATTTAAGCTCATATACTTGTAAGTTTGATATTTATAATGATATCTGACAATGTTTGACAGATTAAAGTATCTGTTTATGTGTCACTCTGAAGAGAAAGAGAATAGACCCAGTAAAAGATACGTTAGCAGGAGCGTCAGGATAGCTAAAGTTTATTCCTAGCTTGTGTGCTATTTTTTAATTATAAACTAGGTGTCACAATTTCTTCTCTTAAATTTTTTAATAAATGTTTTTACAATGGGAATTTTATTTATTCTGTTTGAGTTTATGGATAATGCAAAACTGTGTAAGTAAGAACTTGTTGGATTTATTCCTGTTGTTTTAGTCAGATACTGGCTTGATGCTGTCATTGTTCTGTTTTGTACTTTATTTTTCCATTAGTGTTCCCAGCTGGCTCTGTGAGTCATTATTAATACAGTGAACTGCAACCCTGAGTTGAACAATAGTCACAAGGAGGGTGATTTTATCAAACAGTTGAATGCCTATCAACATTTGGTATTCTGTGATAAAGTTCCATCATACAAGTGTAAGGTTTACATCTTGTATCATTCATGACATTCAGTATTTATGCAGCAGTTAAAAGTATGGCATTATTCTTTTGAAAATTTATTTAGTATTATTATTGGAAAAGCAGATTTATAGAGAGGAGAGACAGAGCAAGCTTTTCCATCTGCTAGTTTACTTCCCAAATGACCACAACAACAGGAGCTAAGCTCATCTGAAATCAGAAGACAAGAGCTTCTTCTGGGTCTTCCATGCTAATGGACTCACAGCTTTGGGCCATCTTTTATTGCTTTCCCATGCCCAAAGAAGGGAGCTAAATGGGTAGTGAAACAGGCAGGAGATGAACTGCCATCCATGTGAGATGCTGGCATTTGCAGGTAGAGAATTTGCCTGCTGAGCCACAGTGCTAGCTCCTCTACTCAAGCTTTTATGATCAACTCTCTTGTGTTAAACTTTCCTTCCAAGAAATTGCTTAATGAAACTAGACTCACCAGGAAGACCCACTTTCCAAATACCAAAGTTAGATTGTTTCCTTTTGTTTTTCTTATCTCCAGAGATTTATGTCTTTGGAGTTCTGCATGAGTTCAAAAGTCCTATCCTGTTCAATTTTTTTACCAGGTTGCTAGCGTTTTTTAAAAATAATTCTTTGAAACACGGAATGACAACAGAGCATGTGAGGAAGATGGGGAGATCTTCCACTTATATTTCACTACTGAAATGTTCACAAAAGCCATGGGTAAACTGGACCAAATCCAGGAGCCAGGAACTCTATCCTAGGCTCTCAAGTGAGTGGCAGGAATCCAGGTTCTTGTGCTGATTCACTCTCAAGCTCATTACTAAAAGTCCGGATCAGAAACCAGTAGAACAGCTCAAACAGGCATGCAGTTATGTGATGAAGGCATTCCAAACAGTGATTTAATCTGCTGATGCATACCTGCCCTTTTGCTAATATTTTTGAATCCATTTTTCTGAGATATCTTGGCATATAGTTCTCTTGTTTTGTAGTGTCTTTTGCCTCACTTTGGTATGAAAGCTAATTCTAGCCTCATAAAGTAGATGAAAACTGTACAGACCTTTTCAAAACTTTATAATTAGAGTTTAGGAAGAATTCATGTCAGTTTTTTCTATAAATATATGGTAAAATTCACTTACAACTTATTGGCTTTTTAATATTGGATCTTCCTTTTTTTTGCCCTGACATCCAGTTTCTTTTATTATTATTTCTCATGAGTCAGTCTTAGCAGACTTTTTATTTCTTGGAATTTATTCATTTCTCCATAATATCCAATGTCTTGGCTTCTTATGATTCTTGTACTTCAATATTGTTAGTTATGTTAGCTTTTCTTTATTTCTGATATTATTTATTTGAATTATCTATTTTTTCTGTTAGTATAGCTAAGTGCCAATATTGTGTAGCATCTCACAAAAGAAATTGTTGGTTTTAGTTATTTTTTCCTATTTGTACTCCTTTTATCATTTACTTCTATCCTCATCTCAGTCATTTCTTTTGCTAACTTTGGGCCTTGTTTTCTGTTTTTCTATTTTCATAAACTATAATTACAGCAGTAATATAGATTGATTACAAATTAGTTTCTCTCACACACAAAAAAATTTTTGCAATTTTATTCTCATCAAGTTATGCCAAAATTTAAGCTTTTTCTATTAATAAATTTTTACTGTTTTTCTTGTTACTTTTGAAGTTGTTTTTCAGTTGATGTAGACACCATGACTACACTGTTCTATTATTAGACACTTGTCTATATGTTTTCCTTATAGCAGTGGGTTTTATAATTGCATATGCTTTCCTGAAGCTGTCTAGTATGCTTTTCTTTTAGCATTTAGAGTTCCATTTGGGGAGGTGTTATATGTAGCAACTAGACGCCTTCTAATGCATCAGAGTACTTGAGTTTGACCCAGAAGTGGCTGCTTCATTGCAGCTTTTGCTGATAAAACCTCCTGGAGTATTGGCATTGGCTGACGTGTGTCCCTGCTTAGATGCAGTCTTGGCTTCCATCTTTTGGACAGGCCTAGTTCCAGTAACCAGTGGCATTTAGGAAGTGGAATGGCAACTTTCTTTCCATCCTTGTCTCCAATATTTTTTTCAAAAATTTCTGCTAGTATACTTGTAGTAAAGATGTAGAAGCAATCAACTCCTTCATTGTTTTTGTTTCAGTGAGAAAGTTTAATTTATTACTGAAAACAGTTTTGAAGGATATAGTATTTTTTTTTTTTGGTTAGAACTTTAAAAGAGCTTTTGATATCTTACAACATTTCTTCTGGCTTGTAAGATGTCTGCTGATATGTTTCCTGGTTTTATTTTCATTTTGTTAACAATATTGGGAATTGAGAGTCACACTTTGGAAATAGAAGTCCTATCTACACACACTTTGGCTCCCTACCCCACACTTTTTTAAGACATTTATTTTTTTTGGAAAGGCAGGTCAGATTTATGGAGAGAAGAAGATATAGAGAGAAAGATCTTCCATCTACTGATTCACACCCCAAATAGCCACTATGGGTGGTGCTAGGCCAATCTGAAGCCAGGGGACAGGAACTTCCTGCCTCTCAAGATGTGGGCCATCTTCTACTGCTTTCACAGGCCAAAAGTAGGAGCTGGGAAGTAGAGCAGCTTGGACATGACATGCACACGTATGGGATCCTGGCAGTTGCAAGTTGAGGATTTAGCCATTAAGCCATCATGTCAGGTCCCCTACCCCACAGTTTATGTGGTTACAGTAAGATTCCCTACATATGTATCAGTCAGCACCATGGTTTCCTACAAGTTATTTAGATTTTTGTCATATGCTGTTTTGATCTTTTTATGTCTCTGACTGGAAATTTCAAATTATATCTTTTCTAATTCCTTGATTCTTCTACTTAATCAAATATGCTATTGAAACTGTCAGTATTTTTCACTGCAAATAGTGTATTTTCGGCCTGCAGAATTTCAAGTTTTTGTTTTCTGTGGTTATTGTTCATTTGTTTATTTTTACTGTTGTTAATTTTGCTTTTTATTCTCATAGGAGTGTCATTTTGTTCATGTGTTATTTTCCTGAGTTTCCTGAGTTCATTTGTTTGTCTATTTGTGTTCTCATATAATTACCTATATATCTTTAAAATGTTTATTTTAAATTTTCTGCCTGAATATTCATAGATCTCCTTTTCTTCATGGTTGGCTAACAAAGGTTTATCTTGTCATTTCCTTGAGCCATGTTTCTCTAAACTATTACATTGCTTTTTTTTTTAATTAGGTATCTTCAAATTTTAAGAAATAGCCAAATCTCCCTATCTTTATTATTTATATAAAACAGAGAATTACCTTTATTGTTCAGCCTGGTTATAAATACTAGGAGCTTCTTCAAACGTTTCTACAGATTTCTCTTTTATCCTTCTTCTGTACCCATGCCCCCACTTTTTTTTCTTTGTTAAAAATTGTGTTGTCGCTCTTTCGGGTATCTTACTCTGTTGCTTTTGAAATGTCACAAAGCAGTGTAGGCTATTAGGCCTTTACCCTTTTCTTTTGCTGGTAGTTGTCATCATCAGTCTATTCCTCTCCTATCAGTAAGGGAGAGACTGATCCTTAGTGCAGGGTAATGAGAGGCTGGTGGGAATTTCATGCTCCTTGTCTTTTGAAGGAGGTGCAATGTGTTTTTTGTGTGTTCCCCTGTATCTGATTAATATCATGTTATAGGCAGCCAAGCTGAGGTGGTTCTCTCAGTACTCTGAGTTCAGTGAGGCAGAAATGGGTGCCTTGGACCATGCATTTGAAGACCAAGATGCTATACTCATATTTTGCTCTTTTTCCCTGTGAGAAAATGTGGATTGAAGCAAATCTATCCGTGCTGAGCTACATGAGCTTAGGGTAGAGTCTCCTCTGGAGTAAGTGCAGTCATTCTTCTCACTCACTTCAATGTGGCTGTTTTTGATTTTACTGAAACATTTAACCTTGTGTTAGTGTTAGAAATTTTTGCTGGGCCTGGCGTGGTTGCCTAGTGGCCAAAGTCCTCAACTTGCATGCACCAGAATCCCATATGGGCACTGGTTCTAATCCCAGCAGCCCTGATTCCATTCAAGCTCCCTGCATGTGGCCTGGGAGGCAGTCGAGGACTGACTCAAAGCCACGGGACCCTGCACCCGCGTGGGAGACCCGAAGAGGCTCTGGGCTCTTGGCTTTGGATCAGCGCAGCTCCAACCATTGTGGCTGCTTAGGGAGTGAATCATCAGATGGAAGATCTTTCTCTCTCTCTCTCCTCCTCTCTGTGTAGCTGATTTTACAATAAAAATAAATAAATATTTTTTATAATTTTGCTAAGCTAGTATTTCTTTTGGAGAATGAATACTGAGACTTTATATTCTGCCATGTGAGTGTCATCACTCAAAAAAATCTAACTCTGCAGATTAAAGAAACAATGTGGAACACAGTTAAGTTATATTTTCGGTGTCCATCACTTAATTAAAAGTGACCAGATATGATAATAAAACAGAAAAGGGAACAGTGATAGAAATCTAATCAATAAAACAGATGTCAGCGATAATAAATGCAATAGTGAAGGGCATTAGGACATATTGTCAATACATCCAGTGTTTTAAGGGACAGCATGAACAGAATAAGGAGAAAATAGAAGAAACGTCTGAAGTAAACAAATGACATTTCCAGGATGAGAAGTATGTGAAATAAACCCAATATAGAGGATTAATAGAATACTAAACATTTAAGAAGAAATATTCACTTTAGTGAGCCTAAAAACATAGCCATTAAAACTATCCACAGTAAAACAGAAAGGAAAGATGGGAACTAAAAAGCCAGAAGCATAGTGACCTGTGTAAAAATGACAAGTGATTTAGTAGGTAGGCAAATATAGTCCCGGAATGTAGGGGCTGGCAGAAAATAATTCAGGGAAATATTTAGAAATTCCTATATTTGATGCAAGAATCTTAAGTACTAATTAAATTAAAATGAGAAACCCACTAAGATGCATGTTATCAAGTTGTTAAAAGAAGACTTAAAAGTGGAATATAAAATAAGTCATCAAAATAAACCTAAACTTTTTAAATAGCTGAGAGATTTCACTACTGCTCATGCACTGCACTATACAAAATGTTAATGGGATTTCTACAGAAGAAAGAATATTTTATTATCCAAAAATGAGATCGACACAAAATATGCATAATACCAGAAATGCTCACTAAATAGGTTAATGCAGTATATCTTGTCTTATTAAAATGTTCAAAGATAATTGATTCTTTACAGCAGTAATATCTACAATGTTTTGTTGTTTAATACCCAAAACAAAGAAAACACAAAAATAAAGCTTGTAACAGCAAAAGTGTAACAGCGATAAAGAACCTCAACTGTTGTAAGGTTTTTACGCTGTTTTGAAAGAGATCATAGTATTGAATGGGGAATCATGATAAGTTAAATCGTGCATGTTTTATGTTCAAGAGCAATTCCCTACCTACCATAAAAAAAGTTAAGAAGACGATAGAATGGGTCCGGGGCAGTGGCCTAGCAGGTAAATTCCTTACCTTGAACATGCCAGGATCACATGGGAGACTGGTTCTAATCTCAGCAGCCCCACTTCACATCCAGCTCCCTGCTTGTGGCCTGGAAAAGTAGTCGAGGATGGACGTGCCCAAAGCTTTGGGACCCTGCACCCGTGTAGGAGACCAGGATAAGCTCCTGGCTCCTGGCTTTGGATCGGCACAGCTCCGGCCATTACGGTCACCTGGGGAATGAACCATCGCATGGAAGATCTTCCTCTCTATCTCTCCTTCTCTCTGTATATCTGACTTCCCAATAAAAATAAATAATCTTAAAAAGATTAAGAAGGTGACAGAAGTGAATAAATTTGGTAGTTAAAAGAATGCTAAGGAAATCAGGAGAGGCTGAAAGGAAGGAAGAAAAGTGAATAGGAGTCAGATAGAAAAAATAAAATTTTAATGGAAAATATAAATATGTAATAGGCAAATTTGTGAAAGGAAACAAACACCATCTGAATTGAAGAGAAACTGTGGGGGGAGGGTCTGACTAGACTTCAGACAAGAATTATGAAGTGGTATTGTTTAAGCAAATGTTTGACCATCTATAATGTAGCAATAGAAACCTTACATGAGTAGTCTTCAAAAAGTTCATGGAAAAAAACTGAAAAGATTTATGCATTTTTATTGAAAGGCAGACTTACAGATAGAAGGAGATACAAAAAGAATGATCTATCTGTTGGTTTACACCCCAAATGTTTTTTTTAAAAGATTTGTTTATTTTTATTACAAAGTCAGATATACAGAGAGGAGGAGAGACAGAGAGGAAGATCTTCTGTCCGATGATTCAATCCCCAAGTAACCGCAATGGCTGGTGCTGTGCCGATCCGAAGCCGGGAACCTGGAACCTCTTCCGCGTCTCCTAAAGCTTTGGGCCATCCTCAACTGCTTTCCCAGGCCACAGGTAAGGAGCTGGATGGGAAGTGGAGCTGCCAGGATTAGAACTGGCGCCCATATGGGATCCTGGTAGGTTCAAGGTGAGGACTTTAGCCGCTAGGCCATGCCGGGCCCTCACACCCCAAAAGGTTTTAACAGCTGGAGCTAAGCCAATCCAAAGCTAGGAGCCAGGAGCTTCCTCTGGGTCTCTCACGTGGGTGCAGGGTCCCAAGGCTTTGGGCCATCATTTATTGCTTTCTTGGGTTGCAAGTAGGGAGCTGGATGGGAAGTGGGGCAGCCAGGACAGGAATCAGTGGCCATGTGGGATTCTGGCACAAGCAAGGCACGGATTTCACCACTATGCCATCGTGCCTGGCCCATGGAAAAATCTTTTATGACCAAGACCTAAAAAGACTTTTCCATCAGAGCTTCAGATAAAGCCCCCCTCCCCTTTTAAAAAATTTAATTCTCAGTTCCAGTCTTGTGAAAGTAGACTGATTTCTGCCTTCTTTTCAATGAATTCTTAGATTTGTAGACTTTTCTGTGCAAAGACAGGAAGAATCATAAGAATTGTGGTGAGCCATTGTAACATTTTGCAACTGACTCTCTAAGGGCTCTTTTTCACCAGTTCATTGCACAGTGGTGTGTCTTTATGTGAAAGTCAGTAGACTTCCAAAGAAATACCTGGTTGAAGTTATGCTATTCTTTATTCTCCTGTCTCAACGAATTCTTACATCATGGGAGTGTTTGTAGAGGAAAATTATTGCTCTTTGCTAAATACAAAACTGAAAAACAGCAGTAAGCCTCTTTATAATGGTGCGCTGCCATTGATGGCTTGCACCTGCTTGACAGTGGACAGGGCACGGAACTGGAATTTCTGCACCAGCCTTTCTTTCATCCCGTCCCACCATTCAAGTTAATTGAAGGTGCGAGAAGTGCATCCCCCCCTCCCTCCTGCCTTCTGCACCATTCAGAACAACTGACAGCACGGCCTGACCACTCCTGCATCCTGTAGGTTAATTAACTGTAACTTTGGGGTCTGGTAATTTCCTTCCTGCTTGAAACTGTTTGTATAATGCATGGCTCTCAATGTTATTGGAGGATGAGAGCTTAAAAACCCCTAAAGTGTAGCAGGAGCTGCTGTCACCAAGCTTGGGAAATAAAGTCTACTAACATCCTACACTTGGATCCGGGGTGATCTCTCTCGCACTCCACTACATAGTAGAGCTCAGAGAAGTAGGAACCATAACACTCTCTAAGCCTCAAAACTTTAACTTTAAAATCTGTAGAAGTGAGTAATATTGTACCAGAATACTGTAAATGATGTTAGTTGAATTGGGTTTCATGTTACCATTTTTGTTTGTTATTAATCCCAGCAATAAAGAGCTAAGAATATAATTTTTTAAAATCTCATATCTTCAACCAACCCTCTATCATTCCTGCTTTTCTCTGCCTTTCTTTCTTTTTAAGTAATGTACTGTTTATGTGAATAGTAAAACAGGATGGCCCTTCCACATGCAAGGAATTACATGGAAAGCAGACTTAAATAAATCATAAGATTCTCCCAAGCATACTTAATGTAATGCAATGAAAAATGCAATTGTCAAAGTGCATTCCTAGATGTATATAGGCAGTACTTAAAATATTTTATGATAGTTTTACTGGTCATCACTGGGTTTCATTTTATTCATTTTCTATTTATATTTCGTATGCTCCAAGTCCAATCTGTTCCTATATAAACAATTCTTGTCAAAACAGTTAACATTATTAAGATCAAGGTATAGTTTACCAAGTATTTAAAGTATGTGCTATATACAAGGCACTTCTGACCACAATTGCTATTGAATTCTTCATGTAATCTTAAGAAACAGAATGATGATTTGATGCATCAAACTATTTTTGTGTATCTAATGGATCCTGTAGCTAATGTTAATGTAAGTATGCTCAACATAAGTTAATAGAAAAATAAAACAAATCTGTGGGTCATATTTCAATTATTGTCTTATAAAGGGAGTAGAGAAAGGGACAAAGGAAGTTACCTTTTAAAAATAATGTTTTTTTAGTTGCATGAAAATGTTGGAGTTGGATTTCTTACAAGGGAGATCAGATAAGCACACCTCAAAAATACAGTAATTGGTTACACCTAGATCAAAAGAGAACATAAATTTTCTCATTTTGCTTGTATTTCATATCTCTAAAAATGGTATCATTAAATCAAATCAATGTTAATATTACTATTAGTGGAAAATGAGGACTTTTAAAGTATACAGATGTCTATATTAGCATACAATGACATCTCAAAGTTTATTAAAGTCACTATAACATAACCATATATGACATTAAATACACAAAATTAAATTTATCATAACTTTCATATATGATGTTGCCTGTTTGTATGTTATTTTATGGATAATTAAATCCTCATGTCCAAATGTTACTCCAACCTATTTTGGGGAACAGAACGCATAACATTGACTCCACTTGACCTCCTTGCCAAATGTGCCAAATTCTCCCTTGGTATTTAGTATTCTTTATGTGTAGATACCATAGACATTTAAGTAGATTGAAGTAACTTCAAGGCCAATATCCTATAACTGATTCCCCCTTGGATAAGAGGAACTCATTTGTATGCTTCATGTTACCAAAAAGAATAGCATCCTAAATCCTGGAGTCCACAGATTGTCACATCTGGAACCATCCCTGAATGACAAGATCCCTGAGCTACTGGTCTGCTGTGAGGGAAAGAAATCATGGTTGCTTTAATAAGTAGCAACACTGATATCAGTGTCTGGAGATTCCTTTAGTACTGTGCTCACCCCTGCTCTAAGAGCTCTCCTGTACATTCCTGTTGAGAAATGGATGTTATTCTGCTGTTGGAAAATTTGGGAGATGAAGTACCTTTCCAGGTCACGTTATGCTCACATATTCCCAAGTTGAGTTGTGGCCAATCACATGCTAACAACAGAATTGGGAAATGTTCCATTCTCCCCCCCACGCCCCTTTCTAATTAAGTTCATTGGTTTATAAAAAAAAAAAGGCAATTGTTCACCTTCCAGATGTTTCTTTGTAATCTAAATAGGACACAAGCATATGTTTAGATGCCTTTGATTACCTTCTGCTCACTCATACTGTTAGACTTCTACACACATGCACACACGCTCTCTTGCCCTCCCCCACACTCCCCCAAAATTTATAAGAGAAGCTTTTGATTTACTTTGGAACCTTGGTTCCAGAAACCTGTCCACAATGCTGGGGCTTGGTTTACGGGTAGGTTGGCCAGACTGAAAGCTGATAGTGTCCACTGGGTGGCAGCAGCCACTTAGAACCAAGATCAGCTGTGGAAGACTTATTCTTGCCTACACCAATAATCAGCACACCAGTGTTTGCTTGTTTGTTTTTTGACACCTTGTTGTGTTTTTCATGTATTTTATTTTAATAGGGTATGTATATAAGTTTGTAGAAGGTAGGATAGAGATTGTATATCCTATGTTTCTATGTCAGGACTGAAAACAATTGTTCCTGTCTCAAGAGTTATGTTTTTTAAAGGATATATTATTTATTATAGTTAAATATAAACTTAAACTTTTTTTAAAAAAAGAACACATTTTAATTTATTGGTTTTGAAACATGTAACCTAGTTAATTATTTTTGTACTTTAAAAAAATAATGATAAGGTCACACAGAAGACCATCATTATAATAAGAATACTTAGATTATTCATTTACTGAAGTTTGCACATAGTTAATACGTGACAAATCTCCTTATTATGTCCTAAGTAGAGATTCCCAAGGGCTCTCTGTCCTAATTAGATATTCTGAGAAAGTAGACTTATGTATTGACTCCTGAACAGTGTGACTCCCTGGTTAAAAGATTCCCATTAGGCTGAATGATTCTTGTTTTCAAATATTGCCCCCAGTCATTATTCATATACTTAGTTCCTCATGATCTTGCTCTTAACAATTTTTGAAAGACCTGATGTAACCAGAAAGTACTTTAGGCGTAGATTCATTAAATATGTTTCATGTGATTGTATGCCCTGCTCCAGCTTCTTAGTCAGTGCTTCCTTGGATATTAAGCTAGATTAGAGGAGGCTATCACGAGTCAATTCCTATAACCATTTGCAGAGTTGATACTGTTAGGTAATATTGCCTTTTTGGGTTTAGTGCTGCATTGACCACTATATTGGCAAATGATTATATGTATTAAAGAGAGTGTTGAATTTTTAAAATGGTTTTAGGTATATGTTTCCTCAGAATTAAAAAAAATACAGTGTTGAATAAGCCATGCCACGTGTCTGTCACTTTCCTAATAAGTCAGATTGGAAATGAAATAAAGTGAGACCTAAGGAGACTTTCTAGACACTAAACATCACTTCCAATATCAATTAATTGGATTAAAAAGATAAATTCATAGAATGATCATGTCACTCATCTGCTGAGAATTACTATTTTCCTTATGCCTCATGGATAAAGGTCAAACATCTTTGATTGGTGTTTCATTTCAGTTCAACTCTATGTGTTTGTTTAATGGACACATGATATTCTAGGCCACAAGGAAACAAGCATAATTTCCCTAAACTTCTTGCCTTTTTATAAGGAGCTTGAGTTAGTAGGTAAGATATTCCTGTAAGGAAATAATTCTAAATTAGTACATAATGTTAAAGAATATTGTAATAAACTAGCATTATGAAGAGATCAAAGGAGGAAGTAAACAATTAAATGATAACAATTGTAGAGCCATTTCTTGATAATATGCTTTGTATATTGTTTCAAGATCTATCCAACATTTTAGAATGATTTTTTTGCATAATCTTTACTAAAAATGGTCTATCAAAGCTAGGAATATCATCCTTTTGAAAGGGACAGTTATAAAATCATAAAACAAATGGAATTTGCAGTCAGAGTTATCTAATTAAAATACTCATATTCCCATGTATCAAATCATCACAAATTTAATGGCTTAAGATGTTATAAATTTGTTTCCTCACAGCTTGTTAGGTCATAATTATGACATGAGTTCCACCGAGTTCAATAGTGTTGGGAAGCTTTAGGAGAAAACCCAGTTTTGTTTTGTGCTTTGTTTTGTTTGCATTCCATTGTTGACTTCAGGTTCCTGTGTATCTGAAGTAAAAGTCCCATTTTTATCATGATGTTGGTTGAAGAATACATCCTGTTTTCAAAGGCCTTACAAAATCCTCTGCCAAGGTCCCCTTGGTTTCTTCTTCAAACAGTGAGTCCGGTCCTTGTCAGGTCTAAATCTTTTCTGTCTCCTTTCCAGGTTTTGTCCTTTTTTTATTTCCATTATATTTTCCTTTTCCTTTTTAAGGATTTTGTGAATAGACTGTACCTACTTCCTTAATCTAGTAAATTATCCCCATGCAAGAGCATCAGATTTAAACCCATTCAATTTAATCCCATTTTATTAATTTACTTCCAAATATCATTTTTTTTCCTGTAACCTAGTTAGAAGTTCACAACATGAGGATGTTTGATGCATGGTTTGTGGATGTCTTTGAATGATATGCTCAGAGTTTAGGCTAAATCTCATTGCTGATGGGGCACGAGGAACTATCTTAGCTCTGGCAGACAATTAAATATTTTATTTGATTACCATTTGCCCTCATTCTCTGTGTGCAGTTTAGGTGGAGAAGATGTGGATATTGAATTCTGGCTCTAATATTGATTTGTTCCCTTCCACTTAGTCAATTTAAAAGTTTAGTGCTTAGTAAGTGTGACTGTATATGCACATGCATAACTACAGATATGTGTGTATATTTTTATATAAGCACACATACATGACATTGCTGTAGGAACTAATGAGTACTATAAAAATGAGTCTTTTTGTTAAGCAAGGCTGATTTAATTCTTATCCACAAGAATATTGTGAGAATCATGTCCCTCACTATTCATACCAGTGTTTATTTGCTTTAATGTTATTATTTGTTCTTTGTGTTTGATGTCTCTAAGTAGGTTTAGTACCCAGTCCTGTAGAGTCTTCACCAGTGACCCCACTACTGCGTCACTTGATACCATAGATCCCACATAGCATTCACTTATGTTGTTCAGTTCTCCCAGTACATATGCAATAATAGTATTAGTAAACCTCTATTATAATTGTATACATAACTGTTATTGATGAACATGACAGGACAGATTGCTCTTTCACTTCGTACTGCTGTTTAGTTTCTCTATTTTGTGTAAGGTTTTATCAGTGAGCTAAAATGAAAAATAACACTAAATCTAATGTTAGATTTACTTGGATCAATTTCAGCTTTGCCCTATATGAAGAATGTGAATTTACTCAAGTTAATTAATGTGAGTATAGAATAAAGCTAATGCCTATTTCTAATATTGTGAGAATTAAAGATAATGTATATAAAATATCTGGCTTCACAGTTAAATTCAATTATTTTAGGTACAATTATGGAAGTGACTATTATTAATGATCATTTGCATTTTAAATCAAATTATAAATAGACCTACATTTACTTTGATATGGTAATTTGGGGATCTATTCTTTATTGAAGTATCTTACATATTTCAAAACAGCCTTGAAAGTGAAGTATTAATAGTGGTAATGACAGTTTAGTAATAGAAAGAAACATACAGGTAATTCAAGTGTACTGATTAAAACCATAATTCAGGCCTCTGAACATTTGTGAATTGAATTTAAATGGTGACTTTAGGCTTTGTGTTTAGTTAACAAGAAAATTTTGCTCCCTGCAATTAATCTTGTTATACTAAATGTGTAATTCATGGTATTAAAACTCCGTGTTGAACCTATGTTCCTGGTAGTCTTCTGCAATTTCTGGATTTCCATGTTTATATCACAAGATGCCCACTTCCTAGATTAAAGAACAGTGTTGCTCCCTTCTGTGTCCTGAGGACCAGAGTCTAGGTGCTGTGTCTTCACAAAGACTCCTTGTTTTTGCAAATTGCGTTTGTGACACAAATAACCATAAGGCAAATGAATCTAAAGGCATGTTTATGGGTGCTTTCAGGCCTCCTCTCCTGCTTGACAGCACAGCTCACACAGCAGTAGTGCCTGTAGTGATTTGCATGTTGTTTTTTTGGAGGACTCCAGAAAGGCAAAGTTTTTCAGATATGTTCAGAAAAGGTTAACAGGGATAGGTGGAGGACAGAAACAAACCATGTGTCCAAACATTTATTTATCCTCTTATCATAGACAATCTGAAGACAATATAGAGGGATATTTGTATTGATTCTTTATTTGTATGTTGCCAAATTTGTTACAATATAAAATGAATTTGTTTTAAGCTTTGATTATCTTTGTTGTATTTTAACATTTATGAAAGCAAAAAATTTTCATGTATTTCACAATCCAGATTTCAGAGCATGGTGGTGCTTTCCATCCTCCCCTCCTTCCTGTTTGCCTTCCTCATCTACCTTGTTCTTTTCCTCCCTTCCCCCTTTCTTTCTTTCTTTTTTCTTTAGTTTTTGCAATGGCATATTTTCAGTTAATTTCACAGCCACAGGCTTAACATTCCGTTAGTAAAGAATTCAACTAATAGCAAGTGGTGAGAGAGAGGTGAGAAAAAAAAACTTTTGCTGTTCCTCAAGAGTATAGACAAAGGCTATAAACAATAACAAACCTCAAAATGTTGAGCTCATTCATATAGGTTGCTTTTTGATACACTGTGTATTAGTTGCAGGGCTCTGTATTAAAAAATACTTCCAATTTCAGCCACTTCTCAAAATCAACACTAATGATACACTAGTAGTAACAATAATAATAGTTCACATTTGCCAAATACTTACTATATTGCTGGGACTACTTAATGTAATTCAAGTTTGAACCTCCCCCATTGCTGGCCTACTCTAATGGTATTCTCAATGGTCTGATTTTATTTCTTGATTTTATTTATTTACTGGAAAGAAGGAAGGGAAAAAAAAGAGAGAGAGTGAGATTGTCAACCTGCTGGCTCATGTTGCAAATTATTTCAACATCCCAGGTTGGTCTAGGTTGAAACTAAGCCAGGAACTCAATATGTCTCCCTTGTGGGTAGTCAAGGTCAAGTACTTGAGCCAGCACCTGCTGACTCCCAGAAGATATGAAAACAGAAAGCTGAACTGGAAGCAGGTATGGGACTTAAACTCAGGCACCCTTATGTGGGATGCAAACATCCCTTGTGACATCTCAACCAATATGCCAAATGTCTACACCCACTGATTTGTTTCTGTACATGCTGCTTTCTGAAATCCACTCTCTATTAGCAGAAACCTGGATCAGAAGTGGTACAGCTGGTCTCTTGTCAAGAATACTGTGTTATGGGGCCAGTGCAATAGCTCACCTGGCTAATTGTCCTCGTGCAAGTGTCAGCATCCCATACGGCCACTAGTTTGTGTCGTGGCTGTTCCATTTCCCATCCAGCTCCCTGCTTATGGCTTGGGAAAGCAAAGGAGGATGGCCCAAAGCCATGGAACCCTGCATCCAGATGTGAAACCCAGAAGTTCCTGGGTTGGGGCTACAGATCAGCTCAGCTCCAGCCATTGCAGCCATTTGGGGAGTGGACAAATGGATGGAAGATCTTTCTCTCTTTGTGTCTCTCCTTTTATCTGTAAATCTGCTTTTCTGATGAAAACAGATAAATCTTTAAAAAGATAGTACTGTGTTTTTGCATAAACCAATAGAGTGGCTTTATCTTGCAAGTACTAGTTTTTAAATTCTTAATGTCTTTCCCTTGTATAACAGTTAACTATTTTTTGCAGCCCAGTTATTATACTTTGCAGTTCCATCTTTCTGTTCTAAAGTTGCTATATAGACTCATTGGGGAAGTTCTTCTTTATCTACTCTATGTACAGTAGTTTGGCTACTGAAAAGAAAGAAAATATAATAATAGTAATGAAATTTACTTATGCTAATTTCTTCAACCCCTGCCCTGTTTATTTAAGTTTTGACATATGGATCAGATCATGCTGAACCCCAAACCACTTTAATTTAATTTAAAGGATAAAAACTGGATGGATGAAATTCTTATTGGTTATTACTAGGTTGATTCTTACACAGTTTTATCTTCATAATTTTTGGAAAGAGTCTATGATATGGCCTGCAATGTTCATGAATGTTGCTATCTGTTGAGTGCGTCAGGTTTTCCTTCACTTTTCATTCATCCATCAAGAAGTGGATAGTTAATTTACTCTTCTCATCATTGTCTTGAGAGTCATCAGTAGTGCAACAACAAAGACAAGGATGTGGCATGTTGAATTTCACAGTTTACTTGGAGAATTAAAGCTATGATTTTAGTCTTCCTTAGAGGATACTGGGTTGGACTAGGTTCAGTGTGTTTCCCATTTTGCAACTGGGGACAAATTGCTTATTTGTAGAACAGCAGAATAAACATTTGACATAGCTGTGGAGGGTAATTTTCATGATTACATGCTATATTTTATAGCAGATATCCTCCAGAATAAGCATTTAATTCTGCTAAATTCTTTTTGTTTTGTTAACTGGAAAACTTTAATGGAATGGAGAATACTGAAATCAGATACATACTGAAACTTACAACCCTGGACATTTCACTTTAATTTTATTTAACTTGTACAATTTAGTTAGAAATAATATTTATTGCTGTGGCTATGAGGATTAGAGATATAGTACATAACACAGGCATAATACATAAAAGATTAGTGAATAGTAGTTACAGTCAAGATCAATTTTTCACTTTTAAGCTTTTTATTTTTTTTAAAGTATCATGTATGTTTTTGTCTGTGACAACATCATGCATATGTGTCACATACATTTGTTTTATAATGAATGTGTTAGCTGAAAAATACACATATAATATCCAATGTGTTCATATATATACACATGCTGCTGAAAAATGACTTTTACCTAATTAGATAATATATATTTTAAGGAAACAGAGTTTGTCTTCTTTTTTTTTTCTTAAGATTTATTTATTTTTATTACAAAGTCAGATATACAGAGAGGAGGAGAGACAGAGAGGAAGATCTTCTGTCCGATGATTCACTCCCCAAGTGAGCGGAACGGCTGGTACTGCGCCAATCCGAAGCCAGGAACCAGGAACCTCTTCCAGGTCTCCCACGCGGGTGCAGGGTCCCAAATCTTTGGGCCGTCCACGACTGCTTTCCCAGGTCACAAGCAGGGGGCTGGATGGAAGTGGAGCTGCTGGGATTAGAACCGGCACCCATATGGGATCCCGGGGGTGCATTCAAGGCCACGCAGCCGAGCCCCAGAGTTTGTCTTCTAATCCTATAATAGAATTTTAAATTATTCATCATGATAAAATATACAAAGTCACAAATGCCTGAGCTGAAATAAATGCAAATGAGTGTATCTCAACTAATTTCAAAATACACTGCATAAATGGGACAGATGTTTATGCATACAAATAACATGAATTTTTTTGCTTCTTGTTAATAGCCTTTAACTTAAGTGATCTGTTTTCATTTATTTTCCTTTTTGTATTAGATAATTGCTTCAGTATCATTACATGGAATTTAATTTAACCATGTCAACAAGTCTTACAAGGGAAAATTGCATTGTGATTAGCATCAAGTTCTATAAAGGTGTTACTATATTGAGATTATACTTGAAGAGTTTTCTCTATGAACATAATAGGGAAATCTTTGCTTAAAATACTAGAAATGCCTGCTTTGATTAAGGCTGAAGATTTTCTGTCAATAATAAAAAAAATTCAAACTTATTTTTACTACAATATATGTCTCCCCAGTGATTGCCTTTGTGTCTAGAACTTAATGTTGCCATTCAAACTTTCTCCATTATGCAAATCCCTGGTCTGGCAACCTTTTCTATCAAACAAAATGCCAACTCATTTTTTAGCCAACCAATTCCTAGAATATTCCTACTGAATAATATGTCTCTGTACTTTTGTTCATTTATACCATTTTTGTTTATCCAGAACACAGAGATCACTTTATAAGTCATGAATTGTACAACAGTGTTTCCATCCAGACTGAATACAATCCAGAATATGATAGATCTATGAAATTCCTATCCTTTAGTAGCATCACTGCTTTTCTAATCTCAGAACAATGCATTACTCACAGGTTTATGGTGATGTTGGAGTAAATTAAACCTGCCATCTTATTGTATGAAAATATAGAAGATATAAGTATTTACACTACAGAAAATTATTGTTGGTTTATGCATTTATTGCATTTTTCATTAGTTTGCCATATACTCCTAGTTTTAAAAATCACTTCAAAATAGCCTCAGGCAGGTCCTCCAGGATTATGCAGAAGATGGTATTGTTATCACAGGAGATGACAACTCTGTGCACATTATTGCCCCTGAGGTTCTTCCAGAGGGATGAGACGTGGAAGCAGAAGAAAGTGATAATGATGTTCCTGACTCTGTGTGGGCCTACGCTAATGTGGGTCTTTCTGTCTCAGTATCAAATGAGAAGTTTAAAAAGCAAAAGAAAATAAAAATTTGTAAAAATAGGCTATAACATAAACTGTAGTTTAGCCCGCTGTCCTAGCTTAATAGGCTGTAGCAGCTATGATGTTTGTATGTTGACAAGAATTACTTAATGATACATCTCTCACAGTGTGTTTATAACCACCATACATGTCAGTTTCTTTACACAATTTTCAGTACCAGCTTCCAATGGAAAAACTATTCTACAAAGAATCGTGCAGATATAATATTATTGTTATAAATATCCTGAGATGAAAGACTTGGTGCCATCAGAGGCTATGTTAGAAAAAATTATTTATACTTTAAAGTTTTTGCAATTTTTAACGTTGCAAATATGAAGATATTTAAAGTGTTGAAGGGCCTCTCAAAGCCAATGATCTGCTATTTTGGATACACCTTCAAGAAATTAGAAGTATGTTTGCTTTTATTTTCTCTTCCCATATTACCTAGTCAGATGTAATTATCTTGCCACCCTCATAGATCACAAATGGAGAAAAAGAAAAGTAGCTCCTAATATACAGGACATGGTCAGATAACATTAGCAAGGACTAGGTGTTGGTTTCAAGCTGGACCCACATACAAAACTGTCTTTTGTATTCTCTTGCTAAACATCAGCCTAGGGAGTGAGCATTAGGTATAGCCACTGTGGGACTAATGGCTCCAGATGAAAACAAAATCACCTTGTAATTATGTCAGAACATAGCCCACACATGAAGACTATCTTAGTCAAAGGAATGATCAGATATCTCCTGGTCTTGATTGCTGCATGAAAGCTGCTTTTATATGGTTATAATTTTGTCCTATTCTAATCTAGCATTCAATATACTTTATTAAGATGCTCTTTCATAGAACTATTCTTGTTTCCTGACAGTATCCAAACTAAGAGGAAAACTGCTTTCTTGGAATGACCCGACATAACTGACTGAAAGCTATCATTCCATAGTAAAATTATTTATTCTGTCCTTCTTAGACATTTTTTAACACTCTACAGCTCCCCATGGTGTGTATTCTCTATTGCTACAATAAGTAGTGAACCCAACTTGTTCAACTACAGGTGTTTCAGGTACACTGTGTGGGAAACAAAGAGAGAAGAATGAGCAATGAGGGCAAGGTTGTATAGATCCGATGGGCCATTTAAAGATCTTCAACATTTGTCCTGAATTTGTTTTATAAATTTAAATGTTTTATAGTTTAGATTTTTTTTACATTCTGAAATATTTTCAACCTCATGAAATGTTATAAGAATTAGAAAAGAATTTAGACATCTATTCCACGAAAATACAAAGATTGTCGTTTTACCCATTTGTCATCTGCACAAAATCTTACATTTATGAGTTATTTCAAAGTCAGCTGCAAGGATAACCCCGCATTCACTCTAAATAATTCACAGTTTATCTCCTCGGTAAAAATTATGTACTTATGGTGAAGCTACTACATACTACTTTTGGCCCTATGATGAAAATTAATTGATCATATGCTTCTGATTGTATTCATGAAATATCTGTCCTGATCCACTGTTCTGTGTGTCTGTCTGTCAATACCTCAAAGTCTCAGGTATTGCATCTTTCTAATATATCCCGGTGCCACCAGTAAGTCTGCCATTACCTAAGCAGTTAGGAGCATTGCATTTCTCTGTCCCTTTTAGAACGATTTTATTCATTTCACAAAAGCCTTTCTAACATTTTAATTGGGGTTATATTGCAATTATAAATAAATTGAGAGAATGTTGAGTACTTAACAAAATTTATTTGTTTATTTATTTTGCCCATAAACCTTGTAAATGTGTCTGTACTTATTTGAAATATCTATTTTTTTCTTTTAGTTATTTTCGGTCATGCCTGTGTTGTTGCACAATAAGTTTAGCTGTTACATATGAAACTGGCAACACATACTGGAGGTGTTCAAGTCTCAACTGCTCAGCTTACAATTTACCTTCCTACTCATTTGGGTGAGAAGGCAGTGAAAATGACTAATAAACTTGGGTATCTCTGCCTACAAAAGGACACTTAAATGGAGTTTCAGAATCCTGGGGTATTATCTGGACCAGCTCCAGTCATTCTCACTATTTGGCAAAAAGCCAGGAGGTGAAAGTTCTTACTCTCTGCTTCCCCTCCTTCTTCCCTCAGTTACTCTGGAAAGTCAGATACACAGAGAGGAGGAGAGAGAGAGAGAGGAAGATCTTCTGTCCGATGATTCACTCCCCAAGTGATCGCAATGGCTGGTGCTGCACCAATCCAAAGCCAGGAGCCAGGAATTTCTTCCGGGTCTCCCACGCGGGTGCAGGGTCCCAATGCATTGGGCCATCCTCAACTGCTTTCCCAGGCCACAAGCAGGGAGCTGGATGGGAAGTGGAGCTGCCGGGATTAGAACCGGTGCCCATGTGGGATCCCAGGGGTGCATTCAAGGCGAGGACTTAAGCCGCTAGGAGTTTAGCACCGGGCCCAAATAAATCTTTTAAAAATATAAATATAAAAATAGCTTTTTTAAGTATAAAGGCTTAGGACATATTTTGTTTAATTTTCCCTAGAATTTCATATTCTGAGAATGTATTTTAAAGGTATTTTTTTGTTATTGGTCATATTTTATTTTCTATAGCTAGCACATAGAAATATTTTTAGACACTGTTATGCAATCATGTTATACTTATTAACTACAGTAAAATTTGTAGAACCATAGTTGAAATATATATAAATATATATACATACATATATACAATAGGTGTTCTGACATGTTGTCTAATAATATCATTATATCTATCATTTCTGTCTCTTCTTTCTTGTCTTCTTTAGATTACTGCTTCCTGGTTACAAATGGGATTTTCACATTTCTTCACATAAGTTAATACTGAGTTTAATGAATCCTATGTTATTGAGTTACTGAAGTAGCATACTATATTTCACCTGTTCTTGGGGGCATTAAGCTTACTGTTCTATTTGATGTTTTGATATTTGTAAATTTTTTAATGTGGTGGTAGACAATAATCAATTTTTCTTCATGAAGTTCCATAAAGGCTATATTTTTGCTTTGTGGGCTACATAATCTCTTAAATGTTGTCATTACAGTGTCCAAACAACTATATATAATTAGGTGGGCAAAGCTAAAGTTCATTTTTTTTTTTAACCTACACAGGTAGTTGACTGGCTCTGTCTCTGGGATTCCGGTTAGTTTACTTCCTGCTTTAATTATGTTGTCTCAGTACTAAAGTGTATCCTCTCTGAGTTGCTCCTCACTTTCGCATGTATTCACCAGACCTTCCACCCTGGCAGATATAAGCCCAAAGATGCCTGGTCCTCTCTGAATTCTGGAATTTTTCAGTTTGTAACTCTTTGTTATGTCTTTGAAACCCATTCTGTTTCCCTTGGTGAACTATATCTTACACATATGCAGATTAGAACTCGCCAGAGATAGTTATGTGACTCTTTTTCTTCATAGCAACCTGTTTTCACTCTCTGTGCTGAAAATTTTTCTGCCCCATCTTCTTTGTTCTCGATTCCTAGAGACCTCTGCTTTCTGTTAGGAGTTACTGTCTGGATAGTTCTGATGTGAAATCCAGCACAATGGTAGAGTGCCCCCTTTTTACCTTTGCTTTCTGCTCTTTAATGTCTGAAAGTAGTTGTTTGACTTATTATTCCCAGATTTCTCATTACTTAGGCCTAGAGGGCAATTTCTTACCTTTCTATTGCCACTCAGCAGGCAGCTTTTCATTACTCATTATGTTCAAAATGTCTCCTCTTTGTCAGTAAAATCCCCAAAAGTCCAGCTCTTAAAGTCTTTCATCATAATGCCATCTTTTAAAAAAATACTTATTTAATTTCTGAAACAACAAAAAATACCAAGCAAAAATCCTGTCCAAGACTCATCTTAAACTTGCTTTTCCTTCATTTTGAATAAGTCATTTAAGAAAAATGGATCCTGTGTAATAGGGAATAACGTTGAAATATTGTAGTCTTTGAGACCAGAGGGATGATATTCAAGTTTTGTTGAATGGTTATTAATCACCACGGTCCATTCTTCTTAGTGGATTACAGGGAACAAATACAGAAGCAAAAAGATCACATGGTAAAGTACACAAGCAATAGTAGATTTGACTAATCTAGCAGTCAGGTCAAGTTGCAGTCTAAAGGAAGGATGAACAATTGATGGAATTACCTTAAAAATGTGAACTGTGACAATGAAGTTGTGTGTGTGTGTGTGTGTGAGAGAGAGAGATGTGTATACCATTAAAAGCTTTGTGACCGTGCAAAGATATGAGATGCACCACCACTCTCATCCAAAATTTGGTTTGAATATTAATATATGATAACACATACACAGTACAAAAACTTGAGAAGTTCAAATACTCAAAAAGGGGCCCTTTAGGTAGATCAAGATGTCTTTTAGGCATATCCAAAAATAGCTATAGAAGCTCAGAAAAGGAGAAATGCATGGGGTTTTTTGTTGATTATGGGTTGGGGCCAATGTCTGGGTTTCTGCATACTGCTGGGGGCTTACACGGTTTGGTACCCTGATAAAGCAGGGAAGATCGGGTTCTTCCTACCAGCTTTCCTAGATCTGGGGCACCAAAGGATGCTGAGGGAGTTGCAGTGAAGCTTATAACCTGTCAGATGTTTGATGCTTAGCTAAGCTCTGTACAATTCCCCCCTTAGTAACTTGAAGCATAGAGTTGCCATTAACAGAAATGAAGCCGGCTGAGCAATGCAAAAGCTTGGAGAAGATTTAAAGTTTGGATTTATCCGTATTAAGTTTCATAAATCTCTGAGATATCCTTTGGAGATCTTAAACTTTAAGAATTTGTTTTCTTTTGCAAAACCAAACTTCTCACCAAGAGGACCACTGTATGATACATGTAACTACATTTATTGGTAAAAATCAATGCTGATTTTTCTTTCTTAATATTTTTGGTCTTTTGAGCTCATATTTTAAAGCCATTTAAGTATTAGTACATTAAATTCAGTTGCACAACAAATGCAGGATTTTTACTGCAATATAATTGCCATCAATAGTACTTAAAATTTACATTATAGCAAAAGACTTGGTGAATCTACTAAATAAAGAATTCAACAAACGAAGAAGAAAAGAGATTATGGCTATTAAAAATGATCAAGTGAAAAGACATTGAATTTCACATACATGAGGCAATTTTAAAGTAGTTGAAAAATCTTTAAAACTGTGTTGGAATCATGTAAAGATACACACCTAATCTTAGGCTAATGTATTATTTTGAACTAGAACACAAACAGACATGGAAAATAATTTGGAAAAAGGACAGATAGCAGTAGTTGATAATTTCCCTAAACATTTAACAAAAATGACATGAACTTATTTTATGGATTAAGTACAACATACTAGTAAGTATAATATATAATGTAATATATAACATATATAATATATAGTATATATTATGTTTATATGTAGTAAGTATTTCATGCATACACACTGCTTATTTCTGCAGGACCCTTTTGTTTAAAACAAACTTATATAACATTTGTACTATAATATATTTTATTTCTGCAGGTATTTTTATTTTCTGGGTTTAAAAAATATATATTTATTTGAAAGAGCTGGAGAGAGAAGAGAGATCTTCCATCTTCCATTTGCTAGTTTTCATTCTACAGATGGCTGCTAATTCTGATCCAGAATGAGTTCAGCAACCAGAAGCTTTTTCAAGTTCTCCCGTGTACGTGGCAGGAGTCCAAGCACTGGAATCAGCTTCAGCTGCTTCTCTCAGACCCTTGACAGGGAGCTGAATCTGAAGAGGAGCAGCCCAGATATGAACAGAAAACAGTAAGGGCAGCAGCTTTACCTGATAAGCCACAATGCCAAGTCTTTCATCATTGCTCTAAAAATACAAAACTTGATTATTACTTTGCTAAAATATTAACAATAATGACCAAGTTAATACAAAGTTAATGCTGCTTGGATTTTGCTGGTTGTGTAATGTATCGATATGTGTTTCCATCTGGAAACATGTCTAAATTGTTTTCTTGTGCTAAAAGAATTAGATTGTATTTGATTCAGCTAAGCATGTTAAGAATCAGTTTTGCTTTTCCTCTCAGAACAAATTGCAGTTGGCACAATCAATATGAAATACTGATTCATATACAATTAAATAAGCCAGTGGTTTCTCAAGTTGTTGAAATGCCCATGAGAAATTATGCATCACTTTTGTGGTCCCTAGTGTTCTCAAGATAGTCCATGTGATATCATTGTTTTTTTTAAGTCATAACGTTTTAGAAGTAGTTCTAAAGGTGAGAGGCCAGTGTCAAATTTGTGTGTCTGTTTTTTTAAAAAAATTCCCATCATCTAGTGTCTTTGGTGTTACGGTTTCACACCTATATGTGAGATAATTAATATCAGTCCCCTCTGTATAATTCAAAAATGCTTTAATAATATAATTGTCTCTTAAGCTTTGTAATGTTAATCTTGACACCTATCTAAACACAAATGGATTCCACACTGCAAAAAAAGGAGTACATGAGCAACCCAGATAAGAAAATTTCCTTAGAGGCAGAATGAATGGTTGGAACTTACTCTCAAAGGCTTCACAAAAGGCGATTCCTCTTGATTAGACAATGTCATAATAATGCTTTCTAGGAGCATTGCGAACAAAATTGCTAAGGGGCTTTAGATTACTGGTTTCCTCACCACGGATTTCTTTGTGGCATTCCAGTGTTCTCTCACTCTCACTTTCCCTTCTTGGCCATTCTGTCTACAACCGGACATGATCCGGATTATAAGTGCTTTTATGAAGTTCTGTCAGCAGAGGTTTCCACCTCTCAGAACAGCTTACAATAGATAAAAACCTGAGACATCAATGCCTACCTGTGATGTACACCATCCCTCAACCATCAAACAATTTACATTGGCCATAGGAATTGCCACTGTGAAATGAAACAGAGAATGGTGGTGGCTTCAGAAACTGACAGATGGAGAAGACAGGAAGGGCTGTTTCTCATGCTGGAGTTTCAGAGAGCAAATCTGAAGCTGACATCTCCTGTTGGATTTAACACTTTTTCTTCCTGAAGCAACATTGCCCACAATGATTGTTTTTTATATTGAAGCACCACACAATGAATATGTATACTGAGGTACTGTATTGTTTCCAAAGCATTTTATTTCACTTCATGCCCTATTTGGTCAGTATTGATTGATCAGCTACTATGGACTCAGCGTTTTTCAAGGCACATGTGATCTATACAGCTGCCTAATTAGATCAGTTTCTGTAGATTTTTTCTGTTCTTTTCATTTCTTTTTATATACAGGACCTGAAATTTGGTGTAGTCGAAGTCATCTAAGTAATAAATATCAGAACAACATGTCAGTGTCGGATTTTTGAAAGCATAGATCTCTCTCCTATGTTTATGAATAAATCTCTATGATTGATATTACCTTAAAGGAGATTACTTTTAAAGTCTAAACTGTCCACAAATAATATGCATTTTGGAGAAAAATATGCTAGAAAATTGGCTACTGGTATGTATTCATGGTCCTACTTTGAGGAAATCTTTTACATGTCTTGGTTTTGATAAATATTGGGTTGAATGGATGGTAAAGCACATTATACCTAGTGCCACACAATGCATGAGCGCTAAGTACCTTAAAGATTTTATTTCAGAATAAAAAACGGAAAGCCTCACCTTGGCCCTTAGACGTAATTCATATTCTGAACAGAGCTTTGAAGAAATGTTGCATTTGGGAGACTTAAAAAACTTTTCTAGAAATCAATACCTTTTTTTTAATTTGTGCATTATTTGTTTCAGAACTTTGAAAGAGATTCAGAGATGGAGAGGAAGAAAAGAGAGAGAAAAAAGAATACCATGCCTCAAATCCCTAAGAACATCACATTACTTTACTGAAGGATTCCAACCTCACCTTCTCATGTTTCTGTTTTTGTCTTTTAGGTTACTGCATGTATGGATATTGGGAATGTCATAATGACAAACACTACAGATTGGAGCAAAGCTGTGATTTTGTAAGTGTCTATGGATATGATGCTGATGAAAATGAATGTGGTGGCTCCTATAATTTTGAAAATGGCTGATGTGGTTGGAAAAATCCCTGGTTGAGACTGCTGAGTTTCAGGGATTGGCATTTATCAAAGCCCAGGATTTTCCAAAGGCCAAATATCTGTAAATGTTTCAGATGCTTTAATAAGATGTATGATATTTTCCTGATATATCAGTTGGAGAATTCCATAAAGATCCCACAGTGACAGGGAAGGTAATTCAAATACTCAATAAGGTATTGTTTCCCAGGGTTGCTGTGATGAAAGTCATGGACCGGGGATTTAAGCAACAGACATTGACATTCTCATTATGGTGGGAACTTGGTCTGTGATGCCTCTGAGCTTTCTTTTTTTTTTTTATTAAGTAAGTTGCATTATGTGATACAGTTTCATATGCTCTGGGATTCCCCCAACCTCTTCCTATTCCCTCCCCCCATGGTAGATTCCTCCACCTTGTTGCAGTATTACAGTTCAAATTCAGTCAAGTTTCTTTCTTTGCAAGCATATACCAAGCATAGAGTCCAGCCTCTTATTGTCCAGATAAATTCAACAGTTTCTTGGGGAGACCATCTCTGGTCTGAAGACAGAGCCAGCAGAGTATCATCCCGATCAATTAAAAGCCCCAACACAACATCAGCAACAATTTACAACATTATGGAATGAATTGACATGGTATTGAGTAAACAATATGTTTAAAAAAATACAAGTTCTTAATGACTACTTCATTGACATTTCAATTTTAGTTTATGTACAGAACTGGCTGCTATACACTTTAAAATGATGCCTCTGAGCTTTCTGAAGGATCCCACATGCAGCACAAGGACTGAGGGATTCTGTACAATTGTTCCTATCAGTCAGGGGAACCCGCCTTTCTGAGAAGGAGCTGATCCACTGGCAGAAATTCCCCACAAAGTTTAGTGAACTGGAGCATTCTGTGATTATTGCTGGAACCAAGGCTCTTTTTGTTATAAGTTTGTCTAAGACATGTGTCTGTCTTCTATGTAGTTACTTGCTTCACTCACTGAAACAAAGCAGATCATTTGTACCTCTGATTGTATGGTGCCTATCTATTTTTCCCCATATGAGCCAATGTCTACTAATAATAGACATTCTGGTCCCTAGTACTCTTTGCAAAAGACGAAAAAATGATCAAGGTGCTATTCCCCTGAGCTACTTGCCAACTGATGCAGTGATGTGCTTCTTTTGGTGGATTAATTAGATGTTTCTGTCAAAGCTTTAATCCAGTATAACAAAGTGACAGTGTTCAGGGACCAATATAGCAAAGTATATATTAATATTAATGAACTTGGTTCAAATTTCTTTACGTAAAGTCAAGTTAAAATGGCAACAAAAGGAAATTATGGGCCCGGCGCGGTGGCCTAGCTGCTGAAGTCCTCGCCTTGCACATGCCAGGATCCCATATGGGCGCCGGTTCTAATTCTGGCAGCTCCAGTTCCCTGCTTGTGGCCTGGGAAAGCAGTTGAGGATGACCCAAAGCCTTGGGACCCTGCACCCGCGTGGGAGACCCAGAAGAGCTCCCAGCTCCGGCTTCAGATTGACTCAGCTCCAGCCATTGCAGTAACGTGGGAATCTTCCTCTGTCTCTCCTCCTGTCTATATATATCTGACTTTGCAATAAAAATAGTTCAAAGAAAAAAGGAAATTATGTGTGTATGTGAGAGAGAGTGAAATAGAGTGAGCATGTGTGCTTATGCTCACACATATGTGCAATGCAAGCATCTTAATAGAATACTAGGAAAAGTGACTTTGAGCATGCTCTAGGGACTGTTGCTGCTTTATTACACTGAATTCAGTAACATGCCCTCCACCTCCGCCTGCCCCAAGCCTGCACTGATAGAAAATGCCTGGCCCTAATGCCAAAGTGCTGGTAACATCTAAATACCTTGGCTGTATAGTCTGTGTTGATGGGATACCTGAATTGATTTCATAACTCAAAGCTCTTTCATAGTGATGCAGAAAATTATGTCTGATAAAATACATGCATACAATAATCACAGTGACTTATTTTGATGTAGAAATGTGTAAACTACCTGAAATATGAAGCTTAAAGTCCTTACACAAATATTTCTCCAGTACTCAATTGAATGTGGTTCTTGATTATGTGGGATATACCATGTGGGGGGCGTTGGTTCACTCTGTAGGTTTTGCTTTTACTATCTATGCCACTGGTATTTATATTTAAATTATGTCACAGTGACAACCTTTTTATTACTAAAAATGTTAAAAGTATACAATTTTGAGATATTAATCTTCCTACCAAAGCATGTAGAACTCCTGTGATTTTTCCAGTCGATTCCTAAAAAAAATTTAATAGTAGTTAAAGATCTGTCTTACTTCTGTACAAAAATTCCCCACTCTTTTAAAGGTGTATTCCACTACTAATTTAGTCACATTGACATGTAAGAGAGATATCTTTCTTAACATTTTAATTTGGTATTTGTAAAGTTTAAAGCAATTATATCATCTTGATGATTACCCTGTTACCTGTTTTGGGTCATAATTACAAAGGTTTCCCAGGCTTTTCTCAGGGTGAAACTATGCTAGATTTCCCCGTTGTTAATTTGAAACTAAGGTAGTCAGAATTCATAACCAGTAGGTGTTTTCCCTCCTTTGCTTGTCCTCTGTTAAAATGTTCCCACCTGATGTGTGGGTGTTCCTTCTCAGTATCCTTTGCCTACTCTCAGGGGAGCCTCTTGACTGCATTTTTCCTCCCTAATCTTGCTGTCTGGAAGGCCTAACCTTTCCTGAAACTCTTTTTGATGACTTTTACCTAAGATAATGAATTTTTTTCCCCTGAGTGTTCCTTAAGCTCTAGAGATGATCCTACACATTGGCTCTTGATTAGTATTTTTTTCTAGTACAACTCATAGTTTTGAAGATCTAAACAGCAATCAATAGTTTCCACAGATCCCTCTCATGTCTTAAGAGAAAGGATTCAGAGACAATACTAGAAGGAAATGATTTTTTTCCCCTATAGATTAATGGGTTTCAGACAGCCCTTGTGAAGGAATAGCTGCTGTGTATTGCATATGTGATTTCAAGTACAAACAGAAAAACTTGTAATATAAACCTAAATTATATACATATATAATGAAACATTAAGGCTGAACAATGATTATAATACCAGTGTGAAGTATATGCATAACACTGATTATAAACCTGTATAATAATACATACATACATACTAAGATGTACTATATATTGAACATTACTACTTGTGCTGTTAGATGTAATTATTAGTGTAACTCTCTGAGATAGACATTAGAGCCCAATATTTTTTAAAGATTTATTTAGTTTTATTGCAAAGTCAGATCTACAGAGAGGAGGAGAGACAGAGAGGAAGATCTTCTGTCCGATGATTCACTCCCCAAGTGGCCACAACAGCTGGTGCTGTGCCGATCCGAAGCCAGGAGCCAGGAATTTCCTCCAGGTCTCCCACATGGGTGCAGGGTCCAAAGGCTTTGGGCTGTCCTCAACTGCTTTCCCAGGCCACAAGCAGGGAGCTGGATGGGAAGTGGAGCAGCCGGGATTAGAACTGGCACCCATATGGGATCTTGGCGTGTTCAAGGCAAGGGCTTTAGCTGCTAGGCCTCCGTGCCGGGCCCGAAACCCAAGTTTTTTAAACCTAGCTATCGTATGGCTTAATAAACACTGACAGCTTAGGAATTTGAGTCTAGATGTGTCTGTCTCTTAGCTTCTGTGTTACTCCCAACACCCATCCTCAGTGTTCCAAAATGGCTTGGATTATGAAAAGCAGATTCTGTCATACTGAGATCTAGATATCCTGAGTGAATCACTGTTAGAAAAAAGTGAGTAATAAATAGTTCTTAGAATATAGCTATGATTCTTAAACTATTCCTGAAATAGAAAAGAAATTATAAATCCAGAGAAATAAAACAAAGATTTTGCTTTATTGACAAAGAATAGAGTACATTTTCATTTTATTTTTTTCACATACATCTTGTTTTCATACCAGTTTTACTTTTCGTTAGGGATATGTATTTGAAACATAATCCTGTGTTCTAATTAAGGTAATGAATGAAGATGAAAAATATTGAGAAATTGTCAATAATTTTCCTTTGACATTTGCCTTTGCTATACGTGGGAGCAAAGACCTATATTTTTGTAGATAAAATTTTTAATAAAAGCAATATATTTTGAAGATACAGTAAGTTTCCTTATGAGGTCAAAGAAGCTACCAAAGAAATTGTGATATTATTTTGCTTCTCATTTGTTTTGTGGGTGAGTCGGTTAAGACTCACATGGTCTATGTAATAAATCCAGGGTCACAAGCAGGTGGATATTATTAAATTAACATTAAATGGCATGGTCAGTTTGGTTTCTCACTATATAGGAAGTTTTCATTTAATAATCTGTTTAAAATAAACAGGTCATTTTTTTTTAGATTTTTAATTCAGTTTAGATATCTTTATTCTTGTTGACATTTCTCATTTTAATCTTCTTATAATTCATTTACATTTTTTATTAAGTTTCTCATTAAATTCAAGCACATTGCTTCTCATACCAGCTGTGATTTAAAATAAAAAGAAATTAAAACAAGTTTTCAGGATAAAGAATCTACAACATGAAAGTTAACTCATTTTACAGTGTTTTTTATTTTACTCGCACCTTTTTATTAAGTTTCAAGCGTGTTTTCTGATGAGATTAATTAATGATAAATAATACGCAGATTGTAATCTACTAACTAGAACTTGGGGAATTAAAAAAATTGTGCTTGACAGCATGTTTCCATAGTTAAAAGTCTGTCTAGCCTGCACAAGGAACACAGGAGCTCTGCATCTCCTTCAGTTCAGCATTTCAGTAAAATGCAGGAGCACCTGATGCCTGAAGATGACTATCCTCCTTTGATGCTATTTCATCTGTGAGAAGCTGTTGATATTTTAATTAAGATGACTGCATGCATTAGGGAAGTCAAATATATTTAACTGGGACTTTCCATTATTCAGCTGTGACTGAAGAGGAGAAAAATGATGTATTTCAGGAGAATCCTCCTTGCAGAAAGTTACATTGAAAGGCCATACTGACTTTATTGCTTTATCTTGCTTAATGATTCAGAGAAATTTAGACCTGGTGAGGTCTTTCAAATAAATACAGTCTAAGATAACCATTTTACGGATGAAGTAAGAATAGGAAGTCAGACTTTTTGCATCTTACTTATGTTCAGAAAAATATTAGGAAGTGAATCCATGTTTTTTTCTGATTTGAATTTAGTATTGAATTTGGTATTAATGTATAGTTATAAAATTGGAAAAAACGTAACAATTTATTTGAACAGCAGGTTAGTTAATACAGACAAAAATCATCACATTGTATGGAAAAATAAACGAAAGTTAATCACAAGAGTGGTAGCATTCATGCAAGCTGAAGCAGAAATAACAGAAATAGTACTGCAGTAAAAATATTGTGTTTTACTGTTAGCTATGTAAAACAAAAACTCCTCGGATAAATTAAACTGAAGTATTAACATCTTTACAGGAATCTTTCTTCATAACAGAAAACTCACGTTTCACTAGCTGCCAAGAATTTTTGTGCAGTAGCAATACATGCACCAAGATAGAAAAAAAGATATGGGAGAAGAAATTTAAAATAAGAATCTCACTTAGTCAAAAAATATACCTGAACATTGTTAAATTCCCCAAGACGATCAACCAAAGGAATATATTCATGTTCTACATGCTAGGCTATTGTGTTCTCATGGCAACTAATTCAACTGGTTTATGGATCTACTGATATTTTCTCAGGCTACAGAGCTTACAAATTCAAGACTAACTTTTCTGCATTTATTTGGTCAAGTTCAAAAGTATAGTAAGCCCAACTATGCTGATCAAATTTTCATGGTGCTGAAGTAGTTCTACAAAAGCAAATGAAGTTCTGACACAAAAAGTTTATTTTCAGTGATATATAGTCTAAAACTCACATAACAGTATTAGAAAAACTAAATTTCTACATTCCAATTCTACACATTCTTCCTTTGTATATTCTCTACATCCCTTTTCTGAAACAGAAAATGTAACTGAAAAAGTATTAGATAGTCAGCTGGTTAAAGACATCAAAATAAACCTAAATCTGAAAAAACTCCTTCCTACTCTAAAAAGCACAAGTAGTATACTCAACTGATTGTAAATCAAGACCAGGTGAATAGCTCATGCTTGCATGTAACTAACTAAGGGTCATTTTTTTTCAATAGACTGAGGGAAAAGCTGATCGAGATGGACCAATGTTCTAAGCAATCCACTGTGCTTTCCCTTTAGTTTGACAGTCTGACATTTCCACAGTCTTTTAAATATTAAAAATTACCTTGGTATCCAGGGCATACTGATTCCAGGACTTTTCATAAATATCAAAATCACAGATACTCAAGTTATGTATGTGAAATTACGTACACACACATATATATGAAATTACATATATATGTAATATCATACGTAATCCTCTCCTATACTTTAAATCATCTCTAGATTGCTTGTAATACTAACAACATATATAGTCTACACAAGTAATTAATCATGGCATATCAAGTTGAGCTGCCACCTCCCATTTGCATGTCAGTTTGTTTACACACTGCTCTACTTCTGATCCAGTTCCCTGCTCATCTGACCCTGTGGCAGATGTAGAAGAAATTCCTGGCTCCTGTTTGGCCCAGCCCAGCTGTTGTAGCCATTTTGGAGCATCACGAGGAGGGAAGATTTCCATCTCTGCATTTCTTCAACACTGTCATCAAATAAGTAAATTAATTAAAAATAAGGAAAATTCATATGTGTTCAGTGTAGACAATGTAAGCAAATTTTTTCAATCAGCAGTTGCTTAAATCTATAGCTATGGAATGTGGCAACAGGACAACTGCATTTCCACTTTAATTTTATAACTATATAGTTAATACCAACATCAGATAAATAGTAAGTTGTAGAATCAGATTTTAAAGTCAATTCTAAGTCAATTATCCATGCTCTTAAGCACTGTGCTGAAATTCTTTTATTATATTTTGAAGCATTTTAATACTTAAGTGCAGAGAAATTTTGGTAGCTCTGAAATCATATCAATTGGAAATTTCCATATCTACATACAAGAATCCTTTGATAAGGTCATGGAAGATACATATTATGTAAAAACTACACATAAATCTTGGTTCTTAAAACAAAAATAAACATCTTTTAATCCTAATTTTCCACAAACTTTTGATACTGCTCTCTTGTTAAATAAATTCACAAGCCTGTTCCATACACATTAGAGAAGACAGCAGATGATTTTTTTGTTCATCAGTATATTAGAGCTTTTCTCAAATAAAAAAAAAGAAAAATTATGCTAAGAATGAAATGTGGCTTTATCTGCTTGCTTGTGACTGTTTTGGCTTCTGACAGTGCCAGAGAGCATTTGCATGCAGTTTTATATCAGTTCCTATGTTTTCCATTCAGCGTTAAGACATGCAGTCCAAAATCTGTATAACTACATATGGGAGGCAAAAAGCTAGGAAGATGTATAATGAAATGGCCCTGCTTGTTTAAATCTCAGTCATTTTAGACAAAAATCCAACTGAGCCGTATTGAAGATGTTGGTATCTCCTCTGTTCACAAATCCCACCAAATCAGTTTGTTCGCTAACTTACCTTACTAACATTGAGAAATACTAACCTTAATGCATAAATTACTCTCCATCATATGAAATGTAATTCAAAGATTTTAAACTTCGATTTAATAGCTATATGGCAATGTTGGTGAGGAAAGAACAGATTTTAAAAATTGCTGTCACAAAGAACTGCATTTTGTTTTTTTTAATAGCTGAGTAGTATTCCATGGAGTAGATGAACCATAGCTTTCTTATCCAATCCTCTGTTGATGGGCATTTTGGTTGCTTCCATGTTTTTGCAATTACTGATTGTGCTGCTATGAGCATAGGAGTGCATGTTGGTTTCTCATGAAACAAGTGTTCTGGATATATTCCTAGGAGTGCTATTGCTGGATCATACGGTATGCAGTTCTTTGTGGCCAAATGGGCCAAACTGGAAACCATAATGCTAAGGGAAATGAGCCAATCCCAAAAGGTTAAATACCACATGTTTGCCTTAATTTAAGATGATATGATGTTATGTATAACATGTTATGTTTTGAATGTTATATGTTGTGTATAAACTAAAATTGAAGTGTAGGTGAGGTGGTCACAGAAGGTGGCTGGGAACTCGCATTTACTTTTAACATATTGGTTACTCATTACTATGTCAATTAATTCCATAATGATGTAAATTTTTGCTGATGGTATGTTGGAGCTTTCAATTGACTGGGATGATACTCTGCTGGCTCTGTCTTCAGACCAGAGAGGGTATACCTAAGAAGCCGTTGAACTTGACTGGACAATAAGATGCTGGACTCTATGTTTGGTATACGCTTGCAATGGGGGAATCTCAACTGAACTTGAGCTGTGGTTATGCAACAAGGTGGAGGAATCCACCATGGTGGGAGGGTTTGGGGAGGGGTGGGGAGAACCCAAGTACCTATGTAACTGTGTCACATAATACAATGTAATTAATGAATTACAAATAATAAATAATTAAAAAAAATTTTAAAAATTGCTGTCAATTATTGTAATGTCTTAAAAATCTGTAATTTTTACCTCCTAGCTATGTTAAATAATAACATTTAATGGAGGGCAAAACATCTACCATTGTGTCAAAGCACTGAAAAGCAAAAAAAAATTTTTTTTGAGATATCATAGTACTGTAATGTGATATTAAAGCACATATTAGTTCTGATGGTGACTGAATTACAGGTATTACTTGTAACTGTGTTTATGTTAATTCACAAATTGGATAGTAAGTTTTAGTTAAAGCTACTCAAAATGAAGATGTTTTCCCCATCCAAATTACAAGGCTCTGAAAATCTTCCAAATTGGCTGCTTGTGGAAAAATATGTGGAGAGATTTGACACCTGGATTCAGAAATGCTTCTTCAAATGTTGTAAGTCTGTCATCCAAAAGAAAAAAGAAAAAGAATATCATCATACAATATCATAGTTTATTTTCAGATAAATTTTCCTAGAGCTCACATGCTATTATTTATAGGTCCACAGAAAGATCAGAGGCAAGAGCATTGGATCTTGAACTGTGCCTTGTAAAAATCCTGTAAACAAGTTAATCAATTTGACTTTCACTTATTTACTGATAATATTTGTATTTTATCCATTCTAAACAAATTTATCCTCAAAAAACATTCATTTTTTATCCTTCTAAGACATTGCCTGAAAAGCACATAGTAGATATTAAATACATTTTAATTGGATGAAAAATGAATGTGTATGCAGTCCATAATTAAATATCAATATGGAAATGAAACTTTACTTTCATGCCCGTTGAAATAAGCCAGATCCTAAAAAGCAAATATCACATGTTTGCTTTGGTTTCTGGTTGCTGATAGTCTACAAAAAATAATGTATATGTGTGAAATTGTCTTCTTGGGATTGATTATTGTTTATAGCCCATTTTTATATTTCTACTAAACAATGGTTTTCCTATTTTTTACTCTTTAATTGGTGAAATATTGAACATGTGATGTTAATGCAAAAATTTAAAAAGAAAGGGAAAAGAGGGAGGGAGGGGAAGTTTCATATTAGAATTGTTTCTATGAACTGCATAAAATCTGTTCTCTTTGTATTAATTATTAAAAATACAGTAGATTTATATTTGAGGAAGGTAAGCTATTAAATATTTATGGAATAAAATTACTGAGAGAAAATTAAAATATATACTAGATCTTGCAAAACGAATAAAATGTGACCATATAGAAGTAAGGGCATCTGCATTTTGACATCCCATATTTGAGTGCAGGCTCAAGTTCTGGTTGCTGTGTTTCCAATCAAACCTGAGAAAGTAACAGAGAATGTCCCAGATATGACACACTCTGCCACTCATGTGGGAGGCCACGATGGAGTTCCTGGCTCCTGACTTCAGCATGGCCCACACCTTGCTTTTGAGGATTTGAAGAATGAACAAGCAGTTGAAAAAGTTCTGTGTCTGTGTGTATGTCACTCTACCTTTTGAAAAAAATAAATAATTACAGAAAGTCAAAGGAAGGACATTAATAATGAAAGGATTCGTGAGGCTAGGATGTATTCATCGACCTTGAATTTACCATTCTCAGAAAGTAATTAAGGAAATTATGCTAATGACAACAAATAAGCATTTGTTTTCCTCTTTTCAGTTTGCATCATCACTGGTATATTTACTCTTATGAAGATGCTTCTGTAAGTGCTTATATTTATTGGTTTCCAGTATTGTGTGTTTCTTAGTAACTTATCTTAAGCTTTTTATAAGTATGAAAGACTTAAGAGAAATTTTTTATTCTGATTATGGACTTACCTATGTAGTCTAGTATGAATCTAGGTTCAGTTTTTGTGTTTATTTACAACTTGTGTCATGTGGTGATTAATTTCTGTCCCTCATGAGTGGAAAAATAGAAAGTCAAAGTAGACTTGGATGAATTCTTTTTATTAATGAAGCTATCTGGTTATAGATTTACTTTATGGGTCAGACTGTGTATTTTAAAATTTTATCATTAAAAATTCCGTGAACAATTCTTTGAAGACTTTATAATGAGTTATAAATAGTGATGAGTCTTACGTTCCTTTCACAATTTACCATCTAGTATATGCTGCAGCTGAGCCTCATAGATTGTTTAGTCCTCTTTTATGGAGTCCAGTCGGTGATCAGAAGACATACTCATCACCTCAGATTTACATGATTGATTACTGTTGTGGGTGTTAATTACTGTTGTGGGTGTTAGCAGTTGAAGTGACACAGAGACTGGAGGTTAAAAGGAATTAAAAAGTTGTGTGTTTGGTGAATTCGTGAGTATTTTTTCATCAGCAATTATAAGTCCTAAAAATTTTAGGTATTATATCTTGACTCTTTTTGATTGTACAATGGGTCATTCTGCAAACAGACTCTAACTGAAGTTAGAGGTATGTATGGGTCTTAAATGATGAGAGTGGTAAGCGAATTCCTCAGGCTTGTTTGCTTTTATTTAGATTACATTTCAGCAAATCCTAAAATATAACAATTGTCATGATCAATGTGGCTTCATTAAAATTGTGAGCAGCTTTTTTCTTTGCAGTCAGAATATACACACATATTCAAAACAGATACATATTTAAAAGAATAATACTGAAGATGATGTTGAACAAGATTAACTTTCTGAAAAGTGATATTTTTGGAGACTTTTAAATATGTCTAAGCAGAAAAAATAAACAATAGTCAAAATTATAAAACGTTTCCTTTTAATTTTTTCTTGAACACGAAATGTGAATGGAGTACATGAATGAAATGTTTGCAATTTATTGTGTTTTCTCAGATGCTGGGAAGACTAAATATTTTTATCGTTAGATTTATACCTAAGAGTGATTTTAGAAAGCAGTTAACTCTTTTTTCATTACTACTCTAGCATATAAAAATAAATGCAATTTAGAAAAGTTTATATAGTGATTTTAAACAGAAATCCCAGCACTTGAAAAATATTTTCCATATTTGTAAAATGATTGGCAGCAAAGTGCTCACTTGGAGCTTCAGATGATTTATCCTGGGCAAAATGCAGTGCCTTTTTGCATATGAGCAGTTTATGATATGTGTTGCTTCTAGAAATATCCTTCCTGTCCCTTCTGAACTTTCCATTACAAATACTAATTCATTTAAGAAAAAAGTATTAATGTAGTAGTCAGATAGTGAGAAGAACCAAGAAATGGTAGTACATTGTTGCAGGTGACAGATCTGCATCATGGAGTCCAGCTGATAGAATTGTTGTTTTTATTTTATGTGAACCTACTTTAAAGGCATCAGATTCAGTTCTTGACATAATTGTTTTATTTTAAAAACCAGAGTTTAAATATTGTTCTAAAGTTATGACATTCAATGTGGATTTCTAGAATTTTTCACAAGGCCCAGTACTCAATATGTGCATTTGTTCTTTCTCACATGATTATCTGTCTCAAAAAATGAAATGCTGTGCACAGAAGAGAGAGAAAACAACCTTACTAATTCATTTGGCATATAGATTCTTATAAATGTATCTGTGGAAATAACTGGGCTTTCTTAAGTTTTCATGAAGATAATTAGTGTTTTATTAATAAGTATTTCATAATGAAACGACAGACATGTGCAATTCCTATTGGAACTCATAAAAGTTTAGTAAATCTGCAGGACATAAAATAAACATACACAGAAAATTCCATGGCTGGAAATGATTTTGTAGGTCAATCAAATTCACATTAGCTGCAAAAAAATTTAAATATCTTGGAATTCATTTAACTCAGGAGGTGAGGGATCTCCATGATGAAAATGTTCCCAAGGCATTGGGCTGTCCTCGACTGCCTTCCCAGGTCACAAGCAGGGAGCTGGATGGCAAACGGGGCCTCTGGGATAAGAACTGGGGCCCATATGGGATCCTGGCAGATGCAAGGGGACGACTCTCGCCACTAGGCTACTGCTCCGGGCCCTGGGCCTTTCTAATTCTTTTAATCCTTTATCCTAGTTGCTTATTATTGGCCCACAAATTATCCCAGTATTTAATACTTAGATTAATAATAAGCATTTGTTTTCTCACCAGTGTCCTGAGGACTAGGAATCCATGAACAGCTTATCTGAGTAACCTTGACTCAGACTCTTTCCTGGTGGTTCAGTCATGATGTCCGGGGCTATAGCAGGGGAGTTTGAATTGGGCTGGAAAGACCTGCCCCTAGCTAACTCACTCTCATTGCCAGTTAGTTGGTTCTGCCTTCTGTCAGGCACTCTTGATGATGTACTGTCTCTAGAGGGCTTCTTGAGTATACTTAGGCCTTGAAAACTTGGCCGCTTCAAGTGAATGACCTGGTGAAACATGATAGAAGCCTCCTTACTTTAGAAGTCACATGCCACAATTTTGACTATATGTTATCATTATATATTCCAACACTGTTCAGTGTATAACTTGAAATGAGAAACATGCCCGTAGTATAACAGGAGGTAGACGTTAGAGGTCATCCTATAACCACCAGTTTTTTCTTTACCATATACATTCTATTAGTTCTTTACCTTCTTTTATATGTATATGTCAGCAGGTCCTTGTTGCCAAATAAATATAAGAAAATTCAAACCTATATTCCTGGCATGTTACTCTCAACAGTTTGCACTAATTTTTAACACCCCTTTCTCATGTACTTCCTCTGTAGCTACTACTCACTATAATATATAGATGGCAACCCTTGCCTTCTGCTCAAGAACCTTTTTCCTTGTTGTACTTTCTCATGTTTTTAGTTTCCTGAGTGCCTCATCTACTTTGAATGTAAACATACTTTGAAATGCTTAGCCTATCTCATTTGTTGTTTGTATGGATTCATGAATATAAAAGTAGTATGTTCATATAAAAGTATTGCCTTAACTAACTCTGCCACAATGCTGATTCCTATGAAAAGACTTTTGTCACCAGGACTTGAGCTGGCATCCATATGAAATGCTGTCATCCATATGAAATGCTGGCATCACAGGCAGCAGTTCAACTTGTGAGGCCACAGTGCTGGTCCCTGCCATTCCTTTCATTCCTCTCTCCACTGCCACCTGATTGCCACATCATCTGTTTTCCAGTTACAGTCGTTTACTAGTACTTACAGATCCTTTAACACTGCACATTCCTTTATACTTTAACATTATTTGCATTGTCTTCTTATCAACATCCTCCTTCTAGAGTCAAAGAGTTGCATTCTCATTGTATTCCCTGTAATTATAGTGTTTGATTTTTATGTTTATCTTTCCAACATGCTCAAGTCCTGATTGTGGTAAACTTTCCTTATTTACAAGGCATAAGCCAAAGTGTGGCATATGTTTATTGAATAGAAGTAGCATTCTGTAATTAAAAAGCGAAGAGTTAAATAACAAAATAAAATACTAAATGTTACTTTCACCATCCTCTATTATTTGGAAAGATAAAGTTACAGATACTGTTGTGCAGAGTGGTTTGTGACTTCCTCCGGCTTCCAGATTCCCTCTGTTGATGAGACAAAATCAAGTGATCAGACTGTGACATCACCACGTGATATAAGTTCACTTTGTCTTCTGAGGAAGTAAGGTTGCTTTTCTCTTCAGTTTTTTATTTTGTTCAGTTAATTTACCTGGGTATCATCTGGCATATTTGTAGAATGGCTCTACCTATTCGTCCATATTTGTAGAATGGCTCTACCTATTCGTCCCTGGGAAATAAAGGTCCATGATATCAAGGTTATGTGGGACAAACAGCCTATGTTGGTGAGAGGAAACTGGCTCTGTTGTCAACTTCTGAAAAGGAAGTTGGTGTTCCCTTCATATCTTCCCAAAATACCCATTATTGTATATTTCCTTTACGGTATATTTATTATGCCTCTGTGTGTGTGTGTGTGTGTGGGAGTGCCCTTGAAACACAGAAATTTTTTTTGCACACTGTGTTATAGAAACTCTGTTTAGAATTGTACCATGGTTTTCTGATACATTTTGATCCCATGTGTGACATTATAATGATAGCTTTGGAGGTGAGTGAAGAGCATCAGTAAATTAAATATGGAATAAATAACATCCAATTAACTTATTTTATGGTAAGAAACAATGAGCCATCCTTTGTGAGGGATTTTATTTTTTTATTTAAAGGGGGGAGAGAGAGAGAGAAAGAAAGAAAGACCTTCTGTTTGCAGCCTCAATCCCCAATTGGCCACAGTGGAGAGAGTTAGACCATGCCAAAGCTAGGAGCCAGGAGCCAGGAGCTCTGTTTGTCTCCTACATGGATGTGGGGGCCCGAGGACTTGGGCCATCCACACTGCTTTCCCAGGAGCATCAGCAGGGAACTAGATTGGAAGTTGAGTAGCCAGGGCTCAAGCCAACAGATATATGGGATGGTGGTTCTGCTGGCTCCTACAAAGGCATTTTAAATTTTTAGTTAGTGGTTCTTGCAACAAAAAATGTGTGAAGTGTTAAAAATACTAAAGTCTCAATCCTGTGATGACTGAGTCACCATACAATGACCCTGCATTTAGGGAATGTTTCAGTGCCTTATATACTAAAGAATAAAAGAAACACATTTTATTGCTACAGGTTGCATCTGATGCAACAATCATTTTGTAAAAGGTTTTTAAAATTTGTGTGAAAGGCAGAATTGCAGAGAAAGAGAGAGAGAGAGAGAGAGAGAGATCTTCCACTTACTGGTGAACCCCCAAATGACTGCAATGGTTGAGGTTTGGCCAGGCCAGATTTCTCTGGGTTACCCATGTGGGTGCAAGGTTCCAAAACTGTGCCATCTGCTTTTGGTTTCTCAGATATATAGGTAGGCAACCAGATTAGAAGTGAAGGAACTGGAACTTGAACTGTAGCCCATTTGGGGCATTGACATTATAGGTGGGCATGTGGAAGCTTCATCCATTACACCGCAATGATTAATTGCTGCCCTAATCAATGTATCTGAATATTCCAGTCATCTAGTTATTTTACCATGGCTAAAATCTTATTTTTCCCAACTACCAGAGTTTTGGATTTTGAGCAGCTGATAAAGGATGCTTGATAGTTCATCATCTCACTCCTTTTCCTTCAAAGACAGATTGCTATTACTCCTTTTTTTTTTTTTTTTTTTCAATTTTAGCTCAGTGCAAAGTTAAAAACCTTAATTTGAAAGACATGTGGAGAGTTTGGCTTACAGACAGGGATTTCAAGGATCAGAGCCAAGGTTAGTATGTGTGTGCCAAAAAGAAGGATGGAAGGAGAAGGAGCCCATGACTGGACCCATCTGTAACTAATCACTTTGATGATGCAACAAAGAACATTAAATACAACAAAGAGAGTGAATGATCCCAATAATGAGCCAAGAAGATGCTGGTGCAGAGAAGCAAAATGTCTTCTGGGAAAATATTTTGAAAACTAAAACCCACTTTTTCATTTTTACAAAAGTTTTGCTGTTTCTCTTTTAAAAAAATCCATCCATTGAGGTAGTTTAGTTAATTTAATTATGAAATACATGGAATGCTGTCAAGTAATATCTTTGCAGTTTTGTGATCAGAAAGATGCCTCTCTCCCAAATCCTAGTAGTAAGAGCATAAGAAGCTGATTTTCAACAATACATTAGAAAAGATACTGAAAGACCTATATAAACTTTTTTAACATAGTAACTGTGTCATACATGATAAATAAATATAGCAGTAGATAATATGGAAGATTTGCAATATTAATAGTAAGTTGAGATATGAAAATCTGAATGTTTATTAGACACAATGTTAGGGAATATTTTAGAAGAGCAAAAACAATTATTGCTCCATATTATTTCTGTAGAGTATACTGGCTCCAGAGACAGACTTAGAATGAAATTTAACATGAACATTACATGTGTGCTCCTGATTATGAGATGAAAACACCTTGGATCTGTGGCTTACTTTAAAAGTGGAAAAATAAGTAAACAGTATATAATTTTCTAAGCCAGATTTCATTTTCTGTGCTACAATATTTCCTGAAGCCTCAATGAGCTAGAAATTTTAATGAGGAATTCAAAAGGTAGAATGAGTGTAGATGTTTATTCCTTTGTTGTGATTGTGGATCTGTTTAGTCTGGATCTGACCCTTTCTGCCCCCATTCAGGGCATCTGCATCAGCAGTCAGGCTCTGTTCTCCCTGGAATTATCCTACCCTCTGAGCTTCTCAAGCCTGTAGAGGACTCCCAAGGCATCATGCTGCCTCAGTTATGCTCTCAAATTGGAAGGTGCCATCTTAGAATTAGGAGGCTGAGATTGCCAAAAAGTTTACTTTTTGATTGAGGATTTAGAGCAGGAGCTTATGAATTGCTATGAAAGGTTCTATTGAATCTTAGATACAAGATTTTGTAAAGTTGTAATTGTTTATATTATTCAAGCAGAGTATAGAACTTATACTGTATATGCTCATACTCTAAAATGTAATGTATTTACTGAAGTTTACTTAAAATTTGTATCCCTACAGACATTTTACACTACTCTGTGGGAAAAGTATAGGAACAGTCTCTTCTGTCCCAAATGTGGTTTTTGCTAACTCAGAGGACCACAATTTAAGAATGATAGGCTTTGAAAGTATAATACAAAAATCAATCTTCACCACAAAAACTACTGTAATGAAGTACTTAGGCAAATATTGATTAAAAAATACCTAAGTTTACTGGATAATTCATTTCTTGGATGGTCCAGACAGTGCTTAGAATTATTATGGAACAATATTATGGTAGTAAGGGATTCAAAATGCAACTCATCGTGCATACAACAGATAAGATTAACCTATCTAGGATAGAGGAGAAATCAATGGATTGAGGCCTTGAGGGGACACTTGTATGTTCCTTCCACACCTGATACTCAAAGCCTTACTGTTAAGACAGTTGGAAAGACACTGTGTTTAGAAGCTTTATGTCTCTCTGAAGCACTACCTTCTGCTATCCATGAAGGGCAGGGTGCAGGAGGGAGTCTGACTTCTATCATCATGAGGGTGACCATCCTAACAGTGAACATGCTTCATAGTTTAACATAGGAGGAGGTTGTCTCAAATATAATAAAAATGATAAACATTGTCAGATGAATCATCACAGGATGGCATGTAAAATATAGATCAAACCAATTAAAGAAATATAGATATAATCTGCAGTATAAAATAAAAAATTTCATATAACATATGTTTAATTAAATGAACCAAGAGTTTGGAAATGCAACTTAGTATTTTAAACTATGTCACATATTTCTTTATGTAGTAATAACTAATTTTGGTTCTAAAATAAAACTAGAAATGAAATATTACTGAATTTTTTGTAAAAAGCTATGTATTATTCTAATATCTTCCATTTTACGCATGATATTTTAATAAACAGACTTTTAGTGTTACAATGACAGTACCATGGAGTTGTGTTTGTGGTGGTTTTTGAGAAATGCAGAATTTAGTGTTACCGGCATTGATATTCATAAACTTTCTATTGTGTCAAATATTCAATATTAAAATTTGCTTTGAAATCACATTAGTCTTTGCTCTTTAAGTCTGGAAAGTGGCCTATGTCCAGAAGCAATAAAATTCCAAACTGAATTTTCTTGGCAGCAGTTCCAACACCTGGATTATCTCTTCATACCAGAAAATGCATATGCTGTAGCTGGCAAAAGGCTGGTCCTGTAGAATTGAATGTCAAGACAATAAAAAAAAGCACAAAGTAACAGGGGGATGAACTACAAGAGGGGGACAACTAGCAAAAACCATATTTACGGCATGCATTATCTTTGAATTTAACTTTTAAAAGACTTCAGTTACATATTGATCACATCTTTGGAAGTCTTTCTAAGCTACTTCCCTCTTAGCATTTCACATGCAGCAGTGGATTTCCATGAGCATGATGATCTGCTCTGCTCTTCAACAACTACTAAATGACAATGTGGAAAGTAAACCCAAGCCCTTTTAATTAGCTCTTAAAAATCAGTCTTCTCATTATTGCTCCTAATAATAGAATTTGAGCTTCCACTTTTGACATTTTACCTCACTTGGTTCTTAATGTATTATTCATGATTTCTCCTTCTTTTACTTCATGATTAGTGAGTCACTCTCTGGGAAAAGAAATGAACTTAGGTGAGCTTCAGTAAATGGCAGAGGACAATTAATGTGTATGTGTGTGTGTGTGTGTGTGTGTATTTGTGTCCTCATAGCTAACAAACTAAGGGCTGGCTGTCAAGTGTGACCTTGAGTAAAGCTGTGATTTTGATTAATGAGCTGCAGTGACCTACAAGGACAAGAGAAGAAAAAGTGGGGGTGGGTAGGAGACTCTTTTTGTTGTGTGAAGACCACTCCAAACATTTCTTGGGATAGCTAGAAGTGGAGGGAGAAGAGCAAGAAAGCCTCCTCCCAAGAGTATTTGGCTCTATTTTCTGTTAGGAGAATACCGTTAATTAGGAGATATCTGTGGGCCAAGGTAGGGTGGAGTAGGGTGAATTTGAGGGAACAGTGTATTTGTAGGGTTTCCTTGAAGTCACAAGCTACTAGTACATTCCTCGTTCCAATTCCTTTCCAAGTGTGAGAACACTAATTCATGACAAGTTAGAATACACAAATATATTAGTTTTGTTTTAATTTATCTTTGATAGTGTTATTACTTAAACAATTAAGATTTGTATTTTTGAAATCTTTTTAATTTACTTATAATCATCATGGCATATATCAAGCCTTACATAGGATGCTCTAAAGCTTTGATCTCCATTCATTGTAAAAGCCTATAAGGCATTTTCAGGTTTCAGCTGGGGTAAAGGAAGCTTTGAGAGGTTGAAAATATGTCAACTTAATAAAGAACTGGGTCATTTCTAATATATTCTCTTGTGTTCAAAGTATAACCATGAGTAAAGCTGGAAAAGTGGGAGAGGGTGATTTAGGTCTTTCGTCTTTTGACATGGATTTTAAGGCATGGGAAATACTTGGCAAAGAACAGCAATGGCTCTCATCTGGCTGTCATGAATTGGTTATGATAGGCTTTATTCCTAAGGCTGTGTGCAGTTTTGAAATCTCAATATGTGATAAACTGACATTTCCAGTCTACAGGTAGAATTCTATATTCTTTTATCCTTCTTACTATGTTCTTCTGACACTTCTCTGATGACCTTCTTTCAAATTAAATGTGAACGCATGTATGAATTTTCTGCTTTCCGTAACTCATAAATATGGCTGCAAAGAATGTCTACAGCCAACAAGTGTATTTGCTGTTTGCTACAGTAGTTTTCTGTTAACTAATTGTATCAACGAGTTTTATTTAGCTCTATTCAAATTTCTCAGTTTTTAATCCTTGGAACAAAAACCACAGAATTAAATGCATTCATTATTCAATCTTATAGTGCTGAATCGTATTCCTGGCACTGGTAAATGTCTTACTGTTTATTGCTGATCATTTAATCCACTATTTATGAATATGTGCATCTCAGTTTTTTGCCCAGAACTTAAAGGGACATGCATAGCTCTTTGAGGATATTAGTCCTTAATGAGCTCAGCTCTCACGTTTTATAAGCACAATAAATTACCAGACCAAATCAAATCAAAATGTCATTTTTATTTCTTTGTTTTCCATTTTTACTTCTTACCATGACTTTTCAGCAGTTAATATGTCCAGATAATAAACTATAGAATGGGTGTTATTTTTTTTAAAGAGGAGTAAATATTACAGCTGGTTTAGCTCGGACTAGGATTATGTGCTGCACACAGCCGCTAGGCAGTATAGCTCTCTAGTTCCGAATAGTGAAGTGCAGCAATGGACATCATTTTCAGACAAACACAGATCATGCTCTGTTCTGCTCTTATGCTGCTGTGTGATCTCAGCCTCAGACTTTCGAAGAACCCTGAGCTTCAGATTCCTTAGTTTAAATGTTTAGTACAATAATTGTCAAGGTTGTTTTTAGAGTTAGGTGAGATATATTTAAGACCCAAGAATAATCACAGTTGTGGTGTTAGATCTTTAAATTAATTGTATACAAAGGTGCTTCAAAAGATTGGTGAAAATGAAATTAAGATAAGTTTATATTGTACCAAGCATTTTTTGAAATCCATGCATAATTTTGTAATATACCTTTCCAAGAACTTAAAAAAAAATTCTTTTATTTGCAGAGAAGAGAGACAGAAATAGAGATCACTTCCCAAATTTGGCCACAGTGACCAAAGCTGATCCAATCTGAAGGTAGGAACCAGAAGCTTCTTCTGGGTCCACCACCTGGTTGCTGGGTCCCAAGAACTTGAATGATTCTCTACTGCTTTTTCAGGCTATAAGCAGGGAGCTGGATCAGAAGTGGAGCATATATAGAACTGGGATGCCAGAGCTCCAGATAGAAGCTAAACCTGCTACACTTGCGGTTCTCCCCTCAGATTCCTTTAGTACCCTGTTGCCGGAAGGGGTGATCCTGCTGCCTGCCACCCAGCCTCCTGGCCCACGAGAAACAAACAGACAAACAGGGGTTCTGTCTAAGCAGTTCCGATTTATTGGGGAAATTCAGATTCTTATATAGGGTGGGGGATAGCCTCAGGCCAGGAATTTCAGGAATTCCAGGAGGGGAGAAACTAGAAGCCAATTACTAGGACCACGACTGCAGAAGCCACCTCCCATAGGCCGGGGTAGGTGAGTGAAATGGCCCTGGTTAATCAGTCTTTCTTTGAAATGACGTGACTCCTGTCCTGGTTTACACCCAGGGCTCTGTCCTTGGCTGCCATTTTGCCCGCCAGTGACCTGGACTGTTAGTCACAATCTTATTGGCTTAGTGACCTCTTTGCCCCTGAGCCCCACAGCACTGGATTATTGGATTCCTCCAATAATTTGGGGGAAATAAACTTCATAAATGTGACTCTAAAATTTTAAACCAAAACTTATTTTTTACTTTATTTGCGAATGTTTACCAAGAATAATTTCTTATAGTGTGTACATACATACAAGTCACTAGTGTTTCAGTTATAATTTCTGGAATACCCTGTATCTAAGATGTACAAGGAATCTTTTGTTAGAGGAACATAGAGAAATAGGTACAACATTTATAATGAAATGACTTACAGTGGCAAGACATTTAGGCTTACTGTATATGACTATATTACACATATATAAGCAGACCAAATATCAAATTGATGAAGTAATTTTTTTTCTGACTTAGAATCATCAGTAACTATTAATACTTGTTGTCTGTTACCTGTCCATAACTGATCAAACATCATCTGTTCTAGCTTAATGTCCACACCTTGTGTGGGGAATAAGGAACAGTTTGACTCAGTGTCACTTCTTCCTTAACCCTTCATTTCTCAGCCCTGCCCTCACATCTTGATACATGTACTCAGTGGTATTCACCTGATTCCAGTGCCTTGGTTCTAGACCACGGAGCATCCTATTCATTATACTGTTCAGTTCCAGGATGAATTTTATGACATCAGTTTAAACGAGATATTCAGTGCTGCCTTTCCTGTTTCCCAAGTCAATGCCTACTACCAGGCCTTATAGGCTTCATTCTTCCAGTCCCCTACAATATCATCCTAACACAGTGTTTTCAGTTGTGTGCTTTGCTTTGCTCTATATGCCCTCATTTACTTTTTCTCTTGGTTGTGTTGGATTCGGTTTGGAAAGCCCATTTCCAATGTCAAACAATTTGTTATCCTTCTAAATTTTACATGGGTCTTCCTTTTCCTGCAATCCCACAAATTAACTGTACCCCTCTTTTACAATATAGTGGTATTTTTTAATAATAAATTATACAATTTACACATTTTCATTTCCATTTTTTATTTGTAAGTTCCATAAATCATATGATATTATATTCTGCTTTGACACTCACCTGTATTAATGCTGTATGAAAGTTATCAAATAGTAACTGCTTTCAGTGAAAACAAAGTCTTAATATGAATCACATATGAAGGCTTCATTATTAATCCTTGTAAGTGAGCAAGTTAAATGTGACTCTTGTGAGTTTATACAAAGCAAACATAATTTTAAATTTTGTTTGTGTCATTTTAACATTTAACCAAGAAGCATAAAAATTGACTGTGATGGACTTAATGCTCAATACTTGGGCTTAATAGAAATATGGAAAAATTTATTTTGAGATATTGGTGTTCTGACCTTTAATTAGTAAATTATTGTTTATACTATAAATTTGCATCATGTGTGGATTGATATCTGAATTATGTCTTTGCTATCGACTTAGTCTTCTTAAAATTGTTATTTCATCTTTTTACCTTTATTATTTTATTTATACCTATGTATCTCTTTTCTACAAGTTTTCATTAGTATAAGTTGATAATAAAATTTTGTGTTTTCCATTTCCTTGTTAAGGAAATAGAGTGCACCAGAATTTATTTTTTGCTGAATCCAACAATTCCTTATACAGGCAAGAGAATTCACCCATTATCTTATAAACACACACACATATATACACACATACATATATATATATTAGTAGTAGTTTTCAGAGAGTTTTATTTTAATAATTACGTTTTTAATACTTGCTGAAATATGTTTTATTCTTGATTTATTGAAAATTAAGACATTGTTCTTTTGGAAAGATAAATTTGTATTAGCATCTTTTTCTTGAATTTTGCTGTTTATTTGTACACACTTCTTTTTACACATGTACATGTTTATTATCTCATTGTTCCCTGTCCCTTAGGATACACAAGAAACCTGTTACTTGCAGTATGTTTATTATAAAATAATGCTCTTCCAATTGCATTTAATGGCTATCAACCTTTGCAAATGACAGTGTCTAAGGTCCAGATGTGGTCATTAACAACTGACATTTGCTTTTGACATTGCTGCCTTCTCTTATTATTTCTTTCTGTCATTTACTTCCTGGGGACGTTTTATTTTTATTTTTTACATTGTTTTTCTATGATCAATCATCTAAGCCTTTTCCTCCTGCAGGAATCAAATGTAGTGTGAAAAACAGTGGAAATCAGCCAGCAAACACTGTGTAGGAAGTTATCTTGCATATCAAAGTTTAGGATTTATATGATATATTAATCTTTTCTATACAGAGGATGTGATAAAAGGCTTGTAAGGGTCATTTAGAATGTGATTTTGTCAAACCAACATATTCATGGCCAAATCTATAGTACAATAGTGATCATTTTTACTAGTTTGATAATTCAAGTTTAGAACAATTAGAGTATATCGCATTATCATTAAAAAAAGTAGTAATTCAAATTTGGAGAAAATATCTTTAGGAAGTTATTTATTTGAGAGGTGTCCATGCACACACAGACACACACACAACCTGAAAGGTCAGAAGTAGAGGGAATCCTGTTCACTATTTTACTTCTTAATATCTAAAATATTGAAGTTGGAGTTAGGTCAGAGCCATGATGTAGGACTGCCATACATGGCTCCTTTGCAATGACAGGAACCCAATTACTTGAGCCATCACATCTTCCTGTGGTTGCATTGGCGTGAAATTCGAATCACTGGCTTGAACCTGGAATCAAACACAGGTATTCTGATGTGAAATACAAATTGTGCATCATTAAACTAAATACCTGTTCCTTTTAGTGAGTTTTTAAATGTTTACTTAACATATATGCAATGTAAATCCTTTAAAATTATTTTTTGTCTTTATTAGAGAAATAACCTGAAATCCAATAGATTTGGGGATTTTTTTTTAAAGATTTATTTATTTTATTACAAAGTCAGATATACAGAGAGGAGGAGAGACAGATAGGAAGATCTTCCGTCCGATGATTCGCTCCCCAAGTGAGCCGCAACGGCCGGTGCCGCGCCGATCCAAAGCCGGGAACCTGGAACCTCTTCCGGGTCTCCCATGTGGGTGCAGGGTCCCAAATCATTGGGCTGTCCTCAACTGCTTTCCCAGGCCACAAGCAGGGAGCTGGATGGGAAGTGGAGCTGGCGGGATTAGAACCGGCGCCCATATGGGATCCCGGGGCTTTCAAGGTGAGGACTTTAGCCGCTAGGCCACTGTGCCGGCCCCATGCAATCTAAGCTCTATTAAGAATGTTCGGAGGTCTGTTGATTCTGTAGTTACTACTTTTTTGACTTTTCAGACTTGAATTGATAAATTCTAGTTATTCCTTAGTATTAAAGTTTGTGTGTGTGTGTAAGACATCTATAATGTAGAAATCAGATTTTTGGAATTATTATAATAAACATTTTTAGGTTGTAAGATTTAACAAATGATTCAAATATTTTTACTGAAGTGATCACATAAGCATTTTTTATGTCGTTTACAATGCATCAGAGGGCTGACATTGCTAATGTGTGGCTCTGCAAACTTCAGAGGCAGATTCGTAAGAAAAAATAGTAAAGTAAATTGAGTCTAAATTAGGAGGCTTTTGTCAATCCCTGTGTCTTACGTTGCTAAGTGTCAGACAGACTACCTGCCACTCCACTTTAGTCTTTAACTTAGTCATCCCTTTGATTCCACGTTTTGGAGACATCACTGAGAGTCAAAAATTAACTTTGAAGATGATTTCCCTTCTTTAGTAATCATCGTGATATGAAAATCCATTAATTAGGTGTGAATTTTCTATCCTCTTCAGTACAGACACAGTGTCAGACTCTGGCAATGAAGAATTGTTGTTTTGAAAAGATGTCCAAAGAAGTATCTGTAACCTATTGTTTCACAAAGTTAATTTTAGATTAAATGACATATAGTTATACTTTCTCTTTGTAGCCACACAAGGAAGAAATACTTGGTCAAATATATTAATGTTATAAATATATAGCTCCTTTGTTTTGTCCCTTCAAGCACTTCCATTTTCTTAGTTTATATAATTTTAAATCCCCAGTATTCCAATGTTTTGAAAGACTCAGAGAAAATGTGATTATAGTGTTTTCATAAGAATCAAAGAATATTAATTACTTGAATGGTAGCCACAAGCAAATGCATTATTCTTTTTCTTAGGTAAATGCCTGTGACTTGTTAAAACATCTGGTTCTTAGAAAGGACTGAACCTGGCACCCCAAAGAATAGTATAAATAACCCAAGCTCTGCCCTGTGCTTAGTGTGTTTATGTGTCATTCTAACGTAAGCTCATTGTAATTTGTCATTAGCTTTATTTGGATGGCATGATGCATTATGTTATACTGAGCCTGTACATATATTTGAGTACTAAATTACTGGTTGACCAACTTTAGATATTCACAGGAGAATTTTGTAAATATTATTTGAAAAAATTTTGTTTGAACACTTTTTAAAAGATTTATTGCAAAGTCAGATATACAGAGAGGAAGAGAGACAGAGAGGAAGGTCTTCATCCGATGATTCACTCCCCAAGTGGCCGCAACGGCTGGAGCTGAGCTGATCTGAATCCAGGAGCCCGGAGCCTCTTCCAGGTCTTCCACACATGTGCAGGGTCCCAAGGTCCTGGGCCATCCTTGACTGTTTTGCCAGGCCACAAGCAGGGAGCTGAATTGTAAGCAGGGCTGCCAGGATTAGAACAGGTGCCCATATAGGATTCTGGTTTGGCCAAAGCAAGGACTTTAGCTGCTAGGCTATCATGCTGGGCCCTGATTGAAAATTTTACGGATAAAGTTATGGTTGGTTATACTCTAAAAGAATTTTGGAAAACTAAAGTATAATTGTGTAATGATATTTTTCTACCACTAGAAAGATTTTCTTTTGTGTTCATTTAGGTTCACAGTGCCTTTCTCATGCTCGTTAGGGATACGTGATTTCTTGCACATTATTTCTTTTTATTTCTCCTTCCCTATGTTGGTGGCTTAAAATCTCAATGGTTAAAGAAAAAATGAGTATAAGTTAGGATGGGGAAATCTAGAAGTGTAAGTGCAGGAATTCTAGTAAACTTCAGATTCTGTTGAACATCAAGCATTTTGTGTACATACAAAGTTGGAAGAATTGAACTCAGTAGAATATATCATAATAATGCCGGCTCTGAAAACATCAAAACAAGTTACTGCTCATGCTGTTAGTACTCACATTGGAAGATATGCTAACACATTAGCCTACCTTTGTTTTAACAAGGTAAGCTCAATCATGGATATATTATGAGTTCTTTTTTATTTTTTTAAGATGCTACTGTGCTAAATGACTGTCATTTTCTTTATTATTTCATGTTTAGTTGTTTCTCTCTAATACCAGCTTCTTAAAGACAGAAAAAGGACTATTGAAAACATACTAAGGAAGTAAACACTCTGGTAATAGCTCGTAAAAGGTTGTTATCCTGCTTTAAAAAAATGTTAAGGGATTTTGAAGTCATATTCCAAGATATCAGAATAAGGGCTCTTGATGAATGAGCTGTGGCTGTTGATTCTGAGTGCAAGTACTGCATGACTGATGAGTGTGTAGAAAGGATCTCCATTCAGAAGCACATATATAATATATGTGCCATTCTTTCAGGGTTGCCATTCTTTCAGGGTTGGGGAATATTTTGTTCTTCCAGGGGCCACTAGGAATCAATATTATCATTGATGATTCAAAATTATCCACTTAAATAAAAAATTTGTTGAATTTTTATTCCTACCTCTAGATGCTTTGTTAGCGCTTGTTAGCGCTTATTAGCACTTATTTCATAGGCTTTATGCAATCATGAGCTGGAAATTATTCTCTCCTTAAAATAGTATTTGTACAGATATAAATGAATTGAAAGCTGTAAGTTTATGAATTGTTAACTACATGCTTTAAAAGATAACACCTGTGTTAGCCTGCATAGACTGTTGTAAAAACTCCCATTATGGAGTAGTTTATAGAACAAAGCATTATTTCTCATAGTTCTGGAAGCTGAGAAATTTCTCGTTTTTCTCATGTATAGATGGCACCTTCTTGCTATGCTCTCATAGGACGAGTCAGTGAATGAAATCCCTTGAGCATATTTTGTAAGACTGCCAGTGCATAAGTGCATGAGAAACTCCCCTCTCCCTTCCAAAACGCCCCCTTTCCAATTTGTAGATGCGCCGTCCTTTAAATTTATTTTTTCACCATGATTTAAAATGTTGTCAACATTTACATTTTTATCTAATTTAAAATTATTAAAAAAATTGACCAACAGAGACAAGTTAGAAACATGGCAGTTATTGCATATGTGAAAGAGAAATTCAATTTCATAAAATGCAAGCAGAACCTTAGTTGAGCGCTGTACTTAGGAGATTGAAAAATGCTTCTCAAATAAATGAATAAATTGGCAAAGACTTGCTACCATTTGACATCGTTTCTTTTTTGCTATTATTATTATTATTATTATTATTATTATTTTCCATGATATGGTTTTGTAGGCATAGATTCCTCCTCCACCTGCCCATCCTTTCCATTCTTCCCCACCTCCATAAAGTGTAGTCCTGCAGCAAGAGTCCAGTGTTCTGGTATTTAAGTGTATTATGGCATTGTAGGTTTAGATAATGATAAAAAGTCTAGTATTATATTGTCAAGGCATATTTAACAGTGTGGTAATTTTCCTTTTATTTGAGAGTAGAGATGCATACTGCAAACCATTATGCTTTTTTCTAACCCTATTCTAAAGTTCATCAGTGAGAATATGCATTATCATGTTTACTTATATATCTATTTATTTTGTATTTTGCTGAAGCATTGCCTTATATCAGAGAGAACATATGATATTTATCCTTTGGAGTTTAGCTTATTTCACTGAGTGTAATGGTGTCCAGTTGGGACCATTTTGTTGTAAATAGTAGAAGTTAATTCTTTTTAATGGCTGTGTAGTATTTCCTGGAGTCAATGTACCACAGTTTCTTTTATTTTTTTCTTTTCACAGTTTCTTTGTTCATTCCTCTTTCACTGGGCGTTTGTGTTGTTTACATATCTTCGCTGTTATGGATTGTGCTGCTATATTATAGGGTTGTGTGTCACTTTCTTATATTTACATTTCATTTCTTTTGAATACATTTCTAGGAGTAGCATAGCTGGGTCATATGACAAATCAATTTTCAGTTGTCTTAGCCTCTCCATATTGATATTCATAGTGGCTGTAGTAGTCTACCCACAGTGGAGTAGAATACCTTTGTCCTCACATCCACGCCAGCAGGTGTGTTAGTTAATTTCTGAGTGTAGGCCAATCTTACTGGAATTAGGTACCTCAGTGTGGTTTGTCTTTGTGATTCCTTGATAGTTAGGAAGCCTGAGCATTTTCTTCATTTGTTTATTAGCCATTTGACTTTGTTCTTGTGAAAACTGTTCATTTCTTCTTGCGTTCTTTGTTTTGCTGTCACTGAGTTTTTGCAGTTCTTTGTAAATCCTCGTTATTAGTCCCCTATCTGTTGTGTAGTGTGCAAAGATTTTCTCCCATTCTGTTGGTTGCCTCTTCACATTGTTGATCATTTCCTTTTCTGTGCAAAAGCTTCTTAGTTTGATGTAGTCCCATTTGTTTATTTTTACTTTGACTGCCTGTGCTTTGGGTGATTTTTCTAAGAAGTCTCTCCTAATGCAGAGTGCTTCCTGGGTTTTCCTTTAATAAATTTGATAGTGTGAGCTTTAGGTGTTTGATCCATTGAAAGCTGATTTTTGTGTAAGGTGAGTGATGAGAGTCTTAACTTCCTACTTCTGCAGATTACATCCACTTTTCTCAACAACACTTGCTGAGGAGAGCAAACTTTTCTCCTGGATTATTTTCAGTTCTCTTAACAAAGATTTGTTGGCTGTATAAGTAAAGGCTCACTTCTGCGATTTATATTTTGGTCCATTGGTCTGCTTCTGTTTTGGTGCTAGTACCAGGCTATTTTGATTAACACTGTTCTGCAGGCTAGTTGGTCTTGAGGTCTAGAATTGTGATTCCTCCAACTTTACTTTTATTCCTCAGGAAAGCTTTGGCCATTCATGCTCTCTTGTGTTTCCAGATGAATGTCCTATCATGTTTACCAACATGTTGGGATTTTGGTTGGAGTTGTATTGAATCTGTAAATGGCTTTCAGTAGTACGAAAACTTTGAGTTTTTTTTAAATTATTATTCTGCCGCTCCCAGAACGTGGTAAATTTCTCCATCTTTGAAATCTTAGTAGAAAAGCTTCCAGTCTTTCCCTGTTCAGCATATTGTTGGCATTGGGTTTTTGTGCATTACTTTAATTGTGTTGTGAAATATTCTTTCTATGCCTGTCTTGCTTAGATTTTAGCTTAGGGCTTTTGCAACCCTGGCTAGCAGATTCTTTGCCTTAGGGCTGGTATTTACGCTGTGTTGTCCACAGGTGTACAGGTCAAGTTTACTGATCCTATACATTGCCTGGATCTCCATTTGCATCACTTATACCATTCCAGTGAGTACGTCCCAGGCAAGCATGCTGTGCTTCTGCAGTGGCCTTCAACAGCTGGGACCCCCAGATCGACACTCCACCCACTGTGATCCCATCTTGTGCATGCACTATTGTCTGTTCAGTCTTTTTCCCACTCACAGTTCCAGTGGAATAGGTAGATACCAGCTGTGACTTTAAACTAAATCACAGACCTGTCAGCAGTGCCCGTTGTACTGATTTTTTTTTTCTTTCCTCTTCTTGCCAGAACCCACGGACAGTTAGGTCTGAGGGCAAACCAGACTTGTTTTAAATGGAACCTGTGAGATGCCAAGATGGTATTATTTTTTTCAGTGGGACAAGTGCAATGCGTTTTGCTGGAAATGAATTCTCTGCTGGCTTAGCACAAGGGCAGCTCTCTGTTGACCTCCCCAGGAGCTTTGCAACAGAAGAGCAAATGGCAACCAATGACGCACTGGTGGGTGTCTCAGGAAATCCACTCTGTTCCCACACCCATGACAGAGCTCCAGCACTCTGCTTTTGCTCATAGTGTTTTTAAAAAACATAAATCACCAGAACCTGCAGTTCTACAGCTGGATTCACCTGCTGCATTCCTGGTTATCTCTCCTTCCCACCTGAACACTGATGGAGTGCTGAATGCCACTGAGGTTTCAGTTCACTGCAGCTCTTCTCCACTGTCTGCTGCTTTCCCATGTCCATGGGTCCCCAGGTGTCAGCCTGCTGTCTGCCTACCCTCTCCTATTTCCCAGGATTGTGCCCCCTCTGCTTCTCATCAATTAATCTTTCTCTGTCCATTTTAATGTATCCTCACCCTATTCTCTTGTAATTGCTTCTAAATGCAAAATAAACCTACATATAGATTTTATTTCCAAACCTATGATAAGAATGTAAAAATAAGACATAAATGTATTAGTGTAACTTCACAGTTGGCCAGATTTTTTTTTCAGGGAATTATTCTATTTGATTTCCAAAACAGTTCTGTGTGGCTTATACTGCAAATGAGGTATATGTCTTCTGCGGTTCTCTTCTCTGATTGTCCCATTGGCCAGCTCTGGAAGACTGGTACAAAACCTGCTGCTTACTTTAACTTGCTCTTATGTTAAAAATCTCCTTCCACCAAGACACTTAAATATAGCACTTTTAGTGGTGGTATCATATTTGTTCTTCTTATGAATACTATTGCTTTAAAGTAGTCTGCTTAACCATAGTCTTCTAAAATTTGATTCTCCTACTGAATGCTTTCAGAAAAGTTGGTTGTTACGCAGCTACCTTCTGTATGACACGTAAACTCAGGATATTAGTGCTCCGTATGATTTTGGGAAATTTAGCTCTGTGTATCTGTGTCATACTTGGGACAGAATTGAGGCTTGGAAAATCTGCCTTAACCCAAGTAAATAGGGCTGTAGGAAGAAGATTACCCATGGATCTCTGCCTGCTACCTGGCAGGGATGGCTCGTGACTGTCTGCCCATGCATGCTTTGAGGCACAGTGTCCAGCCCTGCTTGCAGAATGTGACCTCTGACATGACTAGGAGATTTAAAGAGATAGATATACCTTCTAGCCAATTACAGTGTCATTGTTGGGTGGGGTACTGTTGGGAGATGCCCTCCTGCCCTTCCGTTCCCTAATCTATATAAACTTGTAATTTCTTCACAATAAACGGATATTTCCCATAAGTTTGTCTCCAGTGATTTTTTTTAAGATTTATTTTATCTTCATTACAAAGTCAGATATACAGAGAGGTGGAGAGACAGAGAGGAAGAGCTTCCATCCAGTGATTCACTCCCCAAGTGAGTGCAATAGCCAGTGCTGCGCTGAACCAAAGCCAGGAGCCAGGAACTTCTTCCAGGTCTCCCACACGGGTGCAGGGTCCCAAGGCTTTGGGCCGTCCTTGACTGCTTTCCCAGGACACAATCAAGGAACTGGGTTGGAAGTGAAGCTGTTGGGATTAGAACCGGTGCCCGTATGGGATCCCGGCACATTCAATGTGAGGACTCTAGCCGCTAGGCCATGGCACCAGGCTCAGTCTCCAGTGGTTCTTATGGCCAAAGAATACCATTGCCTCACTCCTCCATGGCCTCAAGGCCTGCTGGCAGGAATTTTCTCTTAGAACTGCGCACCTATCAAAGTGGAATCTTAGATCGGAGACTTTTCCTTACAAGTTTTTCTAATGATATTTTTCTCACATGTTACATTTTTGTTATTGTTAGTGACTTAATCTAAAAATTATTTTGGCAACCTAAAGAAGAAAATTCTTTAAACCTTTTCTAAAAGAAAGAAGCTGGGCCCGGCATGATAGCATAATGGTTAAGGTCCTTGCCCTGAACACGCCGGGATCCCATATGGGTGCCGGTTCTATTTTTTTATTATTATTAATTACATTGCATTATGTGACACAGTTTTATAGGTACTGGGATTCCCTCCCACCCCCTCCCCAAACCCTCCCCCCATGGTGGATTCCTCCACCTAGCTGCATTGCCACAGTTCAAGTTCAGTTGATATTCTTTCATTGCAAGCATATACCAAACATAGCATCTAGTATCTTATTGTCCAGAAAAGTTCAACGGCTTTTTGGGGGGACCATCTCTGGTCTGAAGGTAGAGCCGGCAGAGTATCATCCCAATCAATTAAAAGCCCCAACATAACATCAGCCACAATTTATAATGTTTTGGAATTAGTGGACATAGTATTGAGTAACCAATATGTTTAAAAAAAGAAAAATGCAAGTTCTTAACCACATCCTGTGACTTCTTCATTGACATTTCAATTTTAGTTTATATACAACCAGGTTCTATACACCTTAAAATGGCTATAGATTACTATTCAGCTGTCTCGTGTCTATTTTCATTGTAGTATTTAGCTTTTTATAGCGTTGAAGCATAATTTTGCTGAACCTGGCTTTTTTTCCTGGAAGTCTAGACTGGCTTACAACTCTAACAAGACATATGTCAGCAGTTTAATCCAGGCAGCTCCACTTCCCATCCAGCTCCCTGCTTGTGGCCTGGGAAAGCAGTGGAGGAAGGCCCAAAGCCTTGGGACCCTGTACCCGTGTGGGAGACCCGGAAAGAGGTTCCAGGCTCCTGACTTCAAATCGGCACAGCACTGGCCATTGCGCTCACTTGGGAAGTGAATCATTGGATGAAAGCTCTTCCTCTCTGTCTCTCCTCCTCTCTGTACATCTGCCTTTCCAATAAAGTAAATAAATCTTCAGAAAGAGGCTTTAACTGCACAAGATACATTTTATTACTCTCAGGAAAGCAAAAAGATTCCTTGGTGGACACATTCTGGCAAAAGGGAACTCAGAATTGTTATTCTGGCTTTTCTCAGATTCATGTGGAATTTGGCTTCATTTTCCTCATACCTGATTTAAAGCCTGATAACTTACATGATTATAGTTAGTTTTGTTCAACTCAGTTCAACACTCACTGCATTTTTAGTATTTTCTACTAAATGAAACACCTTTTCTGCAATTTTTTATTGCCATCAAATGAAGAAATAGTTGTTACTTGCAATATTCCTTGCTCATGGATTGGACATATCAATGTTTTTAAAAAACATATAGTACCTAAAGCAATCTATAGATACAATGCAATCTCTCTTGAAAGACCATAAATTGAATTTTTAAAATACTTTAAAAATATTCTTAGTTTTAAATTGTATGCTAATGAAACATCACTGCTAAGTATCATGGGTGATGAGAAGGATTTTATAAAATAATTTAGGTTATTTGTTTTTTACCATTACCAGAGAGAAAAGTATGGCATTTCACAAAACACCTAGTAGTAAGAGAGGCTCTTTAGTAGGGTAGTTAAAAATAGTCTTGGGGTTGGTGTTTAATGCAACCAATAAAATGCTACTCTGGATGCTTATATCCTGTGTCAGAGCAACTGATCCAATTTCTGGCTGTGCTGCAGATTCCAGTTTCCTGCTAATGCACAACCTGCCCAGAGCAGGCAGGTGATGGCATAAATAGTTGGTTCCTGTAACCAACATGGGAAGCTAAATTTGAGCTCCTGGCTTTGGTCTGGCCCAGCATCAGCTGTTTCAGGTATATAGGGAATAAACCAGCATAGGAAGATTTCTCTACTTTTCTCTGCTTTCTAAATGAATAAAGCAATGAAAATCAGTGTTGAGTCAGACTACCTAACTGTATATCATGGTTTTGTTAATTAGCCCCATGCTTTGCATTGCACATCAGCTTGGTTTCCTCATCAATAAAAGTGCAAGGATAAAATTAGTATAATAAGTTTTTGTAAATAATAAGTATCTTAATGAGCCCAATGTTCTTAGAATATTCTTGACATAAAATAAAGAAGAAAGAATTAGATATGATTACTATAGTTGGCATCAGTATTATCAATACAATATTCTCAAATGTTGCTTAATTTTGTTGTCTTGGAAAACAAAGTTAAAATTATATGCAGACAGGTCATTGCTAAATTTATCATGTAACTGATTCTGAATCCCCTCAAAAAGCACATCTTTCACTATTTATATGAAATGCACAAAATAGGCACATGTATGGAGACAGAAAGTGTGATACTGTTTACTCAGGGTTGAAAAGATAGGGACTAGGGAATGGTAACTAATTGGTAAGGTTTCTTTCTTGGATGATGAAAATATTTTAAAAATTGTTTAGAGTTATTGCTATACAACTCCATAACTATAGCACAGTTATTAATCGTTAAACTTCATGTGGCAAAAATTAAATTACAAAAGGAAAATCAGGGGCCCTGTGTAGTAGTGTAGTGGCTAAAGCCCTTGCCTTGCACTGGGATCCTGTAAGGCACCAGTTCTATTCTGGCAGCCCCGCTTCACAGCCAATTTCCTGCTTGTGGCCTGGGAAAGCAGTCGAGGACAGCCCAGAGCCTTGGGACCCTGCACTCGTGTGGAAGACCTGGAAGAGGCTTTGGGCTCCTGGTTTCAGATTAGCTCAGCTCTGGCTGTTGTGGCCACTTGGGGAGTGAATTAACAGGTGGAAGTTCTTTCTCTTTGTCTCTCGTCCTTTCTGTATATCTGACTTTCCAATTTAAAAAAAAAAAAAGACCAAATCAGTAAAGCTGTCTTATAGACAAAATAAGAGATGAATAATTCTGGGAAAAAAATGGTAGTGTCAGAGTAGCTTTTGATGTTTTCTCAAGTTCTCACATCAGAACAACAAGAGCACTTAAATAATAAGGTCAGTAAAAAAAAAAAGTTGTCCAGTGAAATCATATGAAAGGACCCCTGACAAAAACCAAAACACAAATTCGTGAGGCTAGACCACAAACAGCAATGAGACGTGTACTAGAGATTAACTCATTTGTTTATGCCTGCAAGGTGGAGGTATGATCTTCTTTTGGAAATTCATCCAGATGGTGAGAGAATGGCGGCTAACACTGAGATGGGCTGACCCACTTGCAGAAAGAAGGGATCCAAGAATTTCTTGTAGAAGCTATAGGACTGGAAGTCCGGATCTTACGAACTCATGAACTCTCAGAATGGATCGACCAGATTCCCTTTCAGAACAGCAGCCCACATTTAAAATCGAAACGGAATGAAAATAAGCAAATCGAAACATCTGATTATGGAATACAAGAAAGAATTAGAAAAACAGATCCACATAAGAGTGACACAGATTAAAGGCAGGAAAATAAGTCAACATCTGTTCAATAGATTCATGTAGGGATGTAGGCTAAGATAGTTCTTTCAAAGTATTTCTGACTATGTAACTTTGAATCGGTCCTGGTAGAAATTCAGTGTCCTCACCTGCTAATGTGTCCTGTCGGTTCTTTCAACATCATCACCATAATTTGCAAATAGTAATCTGGGTTACTGAAAATAAACTATAAAATTGTTTAGTAGCAGGAATGAGGAATAGACAATAAATATATGAGAAATATAGATACATATATGCATATAGATATGCATATTTGGTATTTTACCTGCAGATAGCAAAAGCTATTTGACTTATATACTTTTTTTAAAGTTTACTCATTAGTTATTAAATAATATTTGACCAATTGAAAGCTTTAAGCTACTTATTTTATTTTCTCTCTTTTCTCTCAAAAAAGAATATTGTCTTAATTTACCATTTTTTTTGTATTTTTCTCAAAAAGCAAAAGAATGACAAAACCCTGATCTGTCAAGGTAGGTAAAAATTAAAAATAACGGTACATTTTTGTACAGTTAATAAGAAACTAGTAACTTGTTAATAGAAAGTAAGTTTATAAATTTAATATCTCCTCTTTATTCAGAATTGCTTTTAAGTGGTTATTATTCAAATCTTAAAAGTATAAGAACAGACTTCATGTCAAAACAAAAGGGATATTCTATCAGCTCAACTTTACAAATCATATTCAAATGTCTACTTTTCATTTTAAAAAAGATTTATGTATTAAAGACAACAAAGCCAAGAAAACAGAGAGAGATATCTGCCATCCACTTGTTTATTCCCTTATCGGTCTATAACAGCTCAGGCATGCTGTACCAGGACAATTCCAGGATATAGGTTTGCAAATCCAGTCTTTCATATAGTGACTACACCCTCGAAGGTGTATGTTAGCATGAAGGTAAAATTGGGAGTAGAGCAGGTACACAGACCAGAAAGTTCAACATAAGATTTAGAGATGTCCAAACGGAAGGTATTTGCCACTGTATCAACTGCCTACCCCTGCTCTCAATTTTTGAACAGAACATTACATAGATACAGCTGTTTTCAGGGAAATGATTTACCCAATATATTCAGAGTTTACAGTTTGTAGTAAGTAATATTTATGTCACTGCTTAAAAGCTCAGACATGCACCAAGAACATTGACTGCTAATTCTTGTTTTCCTACTTCCTGTCTATTCTCTGGTTTCAGCAAGTTACATTATCTTCCTTTGCCTCTTTATTTCACATATAAAATATTAATGAGAACGCTTCCCTCTCATAGCATTTTTATCAGGGTGAACTTCATACAAAGGGCTTTGAAGAATGCTTGAGATGTAATAAGTCTGAGTGGTTGTGGTTTAAAAATATACCTGAAGATCAGCGGATGGCTAGTTGTTGAGTTAATCTCAGGACTTCTTCCATCATCATCTAGACATTTTCCTTAATTTTCACATGTTAAGCAAAAAACTATGAATTGCTTAGATTGAATGATGCTGTGCACATCCCCTTCAGAACTGGAGTAAACTGTGTGTATCTCCCAATGTCAGATTTTTGTGAATTTTTCCATTTCCCATTCATTGTCTCTTTTGAGTCCTTCCATTGCACCGCTTCCCAGTTTGCCCCACCTCTCTGTGAACTATCTGATTGCACTGATAACTGCAGGACCTCACAGTGAGATGTAGCAATGATGTAAGATACTGCCTTTTCTACTGAAAAATCCAATTTAATGATAATCAAATTTTACTTCAGGAAAAAAGGAGAAGCAATTTAGGGGGAAAATGTGTTTCCAGAACTTAATAAAATCCTTATAAATAGACAAGAGCAATCTGTTTCAAAACTCATACATAGCAAAGTACATCTTGCCCCCCAGACTTACTAGATATGAAAAGAATGAAGTATCATGGGACCAGGATAAAAAAATCCGGCATAATTTTAATTTTAGATGTCTAGTATGTTGTCTTCACACCTAATTTGAAAAGGCATTCTTTTGTTTATTACTGTGACTTTCATACCTTTTATTTTTTCCTCTTCAAAACTGCATGTATGGCCAAGTGCCCTTTCATAGTAAATGAGCTGGAGTAAGAAACAGTGGTGTAATGGCAATGATTTCAGTGCAGCACCATTCTAGATTAAACTTGGACTTGCAGAATCACAAAATAGTGATTACTCTGTATAAATTCAGGAATAAATAAATCTAAAAACAGTGTGGGAGTCAACTTAAAACTTAATCACTTACTTTAGATGAAAAATCTGTATTTTAGCTCAATGTGAATGTTGCATACCAATGGCTCACAACCCGTAACCCCCTTTTAAAAATATTTATTTCTTTGAAAAACAGAATGACACAGAGAAAGAGGAATAGAGACACAGAAAGATCTTCCACCTGCTGATTTAATCCTGAAAGGGCCATAATTACTAGGCCTGGTCTAGGCCAAAGTTAGAAGCCCATCATTCTGTCAGTCTCCCATTTGGGTGGCAGGGGCCCTAGTAACAGGCTATCTTTGCTGCTTTTCTAGACATATCACTTGGTAAATCTGGATTGAAAATGAAACTTCTAGAAATTCAACTAGTACTTCTATATCAATCTCAGCATCTTAGGAAGCAGCTTAACCAGTCACACCACCAGACTGTCCACCACAATCCACTTTTAAAGTGACTATTTTTAAAGCAAAGGAAATGAAAAGGAAAATGAAATGCTACTGAGTAGACAGAAAAAAAAATCTTACACTAATGAAATGATTAAGTCAGTTTTATTTTTATTAATGAGTGGCCAGGTAATATTTAACATGTTATACTGTAAGCATGTGCACATAGTTGCACGGGTGAATGCCCAGATGGAATACTAAAGGCCACATAATCAAATATGTGCTAGATGTTGACAGTTTGAAACAGGAAAAATCATTGTCTTTACAAAAGTACATTTTGGTGTCAGAAGCAGATAATGAAATTATTATGTATTGTGCTATGCAGTAGTAACAGGTTCTATGAATGTCAGAGGGAAAAAGCAATGAAGGTTTAGTATCCTGATAAAGGTGGTCAGAATCAGTCTGATTGAAGGTTATAGTTGCAAAAAAGGCCTAAATGAAAAGAAGCCAGTCATACCAACATCTCACAGAGAAGTTACCCAGTACTAGGGGCCTGTGAGACACATTTTCTCAGAGGATAGTAGCTTACTGCACAGAGGAAATTCAAATATAAGCATAGTGCTGGTTCTCACTATACACAGCATTGTCATCAAAAATACCTGCTCTGTTTTGAGTATTTCCTCACAGTGCAGGCATCAAAAAAAGCAGGCTCTGCAGCCAGAGCTTCTGACCTAATTCCTTTATTGATCGCTTGTACACAGGCTTCATTGCTTTACAGAAAGATGTATTGGATCTGTGTCAACAAAGACAGGAGAAGGAAACTGGTCCATGTTGAAAATTAAGTGAGTTCCAAGGTCATCCCAGATTGAGTTCATTAAAGGAAAGATGAAGGATATTCAATAAAAGATGGACTCTAGAATCACACAAATCAGGTAGTTGCTTTCATGAAATTTGGAGATGAAGAGGTTTGGGTTGTTGACTAAAACTTCAGGAAGACGTTCTTTGGAAGAGAAATTAAATTTGCAGCTTTTATTCACCCACTAGCTTGAGTTTTTGTTTTTGATCTTAATTCTCATGATTATTTATGAGAAATTTCTACCTTAATTATTTCTACTCTATTGATAATAACAACAATGTAAAGAGAATTAAGGATATGAGAAATCTCATGAAACGCCAGGCACATTCTAGCTTTAAGATGATACTAAAATCTTTGGGGAGGTGTGGGGAGAACCCAAGTATCTATGTAACTGTGTCACATAATACAATGTAATTACTGAAGTTAAATAATAAATAATTAAAAAAAAAAAAAGAAAAAAAAAAAGATGATACTAAAATCAACAATTGAAAAGTGAGAGGGAAATGAAATTGTGGTCTTTGTATGCTATTGTCTACTTCAACATCTTTTTTTTCTGTCCATCAATTATTAGCTGTCTTTTATATTCTATATTCTATATTCTGATTCATCGTAGAGATTATAAACAATTTTCTTCTGAGCAAGTATTTCCAGCGTGAGTCAGCCAATCTAAAGCCCATGTCCCTAACCAGCTCTTTTATGGAGCTCCCAGATTCCGGATGTATCCCCTTACCTCCCCAGGGCCCAAAATTAGTAAAATGTACTCTTCCACACTTGCTAACAAATACCTAGTTTTCTGTTTAATGATTACACCATAATGTTTCCCTAAGTATCTCCTGATGGTGTAGCATTCCCACCCATCTCTCGGTGGAACATCATCTCCTAGTGTGTTAATCACAACATATTTAAGTCCTCACTAATAATTTCTGTTAGTTTTAAATTTTATAACCTGAGGCAGTGTGTTGTGTTATTTACATTACTGATATAAAAATATTTATCTATTTTCAATAAGAATCATGTTTGGAGCCAGCATTGTGGTACAGTGGGCTGGGCTGCCACCTGCAAATTCAGCATCCCTTATCAGCATTGCTTAGAGTCTGAGCTGCTCTACTTACTTCTGATACTACTCCCTACTTATCTATCTCCAGCCACAAAAGGTAGCAGAGTACTTGGACCCCTGCCATCCGTGTGGTAGACCAGGGTGGAGGTTTGAACTTCTGACTTCAGCCTGGCTTAACCTCAGCCATTGCAGTTATGTGGCAAGTGAATCAATGGATGGAAGATCTTTGTTTCTCTTCCTATTTCTTTTCCTCTCTGTCATTCTGCCTTTCAAGTAAACATAATAAATCTATTTTTAATAATTTCTTTAAAATGATATTTTGTTGTTGGTCATTTTTGTTTTAAAATTACCGCATTGATTTTCTTCCAAAGAATGTCTGTGTTTTTTTTTTCTTGTGTTGACTTTGAAATGCTTTCTCTTCATTAGCCCCTTTTTATGAAGTATATTTGAAACATTTATACTTCAAAATGTTCACAGAAAATCAAATGAAAAATACTTGTTTTGGTGGAAATATTTTCAAAATCCATGCATGGTTTTTTTTTAATTGACATAGTTGTTTAAGCTGCCTAGATGAAGGAAAATACCGACTTATACGCATCCATGTCATAGTCATGTAAAAATATTAGGATTGTACAATGTACAAAACAGTTATTTGTATTTATTTCACATCATTGTATATCATATTATTTCAAGAAATAACCAGTTTTTAGTATGACCAATAGGAATGGTGATATGGTTTCTTGGGTTCATACTTGTGTCTATTTAAAGTTCTTAAGCAGACAATTAGGTCTTGCATGAATCTAATACACTATCAGGATCAAGAATAGAAAATTCTGTGGTACATTTTATAAAGAGTATATGTACTGAGGTGTGACAGAAGACCCTCCAGTTAGTAAGGAATGCACTCATTATCATATTCTAGGTAAAACAAACAGTCCCTACGTGAACAATCAGATTTACAAAGTCCAAAATAAGGTATGGGAAATGGAAAACCATGTTGAAATAATGCTGGCTATTAGTGTAGAAAGCACAGATGTGCTGATGTCTGCTGACAATTCATATTGCTAAATAAGATCCCAGCAGATATGGTCAGTTTCCTCTAAGATGGCTGCAATATGACAAGAGATTCAAACTGTATGGTAGTTGGTGTGAGCTGTAGACTGCAAATTTTGATAGAGTCACGCAGGTTTCAAGTCATTCTACTTGCCAGGATCCCAAACTAAAGAGTACAGGCAACCCAATAGAAATTTTAGTATTGTCCTTCCACATACTTATCTGTTTTTCTATTATTATTCCTCCATTTCCAGTTCACTGAGATCTGGAGTGAAATAAGGGATTCTCCAAATCAAAACCAAAAACAATAGTAACAAAAGAACTATGTGACACCAATGGAATCTCAGAGGGGTTAACTGACTGAACCCGAGGCATGGCTAGGGATTGAGAGTTGGCTGTAAAGAGCAACCAGCCTGTGGCATTGTCAACTCTAGAAATTGATCTTCAGAAACAATCCTTGGCCAAGGTCATGAAGATGACTTTATGACTTGGGGGTGGAGGTGTGGGGAGCAAAAGAATAAGAAGCTGTGAGCTTTACACTCTACTTGAAAAGGAATAACTGCTCTGAACAGCATCCAGACTCAGATTCTTCCTCTTTGCTGTTTTCCTTCTTACACAATCAAACCAAGACACCTTAAAGAACAAACCTTCTAGTGTACTTTCCTGTCAAACTAAAACATTCAATATAGTTCCAGATTGAAAGCAGGAAAAAAAAGTTTGAGTTATGTGTAGAAATTAGTTACTTTAACTTCCTGCCTAGTGATAAAAATGAATTTAATTCAGTTGGAAATATGAAAAAATAAAACAAAATCCTATGTCAGGATATACCTCAACTGACTTATTAAAATCCCCCATCAGTTCCAGATACCCATCCTCTGCCACCAGTGGTCTCAGAGTTATAAAGTCACGCTTGTAGCATCAAGAGACTAAGGTATCTTCATTATTCATCCTACTTAGACAGTCACTACTCTTTTTCATACAATGCAACCAAAATACGAAGTCATCCTACAGTCTTCCATCTTCTTTCTATGGATCACTCCATGAGGAGATGGCCTCCTGCTTGTCACAAAAATGCCCCATCCCCTTGGATTTCCTAGGCTGTATTGGTAAATTTTCACTTCCAGCACCAAAAGGTTTAATGTGAAGATTCTCAATAATGAAGGGAAAGTTGAGGTTTACATATTTATTCCTTTTTGGTAACAAATGTTGGAAATTTGGAACGCGAGTATATACAGAAAAAGAACAGCTGGAGGTGTTCTTATTTTGTTTGGTTTCCCATGGTGGCTTGACTAATTCATGTGCAGAATAAACAAAACAATTTCTTATTCTTTACTGCCTACTTAGTAAATATTCAAGATGTGTTCATATTGCTAAGTAAGATTCAGTTCTTATCATCATTCAGGCCTCAATTTTCTTCATTACATTGTTTTGTCAAGTGATAATATCTCTGTTCTTAAGTGAGCAGACACCCATATCTTTTTGTTTTATTGACCCTTTGGTATGAATAATTGAAGATTTTCTAGTTTTCAGCAGCAAGGGGTAAAATGATGGCATCTCTTTTCCCAAAGCCAAATCTAACAAAGATCTGTAAATTCAAAACCTTATTAATTTTCTTTTATTGGAATGATTATTCCAATTGCCATATACATTCCTTGTGCGTGGGCCAAAAGAAATTAAAATAAATCTCTCATAATAAGGTAGAGCTGCATTTGCTAGGATGATATACAGTTTTCATCACTGCAAAATGAATACTTCCTCTGTAATATCCAGCAGAAATCTTAAAATGATTATGTATATGTCAACAGTTGTTCAGTACTTCTCTCAAATGCTTATGACTGAGTTGCAACCCAATCTTAGTACACCACCTACTGTATGCATTGATTTGATGTGCCTTGCAAAAGCTCTTAATGTACATGTCACCTCTCTTTTTTTTTAAATATTCATTTATTCATTAATTACATTGTATTACATGACACAATTTCATAGGTATCAGAAACACATGGGAATCTATTTCATTAACCAATGCTTTTATTTCCTGAATTGTTCTAAATATAAGAATAGTCCACAGTATTAAAAAGATTCTTTTAATTTATTCTAAACTTAGGTAAGTTAGCTGAAGTATTAGAAAACAAAATAGGTTTAAAAAGTAATTTTACCACTTACAAGTTGATTTTTTACTTGTTAGTATATTTCTAAATCATCTTTAAGTTATTTTATGCTGGGCTATATTTTTAGAAGTTGGGTTATCTCATTATATATTAAATATCATAAACATATTGAAAAAAGCTGGAGGGAAAATGTCTTTCTTTGGGCATTAGTTATGATTTTCCCTTAAGCTTGGAGATGTTTGAAAGAAACCATGAGAACATATCATTGGCAAGGTCAGCCAAAGGCCCAGCCTCAGTGTTTAGATTATTGGAAAACTTGTGAATCTCCAGATTTCTGGGATCCTAGACAGCCCAAATATAGGAATATACTGCTTGGTTAATTTTACACTCTCCATTCTCAATGATTCTGATGCTAGTGTTAGCCACAGTTCACTTATAGAAAATGCTTTTCTCTGTAGAGGTGAAATATATGTAGATAGATAGATAGATAGATAGATATTTTCTCCTTTCTACCCCTGCTTTCCTTAAAGATAAAATTTTAAACAATATTTAACTCCTTTTAGGAAATGCATTCTTGATTGCAGTTATCTACCTTGGCTGCCTGAAAATCTCTCTAGTGCTCCAGACTAATAAAATCATAGATTTGGGCGTGGGCTAATGAATAAATAGTAATTCTTCCTTTCTCCAGCAACACAGTCCCTTTACAAATGAGTTTTAACATTTTGGGTGTCTCATACGGGTAGAATAATTGTTGTTTGGTGAGTGACTTATTTAACTTAGCATAATGTGTTGTAAATGACAGATACTCTTTTTTTCATGGTCGAATAGTATTCCAGCACATGCCTACACAATAGTTTGCATATTCATTCATCTTTCACTGGATGTTGGAATAGTCTTCATCTTACCATTGCTTTAAATAATACTGCTATGAACATGGCTGCATAAATATTTATTCCAGTCTTTGCTTTAAGGTTTTGTTGTTACTGTTGCTGCATGCAAAGTAGAATTACTGCCTCATATGGCAGTTTTAGTGTCAATATTTTGAGAAATCACCACACTGTTTTCAATTGTAGCTGTGACATTTTGCATTCCCATCAACATTTGCAACTGTGATTGCATGCTCTGCATTTTCACTGATACTTTTATTTTCTGCTTTTGGATAGTAGCCACACTAATGGATATGAGAAGATTTTCTTCTGGTTTTGGAACATATTTCCCTCATTAGTATGGATGCTGAGCATGATTTTATATAATTATAGGCTATTTGTGTGTCCTTTTTGGAAGAAATAGCATTGAGGTCCTTTGCTCTAATTTTTAATTCAGATTATTTTTTGCCAAGTTTTAAACAATTATTTTTAATGAGAAAATTGATACTATATGAGTAAGACTATCTTTTTTGACACTAAACAACTACATCAAAAATAAAAATATAGCTGTAAATATATACAAACATTAACAAATTTATGCCATTCCCAATTTCAGACTAAATATACTTGAGAAAATATGTCAAGATTTCAACAATCTTTTCATTAAGCTGGAAATTGTTTCGTATCCTCTCCTTTGTCACATCATGATCTTTGCTACAAGGCACAATTTCATTTAAATATCTCGTAACTTTTTTAGGTCATCTGTTATGTATTGTCTTATGTCATATTTTTAACTGTGAAGCTGATATAATTCTCTAATGGCATAAAGAATGTTCTTTTTAAAATACACAGCACCAGGTATTAACACTATCATCACTTTATGTCTATTTAGGTAGTAAATGGAGCATACGCAATGTTTTCTTAAAGTGATATTTTATGGTAGAAAGAGTAATGCCTAGGATGAAGGCTAAAGGGCTAAAGTATTTCAACATCTCATGTAAACCAAGGATCATTTTGAAATGTTTATATGGTTTATCTCATGTAATCTATTAAGAAAGAATTCATTTTGTAGTCAAAACAGTCACAGGGTGTAAGAGGGTAAATAAGTAGGAAGCAAGAATTTAAAAGCTTGAAAAAGTATCATTAACAGAACACTTATTTGATGTCAGGAATGTGTTGAAACTATGGTATGTCGTTGCCCACGTAATGTTCAGATACCTCCACTATTTATGTAGGAGCTTCAGTTTCTAACTCATTTGACAGATGTGAAATCTGAGACTCAGAAAGCGCTTCATAATATTTTCCTTCAATTCTAGTGTCAGCAACCATCACCCATGCACACAGAAATTAAATTTTAAGTATCTTATTGAAGGGTGTTGTGTTGTGTCATATTGAGTTAAACCACTGCTTTTGATGCCTGCGTCTCATGTGAGAGTGATGTTTTGAGATCTGATTTTCCTCTCCATCCATCTCCCTGCTAGTGTACTTGTGAAGATGGTCCAGATATTTGAGCCTCACAAGTGAGACTAGGATGGTTTACCCAATCCTGGTTAGTAGAGTATATCAAAAAATAGACAATCTCTCATTCTCTCTCTCTCTCTGTCTCCATCCTTCTCTGTTTTTGTTACTTGTTCTTTCAAACAAGTTGAATATTTAAAAACCTAACCTCATTGAAATACTATATTAAACTCTTTGTAGATTTAATTTTTATAGAAACATTATTTTTAAAATGTTTATCTTTTATTGGAAAGTCAAATATAAAGAGAGGAGGAGAGACAGAGAGGATGATCTTCCGTCTGATGATTCACTTCTCAAGTGACTGCAATGGCCAGTGCTGTGCCAAACAGAAGCCAGGAGAGCCTCCTCCAGGTCTCCCAAGTGGGTGCAGGGTCCCAATGCTCTGGGCTGTCCTCAAATGTCCTCCCATGCCACAAGCAGGGAGCTGGATGGGAAGCAGGGCTGTTGGGATTAGAACCGGCACCCATATGGGAATCTGATGCATTCAAGGTGAGAACTTTAGCCTCTACGCTGTCGCACTGGGCCCATAGAATTAATTTTAACTTATCTCAAAAATGTAAGTTTAGTGGATAGGGTAAAAGATAGTATTATACTGTGATTAGGCTTGTTTTATTCATTATATAAAAAACAGAGCTTGATCACTGTGTGACCCTGAAATTTCATATAAACTTAAAATTATGTAACAGTATGCTCTGGTGACCTTACTACATAAAATAGTCAGGAGGGGATAGTTAGAAAGTTTGAATTGGATTGCTTAGCACTTCAGAATTTGTTTTCTTCCTTAAACACTGTTAATGGTGTTAAAATTCAACACATTCTAGACATGTGCTTTTAGTTTTAGAAAATCCATATTTTTAAAAAATATGTTTCCTTTTATTATACATATAATTTCTTATTGTTACAGCCCTCCACAACTCCCACTCCTGTTACAGAGTAGGAGCAACATACTTCAACTCAGGATGCAATTAGCAGTAAACATTCTTTTAAATATCTTAACATTTTGTATTAACACATATTACTTGCACATTTATGGTATTTATCCAGTGTAGTATCTGATTATATATGCATAGCTTAATCCAGCCAATGTAGGCAACTAGCTTTTTCCATTTTTCTTCTTTCTGTCCTCTCTTGCAGCTGTTAGTACAGCATATGATGTGTTATTGTAAGCTAGAGTCACCCCCTGCATTGTGGAATGGGAGAACTTGTTCCTGCTGACTGATTTAGCTCCTTATTTCCAATCTATCTCTACCCTTTCTCATTCACTCTTCACAACATCTAATAAGCACTATTTGAAGGACATTTCTACTACTTTTCCAGCATTCCACTTATGAAAGAAAACATACAGTATTTGACTTTCTGCATTGGTTTACTTCACTTAATGTAACTCTTTGTGCTGCAAATGTTAGGATTTCACTCTTTTAAAATGCTGAATAATATCCAGGCATGTACTGATACCTCATTTTCCTTATACATTCATGCGTCAATGGACACACAAGCTGATTCCATTTCTTGGCTGTTGTGAGTAGTGCTACATTTTACATAGCATGAGGGTATCTCATTTCATTTTCTTTGGAATATGTACCTAAGCGCAGGTTAGCTAGATGCTGATTTTTTTGTTTTTGTTTTTGAGGAACCTCTTTGCTGTTCTCCATAAGGGCTATACATATTTTCATTCCCACAAATCTGTCTTTTGGTAGTAGCCTTTCTCAGTAAAATGATATAGCATAGTGATTATTATTTTCATTTTTCTGATGGATTGTGATATTGAGCACTTTTCCATGTATTTGTTAGTCATTTTTTTTTCTGTGAGAAGTACCTATTTAAGTCTTTAGCTCATTTCTTAACTGGATTGATTGTTTTGTTGATTTCTGTAAGGTACGTTTGGTACTTAGATTCCTTTGTTGTTTTTTTGGGTGGGGTTCTCTTGTGGCCTTGTTTATTAATGAATGTGGGATGCTGAAGTTTATCACTAATATTAAATTGAAGCTTTTCTGTCCCTATGCATCTACGAATGTTTGTGGTATAAAATTGTTTGTCTTCTATTAACTGCATAAATATTTTAAATTATCACATTCTCCTGTGTAAATGATCCCTTGATCATTATGTAATGTCATTTTGTATCTTTACGCAGTTGTGGTATGAAAGTCCTTATTGTTGTAAGTATGGATACTTACAATACGTTTTCATCTCTATTTTTCCTGAATGTTGTATTAATCCTTTTACTTTTCTTGGGAACTGAGTTTCATGTGAGGAATGTGAGATGAATGTCATTTTTCAAATGCATAGGCATTTAGGCAGTCTGCACCATTCAGTGGGAGAATTTATATGCCATTTAGCATAAATGAGAGATGACTTAGTTGTATCTTTCATTATATTTTGTTGCCTCTAATTGCTTTGAATAGCAGCTATTATTTTCTAGTTGGTCCTGTACTTCTGTAACTTTTTATGAGGCAGTTATCTTGTGTTTGTGGTGATTCCATGGGCCTTTTTTCTTTTGTGTGTGATGGAGTGGTGATAATGCATTTCTTCTGTGTTCACTTTCAAATGGGCTTGTCATTTTTGGTGAAGTGAATTTCATATAAGGAACATATAAAAATGGGTCTTTTGTAAAAATATACTCAGCTGTTCCATACTTTTAACTGGGAAATTTGCGTAATTTATATGTAAAGTTAGTATAGATAAAAATTGACTATATTTTTATATATTTCCATTTATTTATTTATTTATTTATTTATTTAGACATCTTCCATTCTTTTGTTATAATTGTTTTGTGCTTTTATGTAATTTTATAATGGTAGTCATTCTGCTTCATTGTTCTGTGTAACATTCCTTTAAGTATGTTCTGGAAGGCTAACCTAGTAGTGCTGAGTTTCCTGCTTCACCTGTTTAGGGAATTCTTTATTCTCCTTGATTTAAGAAAGACATCTTCTCTAAAGTGTTTTTTACCATGGATCTTTTACCTTCAGTTCCTTCAATGTAGAATTTCATGTGGTCCTAACATGTAAGATTTCTATTGAAAATATTTTGTAATTTAAACGCGATTCTATTTGAAATTTACTGGATAACTTTGTTCCTACAGATTTGAGAATTCCTTCTTTCTATTATATTGTGATTTGTTTTGGTCATGCCTGTTTGGGTTTCTTTGAATCTCCTCTACTGGATGCTCATTATCACTCTCAAGATTTGGGGACATTTCCAGCTATTATTTATTTTCCTGCTTGGGTTTTCTATAACTTTGCCCTTATTTTCTTCCTCTTTAATTTCTATTTAAGTGTTAATTCAGTGATGTCCCGAAAGTCTTGAAAACGATCCTCTCCCTTCTGTCTGTGTTGTTTGAGGTATTTTCAAAACCCTTTCTTCACAATCAGGGTTTTTTCCTTTTTGTTACTCTAATTTGCTGAATATTTTGATTATAATTGTTATCTGACCTACTGAGTTCATTTGTAAGATTTCTGTTTTGCCTTTTGTGATAGCTCTGTCTCTGATTAATTTCTTGTTGATACCATGTGTTGATTTCCTAGTTCTGGTTAACTATCTATTTTCATTTTCTTGGATCTGTTTGAGTATCCTTGTAGTTATCATTTGGAATTATTAATCAAGTATTTAACCAGTTTCCCTTCAGGGGGTTCTGATAGCTAAAATCTTGTTGAATTCAATTGAGGCATTATATTGTCTTGCTTTTTGAAATATCTCATCATTTCTATCCCCTTTAAGACTCGATGGACTCAAGCCCTTTTCCTTATGAAACAGGTTTGAGTGTCTGGTTGTGACTTTGCCTTTTGTTACGGTTGGAAGCTGAGGTGTGGTCTCCCTTAATCTCACTCAGAGAATGCTGATTTCAGTTGTAATTAAGGAGATGATGGCAGCACTAGTCCAAAGTCCCTGTTGTGTGAAGTTGTCTATATCCAGCATGCCAAGAATGCTTGCAAATGAGCTGTGTGTACAATGAAGTGTTCATCAAAGCTGAAGCTGTTTCAGGAAAGAGAGCCACAAAGTCCAGGCGTGTATGTATAACCACCACTTAAAATATCTTTCCAATACACATACTTGAAAATGGATTCAAGAGCATTTGCAGCTAAAGATCCTGATATGATGGTCCAGAGAATTGTGAAATATTGTGTCATTCATCCTTGGGAAGAATAAACTCCAGTGGTAGGCACTCAGGGTCTGCTACTCAACTTGCTTATAGATCTCTTGTCCTCCACTCCAACAAATCCCCAGATTTGCTGTTTTTCTATCTCATTGCATAACATCTCCTAAGTGGAATAATTATAATAATCTGTATTTGATTGTTTGCCTATCTTTAAATTACTTCTACCTTGAGACCTTGGGTAATGAATATTGGATAGCTCTATTCTGTCTCTCCTTGGGTTATTATACCTGGCAAGAATTCTGTTCTGTTAAGAAGACATTCTTATTTAGAGCCCATGTTTGCTGTTATAATTTTAGACCCGAGTTTTCCCTTTATGCAGCTCTAAGTCTACTTCATAGTCCCTTGGAGGCTCTTATCTAGCTCTGTCCAATTAGGTGATTTGCTTGCAAACCTAGGCAGGGTGGGTGTCTGAGAAGTGACTGTGGAGTTGAGGATGGGATTTGTATTTGGTAGAAGCAGTCCTTAATCCACAGACTGGGCCATCACCTTGAACCGGGAAACACATTCATTGTGTGTGTGTATTTTGAACATCAGTCTAGGATACACATAGTAGCACTCATTTTGCAAAACTCAGGTTGTCCCCTTCTTTTAGCCATGTGCCATGCTCTCAACATTGAACATAGATTCATGATACTCTCTTGGAAGTGTGTACCCTGCAGAAATATGATTCTACAATTTAAACATATTTCAAAATTCTCTATCTCAACAATTTGATTCCTTCAACTAGGATTTCACGGATTCATACAGAAATATGTTAGCTTGATATTTTACCTGTTCCAGTAGACTTTGTTTTAAAAAATATTCCAAAGCCACACTAATGAAAGATCAATGTGGCACTATTTCCTATAACTAAAACATACACTCAATCCAAATCTGTACTATCAGATGAATAAACAGAATGTGTCTTACCTACACACTGAAATATTATTTTAAAAATGCACTTAAATGTGGATGAACATCGAGAAACACATTTCTGTATTAATTAAACCAGATATAAAAGACCATTTATTATAAAACTCATTTGATACTAAATATCCACAATAAGTAATCCTTAATTACAACAGTATGATTGTAGATGGCCAGGAGGAAGAGGGAATCAGAGGGAATATGTTACAAGGCTTTCTTGCGGTGTTGCGATGACTGTATTTATATCTTGACAGAATTGCTATTTGAAGAATAGCATGAATATATCAATTAGAAAGGAACTGCAGTTTTTAAAATTGTAAATTTCACCCTTTACCAGCTCCTATTCACTAGACCTATAAACTTGCAGGCTGTTTGTAATCATTGTTTTCTTTGCTTTGTAGGAGCACATGTGGTGAGGTGTGGATTTCTATTGTCTGACACCCTATAAGAGAGTAATTTGTAACTTCTCACTGCAAAGAAATTTTACCAGGTTTTTAGAAATACATGTTAAAAAAAGATTCATTTATCTTTTATTGGAAAGTTAGTTTTACAGAGAGAAGGAGAAACAGAAAGATCTTCCATTTGCTGGTGTATTCCCCAAATGGCTGCAGCTGCTAGAGCTTAGCTGATACAAAGCCAGGAGCCAGGAGCTTCATCTTGGTCTCCCATGTGAGTGAAGCGTCCCAAAGTTTTGGACTGTCCTCCATTGTTCTCCCAGAACATAAGCAGGGAGATGTAAGGGTAGTGGGATAGCCAGGAATAGAACTGGGGCCATATAGGATCCTGGCACGTGCAAGGTAAGGACTTTAGCCACTAAGCCACTGTGCTGGGCCGGAAATACACTTTTGCATAGCTGAAAATGATTCTATTAGATTAGTTGCTATATCATTTTATATTGGCTTTTTAGTAGTTAAAATGTAACAAAATGTTTTTAAATAAACTAAATTTGTACTTCAAGGTAATAGTCAACATTTTCTCAAATTTTAGAAATACAGAATGAGTTATTTCATTCCAGTTCGATTCTGGAATTTTATTGGTGTGGGACTAGAAATAAGGACTGCTGTGTCTCAGCTTTGGCTTTGTCTGTCATTGCGCTCTACTATGATTGGGAATTTCTTTTGGAAATATGAACATATAAACCCAGTAATTGTTTACTTGATAAAATATAAATGAAAATAATTTACTTAAGTCAAAATGTGTCAGTTATTCATCACATAATATAGTTGAGCATCATCCCTAGGATGTATTATTTTGAAAAGGTCGGTAGATCGTTCATAATTAATTCTCTGCAAGAGTTACCTGAATAAAAGGAATAATAATCTCCAGGAACTTATGTGAAATAATTAACATGTACATGCCTATTTCTGCTATTCCCTTTCATACATTATTTCAGAAAGTGTATGGAAAACAGAATTTATAAATAAATTGTGTTGCAAAACATTTTTAAGTCTGTGCATAGATTTTCCATAATATGCTTTCTCTATAATTGTTGAAGAAATCCCTATGCAACAGCAATGCTTTATTGTGCAAATTTCCTCTTATATCTTACCCTCAGGGCAGTGCAGATAAACCTGGAAACAAAAGTGAACTACCCTGTATTATACAAATCAGGAATTGTTAATTAACTCTAAACATGTGATACATTTCATCAGTCACGGTTTTCTTTAAATTCTGATTGGAAATCAGCAAATGAATTGACTTTTTAAAATGAATGTTCACTTTTTAGTGACGTTTACCTTTTGTTATCACCTGGAAATGCAGAGGAGGATAGTTCAAGTTCTATGGACTCTGCACCCAAGTGAGAGACAGAGGAGGTGGTAGGGGAGGGGGAGAGTGGAGGAAGCACAGAGGGAGGGGGCGTCTGGCTCCTGGCTTCAGATTGACTCTACTTTGCTCATTGCTGCCATTTGGAGAGTGAGCCAGCAGATAGAAGATGTCTCTGCCTCTTCTTCTCTCTGGCCCTGCCTTTCCACCAAAAATAAACAACTTTTTAAAGAAAAAATAAATTAAATATGAGAGCCTAGGTTTCATGTAAGAAAAAATGGCATATAAAATTTTTTCAAACATATATAGAAACAAATTTAAAGCCACCCTTTTACTTAACAAAAAAGAAGAAAAAGGTCAAACTTCTTTATAGGATACACCTTGCATATCTCTGCTGCAAGTGAAATCACATTTTTTAAAAAAGGATTTATTCATTTGTTTTGTAAAGTCAGATATGTGGAGAGGAGGAGAGACAGAGAGGAAGATCTTCTGTCCGGTGATTCACTCCCCAAGTAAGTGCAACGGCCAGTGCTGCGCCGATCCGAAGCCAGGAGTCAGGAGCTCTTTCGGGTCTCCCACATGGGTGCAGGGTCCCAAGGCGTTGGGCCGTCCTCGACTGCTTTTCCAGGCCAGAAGCAGGGAGCTGGATGGGAAACAGGGCTGCCTGGATTAGAACCGGTGCCCCTGTGAGATCCTGGTACATTCAAGGTGAGGACTTTAGCCTCTAGGCTGCTGCGCCGGGCCCAGAAATCACATTTTTATGCTTTAATAAACATTTGCCGTACATAAATACATCGTATGGTAACTCTGGTAATGCCTGTGATGTTACTTATGCAAACTGAACTTTTTTTCACAGTTCTTCTCATTAAGGTAACAACTTCAAATGTTTTGCTATCAATTTCCTGATGTTTATGTTGGCATTCCTTGAACCTAGAAATTCTTTTTAACTTAAAAGACAGTTCAAATGATCATGTTCAATAGGGCATGTAAAAATATTTCTGTTACTTTCTGGACATTTGGATGTACTAGTCATGTGATAACCATCACCAGCATCGAGAACAACTTTTAATTTCCACTGAACTTTTTAATCAGAAAGACAGCAATCAAGTGAAATAAGGCATTTATTTGTGAAGAATGTCAGGAGACACATAATCTTTTAAAAAATGTTTCAGAACATTCAATAAAAATATTTATGGATTTATATATAAATCTTCATACTAATTTTTGAAAGCAGAAATGCTAATATCATATAGCATGAGATTCATGGCAAGAAATAAAAGATAGGAAAGATGGTTATATTATGTAGAGGGCTTCCGTGATGACAGCACTTATACATTTCTACATATCAAATAATGTGACATTCACAAACTGTTTCTCTCTCTGTAATGCACATGCACTCACATTTGAGAGAAAACATGGAGTATCTGCTCTCTGAATCTGGTTTATTTCACTTGCCTGATAGTCTGCAGATCCATCTATTTTGCTGCAAATGTTAGGATTTCATTCCTTTTTATGACTGAGTAATATGGAAAGATTTTCCATTATGTGTATATTTTATATTTTTTTAACTCAGTCATCCATAAAGAGACTTTCCAAGTTTTTTTAATGTTGCTTCAAAAGTTGTTCTTTCTTTAAATGTAAGTGAATTATCTAGTTATACATTTATGTGTAAAATGTTTCAAACTTGTTTGACAAAAAAAATTAAGATTGGTGTTTTCTAAGGCAATTCATAAAGATGCCTTTTAAAGAGCAGGTATCTCAGTAAGGACCTGGTGGTACAGGTTCAAGTTGATAACCCCGATTGTGTCAAAGCTGCTTGGGAAATTAGGATCCACACTCAAGTCTGAGTCTAGTGACAGCAACATAATGGAATCTTTTAACGAAAGGACTGATCTATCTTTCTACTTCATTCAGTAATAGCTTCGATGGTAGGCAATGTGAAAGGCTATAAGTGAATGAAGTATATTAAATCAGAATAATAAACACACTAGTGCGAGACAGAGCTACTTTGACTGCCTTGACAGTGTTCCAAAGTTTCTTTATTTATAACACTAAATATACTGGTTCACCAGTAAGATTTTATGATCAGATTATGTATTTTTATAAGGGAAGAACTGTTTCAATATTCACCATAGTTACTGAATACATATTTCTAGGATGAACAAAATAGAAAATTTTCGGCTAATGGTATCACTAGAATGTAAACATACTGCACTTTTTATGTGTGTTTATTATTCTCATTTAGAAATCAACACTGAATGACTTATTAAGGTTATAGAGCTCTTATTAAATCAAATCATTATCATAGCACACATATTTTTATAACCATTTAACAAGCAGTATTTGTTGGAAAGTATTTGGATATTATGATCAGCTCTAACAAAAGATGGACTTTTTATTTATGATGAAAGAAAGTTACAACATATCTACCTTAAGTCAGACAAATAAAAACAATCCATATATTCACACAAAATTTTTAAAAAGCTGCTTATGTGAAAGTTTCTTTTTTAAGACCCTAGAAACATGTTAATATTTCCATGTTAATGAATTATTTGAAATGGTCTTATATAATAATGTGGATGTTAGCACAAGGAAAGGAGAGTGTTATGTGCAAATATGCAGAGTTTTTCATAAGCATAGATCTATTGAACAACATGCAAGTAATGTAAGTGTTAAAAGTTTTCAGAGAAAATAGATTTGGCGAAACTTCTTGGAGTTGGTTTTAGAATAATGTCATAAACTAGTCTTAAATGCTAAACTAATAATGAGGACTATATATGTAAGAATTAATGAAATATATCATAGTGCATGATTCATTACAAGCATGTTTTTTGTCCAGGAACTTATAAAAAATTAAATAAGCAAATCTATGAAAATCCTTAATTTGTGTTACATCACATTTACTATTGTGTATGATGTGACAAAAAGAACTCTAAAACAACAAACAAATATTAAAATTTCTACAAAAAATTAAAGCTGCAGTCATACAAAACTCAGAGTGCACTTATGCTGTTGGGCCCATGTCCTGTTGGGTTCATGATACCAAAAGAAAACTATAGTCTGAAAAGGATTAGGCAGAATATTAAATAAAATAGCAGAATTTATATATAGAAAAAGATGTCTACAGCACTTGGCAAGGTGGTACAACAAGTTAACCCTTCACCCTGTGGTACCAGCATCCCATATGGGTGCCAATTCAAGTCCCAACTATTTCACTTCATATTCACCGGTCTGTAATGGCCAAGGAAAGCAGAAGAAATTGGTCCAAGTCCTTGAGACCATGCACCCATGAGGCAGACCCAGAGGAAACTCCTGGCTCCCAGTTCAGGATCAGTCCAGCTCTGGCCGTTGTTGCCATTTGGAGAATGCACCAGCAGATGGAAGACCTCTCTGTGAAATGTGCTTTTTAAATAAAATAAATACATAAATAAATATTTTTAAATGGCTAAACACATGTAATATAGCTTCTAAAATAAAATACCTTTATAATTTGCATTATTTTTGTATTATCAGTTGTCTGTCTTTAAAATTATAGGATATTGCTTATTTGAGATTTAGCTGCTCCACTCTGATCCAGCTCCCTTAGCATACTCTTGTCTAAGAAGCAGAAGATGGCCCAAAGAAGTGGGGGGTCTGGGTGGAGTTTCAGGCTTCAGTGTGACACATCCCTGGTCCTTGTTGCTATTTGGCATAAATCAGATGATAGAGAATCCCTGTCTCTTCCTCTCTTCTTTTAAAACATAATTGTACATAATTGTACTTATTTTGTCTTGGTACAGTTAATTTAGCATAGAAATTCTAGCCATTGCTCAGTTGACTTGATTTCAAACCACCAATTTTATTTCTCTCTACTTGTCTGTGCTGTTCTGTTAGTAGGGAGCATAAACTTTATTTGGAGGTAAACTCCATTTTATCCAAATTTAAAAGAAGAAAGCAACCAATCATTTAGATCAAATTCAAAACACATTTTCTCTGTGGAATAATTATATAGCTTCAGATTCTGTGGTATGAAAAATAAAATCATCTCAATCATAGACTTGCATACTAAACTGTCCACACACTGCTCTTGGAGAATACTAAATTCTCACTAGTGTTAATTAAATTATGTTGCAAAGTTTCTAAACAACTCTTTGAACATGACCTCTAAGTCTTCATATCAATAATATTCAGAGATGAAATATGTGCTGTTGTCTTCAATGCCCTCTATTCATTCTTCATGTTTATAGACTAAATGTGACTATTAAATTATTCCTAGTAATTATATATACAGAATTTAGCTGTTGTACAATAGGGATGATTCAAAGGCTATGGAAGTATGTTTTTAGTCAAATCTATGTAATTTTACTTTATTTTCTATTCATGGAAATACCCCATTTCTGGCACACCATTTGGAACCAGCAGTAACCCATGTAACAAAATTTCTCATTTTTAAAAATTTGTTGAGTGATCTAGGTAGGTGGGGAAAATGGACAGAAAGGAATGCTAGGTGGGAAGTTTCACTGTGCTCACAAATCTTTATTGTGAAATACATATAATTAGTTTATATAAGTAAAATAATTTAAAAAATAAAATAAAATAATAGTCTTAGACCTTTAATGTAAGTCACCATGAAGTTGCAAGCATTATCATTTGATCACATTACCAGGTAAATTGATACTCAAATACAGGAATTGCTTTTTTTTTCTTCTTATTTGGAGAGGCTTGGGTGATTTGCCAAAAAGCTGCTAATCTTTTAATTTTTTTTAATGTCAGAACAATAAATGGTATTACATCACACCTTGTCTATAATTATAAGCATGACTGCTTCAATAAGTCTGATGAAGATTTTTGTGTTAGGTATGTCTGTCTGCTGTAATGTAGTCAATTCAACACAAACTTCCACTGGTAAGCGGAGTAGTATATTGATACTGATGACAGAGATGAATACTTTGTGTACTGAAATAGATTTAGAATGCTTAAAAACTTGTCTCCAAATTACTGTTTTCTTGCCCGTTTTACTCCCATACTGGAACTTTAAAAAACATATAGCAAATTATATTACAGAAACTTGCAATTATATAATTGTACATGATGGTGTGGCAGATATGAAATGAAAAGGCTAGAAATCGAGACAGGAGCTTTTATCTTTTCATTGACTATCATTCATTTTTCAAAAAAAAGTTTGATTTTATACATGTGGCTAACACTAAATATGTTGCATTCATAATAGCTTAATGATGAATTTTTCATTTAGACTAGATTTTTAAAATCCATGATTTTAATCCAATGATTTCTTTATAGCATTTTATGAAACCAAATATATTTTTAAACTGTGAACACATTTAATTGCAATTTTTTTCTATACATCTAATTGATGAACTGCGATATAGTCTTGTTACCATCCTGGCAACCTGCTGCAGTATAGTGCTTGTTATAAGCAAGCTACCCCAAAAGATAGTAGTATAAATAATAGTTTAATTTTGCTCACATTAATGTGGGGCAATAATTAAAAAGGATTCTGAAGGACCATAATCTCTTTGTACATTTTCTGTTCCTGGATCATAGCACCAGAGACCAAGAGATTTATAAGTAAGAGAAGTTACATTTGCCTTACAGTTCTGGAGGTTGGGAAGTCCCAGAGCATAGTACTGGCATCTGCATAGCTTTTTGCAAGGATTTCATGTCATGTCATAAAATGATGAAAAAGTGGAATAGATGACCTGGTGAAAGAGGAAGCAATATTAAAAAAAAGGGAGCCAGGCTCACTTTTGTAGCAGTCTACCCCTGAAATAAATAATCTCTTCTGTTAAAAACTAACTATTGTGAAAAAGTCTTTGATGCTTTAACAAAGATAGAGCCCGCATGAATCAGATACTGCTTAGAGGTCCCAGTTTGCTCAATTCTGCCTCACTGGGGATTGATGTTCTAACATTTAAATTTCAGAGGATATATATGAATCTTTACTGTCCCTGATTGTCATTACTTGGGCTGTTTAGTTGAACTTTCAGGATAACTTCTTTGCTCCCAAGTTTTGTATACTGCAGTTTTGGGTATGTTTATCTTACTCAAGATGGCCTCTTATCCTCAATGATGCACACTCGCATCCCCTGTGGCTTGGATTTTACATCTTCTGGCAGCAGTGGGTTACACCAGCAGTGGGGTTAGCTTCTACAAACATTAATGTTCGCAAAGCCATAGGAAAAATAAAGAGAGTTCTTTGGATTTAACATTTAAATAGCCCAGCATGCCATATCCATCCGATTCTATTCATCAAGCAAATGACAAGCTCAACTCTATATTAAAAGAGAAAAGGAATAGATTCTTGGGAAAATGCCACACTTATAGGCAGGAGCAGAGTACTGGTGACTTTCATAGAAGCAACTGCCAGAAAACCTTATTTACATTTAAAAAAATTAGTTCAATATTATTTTTCTTCCTGAAGATTTTAAAGTGAAGATGTTTCTGGCGTCATGGTTTTTCTTTTTAGTTTTGGTGTATGGATTTTTATTGGTCTAGAATGTTGCAAGGATATATAACATAAAATGTATCATTTAACAATATTAAATAGTATTAAATACACTTACATTGTTATGCAAATCTTACCACCATCCATCTCTAGAACAGTTTTAGTCCTACAAAACTGAAACTATGCACCTATTAAATAATATGACACTCTTTCCCTTTTCTTTGACATCTAAGAAATGCCATTCATTCTGATTTTTGCTGTAAATTTGACTACTGTGTGTGAAATCAAACATCTCTTGTCTTATGGTGACTGATTTTGCTTACCAATATGTTTACGTTCTGTCTGAAAATTTTATTTTAAATGACAGCCTAAAAGGAAGAGAACGTTACTGGCACATTTTCTAGACAATAGTATGAATATTATTATATCATTAATTTTGTAATATTGCAGGTTCTGTTTATAAAAATTCTATTATACACCTTCACTAAAAAGTTATTTCTAGCCTTTTAAAAATTCATAAAAAAGCAGCCATTGACTGTAGGTATTAATTTTAATAGAGTTCTAAAAAATTTGCTCTAAAACGTTTGTAAAATCACAATTTCCCCCAAAGCTATAACAAATAAAGAATTTAATAATCACCAATGACACAATAAAAACTTGAACAAATGCATGGAAATTCTAAAGGCTAAGAAATTTAAGCATCGTGGCATCCATAATGCAGTGTTGGGTGAAGAACAGTCACAGCCACCTGGAAAAGTTATTACAGACATTAAATTACCTTCCTCTGGTTCAAAAATGAGCATAAAAATTATATTCTTTCACTTGTTCATATTCCTGGCTTGGGCTTGAAAGAATTTTCTGGGCTATGGATATATAAAAATGAAGAAGACTTTTTAAAAACTCATTTTTTATTGTAGGGGGAAAGTAAGAGTTAAGATGCATTAAAATAGTCCTTGTTTTTTCAAACAAATTGTTCCTAAATTAAGATATTCCTGTTACAGTTTGAAGTGAAACAAATTGTATCAATAACAACATTACCACAGCTTCTCGGGTCATATGTAGTTGAGTAACAAGTGTATGTTTGTATCTGCATAAGCACACATGCAGATATCTGCATGTGCTTCAAAGTTATGCAAAACTTAAGTTAGAAAGTATCTGGCTTTTCAACTACAAATGCAGCTCATGTGCTTTATGCTTAACTTTTTTCCTTCAGGCTATCTTGATTGATTTTGATTTTTTCCACAGCTGTTTGAGGTATTAGCAATAAGAAAAAAATAAGAAAATTTTGATTTTTCAGAAGCTGACGTCAACTTTATTCTTATACCAATGATACCCACATAAATAATAGTCTACTGTAACAAGTATTTAAATTAATTCACATATAAATAATGGGGTGACAGAAGTATTCACTTTTGCTAGAACTTTCCCCTAGAATTTTTTGCATCCCCAAAGTACATAATTCAGCATATACAGATATTTAATCAATTTATTCTCACACTGACTTTATTGAAATTTATTGTGAATAGTTTTCTAGATACATTTGGAGGTTTTAGAGTTAGATAATCTGTTACTTAGAATTATATAAATAACAGCAGTTTCTCGATGATCATTTCTGAAATGTAAGGAATAAAGTATCCAATGGAGAATTAAACTGAAGCCTTCATTTTGACTTTGAAACCCACACTTGTACTGTCATTATAATCTGAATATTGCATAGTACAATATCCAACATGTGCTGTGCAATGATAATTAAATAAAATTATATAAAATCTGTTTTGTCTGTGTTTTGTTTGGGATTATGACTTTAGCCTAATTTATTTATTTTCTATTCTTCTGAAATTTTATCAGTCATCATTGATGTCTCACTCACATGCTATTTAGATTGTTGGAAAATAATTACAGCTATTATTCATAACTAAATTAAACTGTATGTTATGGAAAAAAGCATTATGTTTTCCATCTCTACCTCATGTAATGGAAATACATGGTTTGAAACAAATGATAGCAATTCTCTTTGAAAACATAAAACAATCAAGTCAGAAAATGTATTCTTTCCTTTTATGGAGAGAGATTTATTTAATGTGTATGCTGTATGTGTATTTCTCTAGTTCAGGGATGTGCAGTATGTCTATCCTGCCTCTCACAACATGGATACACATGGTTATTACACCACATTAATGATAGTATTCAGGGTCTTCAAAATTCTCCTCAGAAGACACTGAAAAACGTTTCACCTAGAGCAATGTTCTTAAAAGACATTGCTTAGCAGTCCTCTGATACATATCAGGTTTTGGCACAATAAAGTGAATATATGGACATAATGAATTGATAATATTAACTACTAGAACTTTTTTTAAAAACCACAAATTACCAATATTCACACTGATTATAGACTATAAATTTGAACATTATGCTCAAAGAAAGTGCCAGTTGTTTAACTGTGTTAGTGATGATTTAAGTCTATTTGAGTGATCATGACAAAGATCATAATTTGCGATGTATTTATTTATTTTTTAAAGATTTATTTATTTCAATGTGAGAGTTACAGAGAAGGGAGAGACATGAAGGGTGCATAGAATCTTGCATCTGCTGGTTCCTTGTCCAGATGACCTCAATGGTCAGAACTGGAAGACTGAAGCATGGAGCATGGAGCTTCATCCTGATCTCCTACGTGGCTGGCAGGAGCACAAGCATCTTGGCCATCCTCCAAGGTTTTCCCCAGTTCATTAACAGGGAGCTGAATCTAAAGTGGAGCAGCTGGGAGATGAACTGGGATCCAAATATGATGCTGGCACTACAGGCAGTGACTTTACCCCCTATTCTACAATGCAGCCTAGAAAGAATTTTTTTTCCTAAGAGCATATATTTAGCTTAGTAGTGAAGATACCCACATTTCATACAGAAGTACCTCACTTTTATTCCTAACTTCAACTCCTGACTCCAGTTTCTTCCTTGTGCAAACCCTTGGGGTAGCAGTGATAGTCCAAGCAGTTAGGTTCCTACCAGCTACATGTAAGACCTGGATGATATTTTTAGCCTTTGACATTTGAGGAGCACATTAGTAAGGAGGGGCTCTTTCTTTATATTTCTGTCTATCTCTGGCTGTTACATATTCATTATAAAGAAGTATTATAATGTTTTGAGCCACCATTATTATGGTATATGGGATGCAGTTCAGTAATAGTATCTTGTTGAATATGATAATAATTCACTGTTGGCCAGTTAGATAACACTTATCTAGTCCAACTTATCTAGCCCAGTCCAATCCCAGTAAAAAAAAATAATGATTTCTCAAATTAATCGTAACAATAGTAATTGCTATTAAACCCTTTACATGCAGAGATAGCCTGAGGACTTGTGTGGTCTACTATGGGAGAGATATGACATGAGTTGGATACTCGAGAATGATAGAATGAAAAATACATTGAGATATTTGTAGCAGAAATTCCAATTCTGTACAGTTTAAACATATGAATGCCCTTGCTAGGATCTTTGGTTCCTTCCCAGAGCTCCCATTTTATTGGTGGTACAGTTTGAGCAACTGTAAAGATCATCTTCTGCAAAATTCTTGAACCACAAGAAGCCAACCTGATATACATAGTTTGTTGGGAAGCTATCTCTAAAGAAGTGTAGAAAAGAGAAATTCCAGGGCCAATGGAGCTGTATCATAAAATGATAATAATAAAAAGAAGTAAAAATTTTTTAAAAGATCAGAGTTTTAAAAATCCCTTTTATCTTTTTTTCTCTTGTATCTATATTACACATGAATCATATCTGTTGGAGTCAGGACTGAGAATGGGCATGAAGGTTAAAAAGTGGGAAATGAATAGTTGAATCATCACACCAGTCTCAATTTTTGACTTCCCTGACTTCTTCTTCATTGAGATAAATTAGTTCCTGTTTGTTTGAGCTGCTGAAAATTGAGGTTCTACTTTTGTTGAACCAGATGCATTTCTCACTAAAGTCAATTCACTTGCTCAACAGTGACATTAGAATAGCACTATATCAACTTCTTTCTTTATGCTTTTTTGTTCTCATTTAGAATTAGCTGTCTTTATAATCTCTTAGGTCTCTGGTATCACATCTTTGTGGTGTTGTTTTCAGAAAGAAGAAACAGATGTTCGTTTCTGCTTAAGTACTTGGACAGCATTCCTAGAGCCCTGCTGCATAGTTAATCTTACTCTCTAGAATCCAGTTCTGAGTTTAAGTCCTTAAAAAAAATCCACACTGTGAAGTTAGGTGATAATCTCAGGAAGGATCCTGTTTTCAGAGTAGAAAACTTGTTGGTTTCAGGTTTGCTTATTTTAGGTGATAGTTAGTATTCCAAGAAGGAGGTTCAAAAAATATTAGAAAATGGCTTTTAATTTCTCCATGATTATAGATTAAAGACCATCGCTATAAATGTAGAGAAGGTCATAGGAAAAGATTAGTGAGGCTATGTGGAGTAAGGGATATAGGTAAGACAAGCAGCCTATATATGTCTGCAAGTTATCAGAAAGGAATTAGTATAAAATATAAAATTGGAAGACACGAAAAATATATGTAACAGAAGAAAATTGAGCTATATAATACAGATAGCAATGTTTTGACAAGGAGTTGAGATCGTAAGGAGTTGAGATTATCCTTAAAAAGGAGGAATGAAAAAAATGATATATCTTAGTTGGAAAAAATGAAGTATTATATTACTTTTCCGTTGATAGAAACGTCTGTATAGTCAAAATAAATTTATATATATGGTATAGACTAGAATGTACAAGGGTGGTGACAAAGAATGGAAATAGATGTAGAAAAAAATTAAACATCTTATGAGTGAGGGAATCTGTTACTTAGAAATGCAAGCATACAGAATCTGTGCACTACAAAAACAAAACAACAACAAAACTGTGGAAAATGGAAAAAAGGCTTCCTGACTCCTAACCTCAGCCTGGTCCAACCCCAGCGGCTGTCCCTCTTTCCCTTTTAGCACTTTCTTTCCTTTTCCCTCTCTCACTCTGCCTGACAAATCAATTAATTTTAAAATAAAGGTTTATTTTTGTTTCAAAGGTAATATGAAATTCATGCAGGTATCATAATATGTGTGTCCCATGAACTTTCTAATTACCTCTTATTTGTAACATCATTCTTAATAACATGTAAATATTGTCTTCCATATATACTGAAGATTCTGAGTGTTTGTAAATATATTGTCAGAAGGGGAATTGAATTTCATTTTTAAACATCATGTAGAATAAGTATATTCTGTCATATAATACTGGCATGACAAGTGTAAAGGAGGAATACAGAGACTATAGATAACTGTTTAAAATATCAATAGATGATTTAGTCATGAGCAATGAATGAAAGAATTTCATTCTTAAAAATGATTGTAGCTGGGCCCAATCCTTGCCTTGTACATGCCAGGATCCCATACGGGTACCAGTTCATGTTCTGGCTGCTCTGTTTCCGATCTAGCTCCCTGCTTGTGGCCTGGGAAAGCAGTAGAGGATGGGCCAAAGTCTTGGGAAGCTTCACTCACATGGGAGACCTGAAAGAAGCTCCTGGCTCATGATCAGCTAAGCTGTGACCATTGTGGGCACTTGGGGAATGAAGCAACAGACAGAAGATCTTTCTGTCTCTCTTTCACTCTTTAAATATGCCTTTCCAATAAAAATAAATCTTTAAAAATGATTGTAGCTTTCAGGGATATGATGCAACAATGCATTATAAAAATTATATTGTTTCATGAAAAGACTATCAAGGATTCAGTAAAGTTTTTATGAATGCATCGAAGTTTGTCTGGCATCCAAAATAACAGCAAGATTTTTCTGACTCAATTTTGGGGTTCACATATTTTTATGTTCAATAGGTTTTTATGAATGATAATTTTTAAAAATAATAGGAACTTTTCATTTTTAGAAAGAAAGAAAAAAGCCAATGACAATCTCAGTTCATTTATACCGACTAAATCACCCAGTGATTATGACTGTGTAGCACAACTTTTACAGTGAATGTTTAAAACTAATAACTGCTGTATAAAACAAAGAACACCAAAAGCTTTGATATTAGAGTAACATGAATGTATGCATAAACTCAGCTATTGCTAAATTTTCTTATTGAGCGAAAGCTATTTTATAGACAGTTGCCAATAAGTACTTTTAGAAGAAATTGTTTTTCATTTCTTATTGCCTGACCCAGATGACATGTTATGCTTGAGTAATTAGTATGGTACAAGTCTGCCTGTGCCTTGTGTAATATGCTACTACTTCTCCAAAGATAAAATCTTCTTCGATGTTTTGCTTCTATAATCATCAGTGCTATTCAAATACCAGAATGACCACAGAAACTGAATTAAACATCTGGACAACTGAGGTTTTTTGTTTGACCTGAGTTATCTGTCTTACCATTACAAAGTTTCTTTCTTTCTTTCTTTCTCTTTCTCTTTCTTTCTTTCTTTCTTTCTTTCTTTCTTTCTTTCTTTCTTTCTTTCTTTCTTTCTTTCATTTTTTTTGGTGTTCATGTGCAGGCACATCTTTAAATGAAAATATTCTCACATTGTATCTAGATCCCTTGATCAACTATTATAATGCCTGACTGATATTACCAATGTGTGAGAATAACTTGAGTCAGAATTTCTTATAAAAATTAGAATTAGCAAATACTGATTTTAAACTATCCTAAGTATAGTGTAGTTTCAAGTTCAATAGACATTTATAGAGACTTTCATGGATGCATTGGTGTGTGTATGTGTGTAACAGTATGTTGCTTATGCCCTTTGAGGAGGAAAAATGCAACAGGCTCTATGAAAAAAGAAAGGGGGGACTTCTGTGTTTAATCTGTGAATTATATAGACCCAGAGTTAAAACTCCCACAGCAAGGAAACCCCTAATATATAAGGAAAACTTAGATTCTATTTAGTTTCTCCTATAGGTGTCAAAGAAATCCCTGATGGGATAAGGGATGAATGGATGACTTTCAAATAAGTGAAAGCAATAAGCAAAGGTATTTATTGACAATGATAAAATGTATTGTGCTAATACAGTGACCGATCAATTGACCATTGACTGAATTCCTATCATTCTGAAGTAGAAGAGAGGTGGCAATAAAATGGATGGGCATCAATAAAACCTTCACAAGTTTTGCTTTCTTTCCTGTGACTTGAAAGTAATGCAACTTCTGTTGACTTTATACTTAATCAACTCAAGAGTAGAAAACTGTCACTTGATTTACTTTTACCTAGAATTTCTAATGGCACAGCACTTTTTCCTCTCTCTTTCTCCCTGCATTTTCTCTCTCTTTCTCTCTCCCTCTTTCTCCCTTCTCTCTCTAAAACTTTTCTTAGTACACATGTTGACTATAAATAGAAGCATTTTGATGTCCACATTTTTGTTAAGGATCTAATGTTTTAGTAAAAAAAATAATGTTATCTTAGAGGTGAAATCTAGTTTTTTTTTTTTTTTTTAAAGATTTTTTATTGTTATTGGAAAGCCGGATATACAGAGAGGAGGAGAGACAGAGAGGAAGATCTTCCATCCGATGTTTCACTCCCCAAGTGGCCGCAACTGGCCGGTACGCGCCGATCCGATGCAGGGAACCAGGAACCTCTTCCAGGTCTCCCACGCGGGTGCAGGGTCCCAAAGCTTTGGGCCGTCCTCGACTGCTTTCCCAGGCCACAAGCAGGGAGCTGGATGGGAAGTGGAGCTGCCGGGATTAGAACTGGCACCCATATGGGATCCCGGGGCTTTCAAGGCGAGGACTTTAGCCGCTAGGCCACACCGCCGGGCCCCGAAATCTAGTTTTTATAAAGGGCAAAAATAATTGAAAATATTTGCAATAGTTGCTGTTGTGTGCTAATTTAGAGATCAATTTTGGATGAGTGTAATGCTTTAAGTTGGTAAACTTTGGTTAAAATGGATTGTTCTCTACAATGTAGCCTCATCTAATTAGTTCCCCAGAAAAAATTATTCCCCTAAACTGTCTTGATTTTTCTTGTGTACCCAGCATGCCCACTCCTACTTTAGACTTTGGATTAGCCAGGTTTAATAACTTGGTTAGCCAATTGTTTATCCAAATCATCTTGTTCTACTTCATTAGAAAACATTAACACAATATTCCTCAAAACGGTTGAAGCTGAAGCAAAAGGCAGACGAACAGATCTATGTGGAATTAAAGCAAGTCTTCAAAGGAAATGTATACCAGATTGTGGCAAAAAAGCAAGAAAATGTCCATCATACAATCATTTGTACATTTCTTTGTGCACCTATCAAATGCATGCTCTTATAGATCCTGTGATATATCAATGAATAAAAAGGAAAAGAAAAATTCCTGCCACAGCCACAGTGGGGGTTGTGCTCTGGAAGGAAGGAAAAGATAACAAACACAATAAATAAATAAGTTCCATGGCTTTTTAGAAGTTGGAGAGAGAGAGAGAGAGAGAGAGAGAGAGAGAGAGAGAGAGAGAGAGAGAGAGAAGGAAGGAAGGAAGGAAGGAAGGAAGGAAGGAAGGAAGGAAGGAAGGAAGGAAGGAATAGGAAGGTTTGTGCCTTTGAAGTTGAGGAAATTTCATTATAAAACAGGACATACTGAGAAAATATCCTCCAGGCTAGTTGGAGGAAAGGGATGTCCACGTGGGCACTTGAGGAAAGAGAATGCCAACCACAGCTAGGTCAGCCTGTGTTTAGCATGTGTCTCAACATGGTGCCACTCCTGTTGGACACAGTCACATGGGGTGGGAGAGACAATAAGTCACACCTATACATCGTGAAGTGTTCCACAATATTCTTGACTTCTACCAATTTGATGCAGAAATTCCCTGCTCTCAGTTACAAGACAAAATTGCCAAAGACTCCTAGGTAATTAGTACTACTGACCCGCTTTCTCACCCCCAACTTGAGAACTTAGAAGAACAACCTGGGGTCCAGGACACATTAAATAGAAAGCATTCAATATTGTACAGTGACAAAACAGACACAAAATTTAGAGTCAGTCAGTTTGTAGATAATTACAAAAGATCTTATTGAAGGAGAAAAAAAGATCATGTTAAATGGTCACATAGCATGAACTATTTTTCCTAAAGTCAACAATAGCAAATCTTCCATTTGTGCATTTGTGCAAATGTACAAATATGTCTTTGTATTACTTTAGCATTGAGAAAAGAATCATGCTTGCTTATTAACATTAAATACTTGAATGAGTAATACGGTGTGTGTAAAAGAGAGTGGAATGCATTCAAAAATAACATCATAAAAATCAAGAATGTAATCTTGAAAGGAAACTTAACATACATGAAGTTACATATGTATGAAAAAAATTGAATATTCAAAAAATTGTGCTTGAAAATGATGAACAATTGCATGTCATTTTTTAATATCTTCTTAAACTTTGTGTGAATTACATGTTGCTAGGTACTATTTGATTTTTAAGCAAAAAATGTGGGCAATTTTTTTTTCAGAAAATCCAGTAGTGTGAAAAAGTTATCAATAAGCTTTCCATTTGAACAGACTGCCATCTGTTTTTTTTTATTTTGAATTTTATGGTACAATTCCATAGGGTGTGGGATTTCCAACCCCTCCCCAAATTCCCACTCCCGGCTCCTGGCTTTGGATTGGCTTAGCTGCAGCCGCTGTGGGCACCTGGGGAGTGAATCATCAGATGAAAGATTCTTCCTCTATGTCTACTCTCTCTGTATGTCTGGCTTTGCAATGAAATAGATAAAATCTTTAAAAAAAGGGACATAATTGCATGGCTACCATCATATTTTTCCCATTTTCATAATAACTTTATTTTCTTTTGAATGCTGTGAATGACCACTTCCATAATTAGACTGCAAGCTTCAGGAGGACAGAAGTCAGATTGATAGTGAATTACTCTTGATAAACACATGTGTGAATCAGGTGTTGCATAGATATATCCGATCTTGTATGCATTAACAGAAGTATATTTGGGATAAATTAATGGCTATAAGCATTCTCTTAGTGTCTACTTATAATTACATTGTGTTGGGAACTGAGAGTTTGAATTAACCAGATGATTGATAGTAGTTAAATAATGCAATATGCTACCTGATATAAAACATATACTTACTATTGTACAATGTCATATTCACCAAGCAAACTCTGAAGTTTCTCCTGCACAGTCTTAGTAATGCTGATATTCTCAGGTTTCAAATAGCAGTTTAAGACATAAAGTATTTAATAAATGTAACTTGATTGACATGTGCCTACAGTTTAGGCAGATGGTAACTGTTGGGTAGACAAGGTCGATCTATCACTCCTCTATTAGCAATAACACATGTAGATACTAAGTGATTTATCTTAGAGGATAAATGCCCTGGATTTACAGGGAGAAATCAAACAACTTTATTCAGAAATGAAAACACAATGTGTTGTAGTTTGCTAATTTGCCTACCACTTGACCTCAGAAACAAGAACAGTGGTTCTTGCCGGCACATTAGAGTCATCTAAGGAGTTAAAAAAAAAATGTGACAAGATCTAGAATCCAATTGTCACAATTCTGGAATTGATCTATATTGTGCACTGAGTTTTTAAGAACTCTGAACAGGATTCTTTACTGCTGGTGAGCCCACATGTCTCCATGCTCAGCTCACAGATTCACTATCCAATATTCGTTCTCTGAGTCAAAGAAGAGGTCTGTTGGAAAAGCAGTTCTGTGTAATCTCTTATTATGCTAAAGAGATAAAGGTTTGCCTTATTATATATAAAAGTTTAAATGCTTACCAGGGATCACCTAGCATTGACAGACCAGTATCATTAAAAGGAAAAATTGGGCTATAAAAAGACAACATTCATTCCATGGAGTCAATAGATAGTTCAGTGGAATAGATGAAAGCTACATTTCTCTTAATCCTTAGGAAACCAATACTGTGCTTACATTCCAGCCTTGTTAGCCTAACATCATCTATATCCTCATGTACTTGAAATGAAAGCTGCAAAATAATGCACATGTAGAAGACTTTGATATGAAAGTGAGCAGCAGCCGCCCTCTTCTGTTTTCTCCAGTGTAGGATATAGACCGGGGAATAAAAGTTGGGATATAAAATATAATAAATAGATTTCAACAAGTTCATAGAAATGAAATTAAAAGACAAGTTTACCTTTTGCAGAAAATTGAAATTCATGCCTACTCTTTCATGATACATGTTTTCCATAAACATTTAAAACCCCTTGTGTGTATGTATGTATATATATATATATATATATATGTGTGTGTGTGTGTGTGTGTGTATCTGTCTATTTGCATATATATGTTCATATATTGCATGTATTTCCTGTTAGGTAGATATTTAAGTTACAAAAATGTATAGTCTATGTTAAATATTATATGTTACTTGTGAAAAGGGAGTCCTTATAATATATAATTATATGCAACTATTTAAAGATGAAGCAATTTGATACCCAGGACTACTTTCAAAGAATACAGTCACATTGAATGCATGAATGGAAATACAGAAAAAGGAAGATTGACCTGGGCTAAAAACTGATGAAGCTTGGGTTTTGCTATTATCCTGTTCTTTCTACCTTAGTATAAATTTGGAATTTCAAACAAAGTGATTTGTATAGTGTTGATTTGGAAGAACTCATCACATCTAAATGCCAAATATAAATATAAATATAAATTTCTAGTTATATAAACTATAAACTATAAAATATATTTATATACTATATAAACTAAAATAATGTACAAAGGACAAATAGACATTTCTCCAAAAGTGCTTAATATCCCATCTCCATCAGAGAAATGCAAATTAAAACCACAATGAGTTATCACCTCATTCTTGGTAAGATCGTTGTTACTAAAGGGAGGATATGTAAGTATTATAGAGGATGTAAAAAAAGGGAACCGTGTACATTGTCAATGGGATATAGATTAGTACAGAAGTGAGAAACAAGTGACAGGATATTAGAATGCCGCTGAGATTGAACAGTGCCTCTTCTGGGTTTGTACTCAATTGAAGTGAAGTATACAGTGAAGTGTACTCATAGAAGAATCAGCTCCTCCAGGTTCACTGCAGCAGCCATCACAGTAGTGAAGACTTGGACACAAACCAAGTATCTGTGTAAACTGAATGATTAAAGAAATTGTAAGACATATGGCTACTCACCACTTCTGGAAAAGAAGGAAATCTTACGGTTTGGGACAATATGGATGAAGCTACAGGACATTAAACTAAATGAAATAAGTCTGTATGATCTCACTTTCACATGGAATTCAATTTTTTTTATTATTTATTATTTTTACTTCATTAATTACATTGTATTATGTGACACAGTTACATAGGTACTTGGGTTCTCCCCACCCCTCCCCAAACCCTCCCACCATGGTGGATTCCTCCACCTTGTTGCATAACCACAGCTCAAGTTCAGTTGAGATTCCCCCATTGCAAGCGTATACCAAACATAGAGTCCAGCATCTTATTGTCCAGTCAAGTTCAACGGCTTCTTAGGTATACCCTTTCTGGTCTGAAGACAGAGCCAGCAGAGTATCATCCCAGTCAATTCAATTTTTTTAAAAGTGAAAACTCAAATGCATGCAAGCACACTATTATAACTCTATCATGTACAGGGGAACAGGAGAAATGCAGGATGAAAATCAGAAGAAAAGAAACAAGTTTTGCAGACTGACTAAATCTGGAGAATTCAATATTTGGCACTTAATAGAATTGTATGACAAACTGGTTGGTTGATAAGGCAACTTTACCACCCCAAAAAACTCTGAGATAAGGGATATATCAATTTGTTTACCTGTAGTAGTCATTTCACTATGTTTGTGAGTCTGTTAAAATGTTCATACAAAAAAGAATTAAAATTTATTACATTTTGGTGCAAAAATGTGAAAAAATCTAAGATTTTTCATAGTGCACACTTTCTCTGAACTTTATAAACATTTGTTTCATAGACAAATTCCATTGGCTTGTTTACACCCCAAGAGTCCAAGCTGACTGGGCCAGGCCAACCCAAGCTGCCAGAACTCAACATGGGTGACAGGGACCCAAGTGTTTGATTCATCTCCAGCTGCCTCTCTGGGTGACCATTAACAGAAAGCTACGATCTTAAGTATAACAGTACCAAGCAGCGACTTATCCACTAGCCCAAACACCAAGAACATTGTGTAAAATTCCATACGCAATTGAATTTTGAAAATTTCTGCACTCAAATATGCTTTGCATTTAATTTGATTTTCTTTTTTTTTCTTTTTTTTTTTATAATCTATTTTATTGTGTTGTTGACGATCTTTACATAGTTAATTACAGTTAAAGAAAGAAAAAGAAAAGAAAAAAAAAAGGTTCAGGGGGATAGGGAAGTGGGTAATACTATTATGTCCACATTGTTTCCATCTTGTATCTGAGGTAAAGGGGGATATTGAGGGGGAAGCCCCACCCGGTTTCCCGCCCACCCCAAAGTCCCAGATGTGGGGCATGCTCTGAGATATGTGCTCGAGTGGTGTTAATAGTTCTCCGGTTATGAATCGCTGCCAGTTTCGCTCGATGAGGTCGTCCACTGATTGATATGGTCCATCATAAAGTCTCCGTTTGCCCCATATAACTTTTTGAAATAATCCTTAGACATTTACCAAAAAAATCATGGTATATACCTTAAGTTTATACAATGTAAGATAAAATTTATAAATAACAACATGGAATTGAGCATGAAATAAGCATTTGACATTCCAAAGATACCAAGGGAGTTGTGCACAAATTAGATGAGAAGACTTGAGCTATCACATGTTGTAGAAGGGAATAAAAAATCAGGATCAAGTGTTATTATCTGCAAGTTTAGACAAGTTTGGAAAAGTCTAAATTGCTCAGTAAAAATGGAAAGTGATAGTTGTGAGTGGGAGTTTGTGGAGAGGCTCTAGTTTAGGATAATTTCACTTGTGGCCACTAGATAAGGATACCATAATTATAATGTTCTCTGTTCTACAAAGGGTAGGGAAGGGTGTTGAATAGATTCTCTTATCCATTCGCACAGAACCTCAAGTAAAGTTTCTAATGAAACAAATCACAGGAATTTGGAGGAAGTTTCCTACAAATTAGAAATTAGAAAAGTTTAAGAAAATACAACCAACTGACATAGATGACTGGGCAGGAAAGATGAGAAACTGAATTTGGAATCAAAAGACTTCTTAGTTACTTTTTAAACATTTAGTTATTTATTTGAAATGCAGTGTTATGTAGAGAGAGAGAGACACATACAGATGTTCAGCCTTTTGTTCATTCTGTGAGTCAAAGCCAGGAGCTGCTTTTCAACATGAGTGTAGGACCCCAAGGGCTTGGGCCATTCTCCACTACTATCCCAGGCCATTAACAAGTGCAGCAACTGGCAATAGAATCAAAGTTCCAAGTACCACTTGCTTTTGGTTTCCTGCTGCCATGCCACTGGGAGGGAGAGGTGATGGCTCATTTAGTTTGATCCCTGCCACTCCTGTAGAAGGACAAGATCTATTAAGGAGCTCCTAACTGCTCTGACCCATCACCAGGTGTTAAAGGCATGTGGAGAGTGAACCAAGGGATGTTTTGCTTTACTGAAGAACTATACACAATCCAGTTTGACATAATGTCAGATCTCATATATTTCTTTAAATTTTTATTATTGTTTTATGATATAGTTCCATGGACTCTGGATTTTCCCCTCTGCCTCCCCAAGACTCCTCTTCCCCTTAATGATTTCCCTTCTAGTATTACATTGGATGGTCCTTCATGAACAGTCATAAGTTCATCATTCTGTCATTGAAGTGTTCCCCAACATTATAGGCATGGGCAGTGTTGGACAGTCCAGCAACATACTGTCAAGGTATTTTCAACTGTTTCAATGGGAGTCCATCTTTGGTTTGGGTGCAGAGAGACATACTGCATTATGTCTCCACATCTAGACATGCCAATCTCTGCTACACTTCTATTATGCATCGCTTTAAATATAAAGCCAGAAAACACAGCCCGTGATAGGGAGAAAAACAGAAAATTTTCATCAACATGAAGTTAAACAATGTGCTAAAGAATTATCAGTTTATCACTAAAGTGATGAAAAATAAAATAAAAAACCCTTCCTGTAGAAATTGATGCTACTGCATGACCCCATATGGCACTAAAGTAATGCCAATAAAAGCAAAAAGATCATTGCCCGTGAGATGTAGCAAAACCAGTGTTGAAAAGGATATTTACAACCTCAGACACTTACAAGCAATCAAAAAGTCTCTTATGGATGATCAACTAATGAATCCCAATGACTTATTTAAAAATATAAAAATGACTAGGAAGTGTGAAAAGATAAAATTCACAGCAAAAATAATTGAATTTTACACCAAAAAGCTGCAAATTGAGACATTGCCATTCCATAAAAAGATGAGCAAAACAACCCCTCTGCCATACTAGCAATGAGGAAACAACCACTTAAAATTAGAGATGAAAGAGAAATGTTTCCAACTTTTTCCTGTTTACTTGGATCATGACACTGTTGGCATGAGCAATAGTAGGGATGGTAATTTTTTGTTGTCAGTGGGAGCCTACCTTCATTCCTTCATAGAAATGCATTCTGTTGATTTTCCTTGATTTCTAGTAAACTGGTCTCCATTACATTCTTCTTTATGGAATACTACTTAGCTATTAAAAAGAATGAAATTCTCTGTCATTTGTATCCAAATGGGCACAACTGGCAACCATTATGCTAAGTGAAAGGAGGCAATTCTGAAAGGGCTGATATCATGCATTTACTGTAATATAAGATAGCTTCCATAAAAAATACAAAACAAAAGAAAAAAGGAGAATAAATGCATATGGATCTCATAGTTTTAACCACGCATGAATTTATCTCAGATTGTTTTGTAAGTTCTCCCTATTCTATTAATTCTTAAAGGTGTTCATTTTTATGATTTTCCCTAAACAAAATCATCTTAACATTTGGCATAAGAATAAGGTAATTGTGTAGTTACTTGTTTGTGTTCATGGCAAATATTACTCTCTGAATCCTGAAATCACACATGTCAGCTTCTGTTCACATTATGAATATTGGTATTTTTCTCCTTCTTGTCTGCATTTTTCTCTTTTCTTATCCATGATTTCTCTCCTATTAGACTACCAAAATGTAGGGATACTGCATGTCAGATTTCATCAAAGAGAAGGGCTCAGAATATTGGTATAAAATGGGTAATAATGAATAGCATAATTTTTATTTACTCCATTTTTATCATATCCCTTCACTAGCTTTAATATAATTAAAGCTAACTTTTCTTTGTATATAAAAGCATATTAATTCATCAGTTGAATAATTTCGAGTGAAAAGCTACTTATGGTCTTCTATTCATCAAAGATGAAGAGTTTTAAAATATTTTTTTCTCTCTCAAGGAACACCACACAACTAAAACTGGGTAATTCATATACCTATTGACATAAAGCACATTCTGTTGAAAGATGTGGCTCTTTATCTTCCCTCTGCATCAACAGCAGACCTCTTAGACTCAAACAATGTTCCTCAAAGCAGCCTTGAGGCTTGCCAAAATATGAAATTGATGCACACAAAAAAAAGTATTTTCTCCAGCCACACAGAAGAAATTTCTTGAATGTAGCATTGAGATTTAATTTTTATCACATTCTCCTGACCCATATAAAATATAGCCATATTTCATTTGTTTTTATTTATTATCTTGTTTTTATTTATTATCTATGTTTTTATTTATTATTTTATTATAATTTGAAATGCACCATAAACTTTTTATTTATTATTTTATTATAATTTGAAATGCACCATAAAACTTAATCATGCATGGCATAATAACATTTCCTTCACTTGCAAAGTACATATACAATAGCAGTCCCCCAAGATTATGCTGACTAGTGATGTTGTAGCCATCTGCTTGTTTGCACAGTATAAAAGTGGGGTGCACCAGACTGAAACCAATTATATATAATGCATTTGGGGTCTGCCATGGGGATGGCAGAGACCCAAATATTTGAGCCATCTGATGCTGCCTCCCAAAGTGCACATTATTAGGAAACTGAAAGAAAAGTTGAGCCAAGGGTTGTACACATGGTTCAATTCTCCCCCTTCAAGCACTGGCATCCCATATGGGCACTGGTTTTTCTCCCAGCTGCTCCACTTCCCGTCCAGTATCCTGCTTGTGGCCTGCTAATGAGGAAGTTATTTCAGAATCCTGGAGAGTAGGATTATTGCTTGATTTAATAATCTAGGAATCTTTTAGGTTAATATTGTATCATTCTATGAGCATTTGATCACTAGGTTTTTTTATAATAAAAAATTACAAAAAGTACATATATTTGTTGTTTGTCCTCAAGAAAAGTGAGGAGCCATTAAACCTATTCCTTTTGATTTATTTAAAAATGGGCCTCCTTATCCCAGCTTGATGGCTCCGTGGTTAAATCCTCACCTTGCACACACTAAGATCTCATGTGGGTGTGAATTCATGTGCCAGCTGCTTCACTTTCTATCCAGCTCTCTGCTTGTGGCCTAGGAAAGCAGAAGAGCATGACCCAAAGCCTTGAGACCTTGCACCCACGTGGGAGACCACCGGGAAGAAGCTCCTTACTCCTGGCTTGATATTGGCTCAGCTCCTGCCATTGTGACCACTTGGGGAGAGAACCATTAGACAGATCTTTCTCTCTGTCTCTCCTTCACTCTGTAAATCTCCCTTTCCAATAAAAATAAATAAAATTTTTTATGAAAAGGGCTTCCTGATATTGATTTCTTTTATATGGGTATCATTTAATTTCCACTCTGTTTTTGTATTCTACTTTTTGCTTTGAAGCATCACAGTTTTCTCTCCTACCTTCATCAAAGAGAAGATAAGTGACCAAAAAAAAAAAAAAAGGCTCATCCTACCATCTCTTTTAACCTCTGTTAACCAGCTGTTTGTTGCTATAACAGAAATAGCTGTCACTGACTATATAAGAAGGAAGGAAGTTTATTGTGACTCATAATTTTAGATAGTGTAAGATCAAGTAGGCACAATGGCTTATCCATCTGGTGAGGCTGGAGGATGACAGTGACAGAACATTTGCAAAGGAGCTGTCACATGGCAATCCAAGTAGCAGAGGAAGATTGAGAGAGCTTAGACCAAACTGTTTTTACAAACAAATTTCTCTCAAATATTATGTTCTTGGGCTACCTTTGTGGCAAAATGGGTGTAGCTATCTCCTTGAGGCACCAGAATCCTATTTGGACATGGATTCGTGTTCTGGCTGCTCCATTTCTATTCCAGCTTCCTGATAACAGCCTGCAAGCACAATGGAAATGACCCAAGTATTTGGGCCCCTGCCACTCATATAGGAGACCTGGAAGAATCTCCTGGCTCTAGGCTTTGCTTTCAGCCAGTGCTGGCCATTGTAGCCTTCTGAGGAGGAAAAGAGTAGGTGGAAGTTTCTGTTTTTCCGTATCTTTGCCTCTCTCCCTCTCTCTCTCTCTGTTTCTCTCCCTGTGCCCCTTCCAACTGTGTGTGTGTGAGTGAGTGTGTGTATGGTTATACCTCTCTGTCAGTAATTCATTCTAAAAGCATACCTCCATTGATACAAGGTTCTACTATTAGGCACACATTTTTAACATGACAATTTTTCAACTTTCTTAGCTCTAGATACCATTCACTCATGAAAATGGGTATCAGGCCCTTAAGAAATGGACCTTTGGGAGACACCCAGACTGATATCTAAACCACAGCAAGGCTATAGTTATTTTATTGTTTTATACAAAACTACTATTCCCAACAAATTGTCCATATCTTCTCTCTCTCTCTCTCTCTCTGTATATATATATGTATATACACACACACACACTTTATGTGATTCCTTATGCTCTTAAAAATACTTTTACCAAATGGTTAATTAGTATTCATTCCTGATCATCCTTCTAAATACCCTAAAGATGATTATTGATCACAGCTCCTGTTCTTACAGATTTATTCAAACTGTCATTGAAGCCTTTGAAATCACAATGGTACAATTCTTGTTATAATATACATTTGAGATTATTTCTTTTCATGAAATTTTCATTTATATTCTGACTAGAGTAGTGTGTAATATTTCTTCCACAAATGTTATATGTGTGTTTAATTGTTTTTCTCTCTAATTGTATTCTTTTTAAGTATTCTGATGTTAGCTTGTCTACATCTCTTCCTGTGTTGTCTTGTTATACAATTTTTTTAAGAGTTATTTATTTTTATTGGAAAGTCAGATATACAGAGAGGAGGAGAGACAGAGAGGAAGCTCTTCCATCCAATGGTTCACTCCCCAGGCAGCTGCAACAACTGGAGCTGAGCCAATCTGAAGCTAGGGACCCAGAGCTTCTTCCGGGTCTCCCATGTGGGTGCAGGGTCGACTGCTCTCCCAAGCCACAAGCAGGGAGCTGGATGGGAAGCAGGGCTGCCAGGATTAGAACGAACACACATATGGGATCTCAGTGCATTCAAGGCGAGGACTTTGGCTACTATGCTATCACACCGGACCCCAATAATAAAATTTTTATTCCCTCAGTGTAAAGATAGCTAATCTCTACATATTTCTTCTTATTTCCACATTATCATCTCACACTTTAAATTCAGAATTAGGTAATTAACTGGCAGGTTCTCCAAGTCACATATACAATCTTAAGTTTATATTCCTTTAGAAAGAATTTTCTAAATTACTGACCTTATTATATATGTAAGTATGTTTGTATCTACATATCCAAAGAGAACAGATATTATATAGTTCATAGATACAGTAGTAGACGAATGAGATTTCTTTCATGCCACCCTGCTCCTTCCTTCCATCTTAATTACTGTGATAACGTTTTTAATTAACATTATAATCAATGCCATCAAGAGTAAAAAATAAAAAGATGACTGCTCATTGGGAATACAGACAAGGGACATAAACAATAATCAATTCCAAATCAAAATGATCAATTTTGCTGATTAAATTTTTTATTGTCTGTGAATTAGCTATTACACATCAGAGAAAACATGTGATATATGTCTTTTGGGGCCTGGCTTATTTCACTAAGCATAATGGTCTCCAGTTGCATTCATTTTATTTCAAATGGCAGGATTTCATCCTTTTTTTATTAATTACATTGCATTATGTGACAGTTTCATAGGCTCTGGGAATCCCCCCACCCCTCCCCATGCCCTTTCCCCATGGTGGTTTCTTCCACCTTGTTGCAGTATTACAGTTCAAATTCAATCAAGATTCTTTCTTTGCAAACATATACCAAGCATAGAGTCCAGCATCTTATTGTCCAGATAAACTGAACAGTTTGTTGGTGAGACCATCTCTGGTCTGAAGGTAGAGCTGGCAGAATATCATCCCAATCACTTAAGAGTCCCAACATAACATCAACAACAATTTACAGCATTATGGAATTGATATGGTTTTGAGTAACCAATATGTTAAAAAAAAATGCAAGTTCTTAGCCACATCCTGTGATTTTTATAGCTGAGTAGCACAACAATGTGTATATACACCATATCTTCTTTATCTAGTTATCAATTGATAGACATCTGGATTAATTGAATACCTTAGCTGTTGTGAATTGAGCTGTTATAAATAAGGGGTACAGGTATTTCTTTCAGATGCTGATTTTATTTCTTTTGGGTGTGTTCTCAGTAGTGAAAAGCTACTTCATATGAAGTATCTATTTTCAGATTTCAGAAAAAAATGTAAATTTGCAGTACCCATCAACAGTGTCCTGGGTTATCTTTTCCTCCTCATCCTTGTCAGCATTTGTTACATTCTGATTTTGGGTGACAGCTCATCCAGCTAAAGTGAGGTGAATACTCCTTAATAGTTTTTATTTGAATTTCCCTGGTGGATAATGATCCTGAGCATTTTATTTTCATGTGTCTGCTAGCCATTTGTATTTCTTCCTTTAAAAATTCCTGGTCATGTCCTTTGTATATTTCTTAACTGGATTGTTTGTTTTGTTATTGAGTTTCTTGAGCGTGTTATAAATTCTAGATATTAATCCTGTTTCAGATACATGTAGCATTAGTCCTAAATCATATCATTTTTCAAATGTTTTCTCTCATTCTGTCAGTTGCCTCTTTGTTGAATGTTCTCTTTGATGTGAAAAAACTTGTGAGCTTGATGTAATCCCATGTGACTTTTTTTTTTTAAATTTTAATTACTAGAGCTTTAGAGGCCTGATCTGAGAAGCTTTTGCTAGGAGAATGTCTTCCAGTATTTCCCTTATTTTTACCTTTAATAATGTGGTGAAGTGAAGTCTTAGGTTTAGACCCTTGCTGCATTGTTGACTTGCTTTTTTTGTGCAGGATTGTAAGACTTATTTCTTACTTCTGCATATAGAGGTCCATTTTTCCAACACCATTTGATGAAGACATTGTCATTTCTCCTGAGAATGATTTTAGTTCATTTGCAGTGATTAGTTGGTTGTAAAAGCATGAATTCCTGGAATTTCTAATCTGTTCCATTGGGGCACATGTGTATTTTATGCCAGCACCATGCTGCTTTGAATAGAATAGCACAGTAATGTGTCTTGAAATTAGATATTGCTTTGTTTTTTATTAAGACTGTGTTAGCTGCTCTCTGTCTTTGATGTTTTCATACAAATTTTAGAATCTTTTTTTTCTAAATATAAGAGTGTCCTTTCTGTTTTTATTGGGAGTGGCATTGTATCTATAAGTTGCTTTCAATATAATGAATATTTTATATTGTTTTTTCCAATGCATGAACATGCTAGATTTTTTGCAATTTATCTGTGACTTCTATTTCTTTCCTTAATATTTTGTGATTTTAATCTTAAATATTTTTCATGTTCTTGGTTAAATTTGTCCCAAAGGTTTATTTATTTTGCTAACTATTGTAAATGAGACTGATTTTGCAAATTTTTTCTCAATTATGGCACTGCTAATGAATACAAATGCTGTTGATTGTTTTCCTGTTAATTTTATGAATTGCAATTTTGGCAAAACTTTTTGAGTCCCAAAAGCTTATTAATGGAGTCTTTTGGTTATTCTAGATATAGGATCATGTCATTTCAAATAGGGATAAATTAATTCCTTCTTTTGCACATAATGTTTCATAAAATAATTATATATATTTTGCACTTTCCATGAAAAATGTTCAGCCATTTTTACTTCCTTTGAATGCTCTTTCGGTTAAAATAGATTTGAAACATAAATGAACTTAGGCTGTCTTGTAATACTTAAATTTTATTATTTGTCAAAAGATATTTGGTAATATGTTATCCTTCATACAAAATTATGAAGTGTGTTTCCTCCGTAATGTCAGTTTGGGAAAATGAAATCAAGTTACAGTAATGCTATTAAGCTAGTGCATGCTTGCAAAGACATCCTGGCCAATACGCGACAGGTAAAGAGAGCTGATTCAGTGTTCTTCAAGTATAAGGACCGCAAGATTCAGAAATGCTTGCCTCTGTATAGATTCCTAAGAAATGATCACCAGTCTTATTTGAGCGTAATTTTCATGTGTTTAAGATAAATGTCATATTAATATATATTGCTTTGATTTATCAAACCTAGAAGCTTCATTCTTGCAGTAGATAAATGCAAGCGGAGGGGGTGGTTCCTATTATCACTATTGTAACAATTAACAGCATTAGAACAATGCATTAATAGTAAAAGTGTTTTTTTAATTTCAATCGTGATAATTATTTTCTAGAAATAACCAATGCCAACAAACTACTAAGGAAAAAAAATCCATCCAGGCTGGCATTGTGCAGCTTCTGATGCCGGCATCCCCTATCAGAGCAGCAGTTCAAGTTCCAGCTGCTCTACTTATTCAGCTCAGTGCAAGCAAGATCTTTGTCTCTTACTCCCTCTCTGTCACTTTGCCTTTCAAATAAAATATGGTACATAATTTTCTAAAGAAAATGTCATTGTTTAATCATAATATATCACTTGAACATGCAAATACAAATATAATGACAGAGATTCTTATCCAACGCCATTAGAAAAATTCATTTGCTTTGAGACATGCTGTTACTGTGGTTTTCATTTGAACACTTTGGGTAAACTCTTTTCTGTTTCTGAACCTGTTTAGATCTCACATCCTTTAAAATATGCGACTACAGATAACCAGCACCTTCTAAAGCAAGGGGACATGGAAGTAACAAAAGACACAGGGACACTTTGATCGATAGTCATTAAATACCCTTCTATTTCAGCGGGAGGGACAAGTAGAAATTACATAGGAGACCCAAAATGAATAGGTCTGACTCTCAAAAAAGAGCGTTTTGGTGTTGAAAGAAAGGCATATTGGTAGAAATTTTTAAAACCATTAAACAGCTTTATTTTATGAGTAGCAAAGGAAAGACTAAAACGGCTTCTAGTAATTTAACGCATGCAGTGAATTCAGATCATCTGAAGTTGGGAGCTGTTTTTTATGGTTTGACCCAAGTGCATGTATGATTCTTCTTAAAGCACTAAAGCCACAAAAAAAAGTGTTATTTTGAAAGCATTAATTATCCTTTTAAAAGAATTGTAAAATACATTACCTTATACCACAATAACTCAATGAAACACCTTCAAAATCTCAGGATTGTAGCTGATCATGTTGTAAATCATGGTGACATCAAAGCAAATGAGAGTGTAGAGTATGGTGATGGGAACTGTATTGGCTACTCTATTTCTGTCACTTTGATATCAGAGTGCCTCTGTGGTTTAAATAAATAAATGATACTTGAAGCTAAATTTAGCTGCCTTTTGGCTCTGAGTGGCCCCTAATTTTCAAAATATGCACAGTTGTTTAAAGTTTACAAAGTAGAAACTGAATATTAATTCATAATTTCTATATAGTTCCTGTTTTGAAATAATTCAGGTATGAACATACAAAATATGTACCCTAAAAATTTCAAGAACCTGTAATCATAAACCTGTACAGGCAAAAGTTAAGTTTTAATAAAAAAAATGTACAGAGAATAGTTGGAGTCAGATGTCTTTAATGAATGCCACATTCCAGAATACTACATCTGGTAACATTTAATTAAAGTATGACAGATTTACAAAGTTGGCTCATTGCACTCTGCTCCAACATATTAGAGCTAAGTGGCTTTTGAAATAGCAAATATGAAATAGTCCCAAATCAAGTAAATATGCCACCAATTCTACTTCTGTAAATATCTGTCCTGTGAATACCATTGCTTATTCTAGATTCATCTAAAAATAAATAAAACATGTGATTGTTTCAGCAGCACATATACTAAAAATAAGTAAAATAGACCTGCTTAATAATTTATCATTAATTTCTGAACATAATGTGTCATTTGAGACTTTTGTATTTCATTATGTGCTTTAAAAATTTTAATTATTAGTTTGTATGGAGACTGTATTGAACTTCCCCAAGCATTTTGCCAGATAAAAATATATGATTGTCAATGAAACAACTGGATGTGTACAAATGTTTGAAGAAAGGTATAGTCTGAACTTTCTAGATAAAGGCTGAATCTTAAAGTCTAATTCAGGTTAAGGTTTTATTGCTTTGTAACACAGTAGAGACCCTGGATAATTTATATATATCTATTAATGATTTCAAAAGGCTAAGTAACTTATTACCCATATGATTCTTAAAGGAGTAAAATGGCATCATAATGGTTTCATAATGTAGCTTTAGAATGCAAACATTAGATTGTATGATATTCCTTTCAATGATGCATATCTCTTCTAAGCTAGTTTCAGATTGTCACTGGATAAAAGACATAAAAGTGGGCGCTAGTGAAGATTAATATGGAACAGGCAATGAAAGTGGCAATATTCAGTTTGATTTTGCAATGGGAGATCTTAAATCCCTATTTGACTCCTCCAAATTTTCCTACAAGTGAGACTGGTGCAGGAGGCCAGCACTCTATCCAGGTGGATTGAGGACCCAATGACTTGAGCTGCTTCCAGGGGTGCAAATTAGCAGGAAACAAATCAGGAACAGAGCCATGACTCATAGAAAGGCAGCCTGATGTGGGGTTCAGGATCCCCAAAACAGCTTGCCTGCTGAGTTACTATAAAAAGCTTGCAGTTAATGCCTGAGGAAAAAGCACTTAGATTTTGTTCAGTTGCTTTGCACACTTAAAAGTGACCTTTAATAACATACATGGAATTAAAATTATTTTTTTAAATGTCTGAATAGTGAAGTTCATATATATTCACACAGAGGGTTAAACGTGCTGAAATAAAAATTTTTGAATCCAGAATTGCATTCCTAACTTGCAAAACTTATTAAATCTGTGTCAGTGAACAGAGTAACTGCTTTTACTTCTGCTCTAAAAATTTTAGTTCGAGACCAAGTCAGCAGCTAAGGCATAGAAAGTTATTTAAAGCTGAATTAAACATGATCTGCTTTTGAGATTTGAGTATATTATTTCTCATGAGATATGGTATAGTATTTATGAGTTGAGCAATAAAATATAAAATAGCTTTATACAAACATGTTGATTAGTTTTTTGAGACTATTTCAAAAAGACTCACATTCATTGCAAGATTCCATATTTTCGGCTAAGCCTTAAGTATACAGGAAAATTTATTATGGCTCATTAAGTTATTCCGTAATTATATTGTTGAGGATAATGTTTCAAACTAAGTACATTTAAAAATCTTAAAATGCATAGAAGTTATACAGATTAGGGAATCTCGATATTTTTTGATTAACATAATATGGATTTAAACACAGCATTTATTTAATTGATTAATAAGACAAATTCTTGTTAACTTGCACTTGTGATGTCTGGATAGGATTTGGCTGTGTATGTATTTTTGATTAATTTTTTTAAATAATAAGATAATCAAATAAACAAGTTATTTCCATGGAACAAAATGAAAATTTTAGAGAACTTCTCTGTGACTGAATAGAAATGCTGTGCTCAGTTTTCTTAATCTTCTATTTGGATCCATGTACAATATACTTCAAAGAAAAATGAGGGGTTCATTATTTCTCCTGAGTGAAGTTTTTCTTTTTTTTTTTTTTTTAAATTTGCTGATCTTTATGCAAGGTTTTAGGTATAGCAGATATTTTCTGTAAGGAATGTTTTTTTTAAACAGGCACAAGTATCTTCTCTTTTATTATCTGACCTTTGAATGTATTTGGAAGGAATAATTTCTGTACTCACAATGAAAAGAAAAGATGACAAAAACAGAAACTCAACAACTCAGAGTCCTTAGAGAATTGAAATCACAGAACAATCCCTACTCCAGTTTGGAGAAACAGATGGGTAGGTAGAGGGTCACAATTTCAGGTGCAGAAATCCGAATTCCAACTGACAAATTGTTCCAGTCTTAAAGTGGAAATATTTTAGATTAAAAATTCCAGAACTCTCAGTCTTAGTGAGTTCCTAGTCGCTGATATCTACTACTGGTTATGGCTGGAATCAGAGTAACTGACAATCAAATTCTGCCAGCCTCTAATACTCACTCTGAACTCTTCTGTGGCAGCACATAAAATATTTTTTACTTAGTTGAAACTGACAGAATCAGTTAAATTTGGAGGAACATAATACACCTGTCTAGCCAGCACAAACATTAGATCACTTTATGTGTAAGTCATGAATTCAGGTGAATTTTGTGAATCACATGGTCATAGCCATAATCTTTTATTTTTGGTACAAAAGAATAAAACGTTCTTTATGTATACTTGCAAAAAGGAAAAAGAGATTTTGTGTATATTTAAGTAAAGATTACACTTGTTTGCAGTTTAGCATAAAATACAACACTGCACTGTAACTGAAATCATATCAATCTCCCTTAAGTAGTTGCTCAAATGTATGTCGACTCTTCTGGCCCCAGAGAAGGATCCACTGTAGGAATCACTACCTGCAGATTCTTCCGAGAAAACTACAGAACATTTCTGGTGCTGCATGGTCAACCACAGCAGTATGGGTTTTTCAAATGTAAAAAAGGAAGACAATTATACTTTTAATATTTTACTGAAATATCCACAGTATGTTTAAACGCTTTTTGTATCCTTTTTGTTTATCTTTCTGAGTTTTTTTGGTAGTTAACTAACAATACTAATTGCATTAGTTGCACATTTAATTTCTAATTTCTAATTTGTTTCTGGAGCAATTGGATTTTGGCACACAATGCCGTCATTCATCTTCATTTTAGTCAAGATTCATCACATTGATGACTGTCACCTGAACTCAATTATGATTTAAGCTATTGAAAAGTTTCTCTGTAAATAAAACAGTTTGGGCAGATTCTTCATGTATCTCCAATAACAACTTAGTTGAGATAATGATGAAGATAATTTTGTATCCAACATAAAGGAAACTTAAAGTTTGAAATACATCAATTCATAGTACAACTATAGGCCTGCTTCATTGTTAACTACTATAAGAAAAGAATCTGAACAAGTTGCTGATTTTACAATTTTCTGTTGTATGAAATGTCTGTGAATATTTCAATCATCATTAAAAACTTTTGAGACCTACTTCTAGTTTAAGAATTGTGAGGGTTTATTATAACAAAACACCTACATTTAATGCCTAGGAGTTATTTGACTACTTGGTGTTTGAATACATTTCAGCACTGTTTTTGGAAAAATTGAATTAAAGGATAAGTTAACTTTGATTCAGAAATATTTTAGAATTATTGTACATAAGAGGTATTTAAACAGTTTGTGTAAAATAAGAATTATGGCAAAAAAAACTGCGTGAATTCAACTATTATGCTCCAAAATGAACTTTTAATTTAATTTATCCATGATTTTACGTGTACTATTTTTTAAAGATTATTTACTTATTGCAAAAGTAGATTTACAGAGGAGAGAGAGAGAAAAGGATCTTCCATCCACTGGTTCACTTCCCAAATGGCCGCAAAAGCCGGAGCTGAGCTAATCCAAACCCAGGAGACAGGAGCTTCTTCTGGGTCTCCCATGCAGATGCAGGGGCCCGAGACTTTGGGCTATCCTCTAATGCTTTCCCAGGCCACAAGCAGGGAGCTGGATGGGAAGCAGAGCAGCTGGGATACAAATTGGCCCTTGTATGGGATCCTGGTGGCATGTGCAAGGAAAGAACTTCAGCCACTAGGCTACTGTGCCAGGCCTGTGTGTACTATTTCTTCCTTTAAACTTTTCCAGTTTTCATTGTAGAGATCTTTCACAACCTTGGTAAAACTTATTTCAAAGTATTTAAATTTTTTGTACCAGTTTTAATTGATCTTAGGAATTCTTTCTCAATCATGCCATTACTGTGTATAAAAGCAATGCGTGTTAATTTTATATCTCAGAACTTTGCCAAACTCTCTCATGAGTTCCAATAGTCGCATAAAGGAGTTTTACGTTTCCCCGGTATTGGCTCATATCTTCCTGCTCATACACTGTATCTTTTGGACATCCACAGAGAAATTTCACAGAGATTAAAAATTCTGGTTATGTTTCTGTTTTTTCAATTAACTAACATCAAAATGGAGCTCATATTGTATTGAGTCATGGTAGGGATGAGCTTCTTCTTTTCCAAAAAAAAAAGTTATATAAGGACAAAACAATTGTCATTTCTACTGTTGTTGTGAATGTGGAGAAGTAGATATTTGTGTTAATTGCATTTAGATTATAATATTGCAGTTACAAAAATCAAATTGCAATTAAAATTGCACATTTCTATTAATGCAGCGTATGTTTACAAAATGTTAAAAATCTAGGAATTGGCTTTAACGAAATAAAAATAAACATGCCTGAAATTTTATTTGCATAGTTGATAACAGTAAATTTTGCAAACCACATGACAGTGTCCATTGGAGCAATATAGTACATTCGCTGTTATACTGAGAGTCTATAGAAAATTAATTCTGTCAATGAATAACTCACATATAATTTATTCATGACTGAAGAAGATAATTGTGAAAGAGCACATCATCTTTAAAAATATCTTATTTTGTATGTGTGTGCCCATATATTCATGTATGAATGTATGTCATATATATTTACTGTCACACACTACAGTATACTATAGCTGCTAGAGTAATTACTTGAAGGTTATAAGATCTTTTTTTTTCTTTTTTTCCATTGTGATATAACTGATTACTTTCCTTTATGAAGCATGTATTATATTTCTAATAATCAATATGTATTTCTCTAATGTTTTAGTATTTGAAAAGCTTGATAGACCTTGATGTAGGATGTGTCATGAGTCTCTGGATTATTAAGAACAAATGTATATGAAACTTTCTCATGTTGATTTTGTAAATCCTTCATAATGAATTAGGGAAATTCAGGTGAATTTTCACTGTATGGTGTCTATGAGACAAAACAGCAATGCACTCCTGAGAGTCCAGGTCATAACTTCCAATAGTATTCTCACAAATTTTATAATAGAAATACAAATAATGTGCATTCCCTGACTTTGTGCCTCAGTAAGCTACAGAACAACTTCTAGGCTCCTTTGTTCTCCATCTTCCTGCAAGTGTCTGGCTACTAGAACGCAACTGAGGAAGGAAGAAGGGATAAGCCTTCCTCTCTGTGTTTTTGGGAGTCAGGAGAATGGGAAGAGCTCTGGGGCTGAGAGACGGGGGAGCCAAGCCTGGGTACCTCTCCCAGGGAATGAGAAGCTACTGAGAATTTTAGAAATTGAGACAAAACCTTGAAGAAAATGATTTTATTTTTGTAAGTATAACCTCAGTATTTGTGTAATTTATACAGAGGTCATGCCCCACCCTCCTCTTCCCCCTTTGGGACAGACTTTAAAGTGAGCCAACACACAAGGAGGGGTTTTTATACTGTGTCAGAATCTGCTTTCACCACTTGGATCCAGAAAGGAGGCTTTTCCACAGACAGGGCAGCACCATAGTATTATTAAGCTCCAAACATTCTTCAGAAGGAACTGAAGGTTTGAATGAAGGGGTGGGAAAAACCTGTGAAGGGGATGATTGGCAGATGATGCATACAAGGATCCCCTAACCTCTAACCCCATTGCTATCTTGCCCCAGTTTGGGCTGCCAAAATGGAATTTACCTTTCCTGGGTTTCTCCTAGAGATAGCTATAGCTACAAGGTGATTTTTCCAAGCTGGGGCATGGAGAATCAGGGGCCACAGACCTGGGGAAACTTAGAACTCAGGTCTGTAACTGCCCAGCCCCTTTTCTCTGCCCTTATTTCACATTACTGCCACTCACTTATTTACTCACTCACTCCTCATTCCCCCAGGCCAGGGAGACAATCATGGTGAATTCCTCCTCTTCTGCCCAGGAAAGATAGAGAGAGAACTGGGCAAAGTGATTATAATGTGTGTCATGCGAGCCTGACCTCGGGAGAACATGCATGTGTCAAGGATGAAGTGGCATTTATGTGTGCTGTGGCCCTCGGGTTCTCCTTCCTCAGTTATTCTGGGGTTAAAGGTGTATTGTGAGTGTGTTTCTGGGTGTGTGAATATGAGTTGTTTACATAAGTGGTTTCCACTACCCCTGGAATCCATACTTGTGTGTTAAAAATACTCTTTCAATAAATGTATGATTTGTGTATACACAAAAAATTTTTCTAGAGAACTTAGCAGTATTGGTAACAATACAAATCATTGAATAATGAACTATTGCAATGGCACATAAAGGGTTCCTGGTAATAGAAGGAAATGCATTTTAGATTTACATTCATTTTATCAAGGCATAGGTTATCATTTAGTGCAGTGAATTAATAATTTACAAAATGATAACCTTTGTTAATGAGTTGCTCCAAAGGCTTTGTTATTCCCAAGAGATGGCACCACATAGATGAGGACCTTGCTTATTTCTTAATTAATACTTGTGCTAAAAAAAATTTCCCAAGCATTATATTGAGTGATCTGAAAAATAGGGAAAATCATTAAGTTTGCAAAAAGGAATATATGCTACATTGAATATACATTTATTTAAAAAGTATATTAAAATTAAATTAGTCCTAGTTTCTGTAACGTGGAATTAAATCATTACATTTCTCTTTGTTTGATTCCTTTCTTTATTATTGATGCTTAATGTACACATTCATTTGATGCTAAATTCATTTGATGCTAAATTGTTATGAAAGTTATTGATTGGCACTATCTTGCAGTTTCTGTGTAATCTTGCTCTTTTCCAAAATACATTTAAACTACATTATATACTAACTAATTTTCTTTCTTTCCTGCTAATGCTGAGTTTCATAGCCATTGTTTTGTGAATGATGAACATTGTTTGTCAAGGGCAGATCTTGAGAATATTAGCGCTGAAGAGAAAAAAAATGTGTAGTTATCCCCATACATAAAAGATAGGTATGTATCAGAGATGTTGATTTAATTAGCTAAATTCTGTCATCTAAATTGGCTTGTAAGAACCTTGATTTTACCTAAAATGTGATCATTTTTATATTTTAAGATATAACACAAACTTACAAAAACTGTGATAGCAGTATTTAAAGGAAACCAAAGCGTTAAGTGTTAACTTTGGGTTAGGAATAGATTCAAGATTCTCACTATGTAAAATCAGCATTCTATATTTTATATCTGATATGTTTACTCAACAAGAGAAAGGTCAAGTTCTTTCTAGCATTCTGGGGAATCTCTGAATCTTGTGAAAGAATACACCTGTGAGTGTGTGTCAACCACACCAGCATCACTAATCAAATGGTAAGAGCTCAGGCTCATATTTACAAACAGATGTATAGATCCTGACAGCAAAGAGATACTTTAACAGCTGAGGTTTAGTAAACCGTGATGAAATGTGCTATGTATTTTTCATTGTAGATAATAGAAAAATAAACATTAAGTTGGTTAAAATTTTAAAAGTCATTTGTATGAGTTCTATTGAATCCTGGATAAAGCAAGTTAGAAAGATGCCACAAGAAGTGGGAGCATTGAAACTCAAGAGAAATTAATCTAGTTTGACCTTCAATATATATAGTCAGCCTTCATATATAATAAAATAAGGAAAGGAAAAGTGACCTCAAATTAAAGAATTGGGCTGCTAAAAATTAAAATCACGTCACAGTTTTAAAATGGAGATGTGGGAATTTATAAAAGATATTTCTTATACCAGACTACAAACGGTCTGAATTGGGAGTCACCTTGAAAATGATCCAAAATCAACTTTGTAAAGAAGTCTGGGTCCCAGGCTGAATATGAGTTTCAAAAAAATATTAATCTATTCGAATCTACAACAACTTTTTTTTACATTTTTATTTTGTGAAATGTATCAATCTTAAATTTATAGATTCAGGTCTTAATGCCTTTTAAGAGACTCCTGTGCATCGTAAAATAAGAAATAATCTCATTTGTTTCAGTTTTTATCCAATTTTGACTCTAGATTTGATTAGTAGTCTACTTATAATTTACATTGTATGTGAATGATGATGTCATAATCTCATGCTGGTTTCAAAAAATGCAAGCTACTGTTTCTCCTTCATTGATTTGACATGCCTTCTTTATTTTTTGTAAATTCATATGCACATATGAAAATTTCTTCCCAAGAATGAAAGAATGCCTCTCAAGCATTTATATAGATAGATAGATAGATGCATAAGAAAATGAGAGAAACAGGGATAAATAATCCTTTGTGTCTTTACTGTTATGTACTTGATTTGTCGTTTAATTTACAGATATTTTAAATTTCTCCACTATCATTATAAAACTGTTATATAGCTCAAAAATATGTCCAGTCACTCAGTACACACTTAGCTAATGACTGACACTAGGATGGTGAAAGAAAGTAGATATTTATTTGTAAAGCAGAGAGTAAAGAATAGGAGCAGTCCTTGGTTATTTCTCAGATATCTAGGGAGGTTCAGGGTAAGGAATCTTGTGGGCTGAGTTAGGGCTGAGACTTATGCTTCTGCTTATTTTCTAGTGTTTGGTTGTGCCACAGAACTCATGACTCTCTTTTGACTGGTCAGTGATGACTATCATGCTCTTTTGAGAATACTGATTGCAGGCTTTTCTATACTTAGTCAACATATAGAAGGCTATTCACAGGGCTGCAGTTCCAGAACAACATCCTCAAAAACAGATCATAATGATCATAATGCCTCCGGCGGGCTTTGATATAGTAATTAGGACACCAGTTAGGATACTGGCATCCCATATGAAAGTCCCTTTGTACAAATCCCAGCATCACCCCTGAAGCCAGCTGCTTGCCAACTAATGTCCTGGGAGGCAAGAAGTGATGGCTCAAATACTTGGGTCCTTGCTACCTATGTGGGAGCTCCAGATTGAGTTTCTGGCTCCCAACTTCAGCCTGGTATAGCCCCAGCTGTTAGCTTTTATAGAGTCAGTCAACACATTTAAGCCTTAAGCATTCTGTCAGATTCTCATTTAGCTCCCCCCTCCTCTCTCCTTCTCAAATTAAATTTTTAATTTAAAAGACCATACTTCAAGGTGTTATCTTAGATGAGATAAATAACCCATTGAGATATGGGACCCTGTAGGGCCTCTGGTCCCAATTAGCACACCCACAGTTTCATGAGTTGTTTATAAGAGGTTGCTTTGCAATCACCAAAGCAGGGCAAAGAAACTTTAAGCTCAGGAATAAATATTGGAGATTGTGGAGACAAGGGCCTGGTCACTTCTGCTTTCAGTATCAGAAGTCCTGTCTAGGGACTCAAGTTTACAAATATCTATTTGTCTTTTTGCTTTTATCAGTCTCCACTGTGGAAATGTTCAAGCCATGTTATTGAATGCCTAACATTTAAAAAGTTGTATCTGTTTGGAGAATTATAATGTTTATCAACATTAAATATCCTTCCTTATGATTTCCCCCAACAAAGTCTTATTCACTACTGATGTGAAAGTCCTACTGTGGGAGTTTTGTGTTATTTGCTTCATATCTTATCCATTCCTTTATTTTTGTTTGTTTTGTTGCCTATATTTTTTCATGATGCAGTTCCATAGGCCCAGTGATTTCTTCTTCCAAATGTTTTCCTCTACATTATTATAATAGTATGGACCTTCAGCAGCAGTCACAAGTCCATCATTCTGAATTTAAGTGTATCTTGTCAATTTTTAAGTAGACAATACTGATTAACTCTTTAAAATATTTTTCCATTATTATTAAAAATCATTTGTATACTTCTAACTATAGCTGACCAAATAAAAATATATTTAGCAATGTTTTATCCTTCTGGCTCATCTTCCTAACAAATCATGTGACTTATTAATATTGAATGGAACATCAGATATGGGTTATACATGTTACATCTGATTTCTTAGTACATATTCATAAAAATGCTAGTGATATTATGCCATATTATCACCAAGTAAAACTATGTATTTTATAGATAGTTTTTTTTTACTGTTCTTTATTACATCCTAAATGGTATGCTACACTAGAATACTTTTAAAGATTATCAGTAGGTTACTAGTGTGTCTATAACAAAATTGAGTGCCACATATTGAGCGCTTTATGTAATAGAAACTTATTTTCTCACAATTCTGAAGGCTAAATATGCAATATCGAGGTGTCAGTATGTTTAGTTTCTTCTGAGACCTCTTTCGTTAGCTTAAAAGTAACAACCTTCTCACTTTGTCTTCATGTGTACAAGCACATTGCCATGGTGTCTTCTTGTTCAAATTTCCTTCAGCAAGGAAGACACCATTCAGATTACATTGAGGTCTGTCCTGATAACTTCATTGTAAATAACTACTTCTGAAAAGACCCATCTGTAATACATTGTGAAAAACTGAGATTCAGGGATTCATAAGACTTAAACTTCAAGGGAATATACTGTACCCATAGCAATGTATTTTACTCATATATCTTTTAGCTATATTCATATGTGCTAGCCTTTTTGAATGCCATATATATAAAAGAAATTAAATCTCCCATACTTAGTTTGCATCTGTACACAGAGTTTAGTTAGATATAGATTTCAGTGTTGTCAGTTAGTTTTGTTGAAGTAATTGAAGCTGAAGTGAGACTGTACCTTATTTTACTATTCAGTTTATGCATGCCTTGTAGAAGATAGATATCTGGTTATTTCTCTTTCAGAGTTTTCATATATCCTATTTTTCTCCCTGGAAGTTTGCCAACAATTTGGGAATTTTATGGGAATTTTATGGGCCACTTCTAATTTTCACCTCAGGATGGATTTTCACCTATACTTTAATTATTTTCTTAGAGGAAATTTTTGAATCTATCTTTAATAATCTCTAACCTTAGATTAAAAATACTCTCACCTCTTTGTTCCCTGTCACTGTAACCTTGAAGGAGCATTTGGTTCAGTTTTACAATTAACTTTTTGGTATTTAATTCATGTCATTTCTGTTATTTTATTCATTTTTAGGGCTTTTATCTCAAAAGTCAAATTATGGAGTTCCAGAAACTCTGACTGCTTCTCTTTAGTATTTTCTCTGTCAGGTATATCTGGCACCAAGTCTTTCAAGGGTGTTGTTATTATTATTTGTTTATTTCACTATTGGTTCTATTCGCAGTTGTCCCAAAGGTCATGACTGTTCTGTGGTGTATCTTTTTTGTTTTTGTTGGTAAGTCAGATATACAGAGAGGAGAAGACACAGAGAGGAAGATCTTCCATCCATTGATTCACTCCCCAAGCAGCTGCAACAGCCAGAGCTGAGCTGATCTGAAGCCAGGAACCCGGAGCCTGTTCCCATCCAGGGAGCTGGATGAGAAGTGAGGCTGCCGGGATTAGAACTGACGTCTATAGGGGTTCCTGGCGCGTGCAAGGCGAGGACTTTAGCAGCTGGGCTACCGTGCCAGTCCCCCGTGGTGTATCTTTTAATTGTTTTCTCCAACTAGTTACTCAATATTGTTCTTTGGTCTTATATATACTTGAGACTTGATTATATAAGGTTAATGTGTGCTCTCCCTCAGAACTTGAAAAAAAATCATATTCCCCCGACAGCAAATATGTATTTTGATTTAGCATCTCTGGTTTTACGACATTTTTTATAAAAAAGAAGCAGTGTTTTAATGGGCTCCTGTTTGTGAGGTTCCAGTATCTTGTTTATTTGTTGAAGGCACACATAATTCGTGGCACTCGCAAGGAATGTTGCCTCACTTTACTGGTAATGGTGTCTGTTTTGGAAAATTCGATGTCACATCTTGAACGACAGCAGTATTCACTGATCTTGCGTGTTCTGGGAACAGATGCTAGGACTTCAGGAGTCCTCTCTGTTTAATGATTGATTGGCGACAAGGACACAATTCCCTTTTTATGGTCCCCACCTCTGAGTTATTCCAGAGTTCTGCTACATTACTTTGTTTTTCTCCACTGGCCTGTTATTTCACCCAGATATATTTGCATTTGCCTCCACTATGTCTATGTATTTTCATCAAACACTCTCCTTTTAGTTTAAAATTTCCCCAAAACCTTTAGTATTCTTGTATGCAATAGCTGTGCTGCTAATTTTCCAGTGCTCCTATCGATTTATGTCAGTATGTTTCCTGTCTCTGAAGTGGAACACTTGGGAGTATAGGTTACCATGTGTTTGCAGTTAGCCATCCAAACCAGAAACCATTTTTTCCCCAAATATTCACAACTTTTAAAGAGCATGCTAAAGGAAACTAGTTTCACAGTTCAATTATTTTCTCCATACACTTTTACAGTTTAAATTTTCTTTACTTTGAAGGAGGATGTTTTGAAGTCCCTGTGAAAATTATCTATGCATTGATATTATTAATTGGTAGGAAAAAAAATACCTGGCGTATCTCGAAAACACTGAATATGGCACAGGACCTTCTGCTATGAAGTATTATATTATATTGGTATTTTATTTCTAATTTTTCCTAAGTAGTCTTTTTTAGAGATGATGAGTTTAATGTTGTAGAGTGACACTTAAATCTGCAACTTTGGTTTCTACATATTAAACTGTCTTAGTCCTTCCTGCTCTGAAGATCCAGTATTGTTTATTGCAAACCATTTGAAGTGTAAGATTCACCTGCTGAAAGTAAGGTCATTGAGACCTGAAAACTCAGAAACTTCCCAAGTTACTCTGCTTCTCATTTCCTTTATTTAAAACAAACAAAAACACTAAAAATGCTGAAATTATCTCTGTTTTCAAGATGTATTTTTCTTTGAAAAGCTAATGAGAGGAGGAGAGGAAGACGGATAAAGATCATCCATCCCTTGGTTCACTCCACAAATGGCAGATTTGGGCCACGCTTGAAGCCAGGCGCCAGGAACTCCATCTGGATATCCCACATGGAGAACAGTAATTCAAGTTCTTCAACTGTCATCTCTTGCTGCCTGGTCACCAGCAGGCATCTAGATGGGACACAGAGTAACCAGAGCTGCCACCAGCTCCCAGATATATCTGGGATGCAGGCTCCGCAAGCTGTGGCTTAACTTGCTGTGCTAAAGTGATAGTCATTGAAATTACATTTTTTGTTTATTTTTGTTTTTGTTAATTTTTATTTTGATATTTACACAGTTGATCAGAGTCAGAAGGAGCAAACATTAAGGGGAAGTGGGTGAGACCATTGCTTCCAAGTTTTCTTCATCCTGGTGTATCTGGGGGAAGGAGGGAGAAAAGGGTAGAAGCTGTATCTAGCCCCCAATTTACCCAGTACCCAGAGATGGGGAACAGCCATCCAATATCAACCCAGGGTCCCCAAATGTGAAGCATGGTCCAAGGGTTCTGCTTAATTGATTTCCATAGTGCTGAAATAGTTCGATAGTTTTGAAATAGTCTTGCCAATCCAAGGTTCAGGAAATCCTTTAAATGTCCAGTGGCTGACATAGTAGACCTTAGAGTGTACATTCACCCATATATTTTTTGTGATCACTTGATTGGAGTTAGTTGTCCTATTTGTTCTGCCCTCCTTCTTAAACGAGCTAACTTCCTTGCTTCCTTCCTTTGTTCATTCGTTCCTTCCTTCCTCTCTTTCCTTCCTTCCTTCCTCTCTTGCTTCCTTCCTTCTTTTCTTCTTTTCTTCCTTCGATGCTTCCTTCCTTTCTTCCCTCACTCCTTCCCTCTCTCCCCCCTTCCCTCACTCCTTACTTCCTGCCCTCTCTCCCTCTCCTTCATCTCTTCCTTCCTTTCTACCTTCCCTCCCTCCTCTTCAGGCCCTAATGGGTTGCCATATCCGCTGTGTGCATCTGGGCCTGCCATCCATTGCTCCATGTTTTCCAATGAGGTGACCCAGTTCTGACATGCACACTCTATGGTCAGAAGATCAAACCTAGACGTTGACCCTCATGTCCCCACATGCCCCCACCTATGCCATTCCACAGACCCCCTGCAACAACACACACGAACCCACAAGTATGCCACTGGACAGCCCGTGGGCTTTGCCCAACTCCATTGGTGTCCTGGGGTGCCCAACCCAGGTCTTTCTGAAACCTTGTCCATGGGTCTCATGGACCCAGCACCCACTGTAAAAGTGGGCCCAAGAACCCAGGCCTTATGCCCTGGTAAACCCCCACCCCCGGGACTCATGGACCCAACAGCCCCCTCTCACACACATATGCACATATCTTTATGAAATAAAAAGTAGAATGGACTAGCCAACTATGCTGGCATACTGCTATGGTTAACACAGATTTGGCATTAGCCAGGCCCAGGATGCCTGCCAGCTATTAGTTGCTTTCCTCCCAGCAGTGTAACACTTGCCTAAGTACAATGCAACCTGTCATTGCGAACAGCTGGGATGAAATTATGTTTTTAAATACCACAATAACATCACCTTGTAAAATGAAATAGCCCAGTTAACACACTCAATATCACTTATTCGACTATATAAACACTTTAGACAATAGAGACATATGTAATCACAATCAGATGTATAATATGATAAAACTAGTATAATTATTGTTGGTAGCAGTGATGTATGCATCATTTAAATGTAAATCTAATGACAACCTCATCAGATACATATTAATATTTATTCCAGTTAATGAAGTTAAACAAAAATGCAGTTTGGCCCATGATATCCAGTCAGTACTAGAGAGCCAGCACCAGAATCAGAATGCTGGTCTATTCATCCCTGTTAGGTGGATTAAATGCTATTGGAAAATACAATGCTTCTTAAACATGATCAAAATTACCAAGGATTCATCTCTTAACCACAAATAATAACAAACCAATTTCGCCTAGTTTGACAAAAGTTTTGTGTATAGAAACTCCAGCAAACTGGGGAATGCTTTGTCTCTTGCCTCAAATGAGAAAGACAAAAAAGAGAAAGGTAATCTATTTCTTCAATCTTTAATACTGAGCTGAATTGTATGTTGTTATTCCTTTCTAGCTCTGATTTCTCTAAGGTTTCTGCCTTAGAATCACCCATTTCCCTACTTTCCTGTTGTGAATTTTCTGAAACACACCCAAGCTTATTTGTATCTCAGTGGTTGGTTAGCCAGAAAGATAGCTATGTTGACATTTTAGACTGAAAAGAGTACAAAGTCTAAATGCATTAGTGTTCCTGGTATAGGTAAGCGATTGCAGAGAGAGATTATTAAGACGTGGAGGAATATTGAGGGAATTTTTTAGAAGTATCGTTTTCACTGGTGCTTCTGTACTCAGTTTTAAAAGTGTTTCACTAAATAAGCTCTGCAGTGAAGTTTAGTAGAGCAGTTTAACATACCTAATAGCTTCATAATTCCTGTCTGTGATCAGGCTGTACTGTTTGATCTCTTAAAGAAAGCTAAGGAAACTAGTTGACACTGGCGAGGCTTATGATGACTTAACACTTGCCTAATTTTAAATTTCCACAATTGAAGATCAAAAGAATGGCAGAGGAAGGAGAAAGTGATTTAATGTATTTTTAGGACCAAGCGATTATTATAAAAATTGCTTAAATTGCTTTTGGAGAGGATGAAGCATTTGATTTCCTAATACACAATTGAATGAATCAAAAACAAGGAAAATCTCATACCAACTATATCAATTATATATTGTGCATTTTTTCATTATTTTTTAAAAAATAAACAATTTATTTAGCCATTTCTAGCTTACAGGAAAGTAGAAGGGAAAGAACATATGATTCACATAACTTACAAGCTATCAATATAATTTACCCTGACTCAGTTTCCACTACCATTCATTACTCATCAATGCTGTATATTTGTTAAAATTCATGAGCCAAATAATGAAGCATGATTATTCAATAAAGTGCATTGCTTATAATAGCATTTTCTCTATATTATGTATTCTATGATTTTTAACAAATGTGCAGTGACAAATGTCCTCAACATCAGTTTCAATGCTAAGTTCTACCTGTTTATTCCTCAATTCCTCCCTAAAATTCTGGCCACCACTGATCTTTTTTTCACTGTTCCTGTCATTTTGCCTTTCTCATAAATTTATTTATCTTGAATATTACAGTAGGTATCTTTTTCAGATTAGCTTCTTTCATTTATTCATATATTTAAATTCTCTCCATGTTTTTGTGACTTGACACATTTTTATTTGCTATTGAATTACATTCTATTGCATGGAAATGACAAAGTTTGCTTACTCGCCTATCTAAGTACATCTTAGTTATTTCTGATTTTGACAATTACAGCTACTGTAAATGTAGTTTTAAGTTTTAAACACATGTGGATAAATATTATCAACTAGTGCAGTTGGTGGATTATGTGGTAATTAAGCTGGTAAGAAACTGGCAAAGGGTCTTCCAAAGTAGCTATGCAAGTTTGCATTCTCAGCAGCAATGAATGGAAGTTCTGTGTCTCCAGAGAACTTGATTGTATTTGATGTTTTCGTGGATTTAGAAATAACCATTCAAACAGATGTTGACTGACCTCTCATCTTTATTTTAATTTGCAATTACCTTATGTTATATATTGAACATTTTATCACATGTTTGTTTTCCATCAATATATTATTTGATGACATGTATGTTCAGGTGTTTTATTACTTTAAAAAAAAATTGTCTTATTTGAAGGGCAGAAAGACACAGTGAGATGTGTTACATAAGCTGATTCATTTTCCAAATGCTCACAGCCACCATGCGGAAGCCCAGTAACATCAACTCATTGCAGGGCTCCCCAGTGATAGGAGCCCAAGAACTTGAGCTTCCACCTACTGCCTCCCACAGGACACAGTAGCAGGAAGCTGGATCTCTGAATCAGACCAGCTGAGAATCAACCAAGCATTCCAGTGTGGAGTGCAGGCACCCACAACAGCAACTTCTCTGGTGTACGAATACTCAGCCATTTCTGTCCCTTTTATAGCTTATAATTTATCTTATTGGTTTTGAGAATTTTTAAAAATCTATTTACTGATATTAACTTTAATATCTAGTAATGTAACTGAAAAACCTAACCTCACCTCGATTTTCTGTTGTGTAATCTTCCAATACTTTTACAGATTGCAATTTATATTTACAATTCAGAATTAATGCAGAAGATGCTTAGAATATCTTGTCTATATTTAAGTGTTTATATTAGGGTCTAGTTTCTGCAGCACAATTTATTGAAAATGCTATTATTCTGTGAATCAAATTCTCTTTACCTTTTGTCAAAAAAACAAATCACCATGTAATATACAAAAAACTCTAAATATCATATAAAAATGCAAAGCTGTATGACATAGTGATTTCATATCCTGGCTGCTTCACTTCCCATTTAGGTCTCTCCTTGTGGCTTGGGAAAGAAAAGAGCATGACCCAAAGCCGTGGGACCCTGCACTCATGTGGGAGACCTGGAAGAAGCTCCTGGATCCTGGCTTTGGATCAGCCCAGTTGCAGCCATTGTGACTATTTGGGGAGTGAACCAGCAGATGGAAAATCTTTCTCTTTGTCTCTCTTTCTCTCCATAAAACCTGATCTTTCTTTCCAATAAAAATAAATAAATCTTAAAAAAAAAAGAAAAAATATTTCCCTTAAGTGGACTGAATTTCTGAATTTTCTGAATTTTCGTTTTGTAGGATGCTTGCAGTTAAGAGAGGCTGTTAGTTATCTTACAAAACTTTTCTTTAAAATATTGAATAGGAGAATCATTTTCTTTGTGCCTGCCCAGTGCCTCTTTAAAATTTTTGTTCCTAGATACTTATTGAAAAGAAATCTTTTTAAAAAGTTATCTTTCCTATTTGCCTGGGTTTTCGTTTGTCTTTTTGTCAAAGATTATTTGGCTGTATCTGTGTGGGTTTCCTTCTGGCATTTCTATTCTGCTCCATTGGTCTTCCTCTCTATCTTTGTGCCAGTACCACGCTGTTTTGATAACCACTGCCCTATAGTATGTCCAGAGGTCCGGAACTGTGATTCCCCCTGCTAACTTCCTGTTCTTCAGGATAGTTCTAGCTATCCGTGGTTTTTTGTGCTTCCAGATGAACCTTTGGATCATTGTTTCCAGTTCCATGAAGAATGTTTTGGGCAATTTGATTGGGATTGCGTTGAATGTATATATTGCTTTTGGCAGTATAGACATTTTAATGATATTGATTTTACCTATCCAGGAGCATGGGATGTTACTCCATCTTTTGAGGTCTTGTTCAATTTCTTTTTTAAGCAGTTTGTAGTTTTCTTCAAATAAGTCTTCTACATTTTTGGTTAGATTTATTCCCAGATATTTCATACTTTTCTCTGTTATTTTGAATGGTATCTTGCTGGTTAAGTCTTTTTCCATCTTGGGGCTGTTCGCATACACTATGGCTGTTGATTTTTGTTCATTAATTTTGTACCCTGCCACTCTACCAAACTCTCGTACAAGTTCTAGCAGTCTCTGTATTGAGTCTCTTGGCTCTTCTACATAAAGAATCATATCATCTGCGTATAGTGAGAGCTTGACTTCTTCGTTTCCCATTTGGATTCCTCTGATTTCTTTTTCTTGTCTTATGGCCTCAGCGAAATGAGGTACCACCTAACGCCAGTAAGACTGGCCCACATGAATAAAAGCACCAACGACACTTGTTGGCGAGGTTGCGGGGAAAAGGAAACCCTACTCCACTGCTGGTGGGGCTGCAGGCTGGTACAGCCTCTATGGAAATCAGTATGGAGAATATTCAAACAACTCAAATTCAACATACCGTATGATCCAGCAATAGCACTCCTAGGAATATATCCAGAACACTTGTTCTATGAGAAACCAACATGCACTCCTATGTTCATAGCAGCACAATCAGTAATTGCAAAAACATGGAAACAACCAAAATGCCCATCAACAGAGGATTGGATAAGAAAGCTATGGTTCATCTACTCCATGGAATACTACTCAGCTATTAAAAAAAACAAAATGCAGTTCTTTGTGGCCAAATGGGCCAAACTGGAAACCATAATGCTAAGGGAAATGAGCCAATCCCAAAAGGTTAAATACCACATGTTTGCCTTAATTTAAGATGATATGATGTTATGTATAACATGTTATGTTTTGAATGTTATATGTTGTGTATAAACTAAAATTGAAGTATAGGTGAGGTGGTCACAGAAGGTGGCTGGGAACCCGCATTTACTTTTAACATATTGGTTACTCATTACTATGTCAATTAATTCCATAATGATGTAAATTTTTGCTGATGGTATGTTGGAGCTTTCAATTGACTGGGATGATGCTCTGCTGGCTCTGTCATCAGACCAGAGAGGGTATACCTAAGAAGCCGTTGAACTTGACTGGACAATAAGATGCTGGACTCTATGTTTGGTATACGCTTGCAATGGGGAAATCTCAACTGAACTTGAGCTGTGGTTATGCAACAAGGTGGAGGAATCCACCATGGTGGGAGGTTTTGGGGAGGGGTGGGGAGAACCCAAGTATCTATGTAATTGTGTCACACAATACAATGTAATTACTGAAGTTAAACAATAAATAATTAAAAAAAAAAAGTAAAAAAAAAAAAAAAGTTATCTTTCCTGTGACAGGCATTTGACCTAGGGATGGAGTTAGTGTTTCAGACATCTACATCCCATTTTTGAGTCCCTAGGTTCAGTTCCCACCTCTGCTGGGGATTTCACCTTGCTAGGACACAGCAGGGGATGGCTGAAGTACTTGGATCCATGCCATGTATGTAGGAGACCTAGATCTAACTCCCACTTAGCAGCTTTCACCCAGGCCTATTGGTTCACATAAGTTGGAATGTGAACAGTTCAGAGCTAGCATTCTCTCCCTATTTCCCCTCTCTGACCCTCCCTCTCCCAACTTGGAACATTAAAAGTTACTTATAAAAATGCTTATTTTCCATTAAAAATATGGATATGAATTCTTAACCTTTGTGTAGTTTTTCTGTGGATCCTAAATCCTTGACAATCTTAACTTCGAGATATTATAAAACAACCTTTTGATTTACTAGCTTTCTTCAGTGACCTACTCCCATGGCTTTTGTAGATCTCATCATTCCCTCATATCTGAAATGAAATGAAATAAAATTTCATGTCCAGTAGTTTTTCATTTATTTTCCTAAACCTGATTTACAGTAACATTAGTAAAAGCAATAAGAGCAAATATTGTGCATTTTCAGTGTTTCATATTTCTTTTCTCATGAATGAACCAGACTTTTCTTGCTTTTTCTTTCCTGATCATCCACAATTAAATAATGTAATTTCTAAATTCCATCCTCTGCACCATTAACTCCATTCTGTTCAGTTTTCAAGTTATATTGTAACTTGGATAGTGTATACCTGTTACTCTTGAAGTAGTTTGCGTATATTCATACATTGATTTATTAGCACACTCCTGGTTAATAGGTACAGTCATTTGCCCAATGATCTTGCATAATGGTTTATTGCTCTTTGAAGTTGAGGTTGTTTTAACAATTTCGATTTTCTAAACCTTTTGCCAGTCTACTGATTTGGGTTGGGACTGTCATTCCCTGTTACAATTTCTCAAATTTTCAGGTCTCCCTGCACTTTTTTCATTCTGATGATGCATTTTTTATTATAATTAAAATATACCCATTTTCTTTTAAAAATATTTATTTATTTTTGTTACAAAGTCAGTTATACAGAGAAGAGGAGAGACAGAGAGGAAGATCTTCCAGTCCAATGATTCACTCCCCAAGTAACCGCAACGGCTGGTGCTGTGCCAATCCAGAGCCAGGAGCCAGGAACATCCTGCAGGTCTCCCACATGGGTGCAGGATCCCTAAGCTTGGGCCATCCTCGACAGCTTCCCCAGGCCACAAGCAGGGAGCTGGATGGGAAGTGGAGCTGCCGGGATTAGAACCGGCGCCCATATGGGATCCTGCACGTTCAGGGCGAGGACTTTAGCTGTTAGGCCATACTGCTGGGCCCTTTTTTTTTTTAAGATTTATTTATTTTTATTACAAAGTCAGATATACAGAGAGGAGGAGAGATAGAGAAGAAGATAAAATATACCCATTTTCTAATAAAATCATTTAACTCTTGTTTTTTCACCTCCAAATTTGCCATACATATATATAAAACCAAATTATTTTCCTCATTATTTATTTTGACAAAAAAATTAGAGAGAAAAGAAAACAGTCCACTGTCCCAAGAGTCTTTTTCCTTCCCTTTAGCTGCTCCCAGATATTGCCCCATCAAAATTTTCTCTGATGTTAATTTTACACACACACACACACACACACATGTTTATAATAGGACAAGAGCTAAAAATGAGTGGAAAAGGATGTGCAAAAACATGAAAGTAAACATACATAAAATTGTGGTAAAATTCATTTTAAAATCAAGTTCATTTTGGGTGCAAAAATTTGACATTTGTGGACAATTTTTTCCTTATTTATTTCACAAACTTTTTAAAAAAGTACATGCATTTTAGATTATTTTGCACCAAAACAAATTCATCCTGTCATTCTATGATTATGTTTTCCATGGACTCTTTTTGACTTTTTGAAGTATCGTATGTGTGTGTCTGTCTGTCTGTCTCCTACAATTTTCAACTCATTAAGGGAAAGACCCCATGAAACTATAAATATGCCTTACAATACCAGGTTTTCTACCTTCGCCTTTACTTACCACATTGTGATACATTTAAATATCAGAAACTTAAACATGTAACTTGTACTAAGGGACTGTATTTTTGTGACAACACGGGGACAAATGGGAGAAGGGAAAAAAGAGGAGTAAAGAAAGGGAGGGGAGGAACACGGACACCCCATATCTGTAACACTGTATCATGGAAAACAACCAGTATTTTTTCAAGCTGGAGCTTGTAGATCCTGAGTAGTGATTTGGCAGGAAGTCTGTAATATTACCAAATAAGTCTGATAAAACTGAGTTTACTTGAAAATTTGGGGGAAAAGTTAAATAACACCTACATAAAGCTGGAAATAAAAATGTGCTATAGAGAATGATAATAGGGATAGTGCATAAAACTTTCAAGAAAGATTTATTCTTTATTTATTTACAAAAAGAGAACCTGTTTCATATATGTCATACCTTCATTTCTAAGCACATAATGGTACATCTCACCCTCACACCTTTTTTTATTTAATTTTTGAATTAATACACTTTGAATTGACTTTATAACTTCAAGGTTAATCCTCTATCAAATACAGGATTCACTAAGAATCAGCAGTAAAGACTAGGGATATTAAGTAGTAATCAAATCTTAAGGTGTGACTTGTACTTTCTTCCTCTGATGATGTATTTTTTTACCATAATTAAAATTTTCCTTTTCTACTAAAATCATTTTTGTATTGTATGTATTAACTAACAAAAATCAGAGAAAACCTGATATTTGTCTGTTAGGATCTGGTTTATTTCAATAAGCATAATGTTTTATAATTTCATTCATTTTGTTGCAAAAGGGAATTTTTTTAATATGTTTGAGTAGCATTCTATTGTATATACACTCCATTTTTTTTAAAATCAGGTCATCAGCTGATATACATCAGCACTGTACTAACGCCTTTTTTCTCCAAGTTTGTAGTAATATGTGGAGAAGTTGAAGAAGCTTTAATTAGAGATTCATCAATTGTCTATTTTGTGACACAGTTTGTTTTGTGAGTTCTTCAATTGATGAACCCAGCTGCTCCACTTTCCATCCATCAACACAAACTAGTATCCATATGGAATGCTGGAACTTGAAGGTAGGGGATTAGCCCATTGAGCCACAGTGGCTCTTCCATTTCCTATGCTTTTTTTAAGTTTTATTTTTTAATTATTATTATTTTTAAATTACATTTGATTTTATAACACAGTTTCATAGGCTCTGGGATTCCCCCAAACCCTCCCTGTACTCTCCATCTCAGGGTGGATTTCTCCACCTAGTTGAAGTATTATAGTTCAAATTCAATCATAACTCTTTCATAGCAAGCATGTAGTTTGCATAGTGTCCAGCATCTTATTGTCCAGATAAATTCAACAGTTTCTTGGGGAGACCATCTCTGTTCTGAAGGCAGAGCTGGTAGAATAAGATTTATTTATTTTTATTGCAAAGTCAGATATATAGAGAGGAGGAGACACAAAGAGGAAGATCTTCCATCCATTGATTCACTCTCCAAGTGGCCACAAAGCCATGAACTTCCTCCAGGTCTCCCACATGGGTGCAGGGTCCCAAGGCTTTGGACCATCCTTGACTGCTTTTCATCCAGCAGGGAGCTGGATGGGAAGTAGAGCCACCAGGATTAGAACTGGTGTCCATATGGGATCCCAGCGCATTCAAGGCAAGGACTTTAGCTGCTAGGCTACTGTGCCGGGCCCATTTCCTATGCTTTTTAAAAGATTGATTCATTTATTTGAAAGAGTGATGAAGAGAGAGAAAGAGAGTAGAGAGAGGGAGAGAGAAGAGCGCACACGCACAAAAGTGCAGCAAAAAGAGAAACAGAGGTCTGTTGGTAAGAGCCAAGGCTGGACCAGGCCAAAGGGAGTAGCCAGTACTCCTGCCTCCTGGCTTCCTACATGGACAGTAAAGCTGCAGGTACTTGGACTGTCCTCCATTGCTTTCCTAAGTGCATTAGCTGGGATCCAGATTAGAAACAGTGCAGCCAATACCCAAACTAACACTTTAATATGAAATGGTGGTTTTGCCACTGCCAGCTTGACCTGTACCACAGTGCTATTCACTTTTCTGAATTTTTAATAAGTTTGTTTGCACATTGGTCTTGGCAATTGGCGGGGAGGGGGAGTATTAGCTTATAAAATTAGAAGGTTATGGTCCAGTGTTGTGATGTAGTGAGTTAAGCCACTCGTGGCACTAGCATCTCATATAGGTGTTGGTTTGTATGCAGGCTGTTCTATTTCTGATTCAGTTTTCTGCTAAAGATCTGAGGGAGCAACAGAAGATGCCCATGTACTTATGCCCCTGTCACCCATGTATGAGATCCAGAAGTGTTATGGCTCCTGGCTTGAGCCTGATCCAGTCTGGCCATTGCAGTCATCTATGGGCCATGTGTCTTTGTCTCTTCTTCTGTATAACTCTGGTATTCAAATAATTAATTTTAAGAAGTTACAGCATCATGATTCATATATAACATCATTAGGACTACATATTCCTAAGCCATCACTTTTAATCTTTGTCTGAGTTTATTTATCTGAATTACTATTAGAAATGACAGCACAGGGGCCTGGCAGTGTGGCCTAGCGGCTGAAGTCCTCACCCTGAACACGCCGGAATCTCATACAGGCACCAGTTCTAATTCCGGCAGCTCCACTTCCCATCCAGCTCCCTACGTGTGGCCTGGGAAAGCAGTCAAGGACGGCCCAAAGCCTTGGGACCCTGCACGCATATGGGAGACCTGGAAGAAGTTCGTGGCTCCTGTCTTCAGATCGGCGCAGCACCAGCTGTTGTGCTCACTTCGGGAGTGAATCAATGGATGGAAGATCTTCCTCTCTTTGTCTCTCCTGCTGTATGTATATCTGACTTTCCAATAAAAATAAATAAATCTTAAAAAAAAAGAAATGACAACACAAATGGGTTTTCCTTTATTACTTTGAATTCCAGTGATTATTCCAGTTAATAATTGTATTTTAAAAATTCTTTTAGAAATATAAAATGGTTTTCATGTTAGTTCTTTTTACTTCTTTGGATAAGGGAAGTCAGACAGATTAAATTTTGTGCTGGCTCGTCCTTATAGTTCCAGTAACATCTGGTTACTCCAGCACTGTGCGGGGCAAAAATCTATTTCCTGTGTTGAACCGAGTTATGTAGAATTAGTTTCACAAAGTACTTTACTGCCAGTTGCCCTAAAGTTCCAAAAAGGAATCAATAAAGTCATATATAGTTTTTAGACTTTAAAGAAGAAAAACAATAAAACAATTATACATGCCTCAGCAACACTGGGTGAAAATGATAACCTCAGTGTTAGTAGTTAGCAAGAAAACCTGAAATTCCATTTATGATGGATACAAAATATAATTTTAGATAAAATTTAAAATTGATTCATATTTATAAATTCATTTCTAAATTTTCTAATTTAAGCTAAAATGCACAAAATGGAACCATTTGCTAAAGAAATATGATTGATAAATTAAAAAATTCTAATAGTACTGGACATACCATGAATGCTTAATGAATATAATAAGAAAACAGAGCTTCAAATAAATGTTCTGTGTTTATTCGTGTGTATTTGTCATTTGGCATTCAGAGAACATGAAACATTCTATCCCATCATAATAACTGGCTTTGTTTATTTTTCCTTAATTAATTAAGCCTCTACACAAATATGCCAAGACAACTGAATTCACTTTGCTCATTTTCTTCAGATGTTCTAACACAATATCCAGAGATGTTGGTTTATCATCTCAGCTTTCTCCCTGATTAACAATCCGTACGTTGAAATAACTAGTTGTCAGCTTCATTTCAACCTCACTAGGTTCTTTGTTTTTATTATTGCCGCCCTATCTCCCCAACATACAGTGCCAAGGAGTATAGAACAGTAGCATTTATCATGCCAAGATATCCCTGGTTTCCTTTCTGATTAGAATGTTTAGCTGAGAACATCATTGGCCTCAATCGTCAGATCTGTGCTTTCTACAATATTGCTCCTCTGTCTTCCCTTAATTACAATGGACTTCCCTAGGTAACACTTTGTGAACAGGGAAATTCAGTGCAATAAAGCATCTCCAGCAGTTCTGTGTAGTCAGCAGAGAAATGCATTCATTTTCCTGAAACCTGCTTTTTTAGCCACGTTCATTTTCAGGAGTGGAAAAAGTTTTCTGTCTATCATTTTAAACATTACGGATCACATTTGTCCCTGTGATGAAAGCAGTTTTGCCAAACTGCTAAGTTATTAATGCATTTAAAATCATGTGAGGGAGGAATGAGGGGGAAAAAACGTGAGGACTTATAAAGTACTTGAAACAATAATGGGGGCAAGATTTGTAAACACTTAAAAAGATAGTGCATATCTACACAGTTTTGAAAGGAGTCTACAATGGAGGCTAATGTTGGCGTATTACGGGCTAATCCGTGAGGAGAAAACAGATTACTTCCACATATCAGTTAGTGATGTTCTAGGCTAAATCCCACCAAATCCATACCCTGCCCAGGTCCTCAGAATAAGGCTTTTGCAGGGACACTTGATATGTTAGAGGGATCATCAACCATCTCATGTAATATGTGTACTGTTAAAAAAAAACTATGCACTGATTTCAAAATTTTTGCAATAAAATAAACTTATCTTTTAATTTCATTTACCTATCAACTTTTTGAAGTATCATTGCAAGTTAAATGAGGTCATTCTGGAGTTGGATGGACCCTTGACCCCACGTATTTTCATGAGAAAGCAGTCATAGAAGGAGAAACACATGGAGAACCCTTTATGATGAAGAGGGCAGAGAGCATAGTGATGCATCCACATATTAATTACCGGCAAGGAGACTCCGTGCAATGAAGCTGAAAGAAAGGAATGGATAAATTTCTCCCATAGAAGACTTCCTTGGGCAGCAATAACCTCACAACACCTTGAATTCAGGCTTCTAGTTTCTGATACAGGATAAATATCTGCTGTTTTAAGCCATCCAATGCTATCTGTTGAATTAAAGCAGCATTGGGACACACTGAATTGATGCTTATTTTGTAATCAAGAACTGAGTTCAAAGCATGTGCTACTTTATATCTTTTGTCTTGACTTTTTTCATCCATAAAATTACTGTTGTCAGGACTTAGGATCATGGATTTCCTAAATGTGTTCCATGAACTATTTTAGGAAAATGAAAAAAATAATTTAGAAAGCCCTAAGAAAACCGCTATAGCCTAACACAAGTTCTTCCATTACTTAATATTTCTAATACACTGAATCTGACATCTTATATAAATACACAAAATAATGAGATGCTGCTATATTTCATAAATTAAGAAAACCCTAGTTTGGGGAATTAATATGATGGACAATCTAATTTCCCCAGTAAGCTCATTTTGTTGAATTGAAATAAAATAGATCTTCAGAAAATACAGATTCTAAAGAAATATCATGCCATCCTTTTTATCTCGACTTGATAAAATATAAATCAACAAAAATAGCAAAGTAACAAAAATAATGAAATTTCTTTTGAAATAAATGTACTTATTTATTTGTTTCTTTGTTTATTTTTACTTTGAAACACAGAGTGGCAGAGAGAGAGAGGAAAAAGAAACAGAGGCCAAGATCTTCCATCTCTGTGATTCACTCCTAAAATGGCTAGATCAATGCCAATGTCAAGAGTCTAGAAATCTGTCAAGGTCTCCCATGAGGATATTGGACACTTGAGCCGTCTTCTGCTGCTTTCTCGGGTGCAGAAACAGAGCAGCAGATACTTCTAGTGGTGCTCTGAAATAGGATGCCTAGGTTACAGGTGATGCCTTAATCCACAGGCCACAAAAATAGCCCCAATTAAAGCAACCAAAAATTCTTGATGAATTCAAGGCATGTAAGAAGCTGCAAATTCTATTTGCTAATATTATTGATTAATAATAATAGCTCTTGCTCCACACTTGCATGTAGCGTCTCACCATTGTCTCTAGACTGGATCCAGGAACATGGTAAATGTCACCCTATTTTAATGTCTTCAACAAAAGCACAGGTAGTCAAAGCCAAAATAAACAAATGGGACTAGCTACATCAAACTAAAAAGCTCTGTACAGCAAAGGAAATGATCAACAAATTGAAGAAGAAGCCAATGGAATGGGAGACAAGCTTTGCACACTATGCAACCGATATTTGATTGATATCCAGGATTTACAAAGAACTTCAGAAACCCAAGGAGAGCAAAACAAACAACCCTGTGAAGAAATGCATGAAGAAACGCAGGAAAAAAGAGTACATTCAATGGCTAATAGACATATGAAAAGATGCTCAGGTACCCTAGCCATCAGAGAGATTCAAATGAAAACCACAGTGAGACTCCACCTAACTCCAGAGAGGTTGATCTGCATTCAGAACTCTACTAACAGCACCTACTGTTGTGGATGGGGCGGTGGAAAGGTACCCTCCTTCGCTGTTGGGGGAGTGTAGGCTAGTACAATCACTATGGAAGTCAGTATGGAGAGTGCTTAGAGAGCTGCAAAAAAACTTGCTGTATGACCAGCTATCCTGCTCCTAGTAATATATCCAAAGGAAATGAAATCTGCATATTAGAAAGGGATCTGAAATCTTACATTTACAGTAGCACAATCTACAATAGCAAAGGCATGAAAACAAGCCAGATGCTCATCCAAAGGGAATGGATGAAGAAACTGTGGTTCATCTACTCCATGAAAAAGAATAAAAAGAATAAAAATTCTGCCATTAAAAAGAATAAAAATTCTGCCATTTGCAACCAAATTGTTCCCAGTAGAGACCATTATGCTCAGTAAAATAAGTCAAATCCAAAAGGACAAATACCATATGTTCTCTCTGATATAAGGAAAGTGTTATGCAAATTATAAGATCAATAGTTCTTTTAATACTGTTTTTGCTGCAACTCATGGATTTTGATATTTTTGGTTTTATTTTCCTTTCTTCAAAATAGTTTCTTTTCTCTTGTTAAATACTTCACTGACTCATAGATCACACAGCAATGTCATTTTCTCCATGAAGGCTTTTTCATTTCTTTTTATTTCTTCATTGACACTGTTTATTCAGTAGCATTATGTTTAACTCCATGTTGTTGTAAAAAATTTAATTTTATTCCTATTGTTGATTTTGTATTGTGGCTTTTCCTTTACAGTAATGTATAGTAACTGTGTAATAGAGACTAACATATCCAGATGTGAAGATACAATGCAGTATGCATCTCTACTTCCAAATCAAAGATGGACTCCCAATGAAACTGTTGGATATATCTTGGCAATAGGATGCTGGACTGTTTGACATTGTCTGTACCTTCAATGATAGGATATGCTTATATAGCAGAATGATGGACTCATGATTGTTTATGAAGGACTATACTATTATGGTAATATGGGAGAAATCAGTTGAGGGAAGGAAATTTGGGGAAGAGGTAAGGGAATTCTCAGAGCCTATGAAATTATGTAATAAAATTAAACAATAAAATAGAAGGAAGAAAGCATACTACTTATCAACATTAAATCATATATCCACATTTCAAAGTGTTATTAGTTAAACTCTTATACTTAGTTCCACACCATTCATCAAATGATACTCTATATTGCATTTCTCATCACTGGGGTAGTTAGAGCAGTTTATAGTGCTGACTAGCAACAATAAATTCCCTGAAATTAGAAATCCCTATTTACATTTGTAAAAGTTATGGAGATGAGAATAAATGACTATCTTTTGGTACCTCTCCTATCTTATGTTTTTGAAGTAGTCCATTCAAAGAGACTCTTTTTTCTTTCTCTAGTCTTGCTCAAATCTTTTCATCTACATAATTTTAGTCCTGCTGCTTCTCTGCTGGAAATGTCTTGCCCTTTATATTCTTGCATAAATTCTCCAATTTCCAAGGCAGAGCAAAATCCAATTTATTTAGGAATTTCTTTTTAATCATCCCCACTGGAAGAAACATTCCCAGGCTCTTTTTCTCTAGATTTATAGTTCTTCCATGCTGTATCTTAAGGGGCATTTCTTAAAATTTGTCATTTGTTCTGTCATGTTTAGTCCCTTTACACTGAAGGGTCTCCTTTGTCCTTAACGTTGTTTCTTTGTATTTGTGTATGTTTTGTTGCTTTAGAATTTAGAAATTGAATGCATAAAAAGCTGGACAGAAGTGATTAGCAATCAAACCTGATTCACTTACTGGGTTATAGAGTTTTTGAATTATTATAAGTCATAAAGCTCTTACGATTGTTAACCGGAAAATAGTATTAACTGATAAAACCAGGCATTCTCTAGGGACCAAAACATTGATTCCCTGATTGATAACTTTTGGAAGGGTTTGCTTTTTAAACGAGAGGGGATGCTTCCTGAGTTTCCTGCTGATTACCTGGCTGAAACGAAATTTTGCTGGATTAAGGAGAAAAAATTCAAATGACAAGCATGAAAAAAGTCACCCTCAGTGTAACCCATGCTGCTGGTTGGTTTTCACAGATGCTTCATGCTGAATCTAAAAATAACACACAAATCACTGTTCCCCAGTACCTGTCTTGAAAATGAGGGCTTTGGTGTGAACAGTGACAATGATACATACACATGCATATAATCTGAAAATTTGGAAGTAATACATGTACACATATAAATATGTTTGTGTATATGTGTATGTATATATGTGTGTGTATAAAATAAACCATAGTGTGATCATTTAATGATTACTTTGCACAAGGAAACAAAAATAAATGTCCTAAACTTCTAACCATTTTTAAAGATTATCATTACCTTTGCTCACAAATGCTCAGCATTGAAATGTATGACCAGGCTATGTTTTTTAAGCAATTGAGTGTGCTTTTTACAGCAGTGTCTAATCTGGCCCATTTTGTTCTCTTCTATTAGTAAAATTCTCTTATTAACACATTACTTATTCCCTACAATATGTACATTGATCATTGGGTTGCACCCAGATGTGCTACAAAATTGTTTGCTACCAAATAAAGGGGAAGAGAGGAGAGGAGAGGAAAGAAGAGAGGAGGGGAGGGGAGTGGAGGGGAGAGGGGAGGAGGAGTGAAGGGGAGGGGTGGTGACTGCAGATGGGAAGGGGAAGAAGATGGAAGAGAAGGGATGGTGAGTGGAGATAGGGAGGGAGGGAAGGAGAGGGGAGGAAGAAGGGAGGGAAAGGGAGATGAATGGAGGAGTACTTTGGGGGTTATGAAAAGGACACCATAAATACAGAATATGCTATTTCAGCTGCCTTTATGATGTAAGTTTTAGCTTTCCAGTTAGGCTGATCCTCAGAATAACTCCCTTGTGTAAACACACATTTCCAAGGAACATAAAGGTGACAGGCACTGTTCTGACACATTTTTGTGCTGTGTTCATTGGCAAATACCTCAACACCATTGGTTGTAAAGAATATTAGCATGTAGCTCACCAGACATAGTAAGAAATGGACAACTGAGTTTGATGAATGCATCTCATGAAGTATTACACATTTTGAATGTTGGATTTGTACATTTCAAAGAGCAAAGAGAGCATAATTGGACAGGGTTAGTAGCTATAATGTATGTTCAAGAGGGTTGATCTGCTGATACCACTGGAAGTTCTGGAATTTACATGTTGTTGGAGACATCCCACACTAAAGCATCAGGCCCGGATAGTCTTAACCCCAATTTAACAACTAATGTAGCTGTTCCTAGGAAGTTACATTGCTTTGGAGGGAAATTCCTGGAGTTGGACTTAACTGTGACCTGTTATCTGGAATCCTTCTAGCATCAGAGGAAACTGGGTAGCATGAATTTGGTATAGTTGATAGGAAATATCTACCTTAGGCAATACTCTGGGTTGTGCAAACCCACTGGCTTCTTGAAATGAAGGGCCTAACACAAGTGAGTTTTGAGTACTTTTCTGTAAAACTGATACAGCAATTTAATGCAATTGCTTTTTCAATAAAAGCACATAATTTTTGTATGACTACTATAAGGAAAACACACAAAGAAATGCATACACATGGGAAAAAAAACCCACTTCTCTGAATAGGAGCTGGGAAACAAAAGAGATGTGTTTTTCTTCAAATGGAGAGATGTACTTTCTTGTGTTCTGTCAAAAGAGATTACTACTTTAATTAAGCAATATACTGATAAACTTTATTGTAGATTTTTATTACATCCACCCTTCAACTGTTAGTGAGCACATGGAGAAAAAAGTTTACTTCTATCTTTATTTTTTTACTTATGTACTTATATTTATTTCACCTACATCTTTATTCCAAAATAATCTTTTATTTCATAAAACTGAGCATAGCTGCCTTTCAAAGTGTGAGATTAATTTTTACTTAATTTTATGCTATTATACTTATTTTATGATATTTATAATTTCTCTAGAAGAAATCAGTCTTATGAAAGAATAAGCAAGAAACTGTTTCACCACGGAAATTCTCAAGAGAGCAATCTGTAAATGTGTGAATAGTTTAATTCAGCTTCTTTTCTTAGTTTGAGTTGTGGACTTACATTAAAACACTACTATTTCATATACACTTCTGTGATCTCAGGTTGTTAGATTAGATCATGGCACAAATGTCTCAAAATCACATATTAATTGTCCTGATTTATATGGATATGTACTCCCTTAGTATGGCCACAAATATTTCAGAAACATGACTTTGATCAGAGGTTTGAAATCTAAATGCATCCTGAAATTATTTCTGTTACTGATTGAGTATGGAGGTAAAGGAACTTGCAAGTTTCATCTTTGAATGAATTCAGTAATCATCTTCAGTTATATAATGCAAACTATTTATAAAAGGTATAAAAACAAAAATAGTTGTGGACTAGTGCAGTGGATTAAACTGGTGATTGGAATGCCAACATTTCGTGTGATACTACCTGATTCAAGTCTTGGCTACTCTACTTTCTGTTCAACTTCCTGTTACTGTGATACTGGCTTTCCAAGATCACATCAAATGGAATTCCTGGCTTTGGGTTCAGCCTGTCCCAGAACTAGTTGTTAGTCTTTTTTGGCAATAAGCCAAAGGTTGGATGATCTCTGTTGCACTACCTTTCAAACTGAAATAAATAAAAGTAGTATAAAAATATAAAAAAAGTAAACTACTCCTAATTCCCACTGCCACTTGTCTCTTTATTTTTCTTAATAGGTCAGGAATCCTTCAGTGACTTTAAGCCAAATCAGTGAGGAGTATAAGCTATTTAAATAATAATATTTCTGAAAATTACAACATTCCTGTATAGTCACATACATTCCCTGTCTCCTAGAAATATCAGTTGATCAGCTCTCAACACTCTAGGAGCATGTACATCTTTTAATTTAAAATATTGTTTTAAAAGATTTGTGTATTTATTTGAAGGCCAGAAAGAGAGAGATACTACCATTATAGCCATGTCTGAATTGGCTCAGACAGGAGCCAGAAACTCCATCTGGTCTCCCACATGGGTGACATCAGCTCAAGCATTTGGGCCATCTTCTACCTCCTTTCCAGGTACATTAGCAAAAAACAGGATAGAAAAGGAGAATTGGGACTCAAACTGGCAATCTGACATGCAGCACAAGTGTTACAAATGGTGACTTGACCTGCTGCATACCACCACCAGCAGTCAAAATTTATATTTTAATTGACATAAAATTTGTACATTATGGTGGAGTACCATGTGATGTTCTGATGAATGTATACACTGTTTAAGTCAATATAAAATGTCTCCTCAGGCCAGGTGCAACGGCTCAATGGTTAAATCCTCACCTTCCAAGCACTGGGGTACCATATGGGCTACAGTTTGCATCCTGGATGTTCCACTTCCCACCCAGTTCCTGGCTTGTGGCCTGGGAAACCAGCAAATGATGACCCAATCTGGGAGACCTGGAGGAAGGTCCTGGATCCAGGCTTAGGACTGGTTCAATTCTGACCATTCCAGTCATTTGAAGAATGAACCAATGGATATAAGATCTGTCTTGCTATCTCTCCTCTCTGTAAATCTGATCTGCCTTTTCAATAAAAATAAGTATTTTTAAAAAGTCTCCTCAAACATTCAAAATTATTTTGTGATTAAAACATCAATATTCTTTCTTCTGAATCTTTTGAAATGCATGAAACATTATAATTGTATGTACTCACTCAGTATGTGAGAACACTGGAATTTATTTCTTCCATCAAACTGTGGTTTAATTCTCCGTAAGCAATCATGCACTAAGTGTGACTGCATTTGAACTCAAATCATTGCTACAGAATTGTTTTGTATACTGAAATTTTATTAAACTTGTGTTATTTTTCTGGCTATTTACAATTTGTATACATTATTGTTTCTCAGCGTTTTGGCTAAGATCAAGTGTAAAATTTGTATACCTCAATATATTCATCTATAAAATGAATTCATTAAATTGAAACATTGTATTTAAGATTACATCCAATGTAATACTTAAAATAAGTTATGGCTGCATCTGCATTTTAGATGTAGCAACATTCAGATTCTGAACAGTGAATTAGGATTTCAGAACAAAGTACTGTGTGACAAATCCAGGGTAGACACTACTTATGTGTCTCCACACTTGGCAGGGTATTGAATACAGAATTCTCAGGTAGAGACTGCTAAGACCCACTAAAGAAAAGAATTATACAATGCAGACAGCATTGCATTTAAAATTGTGATTGTGTTTTTCCAAATTGCCCAGCTTTTTGGGTCCTAAGTATTGTCTGATTTTAAGTTCAATTTTAAAGCACCTGGATCAAAACTTCAAAAGTAAGGGTTTTCAGGCCATTAAGGCCTTTGTTTAAAAAATTAAAATAAAAATAAAATGAAGCATTCCACAAATTCAGTAGAGGTGTGTTCTCTAATCACACTTGTGTCTTGTTGTTATAGTATTTTCCTAATTAGAAGCTAATTTAAATAACCTGGAAGGTTTTGCTCATACTAGGAAAACATCTTTGGTGATGCTTCTCCACTGAAGAAAAAACATTCTTTTAATCCTGATGTTACTTGATCTTTTTAAATCTTTTCATGGCACAGTCATCATTCTGGAACAAGGAGCAAACTTCTTATTACTGCGCAATGCAGTGTTGCTCTCTTGCGTTAGTGTATTGCCCAAGAAGATTGCATAAATGTATATGAAGAAATGGTTTGGTCTCCTCCACCTCTCAGCCCTCTGGAGAAGAGGAGTCTTGCTCTGGAGCTGAAGTTTCCTGCCTGTCTTTCCTGCTGTGTGATGGAGCATCTGTCACTTTAATGAAGATGAATTCATCAGCTTTGAGTTATTTTGACTAACTCAGTGTGTCAGGAGATAAATACTGTTTTTGAATGGCAGGTTTTTGAGACTAAACAATGTTTGTACTCTTATCATGATGCCATCATTAATAGTTTGTGTGTGTGTAAGGTATGGAGGAGAGAGGGAAACAGAGGGATTGAGAGAAGCAAAACATGTAGCCTTTGCTTAGCATTTCATGGCCATGTACATTTCTGCTAAATTTCCCTTAGTTCCTGTTCAATTTTAACTGGATCATTAAGTTAGAGAATACTCCTCATAGACATTCTATCTTTTCAACATAATTACAGAAATGGTTTGAAGAAGGGTAATTGTATTTTTCCTACCTTCAAGATATATGTACATAGCTCAAAGGAAAACCTATAGTCAAATACAGCTTTTGTGTGTGTGTATTCAAATTTATGGGTTGGATCTATACAATCACCTTATCACCTATTCAGAAAAGGTCCATGAAACATTAAATTTTAAGGATATAGGCTTGAATGGTATTCCTTTCACTTACAGCTTGGGTTCTTTGGGGGTTGTTGTTTTAATGCTGGCATGTCTAACTTTATCATCCATGTATTGAGATCAATCCTACCAAACGTATAGGGCAGTGAAGATTTGAGTTAATGCATGTAAAACCTCAAATAATTTGTGCGGCATTGTCTGTTTGTATTACAAATACCCTGTGTCAGATGTGGAAGGATGAATGTTAGTTGAAAAACAATTACATGCACCTGTTTTGGGAAGATTATTTATTTATTTATTTACTTATTTACTTGTTTATCTGAAAGGCAGAACTAGAGAGGAGAGACGGAGAGAATCTTTCATCTGTTAATTCTCTGCCCAAAGGGCAAGAACAGCCATAGATGGGCCAGGCCAAAGCCAGGAGCCTGGAGCTTCATCTGATCTCCCAGGTGGGAGCAGGGGCACAAGTACTTGGCCAATCCTCCAATGCTTTTCTAGGCTCATTAGCAGGAAGCTCAATCAGAATTGAAGCAGCTGGGACTGTAGTCAGCACTCATATGGAATGCCAGTGTCACAGGCAGTGGCTTCTCCCACTACACCACAATCATAATCCCAATTAATCACATCTTAATGTACGTATGTGTCATGGTGGCATCCAAATAATGCTAGGATTTTATTCTGCTATTTATTTGGCTTACTTTTGTATTATAATATTATGATATATATATATATATATATATATACACACATATGTGTGTATATTTTTGGGTGAAGGCAGTCACAGAGGTTCTTAAACTATATGTTAACTGTCAACATTTTTGAGCAGTAGAAAGTATTTTGGAAAGTAACTATAAAAACAGAACACCTGAAAAAAGAGAGAGAGAGACAGAAAGAGAGAGGGCTTTTGCAGTATCCTCTGTAGTAGGAGTTTCCGGAACTATAGTAACTATTAAAAAAGGGAAAGCGGAGAATGAAAGAGAAGGGAGACTTTAAAGTATTAAAGCTTGAATCTGTGAAACTTTTGCTGCTTTAATCACAGAGATGAGTTTTCCATCTCCTTGTTATTTCCTTCTTGATATTCTCTTTGTGACAAAGCCAATTTGTCAGATCTTATTTTTCTTACAGACAATGTGAGCAAGTGGAGGTAAATGGAAAGAAGAAATCCTGCCAAATTACTTACCACTGTTCTCATTAGGGCTTTCAAGTAATTTGGCTGATGGAAGTCATATTAAATTCACTATAGTCATTTGATTTTGGCTTCCAATAATGATGATATTTAAAGAGAAATTTTGGAAAGTTCTCTGTCATACTGATTTCAAGCATTCATTGGAAAATTGGCATTTGACTAAGTACTCAAAGTTTTGCTCCTAGAAGAAAAAGGCAGCCATGTTAGCAACTGCCAAGGTACAAACTTGCTGGATCAAAATTACAAAGTTAAAGCACTCGGTGAAAGTGGTTACTAGAGTCTGAGAAAGGTTGCTGGAAGCAGGGGATAGAGACAGGCTGATTAATGGACACAAAAATACAGAGGAAAGAAGAGGAATAATTTCTAGTGTACTATAGCAGAGTGACTGTACAAAACAGTAACTTATATATTTCAAAATACCAAGATCAGAACAACACAAAATGAATGAATTTTTGAAAAAATCATAAATAAAAATGCTCAGCTCTTTGCATAGGATGATTAAAGCTAGATGAAGAGTTTAGATGAGATAAAATAAAGAGTAAAAAAATTAATGTGTTTATGATGTTATAGTGCCACTACTTGATATGTATCCATAAGAACTGAAATAATTATGTCAAAGACATACCTTCACTGCTGTGTTTATCATGGCACTATTTACGCTAACCAGGATAATAGAACCAACCAAAGTGTGGCTGCACATTGAATGGCTGACAGGAACCATCATTGTTTTATCAGTGCTTATAGTTCATTATCTTGGCAATAAATACATGATTTCTTGATATTTATAGAGAATTTTGATAGAGGTATTAATAAAGGAGAAGACATAGAAGAAAAAGGTCTTCGTCTATCTCATATATTCAACATAATGCCCTTTGTTAATGCCAATAAGTGCTATTTGGTTTCATATACTATTTGCTACCTATTTCAGTGAAGACTGATAAATGCCCAAGAAATATACATTTGTATGATGTCTTGTGCTCTCAGTTTTTGTGAAGTAAAATTGCAGTTTTAACTGGGAAAATTTTTTATAATATGAAATTTTTATAAATTGAGAACATTCACTTTTCCTCTATCTTTTCTTTCAATATTATTTCTGCTAAGCTATAATTTTATATTGCTTACAGATTAGTACTCTATACAATTTCACAGTTACATTTTAAATAAATTACTCTCACACTAAAAACTGGGTGATGAATTAGGATGAACTAGTAAATTCCTAATACAATATGGACTCAAAATATATTCTATGAAAGTAGTGAAACAGTATTTAACATTATTAAAAGATTCTAGAATATTACATAGTTTAGAATGTTAAAATGAAGACTTTATATTTAACCCTATAGAAAGTCTAACATGTTAACCCTCCTGTAGAAATGTAATCATTTAAAAAATCTGGTTCCAGTGCTTTTCCAGGTTTGCCTGCATTACCTCTTCACCAAAATGCTCCAGTTTTTGCAAATCACTTACTGTTCTTTTTCAAAAAAATTATTTATAAATTCAAAATTTATTTAGGATGAAAAGTTTCATACATGCATTAATCATACATGCATTAATCATACATGCATTAATCATCTTGGAAGAGCTTGTATTAAAAAAGGATAGCAGATTATGTGTTCCTTAGGTACTGTTCTAAGAACATAGAAAGACTTCCCTTGTTCCTATGCTTCCTTCCAGCACTCCTGCTCCCCTCTTCTTTCTCCCACAGTATTTGAACCAATATAATTTTAGTACTGTATTTTATTATTATTGCATTATTCTTGTTGTTGTTTTGCAATGCTGTTTCATAGGCTCTGAGATTTCCCATTCCTCTCCCCAAATCCCTTCCCTCACTGATTTCTCCCATGTTATTGCAGTTGCATAGTCCTTCATAAACAGTCACATGTCCATCATTCTGCTTTTTAAGTGTAACTTTACATTGCAGGTATGACCAATGACACAGATTCCAGAATTTGATTGTCAAGATTTATTGGCTCTATAATTTTAATCCACTCTATATTCATGAGCTTAATTGGCCACTTATAACATTCAGAAGCAGAAAGTAATAAGACCACAAGACAGTTGTACTGCGAAGTGACAATTTGGTTCCTCCATTTTTTTGTGTTCTATATTTAACACATATCAAGAAAACATAAGATATTTGTCTTTTTTGAGATTGCCTTATTTCACTAAGTATAATTTCCAGTTGCATCCATTTTGTTGCAAAAGCAGGATTGTTCTTTTTATAACTGAACCGTTATAAATTATAAATTTATGTTATAAATTATTATGAATTGCGTAAATACTACAATCTTACTATCCTTTCATCAATTGATGGACCTCTGTGTTGAGTCCATATCCAAGCTAATGTGGATTGAGCTGCAATAAACATGGCTGTACAGATATTTTTATAAAGACATCATTTTAATCATTCTGTACTCAGGCTTAATTCATCTCTAACTATAACGTTAAGCAAGTAAAAAGTAGGAACACAGTACCATCTATACAATTCTGTGATTCCATAATAGAGTATTGGTTCAATTTTTCATTGTTCTGCTTTCAATCCTGCTCCCTGCTAATGTGCCTGGGAAAGTAGCCAAATATGGACTGAGTGTCTGGGCTTGTATGATCGTATGGGAAGCTCAGATGTAGATTTGGGCTCTTTGGCCACTAGTAATTTGGTGAGTGAGACAAAAAATAGTCTCTCATTCTCTCTCTCTCTCACTGCCTTTCAAGTAAGTGAATATTTTTTCAACTGATTCTTAATATCTCAAGTAAACAAAATTTTCCAACCCATTGTTCATCAAGAAGGAAACTGATAGAATTTGCATGAGGCTCATACAAAGGGCTGTTTATTCCTTGATTATTTGACATAGATTTGCTTTGAAAAGGTCATGCTTAATTATCTTTATTCTGTGGCAAATAGATTCCCAAAATCTATTTGATTCTTTTTTAAAGTGTTAACAGTAGCAGTAAAATGTTCAAATATGATGTTTTGTATAGTGCTACTAAGGACACCTGTTGAAAAAAAGGGTTATTATTGTTGAACATGGGTTGAGTGCCAAAAAGTTCTGTTAACTGCTGCCTTTGAGATATGTCTACCAAACCCTAATGTTCAGCGAAACAGAGTTAGAAAATAGGTATAGATTGATACTGTTTTTAGATAGTGCTTGATTTTAAATCTATGTAGACTTACTGAAGAACTGCTGCAGAGGGTTCACACTTTGGCATTCCATCTGCCCCAGACACATGCCAATGCTGGACAGAAGAGACATCACATAGAAAGTTTCTGACGCAAGATATATATCAAAATGGGCATGAACTCAAACAGAGTAGAACCAGGAGAAAAAGAGACCAGACCTGAAACCCAAAGCTTCTGCTTCTAGGTCCCAAAACAAACAGAACAAATCTGAAGCTGTTTCACCTATGACAGTAGCCTGAAATGAGGAGTTCTTGGCTAGCCTTAAAACAAAATCAATCTAAGTGGAAGCTTGCTCCTTTAGGAAGCTATCATCCTGAAGAGACTAGAGAATTGACTGGATAAAGAGGATCTGTGTGACTTGATTGTGATTCACATTCCAGAGCAGTAGAGCACTTTATAGAATCATGTTGCTGTGAGTAGTTTCTCAGTGTTTCTTATGGATGTCTAAAGACACTAGATTTTCTGAAGTAACCTGTAATCTTGTGGACAATAGCATCTTTAACCGATTACTATGTTTTCCCCTAGAAGTCAGATCAAGCTCTGCTTGCAGCCTCCAACAAGATATTCTGAAATGACTGCAAACCCCCCATGATGCATGATCACAGTGCATATTCCTAGCATTGAGCTTTACTGACCCACATCAGCAGACTATATCCAGCAGTTACCCAGTGACCACCCATGTTTTATGCCCCAGCTGGGAGTTGATGAACACTGAACTAAACTGCAATTTCTGTTAGTTCAATTGCATATAATACCAGGGATATTAAGGAAGAAACAGAGCACAGAGACATCAGCCTTGAGATAAACGTTGATTTTTTTCACCTATGAACAATTCAGACTGTAGACTGCATTCAGCACATTTTATTCTACATGATGCATGTATCAGTTTGCTAGTCCTACTACAACAATATAAAACAGCATGACTTATATAACCTAAGTTTCAGTTCTGGAGGCCAAAAGGTCCTAGATAATGGCTTTGGAAGGTCTGACTTCTCTTCAGGGCTCTCTCCATGGTTTGCAGATGCTGTGTCCTCTGTGATGTTTCCTGTGTAGAAGCACAGGCCTGGTGTCCCTTTCTCTCTCTTTATTAAAAAGGAAAAAAAAAAGTATCATTCATGTTGAAATAGGGCCCAACCTTGTTCAGCTTAGCTCCCATGATACCTATACGTCCCTACCACATGTTAGGGCTACAGCACAAGAATTTTGAGGGGACACGCTTTGGCTCAAAAAAATGCTCATCTGGGAAGTGATTCTATTAACAAAGCGGTCTTTTTTCAGAAATTTTCAAGTTAATGGAATTTTCTTCAAAAAGAAGTAACTTCTAGGACATAAGAGTGAAACTAACATGAAGGATAACACACGAGTCTGTCATTTTTTTATGAGAAACTTATTTGGAAAAAGGCATACTTGTGACATAATCATTTTTCTTTATTTCAGCCAGGAAGAGCTATTCTGAGGGAACTCTGGTATGCACCTCCTCTAACAGCTGTTTCCCAGGTCACCAGCGCTGTGATGGTTTTGCCAACATTGGGAATTTCCAACCTGATGGGTCCAGGTGTTCAGGTACTCCATTTACATTTAAATGTTCTTGGCAAAATGAAAAGTAAATTAAGAATCAGACAATAAAAAAAGATTGTGTTGAGATTCAAAATAATGGCGAGATTGGAATAATTAAATTTCTGCTTTCGGCTTTGAATCTGAAATAATGTTGACATTAATTGCTCCCTTCATCACAAAATGTATAATCTAATATGCTGATTCTACAAAGTGTTCACTAAACAGAAATAAAATGTATACTTTTAATGCAGTATAATTTAATAATTTTAGTGTTTAGCATTCTTTTGTATAACAGTTATTTGGTATCTATTCATGTTAACTTCATGCAGTATAATGTTATTAATTTTAAAAAAAATCTCTAGTTGAGGAGTCAGCATTGTGGCACAGTACCTCATATTGGAGTGCCTGGAATTGAGTCCCACCTCCACCTCATATGCACTGTTGTGCTAATGTGCCTGGGAGGTGGGATATGATGGCATGACCAACTGTGTTGGAGGCCCAAATGAGTTCTTAGGGCCTGACTTCAGCTTAGTCCAACCCTGTCTCTTGCAGACATTTATAGAATGAACCAGCAGATGGGAGCACTCCTTCTCTTCTGCTCAAATAAATAAAAATTAAACAAAAGCATAAAATAAAAACTATACTCCTTTTGTTCTTTGTAAGACCTTCCTATTTGAATAACTAGTTGCTTATATAAAACTTAATTTATTGTACCGTAGATGATTCTTATGCATTTTTCTTTACGACATTGTAGCACTTATGTGAAAGTTGAAAATATCTATCTGTATCTTTCAAGAGAGAAGTGAATTATTGAAGAAAGAGACACATGATATTGCTCATCAAATAATTATGAGAAAATACATTTATATTGCTGGAAGTAATACAACATATTGAATTTTATTAGTGCAAAAAGAAATGAAAAAGAGAGCAGGCTTGGCCTCCAAAATATACAAAATGTGAAAAGATGAATATTCTGGCATTATTTTGCTATTATCCATGTATTTTAAAAGGAAGTATTAATGCAATAATTCTTCTATTTGAAATTGCTTAAACAAGGTACATATCTCCAGAATCCAAATTTATTTACGTAAAAGTGGGATTTTATTTATCCTGGCTGTATAGGTGCACAGATTATCATAATATGTTAGAATTTGTGTTGCCTGCTTTGATATGATCTATCTTTGAAAATAGCATCAGAAAAATGAAATACTTGCTGTTGATTTCAAGTGGTAGACCATCAGTAGGTAAGTCTCATTGCCCCAGGTCATATTAGATATGTTTTCTTGGAGTAAAATTAAAAGACCTAATAAAACAGAGTTTTTGGAGATAAAATCTGTATTATATTATTTCCATTTATCTTTCATATGCTTTCTGCTTGTCAATCAAATATGTTACAGTAAGCACTTCTGTTTTAAGAATGCACCTAAATTTCATCCATGGTAAGGAATTGTCAATGTATGTTGCATCTTCATTTTTCTTTCCAAGTATCATGTTCCTTTAAGGTTGAAATCTCCTAAGTTTTGTGAGTCAGATCCTTGCATTAGTCAGTAATCCCCATAGTGATTTTAAAACAGATGGTGAGCATCTGAGCTCACCTATCTCATGGTTTACATGATTAACAAGAACATCAGCTCAGGAATCACTCAACTGTTCCAGGTTAAGTATATGTCAATGAGTCTTTTCTGCTTCTGAGTATATTAGAAAACGTATTTATTCTCAAGTTATGATTTTTATGTGATGGAAAATTATTGATCAAAATTTGCTTGGTTAAATTTAAACTGGTAGGATTTTTCTAGTTATTTGCAGTAGTAGATGTTAATAAAGCATATACTAAGGTTATACCTATGAGAGTTAAAAGGAGAACTAGGAAAAAGCACTATAACAGAAGATGTTTGGATAGAATATTAAATAAGTAATGAATGCTGTTAGGGATGTTGGTGGTGATGATGATAATGATGATAGCTCACGGTAATTTTAGAGTGATTTTAAAGTGATTTGGAAATCTAAAACCTTCTCAGGTAAGTGCCATGGAGCCATTTCAAGTTTTTGAGGTTTGATCAACCCTCCTGCAGCTCCTGCAGTTGCCATGCAGAGATTTAAGATAAAGAGAGCAGTCTATTTACTTGGCACAAGCCATTCTGTTGGACTGCTAGGATTCATACATCTCTTCCAATTATATGCAGATTATTATGAATGAATGTGTTTATTTTCCTATGGTGATCATAATGCCTGAAACTATAATGCCAAGAAATAAAGCAGATACAGAAATTGTGGGATGAATAGCAAATCATTTGTCATTTTTAGACTAACAGGTATTAGAGCTGAATAATCAGGATTTAGTTTCCATTCAGAAAATTCTTGGCATTAACTCAAGCAGGTTGTGTTAACTATTTGAAGGTTTAGTTTCCTACTCTGCCAAATAAGAATGATTATGATGGACACATGATATTATGAAAATTAAGTAAGGCAACACATATGAGAATTCAGCCATTGACATATAACCAGCCATTAGTACTTCATCAGTAGAAAAATGAAGTAGAAATTGATAGTAATGAATTAGATTTCACAGGCATTCAATGGTCCATCCTCACCACCCCCACACACCTAAATGTAGATAAATGGATGAGACTATTTAATACCTATGCATGCCATTCAATAGTGGGAAAATATTATAAGGTAGTTTCATGTCCCCATCAATCCTATAAAAGAAGTGACATAACACTTATTTTATATGTGAAGAAGTTTAACCTTGAAGATCGCAGCCAGAGTCACACAGTTCCTAAATCACTGAAGCAGATATCACGAAGTGATGATCAGGTTACTAGTCTTTGTGGTGGTTCTCTGTCTTCTTGGTGAAACATCACATAAAAACTGTCACTTCTCAGTCTCCATTTACATGAAGAAGAAAAATAATAGGTGTGTAGTTGCAGCTTACTTATAGTTAATCTTAAAAATAAGTGTGTGTGTAATGTGTGTGTGTGTGTTCCCACTTGTCCACAGAGACTCATAAGAATGAAATTAAATATGAATTCTTCCTAAACCGATTGTGAGTTGTGTTAACTTCTAGGCCAATGGTCATAGTAACCAAGACTAGCAGTACATGCCACAAAGAAATTACTGTAGCCAAAGACCACAGAAATCTGTCTGAATGACGGTATGACCCTCACGGATGCCTACTTTCCATTTAAGGAGCTGTTTATTTACCTACTAAAAATACTCATCCTGTTCATTACTCACTATTCATCACCATCCCTTTTGCTTTTTCATGTGTTTTGCATGAGTTAAAGATGCAGATAACTTGTACTATGTTTTTCTGTATCGTGAGGAAAGAACCTAAGTTTCCAGCAGAAACTTATAAATAGCTTCTCACAGAGATGCTCTACAAAGCTCTTCAAATCCCAGGGATCACTCCTTGTTCTTATGAGCAACTAAATCCTCATTATTGTGTTATACTATGCATTGCAAGAAAATTACATTTTTGCCCAGAATCATACTGAAAGAAAGCATGCTATGTATTCCTCTCTGTAATCAAGTGAATATCAATGAATCCACAGAAACTGTGCAGCTCTGGTGGACTGTAATGAAGTCTGAGTTCTACTGTTTTGTTTTGTTTTTTCATTAAAATGAAACCCTAATTGGGAAGCACTAAAATTTTGTTTAATAAAAAAATTACCATGAAATAGGTTTTTTTAGTAAGGTTTGTGTCTGCTGATGTGGCTGTATATGTGGTGATTGTTTTTAATTAAATCAGTGAATTCTATTCAGCTGAGTACACCCTTTAAATGTTTTATAGGTGTAGCTCTTCACTGTCATCTTCGGTAGTTTCTTCTGCTGTTGTATTTCATTGAATAGGAGGGATAAGGGAAATCAAGAAGCGAAATACATTCTAGAGAAGGAAAATTGAATACTTCACAAGGGAGATTAAATTTCAACTGGTGAACACTGAGAAAACACATTCAAATCCTATCTAAAACAGAGTAAAGTCTATGATACTGCCATTGAAATGATCTCCAAATATCATTTGAGGAGCAAGCCTAAAAAAAAAACATAATGTCTAGGAAACAGAGGAGAAATCTGAAGAGAATTCTAGAATTTGTCCACTTTATAATCCGTCTGGGGTCCATACCTGCAATTCCAGTGCCCACTGAACACTTCCACTTCTATGTAATGCACTTAAAACATAGCATCACCTTTACCTTTAGAAAGCATCTTTCCAATAGTGGGCATTATGGTACAATGGGTTAAGTCACCACTCAGGATGTCTGTATCCCATTTTGTAGTCTATACTTCCTCATTTATTATCTACCTTTCTACTAATGAGTTCTGTAAGGCAGCAGAAGATGCTTAAATCTTTGCCCTCATCCTACCACACACATGCATTCTAGAGACCCAAAGATGAAGTACCTGGCTTCTGGCTTCAGCCTGGCTCATCTCCAGCTATTGTGAACATCTGGGGAGTGAAAAAGAAAATGCAAGTTCTGTTATTCTGCCTTCTAAATTAATACAGATAAACTAAAAATTTAAAAATCTTCATTCCCAATAAATCCCCAAACTCAGTGAGAAAAGTCACCAAATGGCAAATATACCATCCAGAAACTTGAATGTCATCCTTATACTCAGCATGATATTGCAACTCTAACATTTGATACTTCCTAAGTTCTTACAACATTCAACCTTCTACCCAGACTCATTCCTTTCATTCAGACAACCATCATTTCTTCGTATTATTAGTAGAGACTTTTTATTTGTCTCCAAAGCTTCACTAGAATTCTCTCTCCAGCATGAAATGCAACTCCCCTCCCCTCCTTTTTCTTTCTTTCTCTTTAAACATTTCAGCTTCACTTATTCACTATACAGTGTATTTTTTTACTTTGTCTCACATTCTCTTTGTTAGCAACAGACAGTCCATGCAAGACTTCTCTACTCTATTCGGTAAAGCAAATCTTCTCAGATTTTGGGCTATTTAATCTTGCATCTGAACAAACATTCTACTATTCAAATACCAGACTTCTTACTTCCTCTCCAGAAAACTGCATCTTCTACTTTGAATTTGACTGAAGTGTTCTGTCTGGCCCGTCTAATCCAGTAGATTACTTTTCATACAATATGCTTATATCCTACTTATATATATATGTATTTGCATCCCCTGTGAGTTTGGAAGAATCCCAACAAGAAGCGACCATACATTTTTAGAATCAGTGTTTATTTAACACACACTTGATCAGGTATTCTCACACTCCCCATACCTCTATGAGCTACATACTATTTTAATGCAGTTAATATAAAAAAATCTATAGATTCTTTTTAATATTTAGCAATTTTAATATTTTGCCAGAGTAACTTCTGATACAGACATATTATGCAGATACATAATAGGTTTTGAAAACAGGAATGTCAAAGTGAGATAATGTGGAATTCATATCCATGGCCAAGAAATTAGAAAATAAGTGTAGATTGCCATATAAATGGTAAAATTCATTGGTGACATTTCTAACTATTTATATACTAAGTGATATGATGTCTATACAATCACTACGTAGGTTACTGTCTATACATAAGAGTAAAAATATGCTACTTATCTTTCCATATCTAATTTATTTAGCTTAAATTGACTTCCAATTCCATTTAGTTTGTTGTAAATGTCAGACTCTTTCTTTTCTTTTTTATTATTATTATCTCTTATGATACAATTCCATAGGCATTGGGATTTCTCCTACTCCCTCCTCAAAGCCTGTCCCCCACTGAGTTCCCCCATATCATTACAACAGTATAATTCCTCATTAAACAATCATAAATCAATCATTGTGGGCATGGACCATGGCAGAGTCCAGCATCCCATTGTCATGATATATCCAACAGTGTTACTGGGAGTCCATCTTCGATCCGGAAGTAGAGATTCATGCTGCACGATATCCTTACATCTGGACATGAGTCTCCGCTACACAGTCACTATAAATGCCCCAAGTGAAAACCCACAAAACAAAGTCAACAACAGGAGGAAAAAAAAAGAAATTTACAATGCCATGAAGTTAAATAACATGCTATTGAATAACTAATGTGTCACTCAACAAATGAAAATCAAGAACCTTCTTGAAGAAAATGATGCTACTCTATCATCTATGAGTCACTAAAGAATTTAATTAGAAAGAACAGTATTCTAAAACAATGAAACTAAAATCCCTGTGATGTAGTTTCTGCTGATCCTTGTTTGTGAGATGTGTCTCCTGTAGGCAACAAATAGATGGTTTGTTTTTTTCAATCCCATCTACTAATCCATGACATTTGATTGATAGGTTTAAGCTATTTACATTAAGGATTAATATAAATAGGTAGTAATTTGGTCCTGTCATTTAGCAATGGGTTGCTTATTGATTTAGTCTTCTGTTGTTATTTTACTGGGATATTCTTCACATTGGCCATTGGTTTTGGTGGGTGCTATTCCTTTTCTCTGTCAAGAGAAAATCTTTAAGTATCATTTGTAGAGCAGGTTTGGAAAATGAGTATTCTTTTAACTTTTCTTTACTGTGAAAGAATTTTATGTCCTTTTCAAAGACAAAGAGAAGCTTTGCTGGGTACATTATTCTGGGGCAAAGGTTATTTCTGTGTTTAGAATCTGGAATGTATCGCTTCGTTCTCTTCTGCCCTGTAGAGTTTCCTGTGAGAGATCAGCTGTGAGTTTAATTGCCATTCCTCTATAGGTCAATTGATTTTTTTCATGAGCACATTTAAGGATTCTTTACTTTTGTTTGATTGAAGAGAGTTTGATTGATTGTCACATATTTTGGTGAAGATTGCTTTTGGTCAACCCTGTTGTCTAATATAAAAGCCCAGATCTGAACGTTGGAGGGAGTGGCACACATGACTACAAAAAAGAACCAGGTACCAACTACAATAAATAAAATCGAATTGCAGACCTGTGGTTGATGTAGTTTAGAAACCTGCCCTAAACAGAAGAATCTGCTAACCAGAAATATAATGACCAGGCTGTTCCCATCTAGCTTCCTGCCTGTGACCTGTGAGGGCAGTCGAGCAGGCCTGGGGCCTTGGAGCCCTGCGCCTGCGTGGGAAACCTAAAGGAGGCTCCTGGCTTTGGATCAGCTCAGCCCTGGCCATTGCAGCCACGTGGGATATGAATCAACGGACAGAAGATCTCTCCTTTCTGTATCTCCTCTCTGTGTATCTGACTTTCCGATAAAAATACATGGATCTTTGAAAAAAAAAATGATGGAGATTTACATTAAGCAATGCAGTTATGATAGCTCAACAAAGAGAAATGGTATCTTGCTTTAAGATTTTTTGTTTGTTTGTTTGAGAATCTTTGAATCACTGGTTCACTCCCCAAATGGCTTCAATGTCCAAGGATGGACTAGATTAAAGCCAGGAGCCTGGATATGTGAAACAAAATAATGGAGCTATCATTCACTGCTTTCCCAGGCTGGATCAGAAGTGGAGCAGCTGGGCCTCAAAGAAGCACCCAGATGGTTTGCTAGCATGTGGTATCTTAGAAGTCAGAAGGAGCAACTTGGACCTTATATGAACAGGGAAATGGACAACCCAAACTAGGGCATCATGACTGTGTTTGAGAATCCACAGTTGCAGTGTCAATTAGTGATCTTGGAAAAGATCAAAGCACTAGCCATCTTAACAATGGCAGCTGTGGTAAGATGTTTAGCTTCTTTTTAACATAAGTAAACCACTTGAAAAATAAGCTTTCAGGACCAGGCACTGTGGTATTTCAAGTAAAGCCACTTGCTGCAGTGCAGGCATCCCATATGGGCTCTGGTTTGAATCTTGGCTGTTCCACTTCCAATCTTGCACCTGGAAAAGCAGTGGAAGGTAGCCCAAGTGTTTGGGCCCCTGCACTCTCTCAAAGATCCAGGTGGAATTCTGGCTTCTGGTTTCAAGCTAGCTCAGCTCTGGTCATTGCAACCGTTTGTTGATTGGCCCAGTGAATAGGTCAGTCTCTCCATCTCTCCATCCCTCTGTAGCTTTAATTTTAAAATGAATAAAATGAATCTCGTTTCTGATGTTTATACTAAGCTATGGCAGGGCAATGAGATAGCATATTTAGGGATGGGGGGCAGGGGCTGGGTAGCTGAGCTATGCTACTGTCAACCCTTGAGCTAGGACACATCCGTGCACATGAGAGATTTTATCAAGAAATAGCCACCAGTGCAGAGCAGTCATGGCCATGATGTAAATCTAAAGAAAGATTTCAGTAGATGACTGCAGTTACCAAATACTTGAGTAATCAGAAATCCTACTCACACATCCACAGTAAGAAAATTGCATCTAACTCAGTGCAGATGAAAATCTGTTGTTGTGACCCACTGGGCATGTAAAGGGCATGAACCCATCCATAAAAGCAAGGGACATTGAGCACATTTAGGGGGAAACAGAAAAGTAATCTAGGAGAATTCTTTGACTTTTAGTAGCTGTGAAGCTTTTTACTCCAAAATTTTAAGTAATGCAATAACTACTGAGTATGCCCTTCCTCTTCCTAATAATGTTTATGATTCACCACACTGTTTATGATGATGTGTTTCAAAATGTCCAATAATTTACTGCAGAAATGGAAGGACTTGTATGGTGCAGAAAAAACAGTTCTATACATCAGTAATGAGCATAACCTCTCTTTATTACACATTTCTTATGGCTGTTTACTATTTTCTTTTGATACTGTTATAGAACATGAATCAGTATGTAGTTATTGAAGTAAAGACAGTGGATAGCAGCACTTAGATTTGTCTGAATAAAAGGAAGAAAAACTAGAGTGTATTTTTAAAAATACCAATTATTTAATATCACTTTACATTCTTTTCAACATTTTATATTATATGGAATATATACTTTTGTTATTATTCATTCATTAGTTTTTCCTTAATATTTATATATGGTTGGGGTAAGATTTTTAAAATGTTTTCTGATTATGAGTGCTCTATGTCAGATGAGTATTCTATGTGAAATTTCATACTTCTTTTTTTCAAAGGGTAAAATTAATTCATAAATAAGACCATATTTTGATTTATTTAATAGTATGAATAAATTTTAAGATACAGATATGACATTCATTTGTATACTTGAAAACTAAACAAAAAATGTTTTGTGATATCTTTGGAGAATTATTTATATTATATATCAAACATTGCTTGGGTCTTCTCTCTGCCCTTTAGGGAATTTTGCAATTTCATTAACTCCCTGGGAAAAGATGCATATTCTTCTATAGTTATGCCTATGATTTTTTTAATCTAGTTGACCGATGAATATTTTACTTAGGCTTGTTAGAGAACTCAAGTTTGATACTTCATTCATAACAGAACAGCTTTATTCTTGTCTGAACTCTTCTTTTCAAATAAATAAATAGCAAAAAAATATTTTAAGTATTGTGTTGTAGTGGTTAAGCTGCAACATGTGACACCCAAACCTATATGAGTTCCTGGTTTAAGACCTAGCTGTTCTAACACAACTTCGTGCTGCTGTGGTTGGGAGGCAGAGGATGATGGTCCAAATGCTTAGAGTCGCTGTAACTGCCAGGCACAGTTCCAGCCTCCTGGCTTCAAACTGACTAGCCTTGGCTCTTGAATGCATCTGGAGAATAAAAAAAAAAAAAAAACAGATGGAAGATGGCTCTTTCCCTTCTGATTTCTGTCTCTATCACCCTCTGTCATTCTCCTTTCAAATAAAGTCGTTTTTAAAAGTGCTTCTGGGCCCGGCACCATAGCCTAGCAGCTAAAGTCCTTGCCTTGCACATGCCGGGATCCAATATGGGTGCCATTTCTAATTCTTGAGTCCCCACTTCCCATCCTGCTTGTGGCCTGGGAAAGCAGTCAAGGATGGCACAAAGCCTTGAGTCCCTGACCCCGCATGGGTAACCTGAAAAAGTCTCTGGGCTCCTGGCTTCAGATTGTTTCAGCTCCAGCCATCACAGCCACTTGGAGAGTGAATCAATGGATGGAAGTTCTTCCTCTCTGTCTCTTCTCCTCTCTGTATGCATGACTTTCCAATAAAAATAAATCTTTAAAAAATGCTTCTTTAACATAAAGATTTGCTGTAAATGCTTTAACGATGTTCAACAGATTTTTATCACTCTTCATTGTTGATTTTTAAATTTATTGTAATATAGTCTGAGAAAAGACTTCCACAATTTTTGAGTTTGCTTCTTTTGTTCAAAATTACATTATGAGTGTATTCTACTAATAAAAGAGAATAACATAGTTGTTTTTGTAAGCAAAAAATTTGAGGTATAAAATGATGTAAATACAGTTGCTTACATATGTACCTACAAAAATTTTGCTTTTTACAAATATTTACTTATTTGTTTTAAAGGCAGAGTTATAGAGAGAAGGGAAGAGTTGCACATTGAGCGTAATCTTTAATCTGCTGATTCACTCCCCGGATAGCTGTAACAGCCAGGGTTGGGACAGGCCGAGGTCAGGAACCAGGAACTTCCTCTTGGGTCCCCACACATATTAGTAGGAAGCTAGATTGGAGGTGGAGTAGATCAGATTCTAACTGGCACCCAATTGGGATTCCAATGCCCGCTCCAGGAATTTCTTCTAAAAAGGTACTTTACGCTAGAATTTAAAATGTAATCCTGTGGCAGTTCCTTACTTTTCATTTCCCAATTGCCAGGATGTGAGAGACAATCACATTTTATCTTAGGAAAAACCATGTTTTCAATAACTTCATTACCTGTGCTTAATATATATCTGATATTGTTTGAGTGTATTGAGATGCAAGCACAAGGCCTAACCACAGCCTAAACTATCAATCAAAAAAAAAAAAAAAAAGAAAAGAAAGAAAGAAAGAGGAGTTCTTTGTAGGCAATAAGAAACAATGGGCAAGCAAATAAATAAGTTCATTGTAGTAAAAAGAATGTACTCTGTGGATCTGAATTGTTACAAAAAAAAGTACTTCATTAAGAAAGCCAACTTTGCTACAATGACAGAAGAGGGTGCTCTTCAACTGGGAATACTGTAAAACTGCCACAAACTTGCAACCATAAAATTAATAGATAATTGCATTCTCCAATGCTCTAAAAGAACTGTCAGAAAAAAAAATGTAGCCTGTGAACTTTTTCCTTACCACCTCCAATAAAATATAATAAACAGAGCAAAAATGAAAATACTATAAGAACACCAACTCTAATTCCAAATTTAATTAAATATTGTTTATTAAAAATAATCTTAGAATATTTATAAGCACACCTGCATGCATAATTGAGAGATTCAAAGTATAAAAATTGACAGCAAAAATATTAAGAATAAACAACAACTGAATCAAAACAACTTATTGAATCAATTATGTTGATTTAGCTCTAGAAATTACTTAAATAAAAAACAAAAATTAAGTCACACTTTATCAAAGGACTAAATATAAACATACAAGAAATCTTTTTGAAGACAGGAAAATAGCCAAAAGAATGAAAGTAAGTTCAAAATAAGAAGTATCAAAAAGAAATTAATTAAAAAGGAAGATCAAGAGCATGAATAAATTTGAATCTTTGAAGAAGGAAACAATCCAGCAAAATGATTTTTTTTAAAAAAAAAAGAATTATTTATTTGAAAGAGTGATGGGAGAGAAAGATAGAGAGAGACAGATTTTTCATCTGCTGATTCATTACCCAAATGACTTTAATGCAAACAAAGCCTAGCTCAGGCTGACTACTAGAGCCGAAAACTCCATCCATGTCTGCCGCATTAGTGTCATGGGCCCATTCTCATTTGCTGCATTCCTGGGAGCATTAGTAAAGGACTAGATTGAAAATGGAGCGATTGGGATTTGAATTAATTACTCCTGTGTGGGATGCCAAAATTGCAGGTGGCTGAGTACCACACTACACCACAAAATTGACCTGGTAAAATAAATATTTTAGTGAAAAACATTTTTTTTTTCCAGAAATGAAAAGAGACCTGATTTTACATATTGAAAGAGTCAAAAAGAATGTGGTCCAAAATCAACAAATCCAATATATGTTCTAGCAAAAATGTTAGATTTACGATAAAGGAAAAAATTCTCCTAGCCTCTAGCAAAGGAGAAGTCCCTACAATTAACAAGAATGAGGGCCGGGTGCAACAGCTCAGAGGCTAAATCCTCACCTTGTACAGGCGGGGATCCCTTAAGGGCACTGGTTTCGTGTCTTGGCTGCTCCACTTCCCATCCTTCCCATCCTTTCCCTGCTTGTATCCTTGGAAACCAGTGGATGATACCCCAAAGCCTAAGGACTCTGCACCCAAGTGGGAGACCTGGAAGAAGCTCCTGGCTCCTGGCTTTGGATCAGCTCAGCTCCAGCTGTTGTGGCCCTTGGGGAGTCAAGATCTTTCTCTCTGTATCTTCTTACTGTAAATTTGCCTAAGAAAAATAGATAAATCTTAAACAAATCAAGAATGAGTTTCATTCTTTTCAGACTCTTGGAAAAGAATAAATTAAGAGATATACTGGGATTTTCTTCAGAGTTGTGAGAAACTCCCTAAATTTAATGACCATTCTTAATCTTTTTCTTTTATTTAAATATTTAGTTTTATTTCTTTGAAAACAGAGAGAGAAGAGGCTTTGACAGCCAGGACTGTGCCAGGTCAAAGTAAAGAGTCTATAGAGATTCCTCTGGGTCTTCCCAGAAAAATGCAACCTGAGCACTTAGGCCATCTTCTGCTCTCTCCCAGGTACATTAGCAGGGAGTTGGATCAGAAGTAGAGTGGCCAGCACTGAAACTGCTGCCCATATGGGATGCTGACCTTGCAGGCGGTTGCTTTACTTGATATACCACAATACTAGCCCCTATTCTTGAACTTTTAAAAAGAGGCATTAAGGAAACTAAGAAATTGGTGGCCACTTTTCTTATTATAATAAAATACACCATTTTTAAATGCATCTCGCATAATAGTAGCTCTCAAAAAACTGTTTTCATTAAAATTAGGGTCAATGCAGATATAGCCTCACTGATATTTCATATTATACAAGAAATAGTTAATGGTTTGATAGAAACAAAAAAGAATGAGAATTAGAAGTTTCCTCGATATTACACCTAAAAAATTCTGAAGAGTCAGTGACTAAAATCCAAACTAGAAAAACAGTTCATTAAGTGAGATTGGAGGATATAAAATTAACATTTTAAATCAATGATCTATGTGTATAACTTAGAGAAATAGAATAATAAACAGAATAATAAAAACTTTAGCAATACATTTAATAGAGGAAGTTGCACAAATAGAAAGGTATTTCCTTTTTCTAAATGTCTGGCTCTTCATAAAGATAATTATCTGTAGGGTTAGGTGATTTAGCACATTTCCAAAATAGAAACTCACAAAGCTTTTATGGGATAAACTATTTGACATTGTTATGGAAAAATAAACATGGAATTAGCTAGTTAAAACACTGGGGAAAATTCAAGTGATGAGGATGTAAGTAGCCCTTCTAATATAAACAGAATAAAGACTTTGTTGTTGAAAGAAAAAAAATAAGACTCTATTGTTGAAACAGTATAATGTTCATACTTGAGTAGACATTAAAGACATTTCAGATTAGTTGGAATATGGTATGAAGTCTAAAAAAATAAAATCCCAAGTCCATATGGAAGCTTATTAAATTAAAGCACTAAACAGAGATTAACTTTTATTTTGTCTTGTATTATTTTCCATAATACATTCCTATGAGTATAAGGATGTATCTCTTTCCCACCCCTTCCTCCCTCCCTGTTTTCCCATCTTGTCATTTTCCACTGTATTATCACGGTAGAGCAGTCCTTTAGTAGATGCTACAAGCTTAACGTTCTGCTATTTAAATCTATCATGTTAGAAAACCTAGGTTTGGAAACAAATAGTTCTATATTTATAAAAATAAAAGTTAGGTCCATGCCTTGCTACATACAGGCACACACACACACACACACGCGCGCCACAGTTTTGAAGTAAAGCCATATGTATACAAAGCAAATACATAGTAAATGTCTATAACTCCCTGCTAATGGTCTGCAAAAAAACAGCAAAAGATGACCCGACTTTGTGTCCCTGTATCAACCTGGGAGACACAAAAGAGGAAGAAGCTCCTGGCTTCCCCCTTCAGTTTGGCACAGCCAGAGGGGGCATGAACCAGTGGGAGGGACATCTGTGTGTGTGTGTGTGTGTGTGTGTGTGTGTCCTTCTCTCTCTCTAACTTTGCCTTTGAAATAAATCTTTCAGCAATTTGTTTTTACAAGTTTTTCATGGCAAACAAAACACTGTAGGCAGTATCAAAAGACCAACAACAAGCAACTGAGAAAAAAATAGTTGCATCATATGTGTCAGAAAAAAAGATAAATAATACGTTTAAAAGCACTTAAAATGTAACTAAAGCCAAATATGAGAAAAATGCACAAACATATATTTTATAATATATAAAATAATACCTTATTGTGTTCTTGAAACAGAATCAGTAGCATAGATGTGAAAGAGATTCGTACTTGGTGGCGGGGGTCCAGACCTCGCGTAATTTGTCATATGTGACGTTCAGAAGCAGGATGAGTAGTATAGTTCAGTTCATGTTTGAAGGATAGACTACCCGAGAAACCAATTTTGTTAAAGAGGCTGTTAGAGTACGAAATAGAGTTCAAAGGCCAGAGAACTAAAAGCTCTGACATCAAAAGCCAGGGAAACATGGTTGTCCCACCTCAAGAATCAATAACAAACGGTGAATTTGCCCTCTCTCCTCTGCTCAGACCATCAGTGAATTGGATGATTCCCTACCATACTTGACCAGGTCTTTCTTACTGGTCAACTGACTCCAATGCTAATATCTTGTACAAATGTCCTTAAAATCACATCCAGGGCCTGGCACTGTGGCCTAGTGGTTAAGTCCTGGTCTTGAATGTTCCTGGATCCCATATGGACACTGGTTCTAATCCCAGCAACCCTGCTTCCCATCCAGCTCCCTGCTGTGGCCAGGGAAAGCAGTCGAGGACAGCCCAAGGCCTTGGGACCCTGCACCTGGAGAAAGTTCCTGGCTCCTGGCTTCGGATCAACGCAGCTCCAGCCATTGTGGCCACTTGGGGACTGAATCATTGGATGGAAGCTTTTTCTCTCTGTCTCTCCTCCTTTCTGCAAATCTGACTTTGCATTAAAAATAAAATACACACACATGCATAAAATATTTGGGCATTCCTCAGCTTAGTCAACACATAAAATTGGCTATAATAAGGCTTAAAGATGGAACAAGATTCAACTTAATTCATACAAAAAAATTAAATCACAACAAAATGCAGTTTCCCATCTCTTAAATGAGCAATATTTCTGTTGGTTAGTGTTTAAAGCGCTTTCCTAGTGGAAAAGTAAATAGAGGCATTTTTTTTTAAATGTAAATTTGGCAACCTCTAACAAAATAACATATTCATTTACCTTTTGACCTAACATTTTCATCTCTAGAATATTTTAGTGCAACTCTAACAGTATATCCACAAGACTTATGGATATAGTCCACAAGGTATGCTGTATAGTACATTGAAATGTTAGAAACAATCTGAAGATGCATTTACGGAAGATCAGTTGAACTATAAAATATATGACGACAGTGGAGTACAATGAGGCTGGGCAGCTAACGAATCCCTTGGAACAAGTATAGAAAAGGTGCTGTCTGGAGCAAGCTAAAGGAAAGTGAACAAATGTAGTCAGGGTCACTGCAAGTATTTTTTTTTCTTTCATTTGACTTGGATATTAATAGTAGTAACCAAAGAGGGTTTTATTATTGATAATTACAAGTACAACCCCTCTGTTGGCCAGAATCTCTATTCTGAAGTCCCTGTTGTTATGGTTCAGTGGCCCTTTGAAGGTTGGACTAGACAGATTCTCTGAGTACAGATTGGAACTTATGGCCTCAAGTAAATCTGAAACTCACCTTGATTTGCATTCCGCTATTTGCCACTCTAACACTGTGAAGTTTTATTCCTGTGATCATTTGTTTTAATTCTTTTTATCCTTTTTTATACTTTTCTACTTTCCTACTTGAAAAGTCCACACTATTTCTTTATATCTCAAACGATGTGCAGTCCTCCCCTCTTAGAACTTTCCCTGAGCACGTGGGCACAGGGAATTATATCCTACACACACTGCCTGGTATTTAACAGAGGTTTGATTCTAAGATCTGGTAAACTTGGATTTCAGCATGTTACAACACTTAGTAACTCCACAGTTTTGAAAAAAAAACTTTACATGGTTTCTAAGAAAGAAGAAACTAAAGCTGTGAAGTGAAAGGGGGACTCTTATTCTGAAATGTGTAATTCATAATTTCTTTGTTTACTCAGGAACACTAAGAATTTGTATTTCAATGTGAGACGATTTTTATTTAGCAACATCCAAATGATCTCCATCGCAACCCTCAGTAGTTCTTTGCAAGGTAAAAAAAATACGGTCAGAATAACACTTTAATTTGTGAAAAAAAAAAAGTCATCCCAAAATTTCAGAGTCAACTTAAAGACAAGAACATATAGGTATCTATGGGGTAGATTTAAGAGGCTCTGCAGGGTTTGTTGTTTTTGATTGTTTGTTTGCTTGTTTGTTTTTAGATACACATAAAAAAGAGATAATTTCAGAGTAAAATATAAATTAGCAAAGTTTACCAAGGAAATACGTGAAAGTTAAGCAGACTTAATGACAATGTAGATATTTAACATCAAAATTGTACTCCCTGCCTCCTCCAAGTTTAAATAGGTTGTACATCATGACTATCATTTACAATGTATTTTGGTTTTTAAAAAGTGCTAAGATAGTATGTGTAAAGTATTCCCACTATTAAAATTATAACTGTGAGGTAATGCATGTATCAGATGAGCTTTAGTCATTCCGGGGAGGATGTTGTAGTACTTTGAACACCAGTATCCTGTATCAGAGTCAGTGTTAGTCCTAGCTCCTTCACTTTTCATTCACCTTCCTGTTAATGCATCCTGGGAGGAAGCATGTGGTCCAAACTTAAGCTTTATAGAACTATCAATAAAACTTAGGGCCAAATTTAAGGATTGGCATTTGCTATGCTTGGTGATAAAATTTGCTATAAATTTCTTTGTTTATTATAGAGTTGAAACAGAAATACAGTAACTGACTTGGAATAGAATTGAGTTTACAATAGATTAAGGTTGTTTGGAAATGAAAATAGTATAAAATAGATGACATTTCAAGTTCATGAGAATTGCTGGGATGAACTGCATGCTAAGTAATTGTAAGCCAAATAGTAAACAATCAGTTTAAAATACAGCCTGATATATTACACATGGAAATTTCAGAATTATTAAAGATATAAATAGGGAAAATTATAAAATTAATTTTAGAAAAATGAGACTATATAAAATCTTGAAGTATTTAGGTATTTTCTAAGGTTTCTACAATCCATATACAACAAGATGAGAAGATTTGGAAATTTGACAATCTGGAAGGTTAGTAAACAAAAAGAGCTCTCTTAAGACAAGGTAGAAAGATGACCATCAAAAGATGCCAGTTTCGTTTATCAGTTTATCAGTTTAATTTCCAACATGTAACTCTGGTTTCTTGTTCTTGCTTAATGGTACTAGCTAACACTTCCAGAAATGTATTGAAAGTGAGAATACGGTTTTTTTGGGGGGGGGTCTTAGTGAAAATGCTTGCAGCTTTTCACCATTCAATGTGATTCTGGCTGTGGATTTGTTATATATCACCCTTGACTATTTCAAATATAGTCCATCTATACATAATTAAGATTTGTATCATGAGAAGATGTCACATTTTAACTTTCTTATGATCTGTTGAGATAATCATATGGTTTCTATTCTTCAATTTTGCTAATGTGATGTATCACATTTACTGATTTGTGTATGTTGAACCATCCATGCATCTCTGGGATAGATCTTACTAGGTCTGAATAGATAATCTTTTTGTTGTGTTGCTGGATTGGATTAGCTAGTATTTTGTTGATGATTTATTGCAACTATATTCATTATGTGTATTAGTCTATAGTTCTCTCTGTTTTCTATATTTTTCTGGTTTGGGAGTTAAGGTGAAGCTGGCTTCATAGAAGGAATTGGGAGAATTACCACCCTTTTAATTGTTTTGAGTAGTTTGAGAAGAGTGGAGATTAGTTCTTTAGAAGCTGTTAGAATTCAGCAGAGAAATCTCTGATCTGGGGCTTTTTTACTGTTGTTGACAGTATCTTTATTACTGTTTCCATCTCCATCTTGGTTATTTGTATGTTTTGATTTTCTGTGTCTTCATACCTCAATTTTGGTAAATTGCATATCCACAACCTCACCATTCTCTAAGCCAAAAAAGAACAAACTGCCCAGGGTCAACTCCCAGTGCCTGCACACCTTACCCACTTGGGCACAGAAATCCCACATAGGAAATCCGCAATCCATAGTATTAGTGCTGGTCCTGGCTGGAGATTCTCTCCCCAGAGTTCAGGACAACCTGAGCTTCAGGAATTGGACCAGATCATGTATGTTACAGAGTCATGAAAATGAAAAATCAGAAATAATCTGATTGTGTTTTCTGCTCTCTTGAAAAGGAAAGCCTTGTGATGCATTTGTACACATAGCTATGCATTTGTTTTTGGACTTCCCAGGTCAGCAACCTGTTGTCACAGCTGAAAAGTGCGTCATTTTGTCCTTCTGATGGAAGTCCTTCCTTGCAGCCTGTTGATCCATGCAGGGAAGGCATTCTCAAGGGGAAGCAATGTCCTAGATTTCCTTCCCTGGCTAGTGCTGACAGGGATTTGTGATTCCCACACTTTCCAAGGTCCCTCGTATGACCTGAATGTTAAATAGATATTTCTGTCTTCTAAGAAAAAAGTGGGTTATTTCTAGGACAGTATCTCATGCCAAACTACTTGCTTTAAAAGAGTAAAAGAGGTGGCTGTCTACAGTTTAAGAACCGGGCACTTCAAAAAAAAAAAAAAAAAGCACACACTTTTATCCATCCTAAAATGGCTACCTAGCAAAATGTTTCATCTTAGTAGACACTTTTGCTTTATCAGTTTCCTTAACATGTGTACAACTGAGCTTTAGTGGGCTAGCAGTTGATAGAAATGACAACTGTGCTGTCATTCATTGCTCTGTGTGTGTGCGTGTGTGTGTGGTTAATAGAGACTCATCCCAAAGATGATTCAAGACCTTACTTCTAAGAATACAGACAAAAACTCCTTCCTCAGACTGAATTTCATAATTTCCCAAACCAGGCTCCTATTTGGCACAGGAACCACAGGCCAACAGGCCTTTCCCTGATCCTATACAGCTTTGTTTTCAGCTCAGCCAGGATGTTTAACCATGTCAGAGGAAAATGGAAAATGTTTTGTTAGTTGGTTGATCTCTGCCTTACAAAAGCAACATCAAGCAAATGAGATAGACCTTTTTGAACTCATTCCTCTTACTAGTGTAATGTTGACAGACCTAAGAAACTGAAGGCATTTTAATTTTGAATTAAATTCAATGCATTGAATTTTTATTTTAATTTTTTAATTTAAATTTTTAATTTTGAAACTTCCATAGGATTTTTCTTATCCTTTGAATGCACTGGTTTTATGTTTCCCACTGGGCTGAACCTCTGTGACTCTGAGATGTTGGGAACCCCTTTCAATTCTTCAGAACAAGACAAGACACATTTGAGAAAATCATGAAAATTATCAATGACCCCATGTTGAAGGCTATATTATGACTAGTTGTGATCAGTAGTACTTTATATGCGTACATAAATATTTACTTTGGTATCAAATCCTAAAATGCTCTCCTCAGAAGTTATTGTTTGGGAATCCAGAATGAAAACTGTAATATCACCTCATAGTAACTCTGCTAATATTTAATGATATTGCGAAGTAGATTGGAATGCTTTCTGAATATATACAGACAATTGTATGGAAATAAGAATATTATAATTACATTTATATTTTGTGGTTAAACTGAAAAACTTTTGTTAGAGTATTTCTAATGAAAATGTGTTATTTGTAGAATATTGCTTACTAGGATAAGTTAGTAGAGTGAAGGTATTGACAAGTATTTGGGGTTTTTGTTTATATGGCAAGGAATAACAACATTTCATTAATCTTTTATTAGTCTTTTACATGAAACATTGTGAGTGCTAGGGAAGAAAGACTACACATAGAGTTGGAAGATACATCTTAATAAATAGTAACATTTTTTGGGCCCGGCGGCATGGCCTAGCGGCTAAAGTCCTTGCCTTGAAAGCCCTGGGATCCCATATGGGCGCCGGTTCTAATCCCGGCAGCTCCACTTCCCATCCAGCTCCCTTCTTGTGGCCTATGAAAGCAGTCGAGGACGGCCCAAAGCTTTGGGACACTGCACCTGCGTGGGAGACCTGGAAGAGGTTCCTGGTTTCTGGCTTCGGATCGGCGCGCGTCGGCCCGTTGCGGCTCACTTGGGGAGTGAATCATCGGATGGAAGATCTTCCTCTCTGTCTCTCCTCCTCTCTGTATATCCGGCTTTCCAATAACAATAAAATCTTTAAAAAAAAATAGTAACATTTTAATGATTGTATAGCAATATTCAGTCAGGGTCACACCATAAATAGTTAATGCCAGGCAGGTCGAATAACAAACTGTCATAGTAACTTTTTGTTCAATGAAAATATGATCAGATCAAAAGAACAATCAAAGGATGTCCCAGCTCAGATAAAAACTAGCAGCACTTGAATCTTACGTCACAAGCAGCATAAACAAATCTCAAAATGTAATTTTATTCATATACATTTTTGTGCTCTATATGTTAGTTACCACAAATAGGGGATTTTTAGAGATTATAAGAAGAGTTGATAGAATAATTTTGAGGAAATTTATTTCTAAAGACTTGGCTATGCTGTGTCTTCCATATCACTCCTCAAGGGAAAGTACAATAAAATTGACTTCAGTGTGGACCCCACAGGCAGCACTGAAGTGTTTCCTGAAGTTAAGAGTGCACAGGATTAATGTGCACAGGATTAGTGTGAACAAAAGGCATCTAAAGGCAGTTGCTGTGTCCGTAGGTTTATGATGGAAAGACATAATGAAACACAGTGGGAGGGACATGGGAATAATGGCAGACCTCCCCCTTGGAAGTTGAGGCATAGTGTTTTACCCATTCTAGCTTTGTCACCAGGTGATTTTAAAAATTATTTCTGCATGATGGTTTTGTCAGAATTTAAGAGAGCCTAAAGAAAATCCAAATGAGCCTCCTCAAAAATCCACAGACTCAAAGACCTGGAAACTCAGAAAATAAGAATCTACTTTCATTTCTTTTCTGCTGCTGTCCAATACCAGATGGACCATATGCATTGAGAGAAGAGAAGCTGAAAGCAGGTACTACCACTCTTTTTTCCAAAGGTGATCAGCCTTCCTGAAGTTTCCCCCTGATGAAGCAGAACAGGTGCAATTCCATTTGAAGACTGGCTTGCTTTGCAACACGAAACCCCTAAAGTGTTCAAGCATTCAACTCTCCAAAAGAAGACCAATTTATGTTACTGATCATCACTATCTCATTACTTATTTGCCAAGAGTGACAAGCAGAGTAAGAGAAATCTTCCATCCACTTATTTACTCCTACAAATGAGTGTATCAATGCTGTATGGGCTAGGCTGAAACCAGGAAGCAGGGATTCCATCCTGTCTTCCACATGGATAGCAGTGGCATTTGGGCCCTCTTCTGCTGGTTTTCCAGGGGCTTTAGCATGAAGCCAATGAGAAGCAAAGCAGCTGTAACTTGAACCAGTGTGCCAATGTGTGATGCTGTCACACGAGATGGCTGAACGGGCTGCATCAGAGCACCAGCTCCAATAATCTCTATTTTGTACCAACAGATTCAGAAACAGGAAGTAGAAAAACCACCCTATTCATTACATGTAAGAATAATGTTTGTATCAACAGTGGATCATGGCAGTGTAAAAAACAATGCTTATTATGGGCACAAAGATGTTCAGCAGCTTGCACTCCTACAAAATCTGGAAACTGTATAACCAGTCTTGGGATCAGAGCAGACGAACCCGGGGCAGGTGTGTGAGGAGTCTCATTGATGATTTGTGCCCATAATACTCACATCACTAAAATTCTATTTCAAGACAGTTAATTCCTATCCCTTCTGTGGAGATAAGAAACGAATTAACAAGTGTGCCAGCCACCATTCACGTGACAGAGGTCAGCCCAAAGTACAGCTATGCATGAATAGAAGCGGATGCATCCCTCAAAGCAAGTATGAGATCCCATCATAGAAAAGGAACCAGTTGGTACCAGAAAAACAGTATCACATAGCGGATTGAAGATTCTGAGAAGGCAAAAGTGTCATTCCTAATTAGTCAACAAAATGCATGCCAGAGTTTGTAAGTATTAATACGAAAGTTCTGACATGCCAGGGGCCACTTCATTCTTTCTTCTTTTTTAGGTTTCTCACCATGGGTTATGAAAACTTAACAAATATGTAAAAGGTGTGAGATTAAACAAATGAAAACAGGGATGAAGTAGAATATGAAGAGAGACTGAAAATAATAAAGAGGCACTCATTAGTATTCTACAGTTAAAGTAACAACACATTAAAAGTAAGCAGTAAATTAATTTTGGAAACAAAATTTTTAAACTTACTAAGCAAGTTGTTACGAGGGAGTGACAGTAAAAAAAAGGAAATTCTGAGGATTTAAACTTTTGAGATAACTTGAAAAATGGTAGTGTCATAACCAGGAACTTGAATATCTGGAATAAATGTTTTTAACAGAAGAGTCCTGCTTTTCTATTAAACCAGCTGGCAAAGATATTTCCAGCTACTTTAGGAATGTGATTCAAATTGTGGTTTCTTTGCAATTAATGTGGCATATTTCTTAGTCTTTGCTGTCAAATTCCAATGAGGTCACCAGCCACAAAAAAGAAACTGTCTGTGGAACCAGAGCATTTGGCAGGACTGCTAGTAAAAAAAAGTCAGACTGCAACTGAGACATGTCAGCAAAAACTTTAACTTCGTTTTTGTCATCTGGATGACCTGAGCAACACGAAGGGTGAGTTTTTAAAAACACACGAGCTTACTCTAGGACACTGCAGGATGCAGTCAACTCTGAAAGATCTTCATTCGGAAAATGGTTGAAATGAAGGCATTCAAATACAACAAACCCAGCTGTTCAATTGCCACAGGAATCCTGGAAAGAATTCTGGCCACTGCTCATGGAAATACTTAATGCCATGTCCTCAGCTTCTTCCATATATATATGAGATATATATATATATCATATATATAATATATATATGATATATGTATATGATATATATATATGTGATGTAGATATATATGCAGAATACCTCAAAATCAGTTTTACCTTACACAGTATGCTTGAATCACTTTGTTATCAGAGGTCCACATTGCTAGTGCCTGTGAACAGTAGATGTACACACCCCTAGTCTTCTTCACACAATTAGAGAAAAGATAAATACCAGCTACTTTATGAGAAGAAACCAAAAAAGAATCTATAAATGTGTGAAAACTGAACATTAACATTTTTTAGTCACATTTCCAGTATACGTGCCTCTAACCAGAAGCCAAACACAGCCACGAATTTTAAAAAGAAAATAATTTGGTTTTTTTTTTACCACAACAAGAAAGGAAATATTCAAGTCACCATTAGCTAAACCTGCAGTAACTCCTGTTTTGAAGATTTAATGTGTAATTCTGTGTCTGTTTTATGTGGGATTGATTGAGATTGTGGTAATGATGGTAGTAGAGAGGGATATGAAATCTACCAAAACAACAACAGCAACAACTGTGTCAATTAAATTGAAATCAGTCCAAGCCCCCTCCAGCCCTTGCCTCAGTGCTTAGATATTGCAGTTCTTCCCACTGAATGTTTTGGGCACCAGGGACTGGTGTTTCATCGTGTTCTCCTCTCAGCTCCTCCTCAGTGCTCCTCCTCCCTGATGTCCCATTGCAATTTCCAGAGGTCTGTTACTCTGGATAAAGGAGAAGCACAAGAATGAATGGTCTTTCCAAAACATGGTAATTCATGCTGAACATTTGTACTACATTGTACTTTCGCATCTTGCCATATTCTACATCAGATCTGTTTGGGAGTCTCCTAACATTACACTATTTTGAGAACTGTGGTGTACAATTGTAATTTGTATCTCTCTTCTTCAATGTTAACCTGTGGTTGTAAAGTTCCTTTTTTTGGTTTCTTGAGCGTATCTAGTTTCCTCCCTTTTCCCTTTCTACAGAATCCAGAAATAACTGCATGCTTGGTATTACAGTGAAAAATAGAGTGGAAATTATAAAATAAAATAAATTATATTATTCAAGTAAAATCAGAAAAAGGAATTTGTTAGGATAGGCAAAGACTGGAAAAAAACTTAGTGCTACATATTTTCTATATCCAATTAGGAGAACATTAAGAATTGTTTTCTATTAATGTTAAAATATTATCATCTTAGTGCCATCTGTTTTTTGTGTTGGACAATCGTTTTACAAATGATCTCATGTGAGAAAATATTAGGCCTAAATAAAAGAAATAGAAAAAGGAAAAAGACTATTATGCAGATTTTCATATTTGAACATTTCAAATTTATAGATGGTGGGTTGTGCTTTTATATGATAGTACATATGTATGTACATATTATGATAAATTTGATGAAGCAGTTAGCAGATAGTGAATTTCAAAGAATTAACATTCCAAATCTCACTCTCAGTTGAAACTCACCTTATTAAAGGAAGTAGGAAATAATACTAAAACTGTTACAGGTGAAATATTCATTAAAAAACAAAGCAATTATATATATAGTAATTTTCCTTTTATAATCAGACAGAAACTTTATATGCAAAAGGAAAAAATGTGTTCTGAAAGTTAAAAGTTAAAACAAGGTGGCAGCTAGTACTTTGTAAAGGAACATATATCCATCCTGAGAGAGATTTATAATTTCATTTTACTTATTGAATACATTTATTTTTCCCAGTATAATATTGCACTTCACTTAGAAGTCTTTGCTGTACTCTAATTTACCATTAAATATTATATAGTCTAACATATGAATTCTGAACAAATGGAGGCCTTAAAATAATGATATACCATTTGTCATGTTGTTGTAGTCAGGGACCTTTATAAGGCGGGAACTGCACTGTAGCTGTTTCTCAATTTGCAATCTAATATGAGTTTGCCTCTTTCTTATGCAGCTCATTCACTGATTTTAATGGCTATGTACATGCAGCCAACACTTAATTACAAGTATATTTTATAATATGTTTTTAAATCAGTGCACATTGCTTTTCCAGTTAAATAGTGAATACAACACTTACACATGTTAAGTGATCCAAGTAATATTACATCATAGAGATCTAAATCTTGAATTTTAATTGTTAGTAATAACAGTAGGTTCATCTTAGTAAGAACAGAAAAGTTAAAAAGATTAATGCATACTTTTATTCAAAATAAAAGCTAATCCTAATTCCTTGGGGAGTATTTCTAAAAGAAATTCCAAATAATATGTTTTAAACTCAAACTTAATTTATCAAAACTTCATGTTGTTAAGGGTTATGTGAGCAACTTTCTTATTTATTTAATGTATTTTCATGTATTGGCTTAAATTATTTTAGAAACATGAAGGAGACTATTTCAGAAAATCTGGTAACTGTCTTGGGACTAATTTTCTGTTCTATGGCAGTATTATCCTCTAAGCCCCAGAGTTACCAAGCAGGTACATTTGTGACTGAAACTGAGTGTTCCTGCTTCTCAAATCCTTTCAGAGTTTGAATATATTTCTAAAAAGTGCTCAACTAAGGAACTAATGATATTGAATTTATCTGAAACTCAGAAACCACTTGTATAGTTGACCCTCATCTGTTGCTACTTCCCATTCATCATTAAAAAATGAAAGATAAAGGAGGAGTAATATAAAGAAATAAAAATAAACTAGAAATGTACTGAGCAGAATGCCAGGAGGAAAGGGTCAAGTAATCAGTACAGTAAATATGCATACAGTCCCCCGGACAAACCTTTTCCGAAGGCTAGAATGAATGGAAAAGATCCAGGGAAAGCAGCCGGCACAGCAATTAGGTCTGTACGTTTCCTATCTCCCATTTTAAGAGTACCTATGTTTTGATCTGGGCTCTGCTTCTAATTCCATCTTCTTGCTAATACACACCATGGGAGGAAGCAGGTGAGGACTCAAGTCCGTGGGTCCTGCCATGCTCTGGGAGACTCCTGTGGAATACTGACCTCTTGGTTTCCACCTGGTCTCACGTTTTTTGGTGTGGGCATGTGAAAAATGACCCAGGGAACTAGAAATCTTTCTCAAAAGCTACATCTGATTGTGAAAATTAATGATATTCTGCTTGAAAATACTCAAGTCAATTTAGGTAACATTTTTACCAGAAGATATGAGGTTTCTAAAATTTGAAATCCTAGGTCGAAATTTGAAATTTGAGAGCCCAAATTGAAGCAACTAAAGCTTAGTGATGCCCATGTGTTAACTGTTGAAGGTATGGGACTTTTTAGTGTGAGGGAGATGTGAGAAAGCATTCCTTGTAGGTTTGGTAGAAGGCTTTGTAGGTTTTGTACAAACAGGCAGTAACACTGGCTGCAGAAAGCTTTGTGGTTTTCAGGCTCTCATGGAACTTGGATATTATAATTTGATTGTTGTATAAATTTTGTTATTCAATGTAGCTGTCTTATCATCTCTTATAAACATAGTTCCATATATCTGCGTCTCCCTTGAGTTTTTCTTTTTTGTTGAGAAAATATTGTATACTAATGTAGCATGAGCATTACTAGCATATGTGTAAATTTAAAATCTTTAGTATATATTAAGAAGATTATACATATTATTTATTAAATTAATCAGCTATAAAATAACTATAAAATAAATTCAACCATTTTCTGTAATGGTGTTCGTATTAATTCAGATATTGGAGTTCCAGTATGTATTCTGACTTCTAAAAATGGCTCCTTATTCTACTAATTCTATTTACAAATGACAAACTTGAACATTTGATACCATATAGCAACTATCCTAATGTTCTCTTAAAATTTGGTATTATGATGCCTCCAGCTTTGCTTTTATTATGTAACATTGCACTAACTATTTGTGGGTGTTCATGTTTCCATATGAATTCCAGCATTTCTTTTTCTAGATCTGAGAAAAACATTCTTAATATTGTGATTGAATTGCATTGAATCTGCAAATAATTTTGAGTAGTGTGATTATATTAGTGATACTAATTTTAATCCATGAACATGGAAGAGTTTTCCATTTCTTTTATGGCTTCTATCTTTTCCATTAATCTTTTGTAATTATTGTTAGAGAGATCAATAACATTCTCAGCTAAATTTATCCCAAGGTATTTAGATATTCTGTAGCTATTATAAATGGGAGTGATCTTTAAAAAATATTCAATTATGTATTTATTTAAAGGCAGCATTAGAGAGAGAGAGAGAGAGAGAGAGAGAGAAGAACAGAAAGATACTGTCCATCCATTGGGTTCACAGCATAAATTGTTACAAATGCCAGAGTTAGGCCAGGTTGAAGCTAGGAGCCAGGAGCTTCTTCCAGGTCTCCCACATCAGTAACAGGGACCCAAACACTTGGGCCAACTTTGTTTTCTTCCTCAGGTGCATCTATAGAACTAGATCAGGGTGGAAGAGCTGGGTCTATATAGGATGCTGGTGTCACAGGTAATGACTTACCACATACCACCCACAGGCTGGCCATAGGACTCATCTTGCAAATTCATTATTAGCCACACAATTGTTGATGTAAAATAATGTTATTGATTTTTTTGTGTTGATTCTATATGCTACAACTTTATGGAATTCTCTTATGAGCTCCAATAAACTCAGTAGAATCTTTTGGTTCCACTGTACATAAAGGATTATGTAATCTGCAAACAGAAATAACTTGACTTCCTACTTTCCAATTCATATCCCTTTAATTTATTTTTCCAAAATATATTGAACAGTAATGATGAAAGTGGGCATCCATGTCCAATTCTGGATGCTAGTAGGAAAGCTTCCAGCTTTTTCCCATTCAATATGGTGCTAATAGTGGGTTTGTCATGTATCACCTTGATGATGTTTCACCATGTTTTTTCTATACTTAAACATTTCAAGTTTTTTATCATGAAATAATGTTACATTTTATCAAATATTTTCATTTCATCTATTGAGATAATCATGTGGTTTTAATTTTTCATTTTGTTAATGTGATGTATCATGTTAATGAGTTTTTCAGTAGTTCATGAGGAGGGTGCTGGCATGTTGCTGCTGGCTGGAACTGTTAACAGGAAAACTCATTCCACGGTCTCATCTGCCATGAATATTCCAACTTTTGGCTAACCAATGGTCCAATACATCAGTAAAGTATAAAATACTGTAGCTTTAAAGTTTATTGCAAAGGCTGTATTAGTTTCCCATTACAAATACTGAGTAATATTTATCTCAATGCCCCAGTCACTCAGAACTTTCTTCTTTAAAAGTATGCCTTAAAGATCATAATTTTCTTAGGAAATTGTTCTGTGTGTTGAGGGAAATAACAGAGTCTTTCACTCTTCTTGAATTTGGAGTAAAAAAAGATGGAAATATATCTTTCTATATGTTTCAGATATAAAATGTGCTAGATATGTAGTCCTTAACAGAAAAGTTATACCTAAGTCCTGTGGAGCACTGAGTGATCAAAGACCCATGAGAGATTATTCAGTAGACAGAGGAAAGGTATAAACATAATTGTTTAAAACTAGGTGAGATTTGAAAAGTATACTCAGATGATCTAAAAATATTCCTCAAACTTTTTACCAATGAAACCAGTAGCAGAATTTAACAAATAAACAAACCTGGAGAAGTCAGGTGGGATGATTACAAGCAGCTTACTATGCATGAAATCTCTTGATGGTTTCCTTATTATCTGAAAAGATGAGGAAAATTTCTAACATGCACCAATTTTGCCAATACTTTTCTTTGTATAACAATGTTTTCCCATGTGTCTGTTGCTTACAGGAGACACATCTCACCAACAAAGATCAGGGGAAACTAAAAGTGAAAGAATGTTTTCATATAAGTGGTACCTCAATATTGAGCACACCATGTCTATGATGTATTTTTATATAAGGTAGCACACCATTTTATACCACTCCAACTAATGGAATACAGACCTTCACATGCCTAGTCTCCTTTGCAGTACATGGCAGCTGAATTTCCATAGAAAAGAAACTAATGTCGGTAGGCTGTACCTCAGTGGAAGTACATAAGTAAATAAGGAGCCTGGCAAGTTACTTTATGAACTACAACATATTTGGATATCAGATAAGACACAGTTCAGCCAGAAGTTAGGCAAGAATGCCCAAATATGAGAACATAATTTATATATGTAAATGCTAAATAAATTGTGATACTGGCAAAGCAAGAGTTGTTAGCATGGCATATACTAACCTTCAGAATAATAATAATAAAAATAATTTAAAAACTGGATGTGAGTAAATTAACAGAGTATTTTATTCAAAAATATGTTACAACTTTCACTTCTACTTATTATGTAGTAATTAATTCTGTCTAGCATTATTATAAACAACTAGAAAACTGAAAATACATTTCTAGTTTGCATAATTCAACAAATTTTCAGAACTAGAATAATAATATAAAGCAATGACACTGCAGTCTCTGAGAGAAAGGAAAGTATGAAATTAGTCCCATGAGTTGGCAGATTCTCTGCCTGGGGATTATTTTCCAACTCTGGCACACAAAGTAGCTGTGCAAGCAGAGCCTGATGAGTAGGGCAGCTGCAACTCCTGAAGTTGGCAGAGAAGGACATGAGAGAAGACACTGTGCAGAAGACAGGCCTTACGTCTATGTGGTCAGGATCCACACACAGCGAGAAACCCTCGAGAATTACAAGACAGCTACTAAGTGAAATTGAAAATCAAAGAGAATTCTTAGACATTAAGCAGTGCCTGGGACATTGGAAGTCTCAGCCAACCACAGAGGAAAGACCTTGTCAGTATTATAAATGAGGCATTTACCTGAGGTTCATAATAGCAGATATATGATAAAGCCTCAATTTAGGATTAAGACCTACAACTAGAGCCTAATCTGGATCATCCTAGCAAAACCTGACATCAAACCTTGACCCATGTGCCAGATTGTATCTTATAAGTTTAGAGAAATGTGGAAAAAAAACTTTTGTTTTCACAGATAAGTCCTAATATATCTTAAAACAAAACATACGTATAGAGTAACTGTGTAAGAGACCAGAATGCGTCTTTATTCTTGAATAAAAGATGGACTTCCAATGAAACTGTTAGACATGTATTGACAATAGGATGCTAGGCTTTCTACCATTGTCTATACCTACCATATCATGGAAGAATGATGAACTTGTGACTATTGATGAAGGACTATACTATTGTAATAATATAAGGAAATCAGTGGGGAGGGAAGGGAAGATGGAGAAGGGGAAGGGAGAATACCTGAGCCTATGGAATTCTATCATGAAAAATTTGAAAATAAGTAAATGAATAAATTTTTAAATGGTGAAATTATGTAAAAAATAACTTTAGCAACTGTGAAAATAATTAAACTATCTTCTAGAAAACAAATCAACACTCTACAGATGAAGATACCCAGAGTGTCTATAATATATACTCCAGAGATCCAGTACCGTGACATATAGTGGCTAAAGAGTAACCCCAGTCAAGCAGAAAAGCAGTCAATACAAATCAACACTAAAACACCTTATTGTTGACTTTAATAATAATTTCCTGCAAATGTTTTAAATATGACCAAGATATTAAAGAATAATAATCTTAAAATGTAAGTAGAATGGAAATAATTAAAAAGGACAAAATGGAAACTCTACAGCTGAAAAAATTAATACCTTGAGTAAAAAATTTCATGTGTAAGGCTAACAGATTAGATGTGGCAGAAGTAAGACACTGAGTTCTTGAAGGTAGATGTTATCCTATCTGCCCCAGCTATAGGCAACGGCCTAGATTGCCTTGTACCTAGGCCAGTGTTACACTGCTGGGAGAAAAGAAGTCAATAGTTGGTAGGGATTCTTGCTGTGGTTAGAGGCAAATATGTTCATTGACTGGTGCAGATGACAGACTGAACCTGACCCTTCACTGGCAGGCACACACAAGAGTCAAGACTTAGGTTATCCCAGATGAGGTTTTTTTCGGGAACTCCCCAACTAGACTGCCGTACTCAAACCCTGGCCACAGGAAAAATCACAATGTATGTGTTACAACCTTAGAGTTCATGTATTGGAACTGGGCCACCTCAATTGCTAATGCCTGTGCAGTGGACAGTATGCCCAGATGCACACAGAGAACATGACAGCCAGCTCATCTAGGCCAACATAAGACATCAAGTACCTCATGAGAGAATGGAAGTAGAACAGGTTGGACCACACTCCTGTCCAAACTTTGCAACATGTTCCTGGGCCTAGGGGTTCACTAAGGTGGATATGGTCAGCCAGTAGACCTTGGAAAGATTTTTTTCAACCCTGGTGTAACATAGTCAACATCTCAGAACTATCAAAACCACTCAAGTAGCACTCTTGGAACACTCTTCCCTACATGGGGGTCTCTAAGACATGATCAAATCACTTCCTTCCTCCCTCCCTGGGTGCTGATGTAGTTTGACAGCAAGGAGTGGTCCCCTCCCCTTTCCCCCTTCTGGGGACACAGGAGAAAAAAAGCCTGAAGCATTTGTACTACCCACCTTCCTCCAAACCTCGATCCTCCCTACTGCAATTTGAGTCACACAAATAGGCATGCATCCTTCTTAACTATGTAAACATTATGTGGTGTCCTTCATCTCTTAATATTTTTCACATTCAGTCTTTATTATCTGATGTAAGAATGACTACACCCACACGCTTTTCCTTACCATTAGCTTGGAATATCTTTTTCCATTCTTTCACTTTTAGTTTCCCCTGATCTTTGTTGGTGAGATGTGTCTCCTGTAAGCAACAGACAGATGGCCTTTTGTTTTTTAGCCAGTCCTCTAATTCATGGCATTTGATTGAAGAGTTCAAGCCATTTACATTCAATGTTAATATGGATAGGTGGCAGTTTGGTCCAGTCAGTAACAGTGGTTCTTTTATTTAGTCTTCTGTTGGCCTTTTCCTGGGATGCTCTCCACATTTGCCTTGGTTTTGGTAGTTGCTATTCCTTTTCTTTTTCACGAGAAAGTCTTTGAGTATCATTTGTAGGCAGGTTTAGAAGAGGTGAATTCTTTTAGTTAAGAATTAGAAAAGCACCAAGTAAATGAACTAACCTTATGAAGGAACTAGAAAAGCAGCAGCAAAGCAATACCAAGATTAGTAGCAAAAAAGAAATAATTAAAATAAGGGAGGGAATAAACCAAATGGAGACCAAAAGAACAATACATAAGATAGATGAATCAAAAAAGATATTTTCAGGGCCCGGTGTGGTAGCTTAGCAGCTAAAGTCCTTGGCTTGCATGTACCGGAATCCCATATGGATACCAGTTCTAATCCTGGAGGCCTCACTTCCCATCTAGCTCCCTACTTGTGTCCTACAGTTGAGGACAGTCCAAAGCCTTGGGATCCTGCACCCATGTTTGAGACCCAGAAGAGGCCTCAGGCTCCTGGCGTCAGATTGGTGTAGCTCTGGCCGTTGTGGCCACTTGGGGAGTGAATCAACGGAAGGAAGATCCTCCTTCCTGTTTCTCCTCCTCCTTGTATATCTGGGTTTCCAATAAAAATAAAAATAAATCTTTTTTAAAAAGATATTTTTCAGATGAACAAAAAAGGGAGAAAAATTTTCAAAGGTGTTTAGCTATATTGAGAGCCTCAGGAATGAAAGTGAAGGAATAATAGAAAAAAACACTCCTGCTTTTTATCATTTTTCCTTGTGACTGTTCATAAAATATTTTGAGTAATAGATAAAATAAATAAAAACAAAATGAAAAATTAAATTGGAAACTGTTAAGAGTTTATGTTTGTGAAATGGGAGTTGGGAAATTTAAATAAAATGTAGACATATGAAGGCTTGGTAATTAGAGATTGATAAAATTGAGCCTGTGTTTATCTCCAACAACATTACTAGACAAAATAATAACAATAATAATAAAGGTATACTTGTGAAGAAGCTAGGTTCTTGAACATTATAGTTTTTATACCCTTTGTTTTTTGTCTAGCATTTTTGAATGCTGTTCAAATATTTGAAAAATATCCTAGTTTTGGAAATCAAATATTTTAGATGTTTATTATATGTAATCAATAATGTCATATTTACATTACTGATTAAAATTCTAAGTGCATAATTGTTTATTAGTTGTCAGCTGTGATTATGTGGCTGTCAAATTGTAAATAAGTTATACCACTAAAGTGATATCTTATTCAGCATTTCCTAGCAGAATAAAAAAGAAACTGAAATAATGCAGACATCAATGAAAAGGATAAAATGAACATTATTAAATGATCTTTAAGCCATCAGATGAATAAAAGAAAACAATTTGAAGCTGACATTTAAGCCATTTGGGCATAATTGGTTTATGAACATTAACCTGTCACAACTTAGTTTTTTAAATTTATTTTTCAAATCTTTACTCCAATATAGCTTTAAATTTATGTAAGAAAATCATTTAGTTATACTAAGAGTTCCAATAATCCTCATACCCACATTCCCGTATAATTAATATCTTATATATTTGTCTCAATCCATAAACTACACCAAATTTCTCTGATTCTAACCCCTTCCAGTGCCTAATAATTAACATTCTGTGTTCGTGTTAATGTGCCAAGCACTGTGTTTATTCTAGAGCTTGAGAGAGGAATAATAAAGTGTGACAAAGTTTTCATCTTCAAAGTGGATTATAGATTCACACGTAGATTTAAGATTATAATGCATGGTTGTAAAGTCATTGAATGTATACTACAGCCTCCAATAGATTCTGTAATGACCTTTTATAGCTCTTAAGTGTCCAGATTTCCAATCAGTCCTTAAGGATCTTTCAGTTCAGCTGAGCCTCCATAGTCTGCTTTCTTTGCCTCCCCTTAAGTTATATCTACAGTTGAAATCTCTCCTTTGGGGGCCCAGTCCGATAGCCTAGTCGCTAAAGTCTTCACATTGCATGTGCAAGAATCTTGGAAGAGGCTGCAGGCTCCTGGCATTGCATTGGCTCAGCATCAGCCATTGTGACCACTTGGAGAGTGAATCAGAGGATGCAAAATCTTCCTCTCTGTATATCTGACTTTGCCATAGAAAAATAAAATAAAGCTTTAAAAAAAAACCCTCTCCTTTGAGTGACATTCAATCCTGATGTCAGAACTGAGTACATAAATATCGTAGGACCATTGGCTGTGGTTTCATTGAGTAGACAGTAGGCAGGCAATGTACTCATTATACTCATCTCAGGACTCCACCATATCAAAGGATGGTCTCTTCTTAACCCAAATGAATCCTTTAGGCCAGTAATGCTGTGTAAAACACAGTTCCATTTTTCTTCCTCCTTTCTGTTAACACATAATCTAATGGTCCTAATCCAAATTATTTAGGCATTTTAGTTACAGTAAATTGTTAATTAACTGTTATTATGATAGTAATATTTTTCCTTAACTGAACTTCAGTTCCTAAAATTGGTTAGAATTAGGTCACTATGCAAGCCTGTGTTGTGGTGCTGAATGATTTATCAGCCTGAAAACCAAAAGATTGTTTGAAGTCTTAACTATAGACTTTAGAACACCTTTAAGCTGTAAAATTCAATATAGGGAAATTCTACCTACTTGGACTGTATTGTTAACTTTTTTTTAAAAAGGACTAACGTTGTAAAGAGAAAAAATGTAGTGTATGCGCTGTATTTGTTAAATAGAGTCCTCATACAAAACAAGCACTGAGCACTGTAAAAGACCAAGTCCTGTGACACAGCATAGATGAAAACATTCAGAATGCAGCTGCCCTGGCTTCAACATGATTAAAACAGCAGGCAAGAGAGGGAGGAGTGATAATGCCACAATATAATGAGATAGGTGTGTGAAAGCACTGTCAGAAGATGCTGAGGTCAGAGCAGGGTTGCTTCATTCCGCCTGGATATGACAATCAAAGCTCTTCTTAGTTGTAAGCAACAGAAATGACTACAGAATTCAGTGAAAAAAATATACATATTTTCTAAAAAAAAAAAAAAAGTCACATATCCCAAAGAGGCATTTGTGCTTTTGTATACCCTAAAATGTTTGGAGGAGCTACTGTATAATCCCCAAAGTGGATCTATTTATTGAATCATAAGGCAATAACCACCCTGAGGGTAGAAAAAAAAAAAGGGCAGGTTAGTGATTGCAAAAAACAGAGTAAGGAGGGATCTGTTACTGAGTTCCCAGATTCAGCAAGGGAATAAAGGTGATGAATATCGGAGCTCAAATTTGGGGGTGGACAGTGTATGATCAACTCATGTGTAAGTCACTTATTCATCCAGTGTAAATGCTTGTCCTTTGATTGGTCGGTGATAGCAGCCAGCATATTTACATTTGATTTTCAAAAATGCACTCCAGTCTGTCTGGGTATGAGTGTAAATTGAATATTGATTTCTTTAATCAATGCAAGTGAGATCCTTCAAAAATCTCATAACAGGATCTAGCATATTGAAATACAGGGCCAATTTATGTCACTCATAAGATTGAGAGTGTCTTAATCTGTCTCACTTCCCTAACTCAAAGATTCCCTCTCTACAGAGAAACTATAAACTGAGGATAGATATGGGAGGCCTATAGAGTGAACTTCAAAGAACCAGTGGGTTAGGAAATTGCCTTCACTTGGAAGTTTGGAGAGCAAGACTTCAGGGCTATGAAATGAAACCAGGAGGCAGTGTTAAATTCATGCCTTAAAACTGAGAAAAAATGGACACCAATGTGAGTGCCACTTGATGTTAGTACTGTGAAAAAGACCAACAGGCAGTTCTACCTCCAAATTCAAAGTCTGGATTAAAAGCTTCCCTTTGGCAGAAACGAAGCCAGCGGTGACACCATCTTGACATGGGAATTGAAGTAGCAAAAATGTCTGCTGCGTTCAATCTTATCCTGGGATGTGAAATGCTTTTGAAGTGCATCTGTTTGGTGTCTTTATTTTATTTTATTGTCGGCCCAGGATAACATATCCAGCAAAGCTTTCTTTTGTCTTTGAAAATGAAATAAAATTCTTCCACAGTAAAGAAAAGCTAAAAGAATTTGCCTCTTCCAAACATGCCCTACAAATGATACTTCAAGATGTTCTCTTCACAGAGAAGAGGAATAGCACCTACCAAAACCAAAGGCAAATGCAAATGGGAAGAACATCCCAATACAATGACAACAGAAGACTAAACCAATGAACAACCCATTCCTAAAATGACAGGATCAAAGTGCCATCCATACATATTAACCCTGAATGTAAATGGCTTAAGCTCAATCAAACGTCATAGATTAGTAGACTAGATTAAAAAGCAAAACCCTTCTATTTATTGTCTAGAAGAGACACACTTCACCAACAAAAATCAGCAGAAACTACATCACATGGGTTTTTTTGTTTTCTGTTAGTTTCATCTCTTCAAAACACTTTCTTCTGATTAAATTATTCAATGATTCTTAGATCATACAGTAGCATCATTTTCTTCAAGAAGGTTCTTGATTTTCACTTTTTCAGCTACACATTCGTCATTTAGCAGCATGTTATTTAACTTCATGGTGTTGTTAATTTCTTTTTTCTCCCTGATGTTGATTTTGTTTTGTGGTTTTTCATTTAAGGGGATGTATAGTAGCTGTGTAATGGAGACTGTCATATCTAGTAACATGTCATTTAACTTCAGGGCATTGTAAAGTTCTATTTTTCTTTCTATTGTTGATTTTGTATTATGACTTTTCATTTAAGGGGATGTACAGTAGTTGTGTAATGGAGACTAACATCCAAGATGTGAGGATATAATGTAGTATGCATTTCTGCTTGTAGACAAAGATGGACTTACAATGAAACTGTTCACTATATCTTGACAATAGGGTGCTGGACTCTCTGCCGTTGTCCATGCCCGCAATGATGGACATATGACTGTGTATAAAGAACTTATATGTTAGTAATGATACAGAGGAGCTAGGTGGGGGATAGGAAGGAAATTGGGGAGGGGATAGGGGAAATACCAGGAGCCTATGGAATTGTATCATAAAATGATAATAATAATAAAATGTTAAATAAACTAAAATCAGATCTATCATAAAACATAAGGATAGGAATGGGGAAATGTAGTAGGAGTAGTTTTGAACTTGAAAGCATGAAGAAGAAAATCAGAGGAGAGGGCATGATTATCAATGTTACTGAATCAAATGAAGGTTAGGAAAGCTTGAAATGAAAGAGTCTGGATTAAGGATGTGACTATAGAAACAAAGCAGGAAATTTTAAAAGTCCAAATATATAAAAAAGAAGCTTACAAGACTTGGAAACTGGTGAGGTGTAAGAATGAGTGAACATGAATGGTGGGAGATAGCTGATTGCTGATTTGTACAAATAGGTTACTGGGAATTGTAATCTCTGAACAATCTCTTGATTATTCTCTTGAAGCCCGTATGGGAAATGCACATGGAAATATCCCCTGGAGAACTCTGTGTATTCAGCTAATAGACGCAATTAAGAAAGAATCTCTTAAACTCTCTGAACTTCAATTTCAACGATGAAATTGGAAATGCATCTATTTTAATATTCACATAAAAAGCTAGATAATGAAGAATATGTACATCAGAGTATGTCATTCTCTGCTGTTTTGGTAACCGTCGATATATACAAGAGATTTCTACTTTAAAGTTGATGTATAAATGAAAGGGATTGACAGAATGAAGAAAGGAATATATGGAAGACTCCAAGTAAGAATGCCAACAGGGGAAGTGGTTGTCAGGAAGTCCTACAGGGAAGAAAAAGTCAACAGGGGCTGTCAGTCATGTCACCTGGTGAAGAGCCCGTAGTGAGCAAGCAGCTACCTCACTCAGCATGAGCTCGTGCAACATAGATGTAGCACATAGTTCAAAATGTCTGTGGCAAAATATTAGAAATTCAGTGGTGTTTCTTAAAAATGAAAAGAATTGAAATTATTTTCAATTTTAAAATGACCAAAAAATAGCCTGAAATGCCTACAAGAATAACCCTCAATGATTACTGACTGTATATATTTTCCTTAGATTCAAGTTTTCTATGGGCTTAAAAATTTTTTTGTTGTTTTTAAGCAGAATGAGTTCTTTGGGAAAGAGTTTATAGTTTGGCTTTTTATAATTTCAGTTTTCCTTTGTTAATTTCTAGGTTTTTATCTGTGCTTTAAGAGACTTTGTTCCTAATATGGATAATTCAATTGCAGTTTCCACAAACTCTTTAAATTTCAAAATAAAACCCAACTTATTCCATGGTGGTCCACAATATTCAATTTTAATAGCTTTTTTCATAATGGATCTTTTCTTTCCCCTTATTTTAGTACCCTATGCTATTTGGGAAAATCATTTAGGCACCTCTTTGATGCTGAAAAATGATCCTAGACCCAGTGTCCACTCCATGGGCAAATCCAAGTGGAACTAAAAACACAAGTGTACCTTTTCATTTAATTTTTTGTTAGCAATAAGCAGGGCTAGTCATTAGCACAGCCAGTGGCTTCCTGACATGTACAGGATTGGGAAATGGTAGCCATACACTGTCTAGCATGTGATGCCTCCTGTGAAAACAGATGAAGTTATGATTTTTCCTGAAATGACAGAATGATTCATCACCTCCCTCTTCACTGCCTTCCACGTGGCAGGAGAGTTGCTTTCCCTGGCAGGCTCCCTCCACTTGAAACAAATAAGGTTGATGGATAACAGGCTGAACCAAATTAAAGAATTGGGAACAAATTATTTTTCAGAAAAATGTGGTTTTGAAAATGCATCTTCTAACAAATATGAAGCACAACACATTTAAACAAATGCAGGCATCATCCAAACCTCCAAGTGAAGGTCTGTTTCCATTCATCAGCACCTGCCCGATTGATAAGATCATCACCAGTAGCACAAGACTGAATGAATGGCCTTTGAGGGGACAAGTTAACAGCAATTCTACCATAGGTGAACTCATAAGAAAAGTCTTAATAAATAATGCAATTTCTAGTTCTCACTGTATTTTGGAAAATCTTTGCTGTTATAAGCAGCTACATTTATTTCTTTGCTTTTACTTGCTCTCAACTGTAACCAAGCAACTTTTAGTTGAATCTGAAATTCAATACTCTTAGTGTAAAAGGAAGTTAGTATACAAAGTTCCCAAAAGAGACTACCTTTGTTGTTGAGCCCAGTAAAATATAAAATGAGACAGCATGAAAATTGAAGCTGAAAATATCCAGGTACAGAGGGAAATCAAGCAGTGACTATCAAGAGAATTAGATGCAAGAAAGAAATGTGAAAGAGAGACACTTCAGTATATGCTGGGGCTGGATTTTTGAATATTTATGGGCTGTTTCAGCTTCCTGCCCCACCTGATGCATAAAAATCTTAGGAACACTTGAGATCCCTGAATTCCATAGATAGCAAATAGCACAACTTTTTTTTCCTGTCTATTTAACAGAAAGAATCAGTTTCCACTCCTTACAATTTTAATCACATGTGTGATGATTGAATTTTCACACTGCAGTAAGATGTGCCTCTCTCAAACCTTGATGTGACATCAGCACATGACCCATGTAATTTGAGGAAAGAAAATGAATCACAAAATTTATGGCAAACTAGTAATTCATTTGAGAGTTTAATGAAAATAGTGAAATTAGTTCATACTTTGTCCTGTTTCATGAATTAAGAATCACAAGTATTGGCCGTCATAATGGAGTGATAAATTAAGCCACTGCCTACAGCATTAGCATCCCATACAGGCGATGGAGGGTATAAGTCCTAGCTGCTTCACTTCTGGTCCAGCTCTTTGTTAATGTACCTGTTAATACACCTGGGAAGAAACAAATAATGACCCAGGTACTTGGACCCCTAGGGCCACATGGGGTAGCAAAAAGAGGCTCTTGGCTCCTAGCTTCAGTTTGGCCCAGCCCTGGGCATCTGGTAATTGAGTTATTTGGGAAGTAAACCAGAAGATGGAAAATATCTCTTTACCTCTCTGTGTAATTGCCTTCCAGATAAATAAAACAAATGTAGAACGAAAGGAAGGAAGGAGGGAAGGAGGGAAGGGAGGAAGGAAGGAAGGAAGGAAGCAAAGGAAAGGAAGGAAAGGAAAGGAAAGGAAAGGAAAGGAAAGGAAAGGAAAGGAAAGGAAAGGAAAGGAAAGGAAAGGAAAGGAAAGGAAAGGAAAGGAAAGGAAAGGAAAAGGAAAAGGAAGAGAGAGAAAGGAGGGAGGAAGGGAGGGAGGAATTGCAGTCACTGGAAAACTTTAGATAGAACAAACCTTTGAGTGTTCCCGAAACTGCATTTGAAATTACAACCAAACCACAGAAGTCAGTGTCTTACATGAAGATGTTCAGATTCAAACTTCAGCTCTGCTCCCAATTTCAGCTTCCTGTTCATGTACACCCTGGGAGGAAGGAAGTGATGATTCCAGTAGTTGAGTCACTACTACCCGTATGGGAGATTTATATGAAATTCCTTTCTGTCAGCTTCAGCAATACCTGGCTTTGGCCTAGTGCACCTTTGGCTATTGCAGGCATTTATGCAGTGAACTAGTGGAACTTTCTCTCTCTCTCCTCTCTCTCTCTGAAATAAAAGAGATAAAGATTTAATGAAAATAAGCATACTCAGAAGGGTTTTGTTGCTCTCCCACAGTCTTCTGATCATATTGCTTTTTAAAATGAAATGTAAACTAAACACTTTAAAACGTCTACTGCAGATGCCGGAGGGTGGGTGGAATTTACTGTAAACCTTGGGTAAAAGGTCAGCTTCTAGGATTTTGCCTCTGTAAAAACTGACAGGCAGAAAAAGAGGAGTGATTTTATAACCCATTCCTGGTCTCTCTTTCTGCACAGTATTTAGCTCCCTAGATTTGAGTTTCTTCAGTGTAACAATGATGATTTGAAGATAAGGTAGATAGTAAAATACCTTGAGATTCCAGGAAAGCCTGAATATTTATGACAGTAAAATAATAGTCATAGGAAAATTATTTTCATACATAAAGGAACTAAAAATAATTATTCTGTGAGAAATATCTAGATACATAACATATCATTGGCTAGAAAAACTACCTGTAGGCTATCTTTAAGATAGCTAATAACTCATAAAAATATCTACTACCATACCTCTTGTTTAGTGCCTCACAATTTCTATATATTTTTGCTCTCCCATTACATTAGTTAATAGAGTGTTCATGAGTAAATAATAGAATTCAGATCATGATATCTGGATTGGCCCGTCTCTAACACCTAGCAGCATTATGTGAGTAGATTCATTTCATTCTCTTTGGAATCTTCTGTATAAAGAGTAAGTTGGGACCCGGCACAGTGGCCTAGTAGCTAAAGTCCTCGCCTTGAATGTCCCAGGATCCCATATGGGCACCGGTTCTAATCCCAGCAGCTCCACTTCCCATCCAGCTCCCTGTTTGTGGCCTGGGAAAGCAGTCGAGGATGGCCCAAAGCTTTGGAACCCTGCACCCATGTGGGAGACCCGAAAGAGGTTCCAGGTTCCCAGCTTCGGATCGGCGCAGCACTGTTGTGGTCACTTGGGGAGCGAATCATCGGATGGAAGGTCTTGCTCTCTGTCTCTCCTCCTCTCTGTATATCTGACTTTGTAATAAAAATAAATAAATCTTAAAAAAAAGAGTAGTTTGACATAGAACACACTAGACAGTAGGTATAAATATTAAATGGCATGATACTGGCACAAATGTCTAAAACAATGCTAAGTACATAGTAAGCATTAAATTGTTGAAACAAATGTAATTATTGGGTGGGTTAATATTAAAACAAAGCTCCACACTTTTACAGTTTTTTTCTCACAAAATGGAATATCTGGTGACTTTACTTATAATGCATCAGTCCTCATACACCTCGTGGTATCTACAGATTCAGACCATCATTGTGTTTAACTTTACTATTGGTATCCTAATATTTGAAAGATATCTATAAAGAATAATCACTTCTAGTATTCATAATAGGCAACATATTGCTCTTATAATGAATGAGTTGCACAGATGATAATCAGACACATTCACCTAAACTTTCTACATATAAAGAAGTATTTTCTTTGTTAAACATAGTTTAAAGTAGTATTAAGGATCAATTACTCTTGTTGAATTGCCACCATTCATTTTCCAAATTCTCTTTCTTTCTTTCTTTCTTTCTTTCTTTCTTTCTTTCTTTCTTTCTTTCTTTCTACTGTTCTAGCTCAGAATACTCAGGCAATATTTCACACAATGAACCTGTTTGTTTGCTTGTTTGTTTGTTTGTTTGTTTTCCCTATGTGACCCAGGTTAACCTTCTGCCCTACACATTTGTTTATCTGTAGCCTTCATGAAATCTTATGAACACTTCTGAAGCAGACATAAACTTAATCCTATATGAAATGCTCCCAAATTATATACCTCCTTAATGACTAATTTGTCGAGTTTTAGGAGCCAACAATTTATGTCCATCAAGTTACCCAGCAATGCTTTTGACCTTGTGTTTGTGAAATATTTTCCCTGGAGACTCTTGTTCATCTTATTCTCAATCTCTGTAAGCTTTCCATATTTGTTTTTAACAAATATGGAACTAAGAGAATAGTTGCTATTAATTTTATATCTCAGATATGAGTCAAATGCTACCAAAATGGTCAATGAAAATCGTGTTCTTACTTCTTTCAATTACCAGCTTTCTATAATCTGTAGACCATTCCTTCTACCTTCATGTTCTCACAGTAGTTTCTTTCCCATGCCCATGATATTTCAGAGCACTGAGCAGGAGTTCACCATTTCCTGTATCCCCACACAAGCCTGACCTGTCTTCAGCCTTTGTTTTGCTGACTAACCTATCCCTACTACAAAATGAATGTTTATTCTTTATTGACTGGAGTCCCTATTCCTCCATACCAACAATGCATATTGTTCAAACCTCAGTCCTCTGTCCTTTGCTTTTCTTAGTCTTAAGAATGCATGGTTCACACCTGGAGAGTGCATAATCCAGGAGTTAGAGAGACTTGGGAGGGAAATAGTGGGCACCTCCCTCTTGGGTTACCACCCCCCACGGAAGGGCACGAAAACTAGGACAGGGACTGGGGTGGCTAGACAGAGGCACCCAGCAACATCTGTGAGGGCTTGATTGTTGAGCTGGTTAGATGGATCTAAGCTTCAATACCCATCGACATGTACGAGAGCCAAATGCGATGTGGGACAGACTGAACTACTCTGCTACATATACTGGCAAACCAGGGTAGGGGGCAGGCCTGGTGGGGGTTATTGTGGGTCGCTCTGACTAGGCTGCAGCTCCCGCTGGTTTATGTGAGGGCCGAGTATGTGCTGGGCAGAAGCAGGCTGGACTGTAACATCCATTGGTTCCAGTGGAAGTCGGGGCTGAAAACAGAACCAACCCGGCAATTGCAAACACCAGCTGATCGGGGCGATTGACGGTGCCAGGCCCTGTACTTGCTAGTACATACAAGAATCTGGTCTGGGAACACCTCAGACAAAGTTTCTTTGGGGATCTCCCCAATTGAACTGCCGAACTCAGAACCCTAACCAAGAAAAGACAGAAGACAGAACAAGTCAATCAACCACCTCAGCTATATGTTGGCAATGAAAATACTGGGCAAATGGAGACTCTGTGATGGACTATGTCAACCAGTGGATTCTTCAATGACCTCATCGTGTTTGGAGTGGCAAGATTGGCAGCAATTCATAACTGGTGAACTATCAAAACCACTTGAGCAAGTATGTCAGAGCATGCCTCACATCCGGGACCTGGGGTGGGTGGGAAACTGGTTGGGGCTTCTCCCTCAATATCCCCTTTACCTCAGATACATGAAGGAAACAATATGGAAATAATAGTCTTAGCCACCTTCCTATAGCCCTTGAACCTTTTTACCCAAATTAACTATGTAAAGATTGTCAAAAATAAAATTAACAAAAAGAATGCATGGTTCAGAGTGGCCTCCCCAGAATAACCCATTAAGGGCGCATTTCAGTCTAGGTGTCCACATTAGGGGTCTTGCTATGTGTCTGGCAGCTCTGGTCAAGAAAGAACCTTGCCTAGGCACCAAGATTGCTACAAGGACAACCAAGCATAAAGAATTTGTTGTTGTTACTTTGAAAACAGATGAATTAATTTTTAAAAAGAATCAACTATAGATATGTAAGCATATGTCCACCAGTAAATATACCATTAGCTGTAAAATGTGCAAGTCCTGAACCATTATGAATCTCTGTAACCTGTTCACTGGAGGAATTTAGGCTACAGGCCTGCTTTCTGCCATTTCTTGTGAGACAGCACATGCACATTGACATACTTGAGTGCTTCATAGGACTGTGCTGAGAACTGAATAAAATAACGGATTTAGAAGTTCTTTGAAATGTCTATATTGTAGATAAAAGACCCTAAATAAAATTTAGTTTTGAAAGATAATTATCATTGTAATGTTTAAAGATTATTTATTTATTTATGTGAAAGTCAGGTATACAGAGAGGAGGAAAGACAGAGAGGAAGATCTTCTGTCTGATGATTCACTGCCCAAGTGACTGCAATGGCCAAAGCTGAGCCGATCCAAAGCCTGGAACCCGTAGCTTCTTCTGGATCTCCCACGCGGGTGCAGGGTCCCAACGCTTGGGCCATCCTTAACTGCTTTCTCAGATCATAAGCAGCAAGCTGGATGGGAAGCAGGACTGCCGGGATGAGAATATTATTTAATAATTAAAAAATAATAGAATATTATTTTTAAAAATAGTTACATACTACGCTGGGCCCTATTATACTTTTTGATATCTGTATTTTCAAGGTCCTTAACTAGTAGGTGTGGCTAAAGCTCATGCCAGGAAAGTGTGAAGGCTGATACCCAGCTGAAGTACAGAATATTGGGTTTTTCTTATGAAGTCAGAACACATTTGAGAATTATATGCGCAGTCCAAGTGACAAAAATATCAACATTATCAATTTACTGCAGAACCAAGGGAAACAGCAAAACCAAGATTAATTCTCTGACAGGTGGGAGTAAAATGAACTACAATAGGTGTTAGAAGCTGTCACTGAAATTTTCTTGTTCTGTGTTCCAACTAAAACACAATGACTTGGAATGTGCGTTGATGCTAAGGGACAAGAGTTGTAGACAATCATTAAAGGCTTCTCAGTCCCACATTGCTTCCTTTTCCCAAGTTAATTTGCTTCTCCCAACTCCAATTTCTTTATGGATGGGGATAGGGGATTAGACTCATAGCTTCCAATTTCATTAGTTTTATTTTCCATGTAACAATGGCCACAGTTGCAAACACTCTAGGCTTATTTAGGTGGTTTACTTTTAAAAATAATCATATTATTGTCTGATTTTTTTCTAGAGTGATGCCATTAAATGCAGTTTTTGTGTCTTTCAAAGAAATGAGAAATCAAATGAGGCAATCATTTACTTTGGAAGTCAAACGAGTTGTTATCTTATGTTTTAATTGGCAAAGTTGAAAACTGCCTGTTTAGGGCACTGACAGTAAAAAATGGCTGGTTTTGGAGTCCTCTACTCTTTGCTCTTTAACCCTTGGTGTTATTTCAGGACAGAAAGATGTTTCTTATCTGTTTAAGACTTTGGAAATTTATGACATTAGTCATCTGGTCATCTTTTGTCAATGTGTAGATATCTTTTGCCATTATGTCTCTAATACTTTATACTATGTACTACACATAACGGAGTTTAAGGAAAGTTATTTATAAGTATAATACCTATTATTATGGCATATGTATTATGTACTAAGAGCAGTTGTAAGCATCTAAGTATTAAATAAGTGAAGTCTTACAAAAGTCCTAAAAGGTATTTGTGCTGATAGATTTTACAATGAAGGAAACTGAAGTATAACCAAATTAAATTATTCTGTTCAACACAGGGATGAGATTTTTCAATGCTTTTCCTGAAACACCTATTTTTATATTATTACCTACAACATATATATTTTATTTATCTCTTTTGTTCTAAATTTCTAAAGATTTTTAAATAATAATTTTATTATTCAAAATTTAAAATAATTATTAAAAATTAAATAATTAAAATATTAATATATATGAAGGTATATTAACAGAGAGAAGGAAAGACAAAGATCTTACATGTGCTGGTTCACTCCCCAAGTAGCTGCAATGCCCAGAACCAATCCGATCTGAAGCCAGGAGCCAAGAGCTTCTTCCAGATCTTCCACACAGGTGCAGGGTCCCAAGGCTTTAGACTGTCCTCTACTGCCTCCCCAGACCTCAAGCAGGGAACTAGAAGGGAAGTGAAATAGCCGGGACATGAACCAATGCCCATACGGGATCCCAACAGTTGCATTGTGAGGATTTAGCCACATAGGCTGTAGAGCCAGGCCCTGTTTTAAATTTCTATACAACTTTCCTTATTTACATCTAGTTTTATTTCTTTGTCTCTTTTCACATGTTGTGAAAAAAGGAAAAGAAATGTTAATTTCATATTTTTTAAATGAAAGTACAGAGAAAAAAACAAGGAAAAAATCTTGCCTGCTAATATGAGAACTGAAATATCTATATCTATCATGGTACTCCCAGGGTTGGACAAAGAAACTACTTCAGATTGAAGACCAGAGGTTTGAATTATTTTCCAATACACAAGTAGCTTAAGAATAACTACATTCCTTCATTATCTCACTTTTAATGCTATCTAAAAAGAAATTAACACAACTGGGCCATTTTGACATTAAAGAGTCTAATTATTATATACTGTTCTAAGTCCTAGGAATAAAAAACCTTAATTGGACAATACTTTATCATACAGTTGACTAGGTGCTGTTGAGTAGCAGCTCTGTAGTGCATGTAGACTTGAATACATGTAGATTGGCTTATTATTTGAAGCTGAATGCATTACAGCCAAAGCAAGTCTTGAGTGAAAGTTAAACTGTTCACTGTCCAGCAGCAAGACACCTGGTGCATGGAGCTGACAATCAAACACATGGACTGATGGTCAATAATCAAAGCGTATTAACAGGAAAAGCCTTTTAAAGACTGATGTTCATATAGGCATAAGGAAGGAGGATCTGAGACAGGATATGGTTTAGATTCAAGGGAGCTCAATCAGTGGGCAATATGCTTTAGCGGGCTACTAATAATTAAACTGCATATGCAGGAAGAAGCACCTCTCTTTATCTGTTAACAGAGTTTGAAGATTAGAGTTCCTGCATCTGTGCTTTTCTTTTCCAGCTGCTTCAGGACGTTTGCCCTTAGTTCCTGGAGCTTTTCACAGGCATCAGCAGTGAGGTTCCCCACTGTCCTCCTACCCATTTGTCTTCCTACACTAAAGGACCTTCAAGATGAAAGTATTCAAGATAGAAATATTCATACTTGACCTGGTCTTTGAAAGAGAGGATGCTGAAGGGCAAAAGCAAAGGAAAAACCCCTTTTATCTACCACTTGTGATTGAGTACAATTAAACATTATTGAGTCTATACGGGATCACCATTTTTGAAGAATTCAAAATATTTCCTGTGTTTTAAACAGTTATACATCCGTGGCATCTATGTGGTAAAGAATATACTCAAAAAATGAAGTCAGTTATCTAAAACTTCTAACTTCTCATAGTTTTGCACTGCCTGTCATATGATGCTCTATTCCTGATTACATCCATCAAGGCATAACTTGGCCTGTCACATCATTTTCATCACAACAGCAGTAAAGATAAAGAAATTCAGTCAGACTCTGAAAAATGCACAGTGTTATCATTCAGTGTGCAGAGACATGGGTTAAGGAGGTAATCAGGCTACTTTAGAAGAAATCAAATTAAAAAAAAAAACTTACTGAGAAAAAAAAAACTTTTCAACTACCACAGGATGCTAACTGACAGAAGAGAAATATGCCTGAGTGGAGTGGGCCCCAATCAGTAGGATTTTAATGTGCACTCAGGAGTAGGTGGACCCCAGACTCCACAGTGAGAATTGCACTCAGTTTCATTCCCTGTGTAGGGAAGGGAAAAGACACTTTCCTCTCTCCACATCAGATTCCTTATCTATACCCTTTGAATTAAACTGACAAGAAGTAGAGTAACAAGGCCAAAAATAAACCAGCTTCTTAGCATGTGCACCATGCATCCACTCAAGAAATCTCTTTCCCTCTTTCCTTCATTCTCTCTCTGTCATGAAATATACAGAATGATAAGTACTTAGGGACTTTTTTTACAATTTAAGTTTTAAGTTTTAGAGCACCTTTTATTTTATATAAGTATGTGAATCAAATGCAAATCATCATTCTACACCAGTCTTTCAATTTTATCTACATATAGCTTGTTGCAAATTAGCTGAATAGTTAACAATACAAACACAACCAAGACATGCTGTATATCATTTGCCATTGGCATTTCCTTAGAACATGATTTTACTTTAAATGTATTTCCTCATAGAGGTAGCAAAATACTTCAGAAATAATTAAAGCCATATACACATTGAATTTAATAGGAGATGTTTATTGCTGTGTAGATGAGGTGTGCCAGATCATCTGGTATCAAACTTTATTGCGACAGAACCTACTGCGTCCTTGAGAGACAGGAGAGGCTACGTGTCTGGTAAATTTCCGACAGCGCCAGCTGCTCACCTTTGCTCTTTTCCTGCCCTTTGGTTTTCTTTATTCCCCCAGTTTCTCATTTTGTCCACCCAGAGAATGCGCAAACAGATTGTAAATGATCTATGGTCCTTAATGTTTAAGATTTTCACAGAAACAATCCCTTACCAGAGTCATTTTTCTTCTGTCATCCGTCTCACCACCCTCACAGAAATTTTGCCTCTGTGTCACCTCCAACTCACCTGCAACCCAGTCTTCCCAGGTGCTTGTCATTAAGTTCATCCCTCATTTGTCCAAGGATATGACTCTCAGGAAATCATGAAGTAATCTAAGAATAAAAGCATACAATTAATGGAATTTTCTGATATATTATTATATCTGTATCTATCTATATAATAAAATGTTGCAGATTTGCTGTTCTTGATTGATATGTGTCAGATATGTGTCTTTATGAAAAATATTCATTAACTTTAATCATTTGATGCATTTACAAGAGTATATTTATCCTCAGAATTAGCTTAAACTTGAGACTACTGAAAACTTGAGAAAATTCACCAGTAAATTTTGTGGAAGACTCAGTGACACTGTTTTGTTATGATTCGTTTGTAGAAGGGCCTATACACAGGAACATAATTTATTTACCAAGAGTTTAGGAAAATTTACCAGTGCATTGATGCATGGTAGAACTATTACTGGAGGTAGTCTGCTGATAATTTGAACAACTTTTCTACTACATTTTTACTTTTGTCCCCTCAAGACCAACTCCTCCTTACGCAAATTGATTTGTTTTTTCCTTTGTGGACTTAAACCACATTATAAGAGAAAAGGCAATTTACAGATCCCAAAGCACAATTTAGTCTTACATTTAGTCTTCTAGCAGTTTATTAAGATCTCAGTATCTACAAATAACATTAATATCAAATTTCATTAGCATAATAAATTTTAAATTAGTCTTAGGTGAATATTGGTTTATTTGTTTTCTTGTAACAACGTGAAATACTGTCTTGAAACTTTGAAAGATCAAAATAGCAAAATATCTGTCCTGATGTATAGCACATCTTAGGGCATTTCCCATATGTTACCTAACTATTTCAGATTTCTATTGCTACTGCTACTTTTCAAGTATAATTTATGTGATCACTGCAAAATCATCAATTTTGTTCAGATTTTCAGATTTCTATTCATACCCCATTTGTTTTAATAATAATTATGTATGTATATTTATAACTATTCACTTGCAAATTTATTTTAAATATAAGTACATTTACAATGTAGATATATTTGTGAGTACACATGCACATGTAACATTTGGTAGTAATTAACATTTGCAAAAGGATGACTAGGGTCAGAAGATTGTTAGAAATGGATGGGAAAGGGATGATCTTAGATTTGTTGTTTAATGTCCTTCTGAGAGTATTTAATCTGAACCAAGCTCACAATTCTGTGAAAGTACAAAGATTTGCTAAGGATTGATCAGATCGGACCTGTCAAAGGAAATGGCTTACACGAAATCACTGAGGCCCCATGGATGCAGACCAGTCAGGCTAGACCACTGTACCCACTGGTAAATGCAGCCCTAGGGGCCGGCCATGTCATTTTGGGCAGCAGCACCTAACAGGACATGTGGGGTCTAAAGCTGCGGAGGGCCTGGTCAGAAAACTTTGAGAACTCCCCTGCTAGGCACATCTCCCACTGGTGAGCTAGATCAGCATGGGTTGCAGCACCCTTTGGCCCTATTGTGAGTTGAGTCTGGGGGCAACAGGTAGGGTCAGGCCATAGCACACGCTGGGCCAGGACAGGGTATATGTCAGGCCAGGATGGATCAGAACACCCACCAGTTTACATGAGAGCTGAGGGTGGGCCAGACTAGGATAGGCTGCTGCATCTACTGGCAAGAGCAGGGATTGGGGGTCACCTGGACTAAGCCAGGCTGTAGCATCTGCTGGCAAATGCCAAAATGTGGGAAGGGAATCTCAGACTGGGCTGCAGTACCTATTGGCACATGCAAGACCAAGGGCTAGAAACGAGTCTAGTAGGGGAACTTTGAGGACTCCCTTGCTTGGCTGTAGCTTCCACTGGTGAGAGTGACAGCTGGGACTAGAGGTAGGCCTTTCTTGGTATGGGTTGATCTGGACTTGGATGCTGCACTTACTGGCATGCACAAGAGCCCGAATGGGTGCAGGCTGGTCAGGGTAGGCTACAGCACCAGCTGGCAAGTGCTGGGACCAGTTATGAGTCATATAGGGTTAGATCACAATACCTCCAGGCAGGCACAAGATCAGGACTAGGAGGTAGAGGCCAACCTAGTGGGAGTTTTTTTGGTTTGCCCCAACTAGGCCAAAGTACCTCCTGGTATGCATGAGAACTCGGTAGCCTGGCTAGGCCACAGACCTGTCAGTTCATGTAAGATATGGGGGTGAAGCAGGACTGACCAAGCTGCATTCACCAGGTGGACTCACTGCATGTGGTGAATCACCTGAGACGCATAGGAATCAAATCTGAGGTCATTGCATGCAAGGTTTCTGGGAGGACGCCCCAGTCAGCCCTCAGGCCTTGGCCACGGGAAAATAAATCACAGGGTGTGTGATTCGATCTTGTGATCTGCTTAGTTGCTGATGCCTGTGCAGTGGACAGCATGTCCATGTGCACACAGGAGGACATGATGGCCAGCTCACCTAAGCTGACAGGTTACATCAAGTACTAGTCAAAGGATACTGAGCATGTTGGACAATTCTCCTGACCAAGCTTTGCAACATATTCCTGGGTCTTTGGACTCTTTCAACCAATAAACTTTGGAAAAATTTTTCCAACCCTGGAGCAATTGAAGCCACTCAAGTAACACCCTTGGAACATTCTTTCCCGTATTGGGTCTCAAGGCATCATCAAAAGACTGTCCCCCATGCCTGGGGTGCTGATGTTTTTTGATAGCAAGAAGAGGCCCAAATCCCTCAGCCCCTGTGGATACAGGGGAAAAAAGGACTGAAGCATATGTCCCCCATAACTGACCCTCTCCACCCTAACTATAGGCCCACATGGGCATGCATCCTTCTCAACAGTTTAAACAATGTTAAAAAATAAAATTTAAAAAAATCACTGAGGCCCAAAATTAGCTTTGCACCTTTAGGGAATAGTGTAAATTTGTGGTCAGGAAGCACATGGTCTCAAGGGCTAGAGTAACTGGAATATGTGAGAGGCCCAGCAAGAACAAGTGTTCAATAATTACTCCCTAATCAAGAAGTACACAGGACAGAACAACTTATTTTTATTAAAAAGTCAAAGTGATTTTTGGACCCACCCACCCTCGTAGTTTCTCATAGTAGTCTGGACAGTTACTGTCATTGGTAAAATTCATCCTAAAACCCCCACCAACTCTTGGCTCATTCTTTCTAGATTTTAGTCTGCCTTGTGTTTGTCTGCTTAGATGTATATTTTAATGTGGCAAATCATTATTAAGGTTTTGCTGGAACTAAGAGATCAGAATGTATGTTAAAGCGAAATTGTTTCAGGTCTCATATAAAGAGAGAGGAAGATTTTCAAAATTCTCTTTTGTGTTAGGACTACACTCCACAGGAAATGTAATCCCTTCACTTTCCTCCATTCGAAATAAGGCTAGTTCTTGTTGACTTGCAGCCCATCTCCAATGGCACTGTTTGTGAATTATTTAGTTTCTGTGCCATTTCTTCTACGCTTTTTCCTCTCCAGCTCCAGACAAATATTACTCTACCACAGTAGGGGAATAAGATCTCAAGAAACACCAACTTCAGGACTTTTTTTAATTTAAAAACATAGTATCGCTTCAACTACAACAACACACAACCACCCTTCCTGGAAAAGAGGGAAACTGAAGGCTACTTTTTGCCTGCCTTGTTACCCTCAAGCTATTACATGAATTCCTGCTGTGAGAACTTGAAGTAATGTGTGAAAGTGCTTCCTGACAGCTTTCATGGAAAATTCAGTACCTGCATCATATGACTTGCATTTTTAAACTATCATCCCCTAAGGGCAGAATTACATATTAATTGGTCTCTGTCCTAAATTGGTCTGTGTCTAACACAATTAGATTGATAAAATGTGAAACCATCCTACAGCCAGTCCAAAAGCCAAGAAGACAGTGGTTCAAAGGACCTGAATTCATTATGTGAAAAGCCAGTGCTCTCAGCTTCATTTTCCTTTGTAAATTGGTAACACTTAACACTCAACCTCACAGGGATGTGCTAAAGTTGTTCCCAGGGTGTGCCCCGTTGGTCTCCCCTTCTCCTCCCACCTGACCACTAGCAGCTGCAGCATGAGTTTGTTAGTATTGACATTCTCATGGCCAGCTCCAATCTGCTGAATCAGAAATTCTTGTCCATAGGACAAGAACTCAGAAATATGAGCATTAACAAATTCCAGATGGTTTGATTTATGCTAAACTTGTAAATGTCGATTCTAATGATTAATTGAGAAAACATAATAAAACAAAAATACTTTGATTACTGGGACACGTTGAGCAAGGGTTAACTACCATTACTGTGATGCTCATAAATACTTGCTGAAAATACTTTTGCTCATAATTGGTTATTTTTAGCATACAAGGATGAATAGGGATAGCCTTGCATTCAATATTTTTATATTCGAGAAAAATTTATAAGACACAAAATTGCAGCCCTGTGTTACGGGTGCAACGGTAGAGTTTTGCCAGGCATCACCAGACCAAGATTCATCTAAGTCAGCAAGACACACTAAAGTTTTCAGGAAGAAGTTATCAGCCATGTTTTCTTAAAGATAAATAAGATTTACACGGATAAGATGGAAAGCAATTTTCTACCAAGTAGAAATAGATGTCGTGGAATCCCTCAGAAGCATGAGTGGGAAACACTGTGACTTATGGATAAAGGGCCTTTGAATAAGAATTTAAGGTTTGAGAATCAAAGAAGAATGGTCAAACCACTTTGGGTATTTACAAAGTTTTAAAATCTATTGTGCTTTTCAACCAGAACATTCTCATTTCGTTATGATACATGGGATGTGATATTTCAAAATGGACTTACATTCTTTTTAGTTTCATAACTGGGAGAATAAAACAATCAAATATTTTCTCCGTTGTCTGGAATTAATGTAAAGTACTGGATTATATTCTCTAACTTCCATGTATAGTATCTCCTACATTTGAAGATACATATGTCAACATTTGAATGAAATAACTATGCCTCTGCAATAGCATCTAATTTGTTCTACTGTGGATTTAGGTGAACAATTAAATTCATTTTAAATATTCCAATAAACCCTCTACAAGTTCCCACCAAATTAGTTGGTGAACACATACTTAAACAGTATGTGGCTCTGAATTTGTTTTTCCTGGCAATGAGACAAATGAGCTGGTGGTGACACCCAAGTGACAAGAAGACTGGAGGGAGAATTCTGTTCCAGGTGGCCATGAGTAATGAATGGGTGTTGCCAAGCACACCCAGAAATAAATTATCTCAGTTACTCCCTGGTTATAAACCATTGGAATTTAGAGATTAGGGTGTTGACTATAGCTGGAAGTGTCTAATTGCATTTGATTTCTCCCTTTCCCCTCTTTGTTGTAAAATCAGGCCCTCATGCATGGATGGTCAGGTTTATTTTTCTCTTTCTGGTGTGCTCTACCTAATACTTAGAAATGTTATAAAACATGCTGGAGCTCCTCAGTCATAGGGGAAATCAGTCCAAGCAAGCCAAGCAATGCTGTTCACTAGAATTCCCATGTTTTGTGCTCAGAAGCTATTTTGTGGCTTTTGCTTTCTCGTTTCCTGTTATAATCAATTCTGACTTAAGAATAGCTCATTAAAGACGTACCTTGGTTTTTCCTTTCCCCTTCTGCAAGTGGAGGTAAGCATTTGGCCTAGCAAGCACTAGAAATGAGCAGAAGCCTTCAGATCAAGTTAGGACCTCACTACTTTCTCCCCACTTGGATCACCCCTAGTAGGTAGAAGCTCTCCATTGGCAGGAAGAAGAGCATACTCTACTGGGCACTGGGTTTCTTTAACCTGCTTTTTCTTCCTCCTACCTGCATAGCACAATTAAGAAACTCCAGCTATTGTTATGCATGAACCTGTTTTTTAAATGACAAAACTGAGAAGCCATGAAAACACTCTTATGTCTTCATCAAATTTTCACAAACATCTTAGAAAATGCGTTTGTCAGTTGTAGTTCCCCGTTGGGCCAATCTGTTGGTGCATAGGAACCTGAAATCAACAGGGGAAGTCATGGCCACAACTTAAGTTGAAACACAAAACTGACAGAGCACTCTACAGTTTACACTGTATTTCCCTGTGCATTGTTTCAATTCTGTACCTCTTGTGGTACAATTCAATTTCATTGTACCCTCACATTTTCAACTCTGAACTGGAGAAATAATTCCTGTCTTGTAACATTGCTATATTATAAAAACAATATGAATATGGGCTCAGTGCTGTGGCATGATTGGCTAGGCCTTCCTTCACCTGCAGCACGTGTATCCCATGTGAACATTGATTTGGGCTCTGGCTAGTCCACCTTCACACCTGCACACCTGGGAAATCAGATGAGGATGGTCCAAAACCATTGGCCCCTGCACTCTTCTGGGAGAATTGGAGGAGTTTCCAGGCATCTGGCTTCAGATCAGCCAAACTCTGGCCATCGTGGCCATTTGGAGAGTGAAACAGCTATTGTAAGATCTCTCTTTCTGTCTCTCCTTCTCTCTGTAAATCTGCCTTTTAAATCTAAATAAATAAACCTTTAATAATAAAAGGAAAGTATAAGAATGCATATAGAATCTTGCACAGTTCAAAGTAGGTGCCACATAGGAATTTCTTATTTGGTGGATTTTGTATGTTGTCATTTTCCAAAACAGAATGTAAATGCTGAATATATTTGCTACACTCAATAAAAATGATGACATAAATTTAATAGTCATAGCATACTGCTATAAAATACACGAGATACAAAAAAAACTACTTTATATAAGTTTAAATTGTAAATCTGAAAGGTGTATGTTTCCTAAGGAGTTTTTTAACCTTTTACGTTCTTTAAAAATGAAGGATTTAAGAGTAAGTATGACATAAAATATAGCAAAATAGGAAAGCAAGAGGCTAAATATTCCTTTAGCTACACATAATTGGACATATTTTTCCAGACGCAGACAGTTATGAATGATTTCTAAATCCGTGGAAGGCCATTTGTTTGAAACATCATTGCATAATACATAGACAAACACTTTACTATATAAGGAAATATAATTTAGTGTATGACTTATTTCAGAAATTTTCAGGTCAGATTGTTTATTTTTTGCTCTGGAAAAATAAGATTTTATGCAAATATTTAATCATTTGTTGCAGCACATTTGTTAACCTTTTTTATATTTTATTTCGTCTATTTCAGTGTTTTTAAATGTGTATTACAGTTTCTCAGTTAATTTGGATCCTGCAAGTTCACAACCATTTATTGTCCATTTAAAATCTTCTGCATTTCTAGTAGAGCTTCGTTCCTATGGAGACCCCAGTGGATTTCCAGCCTCCTAGCTCTTGCAACCAGTTGGGGAGTCTCTCTCTCTCTCTCTCTCTAATTGTGTGTGTCTGTCTGTTTGACACTTGATCTTACAAAAAAGTAAAATAAAAACTTAAAAAAGTAAACATAGATATAACTTAATTTGTCAACATGCGTTCCATCTGAACTCCTTTAGAAGTTTTGATATGAGCATCAGTCCATTCTTTGGCAGAGGGTCCTGGGGATTTAGCCATCTCATTGAAGTAATTTATTTATATTATTCACTCAAAAAATTGGTTCTCTAAAATATTTTCTTAAGATTAAGAAGCCAAAAAATGGCAGAAAGAATGAAATCAAGCCTGCACAGTGACTATCTAGTGATTTCTCTTAGATATTCTCACAAAATTGGCTTTCTTTGATAAGTGGAATAATCAGACACATTCTTGTGGTGGCAAAGGATTCTAGGAAAGCTTCTGGACATTTTATAGGTAAAGTTTGGATCTTTCTCAAAATACTCTCTTAATAAGCAGATTTTTATTAGTCTTTGACCCTCTGCGAAGTCAATAAGCAAAATGCCTTGCAGATCCCAAAAGACTGCCACAGTGACTCTTGTTTTGGGAGATTCTTGGTAGTCATTGGACCTCTTTCTTCACTTAGTAGCCATTGCTTTCATTGTGTTTGTCTTCAGAATTGTTCTGAAAAAAAAACCACATATTTCACTTCCTGTTATAATTCTGCAAAGACATTATTTAAACTATATACTGCTTGTTTAAAATTTCCAGTTATAGGTCTACTCTAATCTGCAGTTAATTTTGAAGTGACAGTTTTGTAACCCAACGAAGAGTAGGGTTGCTCCTCTTTAATTTTTTGGTCAGAATTGTTTAAGCTGAATCAACTGACTTGTTTATGGTGTTGGCTATTATTTCCGCCATTAGTTGTAAGTCCTCTTTAACTAGGACACATACAAATCGTTGTGGGTGAATTGCTATGGTGGCCTTCATCTTTGCCATCATCTCATCCTATCTAAAAATAGTTTACTTCTCCGTAAAGTACTGATTTATTGGAGAAATTGTTCTAAAGGCATTTTAAGAAACATCGGTGATTTTTTCACTCTTTCATCCAAGCACCCCATAAATTTTATATTTATTCTTGCTTCTACTTGGCAGAACTCATGTCACTAAGATATGAGCTCTTTTTGAACTGGTACCTTGTTATTATTATTATTTCAAATTATATCCTACTCATAACAAGTTATTTGACGTTATAATGAGTTTATTTTGGTGCAAAAAAGTGTTTTGAAATCCATGCATAAGAAGATCCCTTAAGAAGCTTAAGAAAAATGCATCTTATGAAAGAACTGCGACTAGATTTTAAAACATACAGATATGTATGTATCATGTGACAATTTAATTCTGAAAATTAAATGTCTTCAGTTGTTTATACAGATGGGTGGCCTCAATGAAATCCATAATACATAGTTGCAAAAATAAGTCACTTGCAAAGTGATATGCAAAGTGATATTACAGTTAACAGGCACACAAAACCATATGTATATGTGTGGATGCCTGTGTGTTTGTGTATTTGAATGAAAGCTTAACCAATGCTACACACATAACTTAGATACCTTAGAGAACAAAATTATATATGACGATGAAATTTGTATTTTAATGTACATTTTACATTATCTCAATGCTATTTCAAGCATATATTACTTTTAATACCATAGAAACCAAGTTTAAAAATTACAAGGACAGGGAAGGCACGATGGATCAGTTATAGGTCCTGGTTCCTGTCCCAGCTGATCCACTTCCCACCCAGCTCCCTGAATGTGACCTGGGAAAGAAGTAGAGAATGAGCCAAAGCCTTGGGACTCTGAAACTGCATGGGAAACCTGGAATAAACTCTTGGCTTCTGAACAGGTCAGCTCCGGCCATTGCAGCCATTTGGGGAGTGAGCCAGGGGTAGAAGATCTTTCTCTCCTCTCCTTCTCTCTATAAATCTGGCTTTCCAATAAAAACAAATAATTTTTTTTAAAAAAATTACAAAAAAGAGGATCGTGAAAGAAGTGATGATTTGAGAATAATTTTAGTGTGGAGATTGCAATTGTTGCTCCAAGGAGTAAATTATTTATTTATACTTGACTTTGTTGACTGGAATTGTGTGAACCATAGATGTTATTGCATAATTTTAAAGTCTCAGTAATCTCTACTCTCATTTCCAAATTAACTTAGATTTATTAACATTTATACAAGTGAACTATCTTGAAGAAATTCATTGAATAATTTTGTTTCAAGGTTGCAAAATGATGCCTAAAACATATTTGAGTGAAATCTGTTTAAGCTAGTAACCTCTGTTTGCTCTGAAATAATCAATTCAATCAACTTTTTCAACGGAGATTTTTTTTGTATAAATATAAATGTATATTTTCTAAATAGAAAATTTCCTTAGTCAAAAGTACCTGAAATTTGACATGTGTTGAAGCTAAGTGTGACTGGTGCATTATATCCAACCTCTTCTCTTGTGTGCTGATGAATTAAAACATCCTAATGTATTCTGCAGCATGATACTGCAACGTACATTAAAACAAATCGTTGGTACACATATGCATGTAACTATTTTAAAAATCCTCTACTAGGATTCCATTACCTTGGCTTTTTTAGAGACATACACAATGAAATGTGTAACACTGGTATGGATAATTTTCAGAGAAGTTTACTATTTGGAGAAGGTCTTTATGGAGACTTGGTTATGTCTCCTCCCAGGGGTAATGAATTGTATCTGTTGATTTCTTTATTTGTTTAAAAGGTAAGGAGGAGGGAAACAGATTTTCAGTCTACTAGTTTGCTTTCCAAGTCCCCACAATTGCCCGTGTTTGGCCGTACCAAAACCAGGAGCATGAAATATCATTCATATTTCTTATACTGGTGGCTGGGACTCAACCACTTATGCCAGCACCTGATGCCTAACAAGGTTTGCATTAGTAAGAAGCTGAATTGGAAGTAGAGCCAGAATTTGAACCCAAGGAGTTTGAAATGGGATGCAAGCATCTCTAGTTGTAATATAATTGGTTCACCAAATATTTAGACCTGAGTTGAAATTCATTTCTAAACAAATTTTCTGGCATTTTTATATTGATAGATAAACTATCAATATAAAACAAGTTTTCTGCATACATAAAGTTTACACTTAGTTTCTGGAAAATTGACATCACAAAGTTTTAGTTTAGTTGAATACACTGGAGAACTGTCCAAAGACTATTGAATGCTCTGTTCATTACTAGGTTTTACATGAGTATATAAACATGAGAGATAAATGAGTACTAGATATAGAGAAATGACAGGGATAGATGTATTAGATAGAGAAGTAAAGTTACTTACCTTCATTGTTCCTTTAACTGGTAGTCTGAAATATTTTCCATTCCTGTTTGTCTCATCAAGCACATTCTAATGCACTATTGTTTCCTGAAATGAAGAATACTTTATCTCTAATGCCAAGGAAGTGATACGAAATCTAAACAAATTCAATTGACCCAGAACAAGAAAGCGTCCCTTTGCTCTAAGCTACACCAGTGCGTGTATATGTGAAAATCTATGTATAAGATTCACATGATCAAATGAGGAAATCTTTCAGTGTGGAGAATAAAATCAAATACCCCAATCTATACTAAATTTTGTTTTAATTAGAATTTCAAAAGCACCAAAGCAATCCGACTAGCTTCCATTTCTCCTTTTATTTGTGTTTTGACATTTTTATTTGCAAAATTTATTAATACATTAGATTCTCAGGATAATTAGCAAATGCATGATAGTTTTTATAGCACAGCTATCATCAATTTTCATTTTACTGTGCTATTAACACAGAACAGATTCATGGTAGTTCACAGACCCAATTCTAAGAATTTAGTGCGGAAAGGAAAGCATTCGATGGGCTTCCTTGAAACTATGTTTCATATTTAAAGAAATTGATTGTTATATGAAGGAACTGCTTTTTGAGTATACAAATTTTCAAAATCAAAAGAGACATTAAGAGAAAACAGAGTAAGTGTGAACTAAAGAAGCACTGTAACTCACATGCAGCTTTTAAACTCACATATCCAAAACCTGGATTTGCATCCTACTTTGTAGCACCTACCATGAACATGCCAAGAAATTCAACCCAAACCACCATAATCTGGATACTCTTATATACTCTGGCATCTATCCGTCAGAAAATTATATCATGTTTATTGCTTATAAGTAAACCTAATCTTCCTTAGAGTTACAAGCTCCATAATTCTGAAGCTTCTGAAAACCTTCCCTCTCAATATTGCACATTTTGTTATGAAAAATCCTCTAATCCCTGGTGAGGATCTGCATTTTATTATTTTTCATTATTTGACTACTTCATCCAATGAGATTATAAACCTGATTCCAAATCTAAGCACTCATAGGACCACCCCATTGTTCTCTCTTTTATATTCATGGTAATAATTAAAATACCCTCTATTGGTTATCCGAAAGAGCTTAAATTGGCTCACTATCAAAAGTATGTTAGCTTTTGGGTTTGAGACAAAGGATGAATAGCATAATCTTGCTCTCTGGTAAATAGCAAATCATTTCAGAAAATGAAAACAGAGTGTCTAGAAACAAGGCTTGTACTTCCTGAAGTCCAGAAGAGCATAAGTATGTTTTAAAAGCCTCATTTTCTATATTATATAATAATAAAATTAAAATTTTGTTTTGGGTTTGTCTAAATAATTTTAGTTTCTTATCAAAATTGCCTACATTTCTGCTGTCCTGTTGTTGATTGAGGTTCATCATTTTACCCCATTGCAATTCTGCTCAACTAACATTGACAGGGTTGCTTTTCAACAATCACACTGTTACCCCTTTTGTAGATGTGGACAATGATGGAAAGGACATTAGTCCCACATCAAGTTTACTCTGCCTGCTGCAGATTCTCTGTTCCCTCAGCATAGTAGGTGACAATGTGACTAAAAGAAGTCTGAATTTGAGGATATTTAATAGTGTTCACTGCATACTTGTGTCGTTCTTTGCTTTGAAATTCTACATATATGTGCTCTTCTAGATGTAGAATTAGTTTTCATGGTGACTTACATTATAGTCATAGACTTGTTTCTTTTGAAAATAAAAGTGTCTGTAAGGTGATGAAATACATAGTAAAACAGGTTATGAAAAGTTTCCTCTACTGTATTTCCCCTTCACCCCTAAATGTAGCACCCTTGCTTTAAACCCCCCCCTTTTTTTTTTTTTTTTTTTGCTTTGAGTAAAAAGCCTTAAATTTACTCTCAGGCTAGGTTAGGATTCTTTTTAAGGGAACCAGAAAAAAAGAACACGGTGTTCTCTGCAGACACAACACAGATGAGTGAGTAGACAGATCATCCTGTCCTGATGGAGCTCAGGAGGCCAGCAGGATCACAGAGAAAGCCTTTCATACTCAGGGAGGCACCAGTGTTACAGGCTAAGACTCCCCCATTATGAGCACTAGACAGAAGAGTGACCAAGAACTGCTATGGCAGAAGGAGTTCTGCAGGCTGAGCCCCTGCTTAACTCAACGTCTTCACAAGGTCTAGGGCTTCACCATCCTGGAACTTCCTATCCAGAATCCTTCTTCCTATCACCATTTTGGGGTACAGATCATCCTGGTATTGCAAGTGATTTCATTTTCCAAAGACTCAACAACCAAAAGGCTGGCAGTAATTTTTGGCAAAGTTTTAAAATATTAAAGAAATAACAGCTTCCAGTTTGGCCCATTTGGCCACAAAGAACTGCATTTTGTTTTTTTTTTTAATAGCTGAGTAGTATTCCATGGAGTAGATGAACCATAGCTTTCTTATCCAATCCTCTGTTGATGGGCATAATGCTAAGGGAAATGAGCCAATCCCAAAAGGTTAAATACCACATGTTTGCCTTAATTTAAGATGATATGATGTTATGTATAACATGTTATGTTATGAATGTTATATGTTGTATATAAACTAAAATTGAAATGTAAGTGAGGTGGTCACAGAAGGTGGCTAGGAACTCGCATTTACTTTTAACATATTGGTTACTCATTACTATGTCAATCAATTCCATAATGATGTAAATTTTTGCTGATGGTATGTTGGAGCTTTCAATTGACTGGGATGATACTCTGCTGGCTCTGTCTTCAGACCAGAAAGGGTATACCTAAGAAGCCGTTGAACTTGACGGGACAATAAGATGCTGGACTCTATGTCTGGTATACGCTTGCAATGGGGGAATCTCAACTGAACTCGAACTGTGGTTATGCAACAAGGTGGAGGAATCCACCATGGTGGGAGGTTTTGGGGAGTGGTGGGGAGAACCCAAGTACCTTTGAAACTCTGTCACACAATACAATGTAATTAATGAATTAAAAAGAATAAATAATTAAAAAAAAAGAAAAGAAACTGTATCACATAAAAAAAAGAAATAACAGCTTGTCTCCCAGAATTGAGATTATAGTCAGGCTTAGAACTGGTGCTACATGGAAGTGACACAGAAGATTAATGCATCATTATTCCTTGGCATCAGCTTGTAGGAGAACACATCTAAAATGTTGGTGCAAGAGTTTTTGAATATATGTGTAATTATTGTTAGGAAAACAATTATTGAAAAATGTTCAACCCCATGCTTATGAGGGGATGATCAAAAAGTTCCTGGAAAAAAAAAATACATGTGTATAATATGACACATCAGGCATGGATTTTATTTTTTCACCAAATAAATTTATTCCTTAATTATAGTTTTTCATGAACTATTTTAAGCACCTTTGTATTTTGCACTTGATGAATTTTGCTCATATTCCCCAGCCTGCAATCATGTTAATTAGTAGACACCCTTCTTACTGTCGTGAGATAAGGGACAGTTATTATAGAATCAGCACACTCACTAGAATAGATACAACATTTGTAATTAATTTCCATTGAGATCTTACTCCTGTATTAACTTTGCCTAAAATACAAAAGACATCATGAAGTTGAATCTGAGTGAGAAACAACCTGCACTAAAAGGAGTTTGTCAACTAGAGAAGTAGATCCATAAACCACCAAGGGAAATACAACCTGTGTGCTAGAGTACAAAAAGTATTAGACTGTTCCAGTAACATCAGATTTCTGTCTTTCTGTTTATCTGTCTATATATCTGCATCTAAAAGAGGATTCAAAAATTCAAGAGAGATATTTAGCCAAACAGGTAACATGCCTGCATCCCACATCAGAGTGTCTGGGTTTGATAACTGACTTTGATTCTTGACCCCAGCTCCAACCCACACAGACCTTCAAAGGCAAGAGTGATGGGTCAGGTCCCTCTACCCACATGTGCACATGTGATTTCTGAATTGACTTCCTGACTATTGGCTTCAGCCCTGGGCAAATTCCTGCCATTTAGTGCATTTGTGAAGTAAATCAATAAATGCAAATGTTGAGTGTGTGTGTGTATCTCTCTTCAAATTTTTTTTAGAACTCTATGTAAAAATGGTACATCTCCTCACGAGGTAATTGAAGTAAGATGATTTGGAATATGCATAATATTTAAACTGTCCTATAAATAAATATATGATTTCTGTGTGTGAAAATTCCCCAAATCAAAATGGTGTGTCACATCTAAAGTCAGCAACCCTTAATCTTTTTGTTGTTGTTGTTGTTCCAAAGAAATGAAATGACACTGAGTACCTTAATGAATTGGAATATTTTAGTTTTAGAATTTCAAAAACACACAGCTTTACTTGGAACAGCAAAACCTTCCTTGAAATATAAAACAAACATTTTACTGTTTTTGAATTTCCTACATTGCTATTAATTGGTCCTTTAGTTGATAGATAAATGTTTTACATAAAAGTGACAATTATTGTTCCGTTGTTCTGTATTCATAAATTAGGTAAGAAATGGGCTCCTAAAATGTGAGTAAAACTAAAATATGGCTAGAATAATGAATAAGCATGTGTTCTACAATTTTTAATTTTTTGCTGCATTTAAGGTATTAAACTTTGGTATTCCAATTTTGGTAATTGTCTACTTTTCTATGATAATATTCAGTTTTTAAACTCTTGGGGATTTGTTTTAAACATGTCTGCAAAAAAACTGTACAGGACAAGAGTTATTCTTTTTATTTGGGTCTAGTTAGTTCCCTAGTATTCTAACGTCTTAGGAAGGAGGTATCCATTTGTTTTAGCATTTTGGATATTATGATGCTGAGCATACTCTACACTGGTACTAATTTCAAATTCAGTTTCATATTTACAAACATAAGTGCTAACCAAAGGCAAATATTGACCCCTGTTGAGATTGCAACATATGTACTTCTAAATCAATATGTTTGTACTTTTAGGAATCTAAATCATTACCAAACATGTAGCATGTTTATAAACTTTGTTTCCAACAGCATGAACTTAGAAAGCATCTGCTATTAAGGCTCTTCTGTCAGACACTGTTTTCACTAGAGAATACACAGCAATATCTGTTATAAGTTTTCAAGGTAGCCTAAGCTTGCGAAACTGAGTTCATTAGTTATATCTGATGGATTTAAGTTTGCCTGCTAGTTCAGTTTGTCAAGAGCTAAAACTGTGAATGTAACTTTCTCTTACTGGTGCATAAAAATGAAATAAAGACTTACTTTCATGCATACTTAAAACTGTAAAAGCAATCAGACCTTAGCCCTTTTATTGTCATGTGTTTCCTGAAATATGTGCACACTCCACATACAATGCTGATTTAGGTTTTAAAAGTTTAATTTTAAATAGATTTTGTGTAGAACTTTTACTTTACAAATATTGCTGTCAAATTTTTGAGACCTGTGTATCTTGAATTGGGAATTTATAAAACATTAATTCTAAGTACTGGCTAGACAATTGGAATGTCTCTTGGCAAATCACATTTTGAATCAAGCTAATCATACTAAATACACTTTTTATTGGGAAATCGTGTATGATGTTTTAAAGAGAAAATCTAGTCTATGCAGAGTCCTTAAGATGACATTGAAAGATTTTTTTGCAAAGAAAAATTGTTGAATACATGCAAATTTTTTCAATGAGTTTTGTTAAAGTAACTCAAGGTGTGGCTAGAGAGATTAATTTTAATCATATAATATGGAGATGGCAAGTTTAAAACCTTTGTGGCAAGCTGGCCAACTGGAAAGTGAACCAAGAGTCATTGTGAAATTTTGGTTATAAAATCTTTGGAGCCTCTCAGGAGGTTGGAAACTCAGACAGAGTTGATTCCTTCTTCTTGAGGGAACTCCCAACTTTGCTCTTGAGGCCCACTCACATTGGAGATAGCAAATTGCTTTACCAGAACTAATGTGGAGTCAAATAGTTGGGCACCATAGCCAGTTAGGCTGATACAGCTCACCGGCACAGTGCACAAATAAGCTGCCAAATGCCACTTGCAGCCACTACACTTGGGAAAACCCTCTACTACACACCTGCTCCAGATTATTTTTAGGACCCTGGACCTTTGAGGCTGCTGAGAAGTTTATCCAAAACATGTTCTTGATATTGTCACAGTCTGACACTCATCTATCTCTCCTTCCATTTCCTGTTCCTGTCATTCTTCCATAGGATACTTTCCCTTATTTGCTCCTCACTTTCTTGCTTTGTTAAGCTTTTTCTATTTTTCCTTTTCCATTACCTTTGTTCATCTTAATCTTATTTTTCCTTCTGTCTCCCTGACTTCTTCAAAACTTTCCTCTTCTTCCTTTCTTTCCACCACTGTTTGATATGCCAAGATTTGCTTCTGTTTCCATTACCCTTCCATGAGCAAATCTACACCTTCTCCATGGAAGTTATCCCTTATTTCGGAAGGTTCAAATACCATGTTAGAATAATGAGCTCAATTCAAGGTCATCACTGTGATGCAAGCTCCAGATCCATAGCATACATTCAACCATTTGCAAAACTTCTCTATTCTGACATTTTTTCAGTAAGTTGACTTTAATTTACAAGGTATTACAAATTACATTTTAAGACCTGGAAATAATGAGTAACAGTAGTATTTAAAATATAAATGTAAAGTGTAGATATAGCCACTTTATCATCCTACTAGAACATGCCAGAACTATAATAAGACAGTAACAACCCCTCCTATGGAAGTGTTAGTAAGAATTGAATGAAGTGAATAATTCTCCTTAAAGAAATTCCAAGCACCATATATTCTAAATAACAACGGATGACATTTGCTTGAGCTTACTAAAGGAAGCAAAGTCATCTGCATTGCCATCAGTCATTGTTTCATGTCTCATGTATAAGAGGAACAGAAACAAAGGATGAAGACATTGGAAAGTCATTATCTTTAGACCTTACAGTCTGCGATAAGAAGTTTTTGTTTCCCAAGGGAAGGAAAGGGGAAGGAAAGGACAATACCAACATCAAAATCACCCAAACACAAATAGTTGGAGGATTCCAAGAGAATTAACAGTTAACCATTGCTGCCAACTAGAAAATGAGGTGAAATTGGCAAAATATGCATCCTGGGATCGCATCAAAGCAATGTTGACTAAACAACTTTGGAGTGTCTGATTTTTGCATGTGCATCCTCAGTAGGCTGACAGAAAGGTAATTTTTAGCTTAGCGTTTTGAAAGTGGATGAGTATAGATGCATCCTATGCTATCTAAATTGAAAAGAACTGTGGTGTAGCGTAGCTGGGGACAGTGGCAGATTGAGAGGAAAGACAGAATTACACTACATCCCAGCTATACATGCCCTTTGGAGGTGTGAAAAAGAACGTTCAGTTTCAGTCCATTTGAAGAGATGAAAAGAACAGAGATCTATTGGAATTGAAAGTTTCTTCTGACAACTGCCTTTTCATGTGAGGTGATGACCCTGCTAGCGAGGGTATTGGGGTCAGAACTGTGTTGAAGGTAGGTACAGCTACCTTCATTTCCAAATGTGTTAAATAGTAGAAGAAACTCAAGTTGATTTATACACACACACACATACACATACATACACACAAATATAGAGATAACCATGAAGAGCACAATAGACAAGAGAAAAAAATTGCCAAAAAGCCATTAGGATTACACTAACCCAATGGAAAATAGCCCTCTGCCTCTGTTGTCAGGTGACTGGTTATATAAAAAGATTCCAGCCTCTCTCTCTTTGTTTCCATACCAGAGAGCTAAGTCCTGACAAGGGCTTGGAGGATTTTTTTTTTTTCTTTCAGAGCAGATCCTGACCCTAAACATTTTCATTTCTTCAGGCAGGAACCATAGCTAATCTCATGTCTACAATTAGGAAAGATAGGAGACAAATAAAGGTGAGACCCTGTTATTAGCTGGTAGCTTTAAAATTGACTTAACATCAAGTATTAGCAGTGACCATAACGCCGTAGAATTTGCCAAAAACATGTAAGCTGGACCATGAAGGAGAGCGTTGTCAGAATATGGAACAAATAAGTAAATAAATGGAAGCACTTACATGATTTTAAATCACCTCTTTGAGATAGCTTAACTTACTTACCCAAGCTTTAAACTGTATTACTAAATAGAATGGATGGGGTCTCTGTATCTGACCTTCTGTTTCCTATCACAATACTACTTAGTCCTATTTGATGCTTTCTGTTCAGATTTCTGGGATTCCCCAAACAAAAGGCTTTATTCTCCCAATACTACCTAACACAGATGTATCCCAAGACTGTGTTCATCTTGCTAGTGATCCGCTCATTCCACAGCCTGTATGTAGGCCACAAGAAAGTCTACACTACACTGGTGAGACTGAAGAGTGAGGGAAAGATATCTCTCATTGTGCTTCTATTGAATGTTCTGCTAGTATATAACCTTTGAGGCACTTCATATGTGGAAGATTCAGATGGAGTTCCTGGCTTTGGTCTCGTCTAGTTCTAGTTATTTTGTATATTTGGAAAGTAAACTGGTAAATAGTAACTTTTTTCTTTGTCTGTCTCTGTACTAGTAAAAATGAAAATATGTAAGTATTTTAGGTTAATTTGTTTGAAATTCATAGTAACAAGGACAGAGTCAGAGAAACAGAAATAATCCATTCATTGGTTCACTCTTCAAATAGCTGCATATACTACATTCGGACCAGGCTAAAACCAGGATCAGGAACTTCTTTTGGGTCTCCCACATTGCTGTCTAGAGCCCAACTATTTGAGTCATCATCTAAAGCGATACCAGGTTTATTAGCAGGAAGCTGGATCAGAAGCAGAGCAGCAGCACTCAAATCAATACTCCAGTAGTTGATGACAGTATCATGGGTGGTGGCTTCACTGATTACACAGCAATGCAAGTCCTAACATTCCAAAATAAGCTGTTTTGCATAAATTCCAACAATAACAGTTTTGTCCTGATATGCTCAAACTCGTTGGCCAATCTTGCACCTTAACTGGATTCCAATTATAAAATATTGTTTCAGTGATTTATGCGCTTGTCAAATATCAGTCCAATAAAAAAATCTTGTCATTTCAGTCCTTCTCAAAAAGTCATTCCAATAAAAAATAAATAATAAATCTTTGTAAAAAGGATGTTTTAAAGTGTAATAAAATGTAATTTGATTGCTTTTAACCATGTTTCTAATAGGTTATCTGAGCTGAAATTTCACAGATTCATGAGGGTTTAATCAGATATCTTACTAAATAAAAAACAGGGTATATTTAGAGGAATTCTGGAGTGATAATAAAATAATACAATTTTCTACATAGATACCTATGTAAGATTTCCAGGTTTAATTGGTTTAGAAGATTTTGAAAGAAGGAAGTATGGGCCCAGGACTAGAGGCTAAAGTCCTGCCTTGCACGCACTGGGATCCCACATGGGTGCTGGTTCTAATCCCAGCAGCCCCACTTCCTATCCAGCTCCCTGCTTGTGACCTGGGAAACAGGCAAGGACGGCCTGGAGGAGGCTCCTGGCTTTGGATTGGCACAATTCAGGCCATTACAACCACTAGGGGTGTAAACCATTGGACAGAAGATCTTCCTCTCTGTCTCTCCTCCTGTCTGTATATCTGATTTTCCAATAAAAATGAAGAAAAGAAAATGAAAAAAGAAGAAGGGAGTGCTAGGCCATTCCTACAGGAAATTACAGAGGCGGATAATTAACTCCAACACTGCAATCAGTTTTCAATCAAATAAATTATGCATCTGAAGCAAATTAGAGTAAATTTTCATATATATAACATTACATGGAAAAAACATTTCCTGCTGATCAGAGAAAGTCAGAAAGTACCTGGCTCTTTCCAACTAGGGACTTAGAGATATTTCATTCATAGGAGGAAAGGAGGAGAGAATAATACTTTCAGAAGAGGTAAATAACAAAAGTTGAGTGAATGAAAAGTAGATGCCCATCTACTCACATTTCAAACATTGCTTATTAGTGAAAACAGCCACTCAAACTAGCTTGGATTTTTTAATTCTTTTTAAAATTTGAAAAATGGTATTTAATTGAAAATGTATAAACACTGTTAAGAATGCAGGTAAATGAGGATTTTTTTTTTTGGTCATCTGATCACACTCCTAGCAAAACAAAACATGACTAGTATTTCAAGAGTCTTCACTACTACCTGAGTGTCTTCTTTAAAATTGTGCAATATAAGTGTATTGCATTTAAATGGTATGATTCAGTGAAGCACTGCTTATAAATACAAATGAAATAATATACCAAGCACACAATTTTATACTCTGTATATTAACTATCACATTTGATATTTGCCTTTTTGAATCTGTCTTATTTAACTTAGCATAGTGTTCTCTACTTAAATCCATTAATTACAAATATCAGGATTTCATTCAATTTTTATGGCTGAGTACTATTTCATCATTTATATAGGCACACAATTTTTTTTAATTTAGTCATCAGTTGGTGGGCATCTACATTGATTTTATATCTTAGGTATAGTGAATTGAGCTTTATAAACATGAGAGTGCAGATCATTTTAATTTAATGGTTTCATTTCCTTTTGCTATATTCATAGGAGTGGGATGATGCTAGATCATATTAAAGACCTATTTTTAGTTTTCTGAGGAAATTCCATACTGTCTTCCAGAATGATTGTAGTAATTTATGTTCCTGCTTACAGTATATTAGGTTCCATTTTTTCCACACCCCCACAAGCAGTTCTTGTTTTTGTTTTTGTTTTTTTTTCTGGGTGGTAGCCATTCACACTGGGGTGAGATGGTACCTCATCATGTTTTTTGTCTGCATTTCTCTAATGAACTTTTTCAAATTTGTCCATTGGTTGTTTATATTTCATCCATTAAAATATGTTCTCGGGCTCAGCAGCGTGGCCTGGTGGCTAAGGTCCTTGCCTTGATCCCATATGGCTGCTGGTTCTAATCCCGGCGGCTCCACTTCCTCTCTATCTCTCCTCCTCTAGTATATCTGACTTTGTAATAAAAATTAAAAAAATGAAAATCTATTTTAAAAAAAAATATATTCTCACTTCCTTGGCCCATTTCTGAATTGAATTGTTTTGGTGTTAGAGTTTGTTGAGCTCCTCATGCATTTTGGATTTTAATCATTTATTAGATGTGAAGATTGCAAACATTTTCTCCTGTTGTATTAGTTGCCTCCTTATTGTGTTATTTGTTTCCTCTGCTGTGTAGAAGCTTCTTGGCTTGATATTGTCCCATTTGTCTAAATTTGATTTTATTACCAGTCCTGTTAGAGGCTTTTCCAAAAAAGCCTTTGACTTCTCCAGTACAACCATTATTAAAGACATTAGGAAAATTCTTCAGAAATAAATCTATCTTATGACCAGCTATCCCATTCCTAGCAATTTATCCAAAGAAAATAAAATCAGCATATGAGAATTATTTACACTCCCAAGGTTATAGCAGCTCAATTCATAATAGCAAAGATAAAGAGTCAGCCCAGCTGTCCACCAATTGATAACTGGATAAAGAAAATGTGGAACATACATGCTATGGAATACAACTCAGTAATTAAAAAAAAAAGTGAAGTGCCATCTTTTGAAACAAAATGGATACAACTGGGAACCATACGCTTAGTGAAATAGCCAGTTCCAAAAAGATAAATACTATTTGCTTTCCCTAATCTGTTGTAATTAAAACAAAACACAAACATGTATTCTATATGAACAAAATTACTGTTTTGAGATTTGGTTTTTTAAGAGCCTTTGGTCATATTCTTAAGGAACAGTGACTTTTTTTCTACTTGCTATTTGTTGAATTTTCTACATGACGGAATGTTAAGCCTGTGATTGTGAAGCAATCAAAATTATTTCATAGAAAAAAAATAAAGGTTTATTCATTTTCATAGGCTGAATCACCCTTGCACCCTTAGGATAAATCCCTCTTTGTCAATTCAATTTGCTAGTATTTGTTGTGGATTTTTACATCTATTTATGTCATATATATTGGTCTATATTTCTCTTTTTGTGTCTTTCTCTGGTTTTGAAATTAAGGGAATGCTAATTTCTTAGAATGAAGTTTGGGAGGGTTCCTCACTTTCAAATGTTTTGAATAGTTTAAGAATTGGGGTTGGTTCTTAAAAGTTAAAAGTGTGGTATACTTTAACAGTAAAGCCAATCAGTCCGGGGCTTTTCATGTAGGGAAACTATGAGTGATTTGACTTAAAGTCCTGGTTATTGGTCCATTTAGGTTCTCTGTGTTTTCATGCTTCAATTCTGGTAAATTCTGTATGTTCAGAAATCTGTTTTTTCCAGATTCCAAATCTATTTTTCCAGTTATTACAAACTTTTGACATATAATTTTTTGTAATAATTTGTAATGATTCTGTGGAATCGGTTGTAACATCTCCTTTTTCATCTCTGATTTTATTGATTTCTAGCTTATCCTCCTACCTTCTCTTGTTAGTTGAGCCAACAGTTTATTATTGATTTGTGTTGGCTGTTGGCTTTTCAAAAATACTGCTCTTCATTTCACTGATGATTTATGTGTTTTTCTTACTATTTTATTTCTGCTATGATTTTAATTGTTTCTTCCCAACTTGGAACTTTTAGTTTGTTTTTCCTTATTTCATTAAGTCATTTAGATGCATTGTTATATCTTTTTATATATATCTTTCCAGTTATTTTAATGGCTATAGACTTTCCTCTTGAAAGTTTTTTTTCTGTAAACCATATGTTTTGGTATGTTGTGTTTTCAATTTCATTCAGGTATTTTAAATTTTTTCTCCAATACACTATTCATTCAAGAGCATGTTGACCAGTTTCTACATGTTTTCATATTTTTTAAATTTGTGTTGTTAACTTTTGCCTTCATTACATTATGATCAGTAAAGATACATGGTATAAAGTCATTTTTTTAAATTTGTTGAAACATTTATTATGGCCTAGTGTATGATCTCTTCTAGAGATTGTTCACTGTCCTGATGAAATGAATATGTATTATGCAGCCATGGGATGAAATACTCTATACAAGTCTATTAGATCCATTTTGTTTATGGTATAGATTAGCTCTGTTGTATCCTTTTTGTTTGTTTCTTTTGTGTTTGTTTTGCTTTGGTCTGCTTGATCTATTGATGAATATAGAGTGAAGTACCCCATTATTCATGTATTTTGTCTCCCTTTCGATCCATTAACATTTATTTGGGAAATAGAATAAAATACGAAAATACAAATTGTTGTTTTTTTGTACTTAGTATCAATAGATGTAAATATTACCCTATCAAATTATTAAAATGTTCTAAATTTTCATTTTAAATTCTTATACTTACTTACCCTGTCCATGGGATGATAATAAATGAAGTTTGAAACCATACAGAATCTATGACATTTGTGGCCCTGCCATTGGGTGTATGCTATGTAGTGAGGGTTCAAATAATATTTCCTGAATAAATTGAAAGAGACATAAATGTAAATAAGAAAATTCCAGTAACTCCATTTTTCTGGATTCTTACACAGGATGTCAAATTTAAATTGCCCAAACAGATTCAGCAGGAATCAAGTAATTACACAGTTGCTAAGGGCAATCGCCAGTGTTACAATCTGTTTTCAGCCAAAGAGATTATGTGTCTAAGAGAATCCCACAAGGAAATTAGAATGAATTTTTATATCAAGTAACTTAGTTTGAAAAGATTTAATTCCAGTGAAAGAACTGCATGTCCTATGAATAAAGTGCACAAAGCATAATAAAATACAGAGAGGTGGTCATTCTGGCTCTGGAATTAGCAAAGGCTCTGGCCAGTGAGGAGTTAGAAAATATGACACATCCAAAACCAAGTGCTGGCAGACAGCCTAAGAGATGGTGACACAGGGGAGTCCTGAAAGGGGAAAAAAGGAGAAGGGATGCAGTTCTTATCTCTTAGGCAAACGACTTAAGCCTTAAGACAGGGTGAAGATAGGAATTAAAACAGGAGACATGCCTTGTGATCTTTGACAGGCTGTAAAGTGATCACCCTGGTCAGGAGACTTTGATACATAACAATCCAGCAACTAGAACTTGGGAAATCTGACAGAAAAAAATAAAAAAAAAATATTTTGTCTCACCACCCATAGATACATATTCTTAACTTTTTAAAAAAGTTCTTTTGAACTTTTATCAGTACACGAACATATACCTTTCTGTTCTCCTGTCTATACATTTTTTCCTTATTTACCTACACTAACAATTCCTAAACGGTTTGAGTCACAAGATACCTTTATACTTATAAATCATTGTAGAGTCAAAAGAGCTTTTGGGGGGGAAGTTTATTTCTGTCAATTTTTGCAATATTAAAAAGTAAAAATAAGACATATTTAAATGTTTATTAGTTCATTTTAAGGTTATAAATTCGTTGCATGATAACAAAAGTAACACATTCTAGAAAATTATACTATTTGATGTATATATAATATAAATATATTTAAAGTGTAAATTGTATTTTATGAGAAAAGATCTTTACAAACTCTGGATCTTTGAGGTAACAAATTCACAGGGGAAAGAAAATGATAAAAATAATTTCAGGAGTGGCAGCTAGCAAAACTTACTGAGAGAAATGTATTTGATAAAGGAGCAAGTGAGTACTTATATATAACCCCCAATCTCACCATTATTCATTGGAGCAGAACCAATGAAACCAAAACACACTTTTAAGGAGGGCTGGCATAGAATTCCTGTCTGTACTTCTGCATAAAAACTATCAATATATTATTTTGTTAAACTATACAAATTAAATTCAATCTCCATAGACATAAATTTTGAAAAAATAAGTATGTCTTAATATCTTTCCATGTAATTATGGTACTTTTATGCTACCCTAAAACTTCCTGTAGTAAAATCTAGTCTTAATTGAAACCCCATCAATCGCATTTTTGTCCTGAGATGCCCAAACTCATTGGTCAATCTTGCACCTTAAATGGATTTTACTTATAATACATTGTTTCAGTGATTAATGTGACATGTCAATAAAAGAAAAAAAATCTTGTCATTATACTTCTTAAAGAAAAGGTATTTTTTTAAAAAAATTATATTTTTATTAGAAAGGCAGATATACAGATAGGAGGAGAGACAGAGAGGAAGATCTTCCATCATACGATTCACTCCCCAAGTGACCACAACAGACAAAGCTGACCCAATCCAAAGCCAGGAGCTTCTTCCAGGTAAGTCTCCCACATGGCCACAGGGTCATTGGCAGGGAGCTGCATGTGAAGGGGAGCAGCTGGGATTAGAACCTACACCCATATGGGATACTGGCGTGTTCCAGGTGAAGACTTTAGCCACTAGGCTGTTGCACCAGGCCCTAGTCCTTAATGTTTTAGGAAGCTGTCATGCTCATGGTGGAAAATATTTTTCAAAAGTGCTCCTATGGGAACAATTATTCTGGCAGTAATTCTTTCAAATAAGGAGTGCTCTAAGTGAACTAAACATGCTAGTATAGGTTCATTCTCAAAATATTTTTCCACTAAACATCACATAATTCAATTTAAAAACATTATGTATATCTCTTCCAAAATATTTTAAAAGAACTGTATCAAAGAATTTAGAACTACAATGATACATACATTTTCCTGCTTTATTAAACTGTTTTTGATTTAAAAATGACTTCTTACTGCAACACATGGTGGTGAAGCATAGTACTAAGGCAAGAGGACTACTAAGGCACCAGCTGGTTTTCCTTCCATTGTACTTGCAACATTGTGCAAATTTTTTTTCTTTATTTTTGATAATCTTGACATGGTTAATTGGGGCACAAAGGTTCAAGGGCTACAGGAAAGTGGATGTGACTATTATTTCCACATTCTCTTTTTTCTGTATCTGGGTAAAGGAGGAGATAAAGGGAGAAACCCCACCCAGCCCCCCACCCAGCCCAGGTCCTCGATGTGGGGCATGCTCTGAGGGTCTTGCTGAAGTGGTTTTGATAGTTCAACAGTTCTGAATTGCTGCCTATCTCGCATTCCAAGCACCATGAAGTCGCTGCAGAATCCACTGATTGACATAGTCCATCTTAGAGTCTCTGTTTGCCCAGTTTTTCACTGCCAACATATGGCTGGGGTAGTTGATTTGTTCTGTCCTGTGTTGTGGTGCCAGGTGTCCTCTGCAGGTTCCAACAGACTGCCATATCCTCCATGTGCACCTGATTATGCTGTCCACTGCTCTGTCTGAGCCTCTCAGGAGACTCAGCTCTGGCATTTGTACATTGTGCAACTTTCAAACCAGTGGAAAAGGTCTATCATGACATAAATTCATTGATACAGCTTGAATACTGAATGTGTTTTTCTCATGTGTCTTACGATTATGAAAATACATTTGAAGATAAGATTTTCACTTAGAAAATAAGGTTCAGTTTAAAATGCCCACATCTCTCATTGGAGTACTTAGATTGCAATCCCAGCTCCAGCTACAGCTCCTAACTCCAGTTTCCTGCTAATGCAAGGCAGGAGAAACAAGAGTAATGGCTCAAGCGACTGACCCCTGCCACTTATGTGAGAAATCAAATCCTTGGGTTCTGGTTTCAACTCCCACTGAGTCCCAGCCATTGCGGGAATTTGACACAAGAAACAGTGGACAAAAGCTCTGTTCCATAAATGTGTGTGTGTGTTTAAATAAATCAGTAAATAACCTTCAAAAAATTTTGAATGGTAGTCCATTCCCAGAACGTAAGACATAAGACCCCTGGGAGACCACGAACATCCTTTGAGAAGCACTGCTTTGCACCACTAAATATTCTTCAAAGCATTCCTTGGAAGGGGCTGCATCCTGATATCTCTACTACATGTACCATCATTTAATCACTTTACTGTTGGACACTGAGGTTATGTCTAATTTTTCTTATCAGTTTGAGACAAAACACTTTCTGTGTCAATCTTCTCTGGTTGTTTCTCGAAATGAACTCATAATCAAGAAAGAGTTTCAAAGTGTGCTTTCAAATCTATTTCCAAAGGGACTTTTATACTTTGCATCTGGTTTAGGTTAGGTGGTTGTGAATTTGCTAACACTGCACTCAGTGGAGAAGAAACTGAGCGAACCCTGAGCTCCCATTGGCAGCAAAGGCTTTCCAAAAGGTTAAGTTACAGGAACCTGGGTCAGCGTTAGCCATGATAATTGCATCCATATTCCTGGGTATGTTCCCATTGAAGTGCTCTGCCACAGAAGGAACACTCTAAACAGTGACAAGTTTTGTGGTCAAAATATTTATTTGCTGCCTGCAAAGAGTTGAGGACACATATGGCAGCTGCTATATCATGTGAATGAGTTTAGCAAAATTTGGTGTCCCAGTCATTTGGTTTTGTGACCCTGAATGATGAATGCTTTCCTCTCCCTTTTGTGGCATTCCTGGTTGCATTTGCAAAACCAGGGTTTTCACCCAAACATCTGGTCTGTAAGGACTTGAAAATCAACACTTGAAAATGTCATAGATATTTCCTCTTCATTGTCACCACTTTTTCAAATCTACCTGATTTCTTTGTCTTTCCCAAATTGTATTTTAAAATTATTCTTTCTTTGTGAAAGAAATGCCTCATCTTGCCAGAAAGACACTTGTACAGTTGACTAGTTCTACTTCCTTCTCCTTGTGATGTGGGATCTTTTCTATCACAGTAATCAGATAACATAATGCTTTGAGAAAGTATGCAGCGAGTAAGAATAGATTGCCAATGGATTCAACTTATTATTAAAATAATACGTTTTGGCATCTGGTGCGATGGCCTAGTGGTTAAAGTCCTTGCCGGTTTCCTATGTGGGCGCCGGTTCTAATCCCAATGGCTCCACTTCCCATCCGGCTCCCTGCTTGTGACCTGGGAAAGCATTCGAGGACGGCCCAGAGCCTTGGGACCCTGCACCTATGTGAGGGAGACCCAAAAGAGGCTCCTGGGTTTGGATTGATTCAGCTCTGGCCATTGTGGCCACCTGAGGAGTGAATCAGCAGATGAAAGATCTTCCTCTCTGTCTCTCCTCCTCTCTGTATATCTAACTTTCCAATATAAATAAGTCTTTAAATAATAATAAGAAGAATACTTTTTGATGTTGTCCAAATTTTATTCTACCAATAGATTCTTGTAACAGATTTAATATGTTGCAATACAATTCTACATTAATATTGTAAGGTTGGTGTTGACAATTTTATGATAGACATGAGTAGATGGAAAACTTCCCCAAATCAAATTCTCTTTGACATGGTTGTACTTCAACATCTCCACAAAATCTTTTCTTTTTTTTCTTCTCAAAATCTCTTGGAAAACTTTTCTGATGAACATCTCAGTACAAAGTTAACATGATACTTTGAAAGATTTAGTTGAAAGAATGTAGTGAAACCATTATTGTTTTCTTCAAATAATGTTGTGGGGATATGTTCCACTAGCTCACAGTAGCAGGAGTCACAGAATAAATGTTTTCTCTCCAGTTAGAGAACATGTGCTTCTAAGCGCCTAGTTTATATGTATTTTTTGAAAGAATCGCTTATGTAATTTATTGTTTACTTCAAATTTGAATTCTAGATTCTTAAAGGGAAAGTTGTATCCACTTTCAATGAATACATAAAGTCTGATTATTCCTATTTCATATTGCTGCCCTTGCATTATATCTGATTTAGTTTTATTTTTCTGCTCTCATATTACTTTTTCTCTAACTTCCTAGCTATATTTTACTTGTTTGCCTTCTAGCAAACAAGTTATGTCATTATGAAGATGACATAATTTTGTTTGAACTTCATGATAGTTTTTCTTTTTTTTTTTTTAAAGATTTATTTATTTTATTACAAAGTCAGATATACAGAGAGGAGGAGACACAGAGGGGAAGATGTTCCATCCGATGATTCACTCCCCAAGTGAGCCGCAACGGGCCGCTGCTGCGCCGATCCGAAGCCAGGAACCAGGAACCTCTTCCGGGTCTCCCACGCAGGTGCAGGGTCCCAAAGCTTTGGGCCGTCCTCGACTGCTTTCCCAGGCCACAAGCAGGGAGCTGGATGGGAAGTGGAGCTACCGGGATTAGAACCGGCACCCATATGGGATCCCGGGGCTTTCAAGGTGAGGACTTTAGCCGCTAGGCCATGCCGCCGGGCCCCATGATAGCTTTTCTTAAAAATCAGTCTCTTTAAATTAATTTGTATGTGGATTATAAATGATCACAAAACTGCTATGAAACAAAACTTACGCAGTGCTTTCAGGGACAGAGTGCACACATGAACCACTTGGCGTTGACAGTTGCCTAGGAAAAACAATGCACCAAGTGCTCAGTACTGCTGCGGTTTAGAAATAAACAAGAAAAGCCGATGTCTCTCAGTTATAAAACCAGGGAGCAAAAACAAAAACAAGCAGATGTCACTCATGTTTTTCAATACCTGTAGTACTCCAGGATTTTTTTTTCTAAATAGATATTTTCTTGGAGGAAAGAAATACATCTAATGAATATTAGAGATAGAAATGAATAACATTAAAAACCCATAAATATTTTATTAGGAATTCTGTATTACATTTTCCATTAATCTGACAGACAAGCACACGCAGAAAGACTTCACACTCCCACGATCATAAGCCTGGAAATATTTGGGGAAGCTTGATTGAAGAGTTTTAAGTGACAGAGGTGGAACTCGGGGAGGTATAATTGCGATTTACTTTTCTGGGACACCTGAGATTCACATTTAATCAGGTTAAACTGAATAGAATCTAATAGGCATTACTCCCAGAATAAATGAATTCCATTTTCCACCAGTAAAATCGCTGTATTTTGTGATTTAGATACATGCTTCTAAAACACTTATTTGTACTTTTATGGCTAGAAAACATCCTTTCCTACTAATAAGACATCAAATACTTCATGTAATTTTCTGATTTTTCTCCATGAATATTCCCTACATATCATTTTCCCAGGTATGTATAAGGGACACGACCTATGTTTTCAAATATTATTAAATGAATTATTAATACCAAATTAGTTTTCTGTGGCCATACTGATTTTTCAGTTTCTAGAAAGGCTATGCCTAGTGTACTCTGCTCAACTTCACAGAAACCTCCACAGTTCTCTGGGCTGTCACTTTATTTGTTGAAAAAAACATTGGAAAAGGGGTTGTTTTGTTCATCTTCTTAGGGAATGGCTCTTTCTTGTTACTGTTTGCAGTTTTTTTGGTTTCAAATCCAATTATTTTTACTTTTTCGTACTTTCTATTCATTTCTATTCATCTTTTTCAATAAGTCCTTGTGATTCATTAGATCATCCATAAGAGACATTTTGGTTGTTTACAAGCACCTAATGTTGTAAATGTCCCTTTCAACACGGTTTTTGCTACATCTTAAAAAAAAAAGTAAGGAAGGAAGGAGACCAAGGGGGAAAACCCATATGCCAGGGTCCAGCGATTAGACTTAGCTGCCCCCTGAAAGCTAGCACTCAATATGGGCACAAGTTTGAATCCCAGCTATTTTACCTCTGATCCAGCTCCATACTAACATGCCTGGGAAAGCAGCAGCAGATGGCCCCAGTGCTTGAGCCTCTGCACCCACAGGGGAGACCCATATCTTGCGTTAGAATAGCCCAGCTATGGCCATAACGGCCATTTAGGGAGTACTCAGCGGACGGAAAATCTCTGTCTCTACCTCTCTCTGAGTAACTCTGATTTTCAAATAAATAAAGATTTAAAACAAACAAAAAGTAGCTTCCATTCCACTGAAAGCCTTGGGCTAAGTGAATTCGGAAGCTAACTACAAAAGTGGATCAATTGAAACACGAGCAAATAACAGGGATGGGATTCAATCATAGAATAAAGTTCTAAGAAGTAGACCTCCTGCATCATTAAGCCTTCAGAGTTCAGGCCTCTTTTATCCTTTATGCAAATGTTCAATTGACTCCTACAGGATCCCTGACGCATCAGTGCATTCTGTGATGAAGAAATAAGTAATCAGAGATTGTCCTTATCCTTCACAGAATTTACAGCTTAGTAGGGAGAAAACTCAGTTACTCCATCTGTAAAAGGGAGGCATACACAAACTGACTACTAGCTCCAAATTAACATATATATTAAAATAACAAATGTACTACTAGAAAAATTATTACTGACATTTAGATCTCCTGCATCTTTTACTTTTCCCTAGTGACCCTTCATTGATCCCAGGAGGACAATCTTTTCTAAGTGTCCTCCCATTCTTTGTTGTATATGTGTGTGTGCTCATGCATGTGTTCATTCATCCTTACTTCTTTAATAAGCTGTATTTATTATTTGTTATGTGTTTTTTTTCCCATAGTGGACATTTCCTCTTCATTGGTTGTGGCCAGGGCTGCTTATCAGCTTATAATAATATTTCCTCAGAAGTACTACAAACAAAAAAGAAAAGTGATCATTTAAGGAGTCTAGTTAGTTATAGAAAATTGTACAGAGCTAGTCTGAAATGTCTTCATAATTTTCATAAAAGCAATTCCTCAAATCATGCATATTCAATTATATTGGTTAAAATGTTATAAGTTGTGACTCAGAAGCAACAGATCTTTATGGCAGACATGGTGGTGATCTGGCACTTTTGCAGTCTAAGGAGCTTCGGGATGGCCTTTCCTTACCAGCAGTTCAACTTCATATTTCACTCTTCTTTCCAAGGGTATATACTTTACATTGAGCAATAGTTTAAGAAATCAATATTAAGACCTATTTATGCCATTTCAGTGTCCAAATCACATTTACTTTCAAGAATATGTTTGCTTCAGTATCCCATTAGAAAAAGAAACTGTACTTATGGTGATACATTACTGAAATAAGTGTGCTGGCTAGACAGTGTATCTCAGGAGGGCTTCTACTAGGCAGTAACCCGGAAACGAACTGTGGTGCACTTCTCTGCAGTGTTTTCTCTGATTCGTTGGTCACTGTCTGTGTTCTAAGGAGTGCTGAACAGGCTGGTAACTGCATTTGTCAATTCAATTTGTGAAAGTGGGTGAAACCCAGAATATATAGAGGTAAGGGGCAATGATAAAACGTATTGTTTCAGAAACAGACATTCATATACATGCACAACTTGTATTCTCTAAACATGCTTCCACATCATGAATAAGAGGTTTTGTTTACTGGAATTATTTCAGTTGCAAATGGGAGTTTTGGTCTTTTTTAAATGGTTAAAGTCCTCGCCTTGCACACACGTGGATCCCATGTGGGCGCTGGTTCTAATCCCGGCGGCCACACTTCCCTTTCAGCTCCCTGCTTGTGGCCTGGGAAAGCAATTGAGGACGGCCCAAAGCCTTGGAACCCTGCATCAGCATGGGAGACCCAAAAGAGCTCCTGGCTCCTGGCTCCTGGCTTCAGATTGGCTCAGCTCCAGTCATTGTGGCTGCTTGGAGAGTGAATCATTGGATGGAAGATTTTCCTCTCTGTCTCTCTTCCTCTCTGTATATCCGCCTTTCCAATAGAAGTAAATAAATCTTTAAAAAAGTATATTTTATTTCATGGTGCTTTGGAGGGCTTTTCTCATTGTAATAAGAAGTAAGAGAGAAAGGGACAAAGAAAATCTCTGCCCCTACTTTTATTTTTTAAATTTTTTGCATCTGATACTTTACTTTCTACATCAATATATTAATGCAAAAAGCAAAGATTCAATGTAGTTCATGGTTACTTCTAAAAATATAATGATATATAACTTAATTTCAAGTGTGAAGACATCAGTTGTATCTTTAAGCAGTAAGGTTGGTTCTACTTCCAAATGCAGCCACATTTTCTGAAGCCGTACAGACTGACCATTTGGTGTCCTGCTGCCTACCTTGACTAGTTGTCACCCTCTCCTCACAGAGTTCAGAAGTAGGAGATTGAAAATTGGACATCTTCTGCCTCCCCCTCCTCTTTACAACTCAAATTAAATATACAACTTAAGGGAACTTTGTTTCAGTGAGATGATTTCTATCTTTAGCTACATTCTTTGTTTTGGTGAAGAGCCCCTTACCAAATGCCATGGCTAGCAATGTTGCCAACAACACAGATCTTTTTTCCATGAGTTGCAATGTATCCATTAAGAATTCTAGCACCCTTAGGGTTAAGAGCTCTGGCAATCCTCTCAAAAACTTGCAAAATTGTGGGTTTCTCTGTAAGAGCTTTTCGTCTTTGAGTGTATTAATGAGCGAAATGCCTGAGCTGCCACAGCTGGAGATACAAATCTGGCTGCAGAGTCAAGAGGGGGCTGGATAAAAGCAGGTATGAAGCAATCTGCAGTGAACTATATGCTTTTTCTTGTGACTTGGATGGTGACTTTCTACAAAGTTATTACAGGATACACAGCTATCCAACACATGTTCTCTACCTCCTCCAATTGCTCAAGCTGTAGTGTCATCTGAATACCATCATGTATCACCTCACACTTCAATCCTAATAGTAAACAGCAAGAAGCTTCTTCCAGGATTGGAAAGTTGAAAAAAGAGAACCTTCAGGACACTAAGAAAGAGTTGACCCAGATAAAACAAAGAGTGAATTCCCCTCCGGACAGCACTGAAAAGGAACAAGCCAAAGAGCAGAGATGAAGGGAAAAGTTGGAAGAGCAGAGCAGTTACTGTGAAGATGGAGGCCGAACGGAGTCCAGAGGACTCTGCTAAGGAAGGGAACTTACAGCTGGAGTTGATCAAGAATGATAAAAAAAGAGACCAAGGAAGGAGAGGATGAGTGCCAATGAGGGGGATGACTGTCAGGTACCTGGCAGGATTTGAGAACTTTCTCCAAGATCTTTACCACACGCTGTTTACCCCATTTTTGTCTTCCCAATGTTAATCCACGTTGTCCTATGCCTAGTCCACTCCCTCTGATGCTCCTTTTATTAATTCTTGTCCTGTAACTTTTGCTTCTATTTTTGATAACATTTTATGACTTAACAATAAAAAAGGGTGGCAGTGTTTTTACCAACCATCCCCAAAATAATCTCTTGATGCAGACAATGCAGTTCTTTCAGTTCATATGAGTTCAGTAGTTGCTTCCTCACTGTAAAAGCCACCTCAATTAATTGTATAGTAACCATGAACAGCTTTCAGTTTAAGGTGTATGTTCTATATCCCACTTGAGAGTACCATCTTCCATAGTGCTTGTAGTTTACATTCCCAACAACAGTGGATTAGAGTAACTTTCTCTCCACATCCTTGTCAACATTTATTGGTTTTTGAATTTTCATATTGTAGCCATTCATTGGGTGAGATGAAATCTCATTGTGGCATTTAGTTGCATTTCCCTTATGGGAATAGTGAATCTGAACTTTTTTTATGTATGTATTGACCATTTAGAATTTATCCTTTGAAAAATGTCTGTTCATGTCCTTTGCCCATTTATCTGTTTCATTACTGGATTTGCTACTGTTGAGTGTCTTGAGCTCTTTATATATGCTTATACCAATCTTCTACCAGCTGTATAATATAAAAACATTTTTCTTAATACTGTTGATTTCCTCTTAACTTTGTTGATAGCTTCCTTTGTAGTGCAGAGGCATCTTAGCTTGATGTAATACTATTTGTTTATTTTTTGCTTTAATTGCCTGAATGGTCCTTTCCAAGAGTTATTTACCCATGCCCATGTCTTGCAGAGTTTTCCTAATATCAGTGTTTTCCTCAAGTAATTTGATAGGATCTGACCATAGGTTTAGATCCTTGGTTAAGTGTAAGTAGATTTATGTATAAGATGTAAGCTAGGGGTCTTGTCTCATAGTTTGGCACATGTAAATCAAATTTTCTCAGCAAAATTTATTGGAGAAACTAGCCTTTCTCCCTGGATTGATTTCAGTCCACTTGTTGAAAATCAGTTGGCTGTAGAAATATGAATTAATTTCTGGGATTTCCATTCTGTTCCATCGATCTTCATGTAGACTTTTGTGCAAGTACAAGGCTGCTTTGATTACAACTGTTGTGTGGTGTGTATTGAAGTCTGGTATTGCAATGCCTCCAGCCTTGTTTTTGCTGCTTAAGATTGCTATAGCTACTCAAGGTCTCTTGTGTGTTGATTTTATATACTGTAACTTTAGCAAACTCTCTTAGAAGTTCTAATCTCTTTGTAGAGCCTTGATTCCCATATATATGAATTCATGTCATCTGCAAACAGCCATAACTTGATTTCCTCCTTTCCAATGTGTGCCCCTTTAAATATTTCTCCTTGCCTAATGGCTCTGGCTAAGACTGCTAGGAATATATAAAATAGCAGTAGTGAGAGTACGCATTCTTCTCTGGTTACAAATCTTAGTGGAAGTACATCCACCTTTTTCCCACCCAATATGATGCTGATTGATGGTTTATCATGTATTACCTTGGTTGTGTTGAGGAATATTCCTTTTGTACCTGATCTGCTTAAGGTTTTAATCTGGAAAAGGTGTTGTGTTTTATCAAGTGTTTCCTCTGCAACTATTGAGATAATCATGTGGTTTTTATTTTTTAATTTGTTAATGTGATGTATCACATTTATTGATTTGAGTATATTGCACTATCCCTGTATACCAGGGATAAATTTGATTGGTTTAAGGAATGATCTTCCTCATGAGTTGTTGGATTTTATTACCTTCTATTATGGTAAGGATTTTTACATTTATGTTTTCAGGGATATTGATCTTTAGTACTCTTTTTGGGGGGGGTCATTTTCTGTTTGTTAGGATTAAGGTTATGCTAGCCTCATAGGAGAACTACAAAAAGATCCCTACTCTTTCAAATATTTTTTAATAGTTTGAGAAGAATTGGAATTCTTCTTTAAAAGCTCAGTAGAATTAATCAGTGTAGCCATCTTTTCTTGGGTTTTTCTTTATTGGAAGACTGTTTATTGCTAATTCAGTGTCCATTCTAGTTTTTAGGTTTTGTATTTTATCATGACTCAATCTCAACAGACTCTTTATTTCCAAAATGTTGCTGTACAGCTGTTTGTAGTAATTATAGATGATTCTTTGTACATCTGTGGTTATTTTATGTCTGTTTTGATTTCTAATTTTATTGATTTGTTTCTTCTTCGTGTTTGTTTTTTGTTTGTTTTGTTTTTGGTCAGTTAGACCAATGGTGTATTGACGTTTGTTTATCTTTTTTAAAATATAAACTCTTTAATTCACTAATTCTGTGTATTTTTTTGGTTTCAGTTTTGTTTATTTTTCTTTAATTTTAAACGTTTCTTTCTCCCTACTAAATTTGGGTTTCGTTTGTTGTTATTTTTATAGCTCCTTAAGATGCATTGATAGATCATTAATTTGATGTCTTCCTGAATGCTTGATATAGGCACTAGTTACTGTGATCTTTGCTCTTAGCACTGCCTTTGCTGGATCCCGTAAGTTTTGATTTGTTGTGCTGTCATCTTCATTCATTTTTCAGGATTTTTTTTAGTTTATTTTCTGTTTCTACTTTGGCCCGCTGTTTTGTAGCATATTGTTCAGTCTCTATATTTTAATACTTTCTATAATTTCTTTCTTTTTAAAAAGATTTATTTATTTTTATTGGAAAGTCAGATTCATAGAGAAAAGGAAAGAAAGAATAAAAGATCTTCTACCCTCTGGTTCACTCAAGTGGTCACAGTGGCTGGAGCTGAGCCAATCCAAAACCAGGAACCAGAAACTTATTCCAGATCTACCACGTGAGTACAGGACTTTGGGCTGTCTACTGCTGCTTTCCCAGGCCACAAGCAGGGAGTTAGAAGAAAAGTGGAGCAGCTATGTCAGGAAACGCATCTGTATGGGACCCTGGTAGTATGCAGTGGGTGGACTTAGTCACTAGGCTATCTTGCCGGGTCTCCTATAGTTTCTTAATAGCTATTGATTTCCACATTCATTCGATTGTAGTAAAAGATAATAGTATGATTTTCATTTTTTTAAATTTTCAGACAGTTACTTTAAGGCCCAGCATATGTTCTATCCTAGGATATATTACATGCTCTGATGAAAAGAATGTGTACTCTGCAACAAAGGGATGAAATGCTCTGTAGACATCAATTAGGTTCTTTTGGTATGTAGTGTAGACTTCTTTTTTTTTATGATACAGTTCCATAGGGTCTGAGATTTTCCCTTCTCCTTCCCCCAATACCCTCCCTCCACTGATTTCCCTCTATTATTACAATAGTGTTTTTTTGTTGTTGATTTTTTGTCTAGTTGATTTGTCCACTGATGAAAGTGGTGTGTTAAAAACTCCCCTTATTATTGTGTTTGAGTTTATAGCTTCCTTTAGATTCATTAACATTTGTTTTAAATATTCAGATGCCCTGGTATTGGGTGGATGAACATTTAGTGTAGTCACATCTTTTTGCTGAATTGATCCCTTAATCATTATTTGATGTTTGTCTTTATCTACTTAGCAATATTTCCATCAAAGACTATTTTGTTAGGTATTAGAATGGCTGCATCTGCTCATTTTTCCTTTCCATTGCTGTGGAATTTCTTTTTCTATCCTTTTATTTTCAGTCTGTATGTATCTTCATTGGTAAAGTGTGTTTCTTGTAGGTTGCAAATAGATGAGTCTTGTTGCTTAATCTGTCAGCCATTCTGTATCATTTGATATAGAATCAAACATTTCTATATAATTTTGTAGAAAATGAGAGGGTAAGTTTGTTTTGGCGCAAAGCTGTTTTGAAATTCAATGCATATTAATAAGATATACTCAGCCAGATGTGAGGATACAATGCAGTATGCATCTCTACTTCCAAACCAAAGGTGGACTCCCAGTGAAATTGCTAAGTACGTCTTGACAATAGGATGCTGGACTCTCTGCCATTCTCTGTACCTGCAGTGTCAGGGTATGTTTAAATAGCAGAATGATGATTTATTACTGTTCATGATGGACTAGACTATTGTAATCATATAGGGGAAATCATTGGGAGGGGGGATTTGGGGGAGGGAGTAATAGAAATGCCAGAGCCTATGGAACTGTATCATTAAATAAAAAAATAAATTTAAAAAAAGATACACTTAGCAAATCCTGGTAATTAAGATCTGCAAATCTTTGTCATTTCTTTTTTTTCTAAAGATTTATTTATTTTTATTGGAAAGGCAGATATACAGAGAGCAGGAGAGACAGAGAGAAAGATCCTCCCTTCCATGACCCACTCCCCAAGTGAGCACAATGGCCAGTACCGCACTGATCCGAAGCCAGAAGCCAGGACTCTTCCGGGTCTCCCACATGGGTGCAGGGTCCCAAGACCTCGGGCTGTCCTCAACTGCCTTCCCAGGCCACAAACAGGGAGCTGGATGGGAAGTAGGGTCGCTGGGACCAGAACCAGTGCCCACATGGGACCCTGGTGAGTGCAAGGCAAGGGCCTTAACCATTACACCACCACGCTGGGCCCATCCTTGTCATTGCTTAAAGTTTGCTGCCTTCAAGCTTCTAGTTCTTTATGAATTATGTTATCTTTTATTGTGAGCTATAATAAAGCCATTATGCTGTGGAATGCTAGGATATATTCCTTCTGTCTAACTCTTGTTTCTATACCCATCCATTATCCAACCTCCTTCTATCCATCCCAAATGCTGCAGTCTCTAGTAATCACTATTCAACATTCAGTGACCCCCCCCAACATCCCCTGGCTTCCACATATGAGAGACCATGCAGTATTTGCTTTTCTGTGCCTCAGTTATTTCACTTCACATAATGTTACCCATTTTGTATATTTTTGCTGGAAATGGTAAATTTCATTATTTTAGAACTGATAATATTTGTATGTTTATATCACTTTTTCCTCACTCATTTATGTGTCATTGAACATTTAGTTTGCTTCCATATACTGGTTATTGCAGTAAACACAGTACAGGTATTTCTTTGATGACTCCATTTCCTTTGGATGCATATCTGGAAATGGAATAGCTGAGTCATATAGTGGACATAAATATTCTGAGACACTGCCACACTATTTTCCAAAACAGCTCTGTTAATTTACATTCCCATTAACAGTGTATAAGTTTCCCCTTCTCTATACATACTCATTGGCATTCGTTTTGTTTGATTTCTTCTTATCTCTTTAATAACAGTCATTCCAATTTGAATGATACAGTACTTCACTATGATTTGATTTCTTCTTTTCAGATATGTCTATTCAATTCATTTCCCCATTTTTAAAAACAAAATGGTTATTTCTGTTAGTTTTTTTAATTTCTTATATATTCTGAATATCAACCATTTGTCCAATTGTTTGCAACTATATTATCCATTATTTAGGAAACCTCTTTAATGCTTATTTTATACAGTGTACTTACATAATATTTATTAATTTGTATATGTTGAACCATATATAAATCATTGAGATAAATCCCACATGATAAGGATGATTTGATTTACTAGTGTTTCATTGAAAATTTTTCTTATATGTTCTTCAGAGACTGGTTTATAGATTTATTTTGGCACCACCAGTAATTGCTTTGAGGATAAACATAGTTCAAAGCATGAGTTTAGATGAGTTCCTTCATTTTTGATTTTTTAATAGATTAAAAAGAAATTACTTAATGGTTTTTGAAGATTTATTTATTTATTTGTAAGAGGCAGAGACAGAGTGAATGGCAGACAGACAGAGAGAGGGGGAAGAGAGAGAGAAAGAGAAAGTGAAGTAGCTGGGACCAAAACCTTGTCCAGAGGAGATGCCAGTGTTGCAGATGCCAACTTAATGTCCTGTTCCAGAACGGGAGCCCAGTTTTTAATTCAACAGGTGAAACAGGTAAGTATCTATCATCACCATTCCAATTTAATGTGATATTTGAAAAAATGGCACTTAATTTTCAAACTCTGAAAACTTTTTTGTCATAGGTCCAAACGTGCATCACTTGGTTTTCAAAATGACACAAGGTTAACAAGAGACAAGTAGTGGTTTATGGAGTTCATGTTTTGGGCAATCCAGCTTTATTGAAACTTCTGGAATATCATATTACCATAGCTTTCATTGAAAGATTTTAGTTTTGTTTTTTAATCTAATAGATGTCATGGATCCTGTTGCATTCTGTTAACAAATTCCATTTTAAAAGTAAAAAACTAAAACTTCAAGTAGATATTTCATTATCAAACCATTGATACCTTTGCAATTCCTACTGTTATCCTATATTTCTTTGTATCATCCTGCAAAATACTTTGCATTTCACTGTTAATGTGTCAATAAAATTCACTGCAGTTAATATATAGAACTACTCTAAAAACCAAGATATTATTTTTTACATAATTAGAAATGGAAAGATATTACTTTTATAAGAAATATATGAAATTCTAATGAAACTACATATGTTCTATTTTGAAGTACACAAAACTAGAACTATGAGTCAATTAAAATATGCCTGAAGAATGAATAATTATAATGTTCAAGAATCCACTCAAAAATTCACACTGATATGTGTCGTTAAATATCTAAGAGAGTGAAGTGCTTTTAAAGAGCACATTTTCTTCCCTAGAACATAGAAGTAGTAATAGTTTTGTATTTTTTTCGATTTTTAAGTATTTGCTTCTGTATTTAGACCCTGTTCTGGCCACTAGATGTGTCCTTCGCTCTTCATAAATAAACAAACTTTTGCTACTAAGAAATCATTTCAGAAAATTACCATGATACATTTTCTACCTTTGCCTGTAACTATTGTGCCACGATGCACTTCACTAGACAATTGTTAAACTTGTAACTGTATTGAATGATTATATACAGGGTAAAATGGTGAAAGGGCAAAACGAGGAGGGAGAAAGAGAGAAGAAAGGAGGAATCCCTATACCTACAAAGCTGTATCATGCTGAATAGTAATAATGAAACTTTTCTAAAAAGTAAGAGGAAATCATAATATAGATATAATTTTGACATGAAAATAATTGCTGTTATATATGTATGCATATTACTACATATATTTATGTATATACTAGTTATCACTAGTTATAAACTAACGGTTAAAGAAAAGACTAATTTATTCATCATTAACCTGTTCAAAAATATTGTAAAGCACCGTTATAATAAGAGAAATGCAGGTAGAGAGTCAGTAAGTGTAGAATTAATGAGAAGCAATAAACACAATGTAGGCTCTGCCCTTCTAGGGCCACTATCCTTCTCTAGATAATGACCCCATAATTATTCTCCATGATGTTAGTGTTAGAGTTTCTTCACATATACAATTTTAAAATAAAAAGTTAGCAAAATTAAAAGCATAAAATAAAGTAGGTCAACAAAATGCATTGTTGATTTTGCGAAAAAGAATAACATATTCTTGATAAAATATAAATAATAAAACATTAAATAAATTATAAAATTTAGACCTCAAAAAAAAAAAAGAGTAGATCTCTAAGGAAAGAAACTAAAGAAAGAAAATGCACAAATACCCAGTGACAGAAGTGGGAATAATATAATCCCTGCAGATCTTACGAACATTAAACGAAAATTATTATTATTTAAAGAACTGTATGCCAATCTCAAAAGGAGAGATAATTAAGTTATAAAAATGCAATTTTCTAATATTTTCATGACTTCACTAATCACATAACAGTAAAATTGACCCATAATTAATAATATCTTTCATAGTTCTTGGTTCATAAACTTCATTAGCAAATTTTATAGTACATTTGATATGATGCCAAAAAGAAAAATAGGTAAACATCCCCAATGCATTTTATGAAGAAAGTGTAATTTTGATAAAAATCCTAACAAAGACATTATAAGAAAAGAAAAATTTAGGCTAATTACGCTTTTAAATATAAAAGTGAAATGTGCTAGGATACACAACAAAAATATGTAACACATAACATATAATATGTCTCTATCTGCAAACTGTTTCTATCAATGTAAATTTTGTTTGCCATCAAAAATCAGCCAGTGCGTTTCAACACAATATCACTATAAGAAAAAGGGACATGATTGTTTCAATATACACACAGAAATACTCAACAAAACACATCTGTTCATAAATGCAAATATTTAGAACTGGGTAGAGAACAAAACTTTCTCAATACGATAAAAGGGATCTGTAGCTAATTCCTGTAATATTAAGAGTGAGCCAGGACCCGGTGCAGTAGCCTAATGCTTAAGGTTCTCACCTTATATGTGCCAGGTTCCTAAACGGGCTCCACTTCGTGCCCCAGCTGCTCCACGTTCCATTCAGTTCCCAGGTTGTGGCCTGAGAAATCAGTGGAAGATGGCCAAATTTGACTTTCCAATAAAAAGTAAAGTAAAATAAAATGATCTTTAAAAAAAAGATGTGCCACTAATGTCCACCATTGACATTCATTCAAAGTATTCTGAGTATTACTAGCATAACAGGACGTGAAGGTATGTGACAAGAGGCATATCTACTCCTGAATGAAAGAACTCCCAGAAAACCGTTACAAATGTGATGGCACCTTTGTCTACACCTACAATTCCATGATACCCTTAAGTAGAATATTAAACTTGTAAATGTTACTAAAGGACTGTACTACTGTAATAATCTTGGGGGAAATGGTAGGAGAGAAAAGTAGAGAAGGAGACAGGGGAGGTCCAGGGGAAATCCCTATACCTACAAAAAATATATTTTTGAAGCTTTATTTACTGATTTATTCATTTACTCATTTATTTTATCGGAAAGGCAGATATACAGAGAGAAGGAGAAACAAAGAGAAAGATCCTTCTGTTTACTGGTTCACTCCCCAAGTGGCCACCATGGCTGGAACTGAGCTAATCCAAAGCCAGGAGCCAAGAGCTTCCTCTGGGTCTCCCACACTGCTACAGGGTCACAAGGCATTGGGCCATCCTCTACTGCTTTCCCAGGCCACAAGCAGGGAGCTGGAATGAAAGTGGAGCTTCTGGGACATGAACCAGCACCCATATGGGATCCTGACATATGCAAAGGGAGGATTTAACCACTAGGCTATCACAGCGGGCACAATACAAATAATTTTATAAAGAAAAAAAATACTATATTGGTCTTCAGTTGCATCCACTTTTTTGCAAATGTCAGGATTTCATTTCTCTTTATAGCTAGCAATATTTCATTATCTATATCTATGTAAGTTTAGGTCCTTGATCTGTGGTGAGTTGGTTTTCATATAGGGTGTCAAATTGGAACAGGGAAAGCAGGAGTGCTTTTCCAAACTTCTGCAAATCTAAATGCAAACTCTAACACCATCTATTGAAGAGACTACCCTTTGATTTTAGCTAATTATTAAAAGCTTGGTTGATTGCAGATGTATGGGTTGATTTCTGGGGTGATGTTCTGTTTCATTCTTCCACTTGTCAGTAGTAGGCTGCTCCAATCACAGCAGCCCTTTATTGTATCTAGAAATTTAATTTTGTAATATATCTGGCTTTGTTTTTATTGCTTAGGATTACTTTGACCATTTAGGGTTCTTTATGCTTGAATGTGACTTTTAGAATGTTTTTCTCTAGTTCTATGAAATTTGGATTGTGACAGCACAGATATGTGTGGTGGAGCACTTGTGGCTACCACATATGGGGAAGGGGATATTGGAGCCGACTGGTCTGGTGAACGTCCCAGCTTTGCTGTGTGTCAGGGTGAACTAGCTATTTCACTGCTTACAATGGGCTCATTCTGCCAGCACTCTACATTCACCCAAGCAAGGACACCATTCAGAGCACAGACTCACTCTGCCGTTTGATGACCCCATTGTGTGATTGTCCCCTGTATGCAGAGAATTCTGTCTGTAAGAGTCTGACTGAGTGGAAGCTTGGAAATCCAGCTACCAGTTACAAGTTTCTGCATTCCGGGGCTTACATCCCGAACTCCCACAGTCACGTGGTGTAGGAGATCTGCTCTCTGCCCTGTCATTTGCCTCTTCTCTGGCTGTGATGGCTTCTGGTAGCAGCAGGACAGCTTGCTGTCGCCTGAATAAGAACAGAATTCGACAGTGACTGTACCACTGCAAACAATCTAATGCTTTGGTGGGAAGAGGAGAAATAAAGCAATGTGACTTTCCTTTACCAAGCACAGTAGTTGCTCAGACTCCTACCAGCTTACCCAGGATGGACGAGAAGTCAGTGGCGACTGTGACATGCTCCCTCTTGTAAAGCTGTCTACCTGTGGCAAAGTCTAGAGCAGTCCTTTCCCGGCCTGGAATTGGTAGTGTAGCTAGCAGAGAGGCAGGCACTGTGGCCAGTGGCAGCATGTCTACCGTCTCTCTTCACTTTCCCACGGAATGTCTGTTCTGTTCTGCCACTTGTCCGTTGACATTTTCTCTCCTTTGTGTTTGTGGTACCTTTGTGTGGTCATGGTCAGTACAGCTTCTCAGTATTCAGCCATCTTGGATATTTTTCCTGCTAATGTGTTTGTTAAAAATATGTAAGTTCTTTACTGTTCCCTAAATCACTATAGAAGTCCCCATAGTTTTTAATAAATTTCACAGCTTCCCACAAAACAAAATCTCCTGCAAAATGTGCATTAGAAAAAAATTTAGAATTTCACTTTTTGAAGGACACGAAGTACATCATAATCAAAGAAGTTATATTGTATAATTAAAAAGAATAAAATACTAGGTGTTTCCATTTAAAACTGTAAATATTGACAGAAGAAAATAGTTCAACATTGCCTAAGTCCTAAATACCGGAAATAATACAAGTTGGGCGTGTGCCAGGTAACCATTGTGTGACCTAGAGATTTCTGAAAATTGAATTTCAAGATACTCAAGAACACTAGGAAATTTGCTCTTAATTAAAACCTCTTTGGCAGATTTCCATTTATAGTTCCCTAAGCCTCACTTGCTTTCCTCTGCACTTAAATTGCTTGCAAGACATAAAGATAAAAATAGACTGTTTGACTTGTAAGATATGATAAGTTTCAGTGCTTGATCATTTGATATTGTCACAGTAATTAAACCAATTTGGCGAAACTGAATACTCATCTGATGTGCCTTGTATTAAGTGCAGATTTACCTAAAACATTGGAAATGCATGTGCAAGAGAGAGGCTGTCTTCCCGGGAATCTTAGCTCCACATAATTATTTCTATCTGATGTCACAGAAGGAGCTCTGACAATAGGCTCAGATCAGTTCCACACAATTCAGCTTTTTTATGTCTTTGTTATACTTTATCAGTGTTTTTATGACTGATGCATGAAGATACTGTAGTAGCTGTTGCCACCATTCATGTTCCTCTTCATCACTCTCTGTCACATCATACCTTAGAAGACAATGAGGCGTCGCTGCTTCTGATACGCTTTGATCTGCCACAGCAACTAGAGGCAGAACTGACAAGAAAGAAAGGGAAAGATTTCAAAAATCCTGTGCGGTCACTGCTTATCCTCACACAGAGCTTAAAATCACCACAGAGCCAAAGAATAGAATAAACAGACCAATTATTGCAAGAAAACGGACAGTGTGTAATGTGCTTCTGTGAATCATAGTGCATCAATAGCTATACTTTGGAAGCTGACGAAATGACACAATGAATGTTAGGATTCAAAGCTCAGAGTTTTTAATGTTTTATTTGAACTAAATGTGTTTTGAAGCAATGGAGAAGACAAATAGTTCGTTTTCCGTATGTCTCCTGGATCCAGAACATCAGTATGAGGAAAAGTGAAGTAAAAAGTATTAGCAACAAATGAACTGTCCTTCCTTGCTGTAAAGACTCCCTGTATAAGACTCCTGCTTTTACTTTGAGCTTGTCACGTTCTAGAGTTCTGAGAGTATATTGTGAAATCCAATACCCTGGCCCACGATTCTGTAATGAAGGGGCTATTTTTTTTTCCTGCTATATCAAGCAGTGAAAAGTACAATGTATTTTATTGCTTGCACTTTAAATGCTTTTAAATGTCTGCTACCATGTCTGTGCACAAGAAGACAAATATTGTTCACCTTTCCCACAATATCTTCTATTACACTGATTGAAATATTTTATATTTGAATCACAAAGGATCTGCAATGTGAGGAAAGCTGCATTTTTTTAGAATGAAAGACTGGGGGTTGAGGGGAGGCTGGCACTGCGACATAGTGGATTCAGCCTCCAGTTGGGATGCCAGCAACACATATCAAAGTGTCAGCTCACATCCTGGCTGTTTCTAATTCAGCTTCCTGTTCATGAGCATCCCAGGAGGAAGTAGATAATGACACCAGTACTTTGGCCCTGCCAATCATGTGAAACCCCATGGACTTCCTGACTCCTGGTTTTGGCTGGGCCCAACTCTGGCTGTAGCAGGCAGGGATTTGTGGAGTAAACCAGTCAGTGGAAAAATTCTCTGTCTCTCTCTCTTTTGCTCTTGCTCCCACTTTGCTTTACAAATAAATAAATAAACAATCATTTTTACAAAAAAAAAAGAGTCACAGATTGTTTTCTTTCTTGAAGATGTCATTCCACTTTCCTCTGGGTTATAGAGTGTCTAATGAGATTGACAAAATTATTGTTTTTGCTCCACTTTATAATATATAGTTTTTTCTTTTTGTGATGGCTTCCCTAATTCTTCTTGTTGTTGGGTTTTAACTGTTTGATAGTGCTAGGTGCATGTGTGCTTTTAACAAACTCCAGTTTCTTTGAGTTTCATGGATATGTGGCTTTCTTCCATCTGTACTTTTCTGTTTTTCTTCTGTAGTGGTTAAGATTTTGCCCTGGTGGGGTTGGGGCGAGGTAGGAAGAAGGTGTCCATAGATGGCTCAATTAGCTAATCCTCTCATTACAAGCTCCAAAATTCCTTATGGGTGCTGGTTCCTGACCCAGCTGTTCCACTGCCGATTTAGTTCCTTGCTTATTGCCTGGGAAAGCAGGGGAAGATAGCCCAAAGCTTTGGCACCCTGTACCCACAGGGAAGACCTTGAGGAAGTTCCTGGCTCCCAGCTTTGGATCAGCTCAGCTCTGGCCATTGCGGCCATTTGGAAAATCAGCCAACAGATGGAGAAGGGGTGTGTGTGTGTGTGTGTGTGTGTGTGTTTATGTGTGTGTGTGTGTCTGCCTGTCTTATGGTTGCTCTCCCTCTTCTTTTTATTGCACTTTTATTAATAAAAAGAGAACATGTTTCACATATTTCATAGCTATAACGCAAAGAAGATAATCATAGTATCTTTCCTTCTTATCTCCTGCTGTCCATCCTGCTCCTAATTTTTCTTCAGTTTTTGCAAGAACATAATTTCAGTACACTCTGTAATCGCAGCTTTAATGCACTACTAACCACAATATTCAGCAAGTCAGAAGAATAAAGATAAAATTCCACAGAAGTATAAACAAGGGCTAAAAACAACAATCAAATCCCGAGATACCCATTTCTTTCATATACATTCTTAATATTCTATATTAAACTACTGTATATCAGAGAAAACATAATGTTTATGTTTTTGACACTGGCTTATGTTGCTAAGCAAAAATGGTTTCTAGATGCATCAATGCATCTATTTTGTTGCAAAAGACAGAATTTCATTCTTTTTGTGCTCTCTCTCTCTGTGTGTGTGTGTGTATCACATTTTCCTTATCTCATTAGTTGTTAAACTTCAGGATTGATTCTATATCTTAGCTTTTGTGAATTTAGCTACAATATCATGAATGTACAAATAAATCTCTCGTATGTTGATTTCATTTCTCTTGGTTAAATTTGCATAAATGAGATGGCTAATATGGTGAAACTATTTTCAAATTTCTGAAGAATCTCCATACTGTTTCCATAAGGACTGTACTAGTTTGTTACCAGCCTGGATAGCTATTCTCTCTGGGGTGACGCAAATCCTCATTGTGATTTTACCTGAATTTCCCCAATGATCCTGAACATTTTTTTTTTCATGTGTCTTTTGGCCACTTCATATCTTCATACCTCTTCATATCTTTTGCTCATTCCTCAAATGGATTGGCTTGTTGAGTTTCTTGTGCTCTATTTGCGAATATTCCATTCCATTAGTTGCATCTTCATGTTGTTGACACTTTCCTTTGCAGGACAGAAACATCTTACCTTCATGTAGCCCCAATTATCTATTTTTCTTTTGACTGTCTATGCTCTTGAGGTCTTTTCCAAGAAGTCTTTGCTTGTGTCAGTGTCTTGCAGACTTTTTGTATTAGTTGCTCAACGGAGTATCAATTTTTTAAACAATAATTCTTCACCCATCTTTTATTTATTCTGTTTCAATTGTTTCTTTCTTTTCTAATTTTGATTTTTTGTTTGTTTTTTGATGTGGCATTTGGCTCATTCTTGATTTTTTTAATCCTTGAGTTACATTGTTAGGTCATTTATTTGATGCTATTCCAATTTCTTGATGTGGAGACTAAGTTGTGTAAAATTTACTCATAACATCAATTTTATTATATCCCATAAGTTGTTATGTGTTGTGTTGTCATCCTCCATCATTTTTAGGAATTTATTGATTTTTCTTGTAATTTCTTCTGTGATCTACTGTTCATTCAGGAGCATGTTATTCAGCCTCCATGGGTTTGCGTATTTTGTAGTATTTCTTAAATTGTTAATTTCCAGCACCCTTCCATTGTGATCAGAATTATTTTATTTTTTTTCTAAATTTGTTAAGAATTGCTTTATAGCATATGGCTTACCTTAAAGGAAGTTTAATGCACTAATGGAAAGAATGTGTGTTCTGCAACTGTGGGATAAAATGTTCCATAAACATAAGTTAGGTCCATTAGATCCATAGTGTAGATTAGCTTTATCTCTTTTTAGAATCTTATTCATTGATGAAAAGTGGGATGTTCAAGTTCTCCATTGTTATTGCATGGGAGCCTTTATCTCCCTTCACACCCACTAGCATTTGTTTTAAATAATGGCTTTAGGTGCATATGTATTTGGTATAATCATATTTTCCTGTTGAATATACCCCTTAAGCGTTACATAATACCCTTCTTTATCTCTTAACAGCTTTTGTGTTAGTCTATTTTGTCTTAGTCTATTTTGTCTGATATTAGGATAATTGTTCTTTTATTCACTTTCCATTAGCATGGAATATCTTTTTCAGTCACTTCACTTTAGTCTGTGTATATCTTTGTTGGTTAGGTATGATTCATGAGGTGGCAAGAAAGAAAGTTGGTGGTAACCAAGGGTTTATCCCTCCAATTAAATCATCTGGTTGCATGAGAACTGCAGCAGTGCCTACTCACCTTTGAAAGAAGTTCTGCTTCCCCCTCTGGTTACCAGGTGCCTTGCTCCAAGAAGATGGCGTCCATTCCGGCCTATTCCTGCTACGTTCCTTGAAAACCCCCAGGATTTGATCTCGGGGCTCCGTTCTTATGTCCTTTTCTAATCTTAATTACCTCCCAAAGGCACCAGCTTGAGCAACACATTCAGAGTCAATGTCGGCCATCCTAATCTTGTTTCTCATAGGTTTTATGAGTTTCACTGGGGAGCAAAACACAGAAGCTTCTCACCGTGTCCTTTTAAAAGATTGTCACATAATTCCTTCCCACCTCCTTGTGTGTTGGCACAATTCTCCTGTATTATGTCAAGTTGGAACGATTTTTATGCCCTCTTCGTCCTTTGAAGGACAGCTAAGGATTTCAGTGGATTTGCTTTACCTTGGACACGCAACAGTAACAGACTCAAAAAAATCATAATGTTATATTTATCTTGGTTTTTTCTTTCTTAGTTTGACAATAAAATTTTCCTGAGATGTATGTTAGATCTATAAATTATTGATTATATTTATTCATAATAAACACCAATGGTCTAGTTCCCCTTCTTTGTAATGGTGGAAATATAGCATGGTAAACTTAAGAGAAAATATGAGAAAAAGAAAGATAAAAGACTTGAGCTTTCAAACAATAGCATTCAGTATAATATGTTTAAGCCTTATTAAAATAAAATATGGCTTTGATGATTCTTGAATTACTGATATCCTCAGTAAGTAAGGCAGTCACTTAAATATCATTATTTTTTTTTACTGTTTCCACACATACCCTATGATAAATTGTCAGGACCTAAGGAACATGTCTAAGACATCTCAGTCTGCTACAAAAAAAGTACGTGCAGATAATCACAATAAAGGAAGGGTAGGTTATATCTGAAGAACAGTCAAGGGCTATTGACAGAATCTACTTAAGAAAAAGCTGTAATGAAAACAAACGAATAGAAAAATAGTGAGTATTTTTCTAGAAAAAGTTGATGTATGCAAGGCTTGGCATACAAAAGATGCAGCAAATAATACCAGAAACATAGCTCGATGCGAGTTTAGAAGCTGTATTTTGATAAGGGCTTTGGATTCAGGACTATATCTGACACAAAGCCCATAGAGGTTATTTCAGCAAGGAAGTGGCAAGACCACACATTCTTTGAAATATTATTTTAGGAAAATAACTGGTTGATATGTGACAGATGGTTTTGGATAGGGGAGTAACTAGTAGCAGTGAGCCCAAGTAAAGAGTGTCATATGGACCAATCATCATTTGGATCTGAACTAAGAATATGGCCATTTGGACGGAAAGACTTCTTTTTTCCATTTAGAAGCTAAAATTATTCTTTTTTATAATTATTTTTATTTTTGATGATTTTTAGATAGTTGATTAGGGTAAAAATTATTCTTGAAGTATAGGAAAAATAGATTATAGTACAGATGGAAATTGAGGCCAAAGGAAATAATTATAGAACATTTAAAAAAGATATAATATATTTTAGAAAACTTTGCAATAGATGATTATCATTAAAAATTCTTTTGTAGTTGTGAAGCACTTCTGTGAACTGGAACTCAAATTTTATATTTTATTTTGAAAAATGTTTATTTGAATATTTAAAATCTACCCTTTTTAGATATTTCTAAAATCTACCCTTTTTGACTTAATTTATTATTTTTAAACAACATATTTTTAATTTATATTGTATTCAAAGGCTTAGTGTCCCATAAATAAATAGTTTAAGAAAGCCCAAGGACTTCAGTTCAGCAGGTATGTAGGTAAGAGTTATAAACAATCAATGGAAAAGATGTTCAACTTTACCCAAGTAAAGCAAATTTTTAAATAGTCATAAATCATTAAAAGTATAGTAGTGCATAATTCTTTACAATTTTTTGACAGTGATTTCAAACAAATTTTGACAAAATGTTTGCAACAAAACTGGCACACATAGGCATTTCTCTGTGGGTTTGTTTTGTTTTGTTTGTTAGCTTTAGGTTTAGCCCTCACATATATAGAAGAACATTTGGTACTTGTCTTTCTGTGTTTAGCTCAATTCATGCAACATGATGTCCTCCTGTTGCAACCATTTTGTTACAGATAATAGAATTTCATTCATTTCTAAAGCTTAATAATGTTCCATTGTATATATAGTGCCACATTAGTTACTCAGGCATCTGATGATTCCAAATTTTGGCTTCGTGTACAATGCTGATATAAACATGGTAATCCAAGTTCCTCTTTGATACAATGTTTTCATGACTTGGGGGTATGTATTCAGTAGTGCAATTGCTGAATCATATGGTAAATCTATCTATAGTTCTTAAAGAAATCTCCATTCTCTTTTCCATAGTGGCTGCACTAATTTTAATTCCTTACAACAGTGTCTAAGAGTCTCTCTTTCTCCAAATATTTGCCATCCGGCAGGAGTGAGGCAATGTTCCATTGTAGTTGAATGGAAAGATTTTAAGATGGATTTTTATGGTTAAAACTGATTCTTTCTTGATTATCTGATCATAATGTGTTATACAAAGTGAGAAATGTGAAATGAACCTAGGTTTTTGGCTTGATAGTCCAGCAGATATTGTTATAAAATAATATTAGTAAATTGTTTATTTATATTATAAAATAATCTTAATAAATTGTTATAAAATAATATTAATAAATTATTAATGTAAGGGCGAAAACCTAAGATGGGAAGGAAAATACTGAATTCAGATTTAAATGTGTTAAATTTGAGTTAATATATATGAGAAAATTGTAATATAGAGTATAATAATGATCTTTCACTACACACAAACATAAAGGTAAACACAGAAGGGTTTCAAGTTACAGCTTGGTTTAACTGAACAATTTTAATTTCATTTTTGCAATCCGGGTCATGCTGGCTACTGCATTGTTTTTACTGGGTTATTAAATGACATATATGTGCCTCAATACTTGACTTGATAATTGATACTATCTAATTTTTAGATCATTATTTGAATTAGCAGAAATAAATTAAGTCATTATACACAAAATATACAAGTTGGGTATCGCTTATCTGAAATTCTTGGAACCCAGAGTATTTAGATTTTGGAATATTTGCATATATGTGATGCTTTGGCAATGAGACTCAAATCCAAACACAAAATTCATTTGTGCTTCATATCCACCTTATGGACATAACCTGGGGCAATTCTCTACCACGTTTTAGTGCCCATACATTTTAACTGCAGTCCACTAGTTGAGGTCAGGAACAGACTATTCACTGGTAGATTAAGTTGAGGCTGAAAAAAATTGAGATTTTAAAGCATCTTGAATTTCAGATTTTTGGCTGAGGAATGCTCAGTCTGTATAAAATAAATGGAATTAAGTCTAAGAATGCATTTTAGTTTGGTTTTGTGAGTTAACAGTCGTGTCTGAAGGTAGCAGAGCAGGGGAAAATCTAAATAGAGTTTGAAACTCATTTAATATTTTGCACTTTTCAGAGTGCATCCCATGCATCATTGCATCAAATGCTGAAAGTCACCCCATGAGGTCTGTGACTTAGCTGCCTAAGATCAATCACAAAGTCTAGTTGTGGATATGCCTTGGCTTCTGGCCTGCAGTTATCATACCAACTTAGTGTGTTGTGCATACAACTCTGCCATTACCAAATGTGCCACTTACGGCTCATCATGTACCATCCTTTGGAACTTAGCCACATCTCAATAAAATAGCCCCATCGTTTGCTGTGGTCAGAACACAGTTCTGAAGCACAAACACTTTTTCTAATCATAAAATATTTTGGTAATTTTTGTCACTCCCAATCTAAAAGCATCTCCAAAAAGGAAATGAGGGATTAAAACTACCCAGCAAATTCAGGTTAAGTGCACAATTGAGTTAATTCCTTCAAAATATAGGTGATAAGGCACTTTTTCAGTCTGTTGCAATTCAAATGCTGTTATGTCATGAAGCCAATCAAATTGTGAAAAGGTCACTATTATCTCTAAAATTCAACCCACACATACTCAGTGCTATCCTAAATCTGTTACCCTCACAGAAAAAAAAAAAAAAAAAACCACAGCTTGATAATGTTCTATGATACTGCAATTAATAAAGTTAAAACTTAAGCCCCAAAATATTCTAAACCCCTTCTTATTTTTGCTCTCTTATCCCTTCAATATTCTGAATTTTGTCATAGCTTTGAAAGAAATGTCCTTGTAACTCAAGGAAACTGAAAGGAAAGAGCAGTAACCTATAACCAAGCCGGTGATGCATTTCCTGAACATGAGCACAGTGACAATACTGTTTACTATCAAGTAAACGGTGAACTTCACCATTTATAAAATAAAGCCTGCTTTTTACGTTGATAAATAGTGACATTTTGAAACTTGTGTCCTTTGAGGATTCTCAATACATTGAAAAGCATGCACTTGGCTGTTATGTGAACACTTTCACCTCCAAGCAGTTCTGTCTGTCATCTTCCATGAGATAATATTCAGTGATACTGGATGATGGGAACTCAGTTCACTGGGGCACATAGCTGCTGCATTCCATAGGGGATAAAAGCAACAGGGCTGAAACTCATGTGAGAAGTGTAATTACACATTCAATGATCTGATTTCTGCTGGACATCTGTAGCATAGAGCTGCAGGTAATTAATCAGGAATAAATAGGAACAAAAATGTGAGGTACAAGAGCAAACATGCTGTGCCTCTCATTTTCTCAGTTCTACCTAAAGAGAAAACATCTTAGAGTACTGAACAAGTTCTAGAATTTTTATATGAAGCAAGATCTTGAATTCAGTTTTTTAAAAATACAAAAATAATAATTTTTTAAAAGGCTCTGGGTTAAAAAAAAGAAAATCGTTCTTTATAGGTCCAAAACTAAAGGAGTAATAAAATGTTGCCATCATCCAGAGAAAAACAGAAAGAGGCATGGAGAAGAATAGACCTGTGAAAATTCCAGGCTAACCATTGAGGCGAGCCTAAATGATCTAATGCCTATTATTCTCTGTCTACCCCATCCTAGAAAAAAAAAAAAAACTGCAAAGGATGAAAAAAGATCCAGGGAAAACAAAAACACCAATACAAGTCTCAAGATGATCTTAATGATATGCAAGTAAGGTGAACCTGATCACTATGATTGAGACTCAGAACTGTAGGTGCTTTGGCATGGCAGACTCAGTGTGCTGAGGCACATGAAGAAATGAAGAACTAGAGTAATTCACTACCATAGTCATATGAGCTAATTGTCACCAGAACATAAAAGTAAGCATTTCACCCTTAAGTCTAGCAGAAGCAGAAAAGCCAGCTGTCACCAGGATCTCATAGGCAATGGTACTTGATCCCTTGTCACCTCTGAACACTTTTGAAGGGAAGACATCACATTAAACATCCAAAACATGTGTAGATTTGACATTTAAGTATACTCTCCAATTTATCCATAGTCGTATGAGTTGAGTTCCATCTGACAGGCTGCTCTAATGCAACATTTTATAGGTATTCAATTAAATATGTATCATTCCACTTGGATGGCGCTGTTCATAAATTTTGTGTCATGCATTTGTCCCATTTTCCAGCATTCAGTTAAGCTATTGGAAAACTCAAGGTCTGCAAGCACTGTTCCTATGATGTCTGGTGGAAGCCAAGAATGGGAGAGAGAGCTTCCAGGCACAGGGCTCAGCTGGACGGGGTCTCAGGGGTGATGTGGCTTTGCGGAGAAAGGCATCTTAGCCCATGGGGGCTGCAGGAACAGAACACTGTAGACAAACAACACACATCTGTTTCTTAAAGTTCGGAAAGCTGCAAAGTGCAAGATCAAGGCTCAGACAGAGCCAGTGTTTAGCTTGGCCCATTTCCTGCTTCATAATCCCCCCTTTAGGGTGGAACCCTGAAAGGGTGGAGGGATGAAGAGACTGTCTGGACTCCCTTTTATAAGGAAACAAGAATACCCCCTTCATGAGAACTTTATCTTTGTGATCTAATTACCTCCTAAATTAGGTTTCAACATGGGAGTTTGAAAAGGATTCACACATTCAATCAATAGCAGATAGCCTCCCAAATTGTAGGATTGCTGATTAATCTCCTGAAGACGTGCGTATTTCCATATTGGCATAAGCTGCCCACCCCCATCCTGACATTATCAGCAAAGTGCCTGAATGAGAGACCAGCCAGAGAATTTATTTTCCACTGGCTCTGAAATGCAACAAGTGAGCTGAATTTAAGGTTTCACAGCAAAGTCATTCTGGCCACGGAAGGCGCAGAAACAGGCACAACATCCCAGTGCTTTTTATCTACCATGTCTCTTTGAACCCAGGAATGGCAAAAGTTATTAAAATGTCTTCTTTACTGGAAAAACACCAAGTGATATGAAAATGAGAAAGCATCTTTGCTTTTCGAAAGTTATGTAAGAGAGCTTAACTTTTGAACGAAAACCCTTGAGACATGTTGATTGTCTTTGAGACTTGTCCTATGGGGGATCATTCTTGACTGACAGAAGGCTAGGAGGAACCAGGCTTAGTTCAAGCTGTGAGGACCCACGCTGGTGTTCAGCACAAAGCGGCAACAGTCTGGTCTGAGGCCTCAGGAGCTGGGAAGGATGACTAACAGTAACGACTAGAAAACACCAGCAGAATCTATTAGAAATGTCGTGTGAGGGCCCAGAGAGGTAGCCTAGTGTCTAAAGTTCTTGCCTTGCACACCCGGGATCCCATATTGGCCCTATTTCATATCCCGGCTGCTCCACTTCCCTTTCAGCTCCCTGCTTATGGCCTGGGAAAGCAGTGGAGAACGGCCTCACCCTCGTGAGAGACCCTAAAGAAGCTGCTGGTTCCTGGTTTCAGATCCGCCCAGCTCGGGCTGTCGTGGCCACTTGGGGAATCAATCAGCAGATGGATCTTCCTCTCTGTCTCCTCCTCTCTGTATATCTGATTTTCCAATAAGAATAGATAAGTATTTTTTTAATGTCATGTGAGCTAGATCATGGGAGAAATTCACAACTGAAGTACCTTGTCTCATTTACATGCATGTAACTAGCAACTTTGGGTTGTCTGATTGCCACAGCATTTGGGCTGAACACTGATACTCCTAAAGATAGTGAAGAATAGGGGTCTTTCCTCCCTTCGAGCCCCGTCCTGTCCCTATGGCAAGAGACCTCTCTTTCTGTCTTAAATAAATCTTGTTTTGCATGATAGAAAAAAAAAGATATTGAAGAACAAATTTTGTACTTCTCTGATTTGTTACTGTTGCTGTTGATAAGCACTTGTGTATTTGCTTTTGTAGTTAGATATTTACTTGCTGTTGTTGCAGGGAACCACAGAAAGTACCAAGGGATAAACAGTGGGGAGTCTCCTATTTCTGTCCCTAGCTCTCAGGTTGCCACCCACTCTTCTCTCTCCTAGCACTGTCCCTATGCCACCTCCACAGGTCAAGCCCATTATTAGTGCTAACAAGAAACGTGTTGCTTTAGAATTTCATCTGGGGGAGGCGATTAGCTTAGTAATTTAAAAATGCCAGTTTAAACATGGTGTCACAAATTAAAGCATCTGGGTTTCGTTTCTGACTCCTGATTGGGAGACTAAGGTGATGGCTCAAGTAGTTTGGCTTTGTCAGCACCTATGAGATTCCAGAAAACGTTTTTGTCTCCCATCTTTGATTTCACCAACGAACCTGAAGAACGAAGCAGCAGATGGGATGCCTCCTCCTCAATCCCCACCTGGCTTCTAAAATGTATCCATTAAATTTAATCAAATTTTGGTTAACTGAGGAAGACATCGAGAAAATGGGGGCACAGAATCCATAAGACTCATTTTAAAGCTTCTGATCAAAAATGAGAAGCTCAAGCAAGAGTTCAAAGAATTTAAGGAAGCAATAAAGCAAATCAAGGCTGATATATCAGAAATTAGGAACACAGTAGAGCAAATTAAAAGTACAGTGGAGAGTCTCCAAAATAGAGTGAAGCAAGCAGAAGGAAGAATCTGAGAATTGGAAGATATTTCCTGTCAGCAGGGGGAAGCAAACAAAAAGCTGGAAGCAGAGCTGCATCACACCAAAAAAAATATTCTAGAATTGAAAGACACTGTTAAGAGGCCAAATAAAAGGGTTGTGGGAATCCAAGAAGGTGCAGAAAGAGAAGCTGAGTTTGCAAATGTATTTAATGAAATAATAAAGGAAAATTTCCCTAATCTGGAGAAAGAATTGAGAAACATGATCCAGAAGGGGCACAGAACTCCCAACAGGCTTGATCAAAAGCGACCTTCACCAAGACACATGATCTTCAAGCTCTCTTCAATTGAACATAAGGAAAAGATCCTTAAATGTGCACGTGAAAAAAAAATCAATGGACATATAAAGGAATGCCAATTAAACTCACAGGAGATCTCTCACAGGAAACTCGACAGGCAAGAAGAGAATGGAGTGACATATTCCAGATTCTAAAAGAAAAAATATTGTTGGCCCAGGATAACATATCCAGCAAAGCTTTCTTTTGTCTTTGAAAATGAAATAAAATTCTTCCACAGTAAAGAAAAGCTAAAAGAATTTGCCTCTTCCAAACAGGCCCTACAAATAATACTTCAAGATGTTCTCTTCACAGAGAAGAGGAATAGCACCTACCAAAACCAAAGGCAAATGGGAAGAACATCCCAGTAAAATGACATCAGAAGACTAAACCAATGAACAACCCATTCCTAAAATGACAAGACCAAAGTACCATCCATACATATTAACCCTGAATGTACATGGCTTAAGCTCAATCAAACGTCATAGATTAGTAGACTGGATTGAAAGACAAAACCCATCTATTTATTGTCTAGAGGAGACACACTTCACCAACAAAAATCAGCAGAAACTATATCACATGGGTTTTGTTGTTTTTCTGTTGGTTTCATCTCTTTAAAACACTTTCTTCTGATTAAATCATTCAATGATTCTTAGATCATACAGTAGCATCGTTGTCTTCAAGAAGGTTCTTGATTTTCATTTCTTCAGCTACACGTTAGTCATTTAATAGCATGTTATTTAACTTCATGGTGTTAATTTCTTTTTTCTCCCTGATGTTGATTTTGTTTTGTGGCTCTTCATTTAAGGGGATGTATAGTAGCTGTGTAATGGAGACTGTCATATCTAGTAATATGTCATTTAACTTCATGGCATTGTAAATTTCTATTTTTCTTTCTATTGTTGATTTTGTATTATGACTTTTCATTTGAGGGGATGTACAGTGGCTGTGAAATGGAGACTAACATCCAGATGTGAGGATGCAGTGTAGCATGCATTTCTGCTTCTAGACAAAGATGGATTTACAATGAAACTGTTCACTATATCTTGACAATAGGGTGCTGGACTCTCTGCCGTTGTAAATGCCCGCAATGATGGACATATGACTGTGTATGAAGAAATTATATGTTAGTAATGATACAGAGGAGCTAGGTGGGGGATAGGAAATTGGGGAGGGGATAAGGGAATATGGAATTGTATCATAAAATGAATAATAATAATAAAATGTAAAAGAATTTAATTAAAATTTGAACACTTTGTACTTTTCAGGAGAAAGCTGATGTAGATTCAGAGAAATTAATTATAGCAACAAAATATTTGAGAAGTGGGAAGGAAAGGGAAATGAAGAACAAATGGGAAGTCCATGTCATTGTTGGAATCTGTCCCCTTGAGAGGAGCTGCTCAATTAATGTCATGTGTGACCCCTGGTGAACCTTTAACATTTGTGTGGAAAATCCAAAATGCTCTGTAAATGAATAGGGTTGAATACACATCCTGTCAGGCACAGGGCATCATGAAATTGCCTCACTGGAAGTAATATTCTAGACATAGGAGCTTACAGACACTTCTGAAACTTTCAAAGTGTTTGTTCTCTTCCTTCTAGTAAGTGGATATTTGAAAAAATTACCTGATAAATTTGGTCACCTCTACAAGCTAAAACAATAAATGCTCTGCACGGACCTGATCAAAATATATTTGCTGAATTATGGTTTATATATCAAAAGACTCGATGATAAATTAGAGTAAAAATGTTTTCGTATTGTGCCAAATTTTATGTAAATTTCAGCACTCTTCAGTTTTCAGAAAACTTGACTGAATTATTCCTGTTTCCAAATTAGTGTTTCTCTTCCAAAGAACACCTTTTTAAATCTGCTACGTTACCTATTGTGGAACTGGGCACATCCTGATATGAGTATTTGTTGACTGTTCACTAGTACGTATCAGAAACTGTTATTGGTTATTTTTCATTTGACACTTAATAATATCCAATACCTTAAGGGAATGTTACTGTAAGAAAAAAAAAATGAAAAAAAATGATGTAAAAGATCAGCATTATGGCTTAACAGATAAAGGTTCTGCCTGCAATGCTGACATCCCATTTAGGCAGTGGTTAAAGTCATAGCTGCTCCAATTGAAATCCAGTTCCTTGCTAATTCACGTGGGAAAGCAGCAGACAGTGGCCTAAATGCTTGGGCACATACACCCTCATGGGAGACCCAGAAGAGGCTCCAGGCTTCTGGCTTTGGCCTGATTCGTTTCTGGCTATTGTGGTCATTTTGGGGAGTGAAACAGCAGTTGGAAGGTCTCTCTTACGCTCCTTATCTCTCCCTCTCTGTCTGCAGCTTTCTCAAATAAACAAATAAATCTTAAAAAGAAAAAGGAATTACAAAACCAACAACTAATAACGGGATGAGTCCATCTCGTAGAACACTGTTTATTTTTTGGTTTATTAAGAGATTTATTTTCACACACTCACAAAGTGGGGAAAAGTTTTCCCAATCTTAAATGTTTCAGTAACATCTCTTCTAAGGTTCATGAAAAGCCCTGTAAACTAACTCTCTCTCTCTCTCTCTCTCTCTCTCTCTCTCTCTCACACACACACACACACACACACACACACAGTCTCATCATCATGGTTGAAAATCCTCATCCTGCCTTAACTGCCCATCTACCGTGCTATGCCCTGAAGCCCCCGCTGATATCCTCCCTTCCCCAGGAAACCACTCAGCCTACACCAGCTCTTCCCTCTAAATGCTCACAGGAGCAGTCAGTGTCATCACACACTTCACCTCCGTTTTCAACACGACTGGCAAAATTTCCTGTGCATAGATTTGACCATTCCTTTTAGACTGACAACCACAGAGATCCATCAATTCCACCCTGTCTTGTAATATTAGAAACTGGAGCCCATCCAGAGAGGCTAAGTGAATGGCCCAAGTTCACAGACACAGCAGGAATGAAGACATCTCTTACCCTAATGCTTCTGTTTCACCACTACATGCGGAGATATAAGTATTTGCATGCTCTACAATGGTGAATATGGCCTGACATATAAAACATTTTGGGTTCTTTGTTGCTGATTGCTTGTACACTTTACATAAAACATACATCCTACTATGGCTTAAAAATTGACTCACTGATTTGACAGACAGGTGTTTCTGCTAGTGTGCTTTCACAAGGCGAGCCTGCACTGGCTTTTTCAAGGACATTTAGCAAGGGTATATTCTGGTGTTTGACAGTCCCATCACAATGGACTTAATGGACAAAGCAAGTTCTATGTCAAGACAAACAGAAAGTGAGTGGACAAAAGCCTTGAAAATGGAATAGGTGTGCAGATGGGAAAAGAGGATTACTTTAACCCCACAATTCCCTTTCTACATCACATAGCAAAATAAAGCACATATGCAGATCAGATGGCATAAATGTTGATATTCCCTCACACTTCATGTGTATTAGCCATCATCTCAAGTTGATGTTATTTAGAGGTAGCACAGCATTGCTGGGGGTGATTAGATTCAGATGACATCATAATTGCAGGTCTTCTTGCTGCAATTAAAGCCATTAAAAAAGAGACCAGAGAACATGCTCCCTTACCTTCTCTGTTCCATTCAGTCCTTAAATGAGGATACAATAAGCAGGTCATCCCCTCGGACCAGACAGGGTCCTCCCAAGAAGCCGAAGAACTTGACTGGACTATAAGATGTTGGACTCTATGTTTAGTTTATGCTTGCAAAGAAGGAATCTCAACTGAACTTGAACTGCAGTTATGCAACAAGGTGGAGTAATCCACCATTGGGGGAGGGTGCGGGGAGGGGTGGGGAGAATCCCAGTACCTATGAAACTGTATCACATAATACAATGTAATCAATGAATAAAAAAAAATTAGCAGGTCATCTGCAAAAGAGGGAGAGAATGCTTGGCAGATATTGAATTTGCCAGGAACTTCTTAGATTCCACACTCTGAAACTGCAAAAAAAGAACTGTTGCTTCTTGAAAACTCCTGATGTGTGGTGTTGTATTAGAGCAGCCCAGACTAGGGCAGCATGCCAACACCTACATACACACAGCTACATATGCACATTCTGTTTGTGTATGTATGTTTAAAACCATAACACAAATCAAAAGCACACAACATTACCAGGAACTGTGGAAATAGCATGGCGAGTAGGAGAAAGGGGAGGGTAGAGTAGCAAAGAAGGGTTCATTGTTCCACATCAAGCTCATTTACTAGAACATGCAGCACAAAAGTGTTTCCTTTTAAATATATTCAAGATATGCTGTTATTTTAAGGCAAACAGACCTTTAACAGTCTCTGGGTCAAAGCCAGCGTTTTCACCACAAACTTACCCTTCACGCCACTGGATGATTGTTAAGTCCTTTAGACAGATATAGCCAAGGAGAGCCTTGTGTCCCAAGTACTAGCAAATTGCCTAAACATTGTTTGTCATCATTTTTGGTGACAGTCAAACTTCATTAAGTCCAGACACTTGCAGGTTTCTTCCTAATGAAGTATTTTCCTCGTACAGCCTGAAGTCCTTCAGATTTTGATGTAGATGAGCCAGGAATTAAAGCAGTACTGAGGTGGGACCTTGCATCCCCATGCCATAGTGGAAGGCAGGAAGCATCTGCCATGGTATGGAATGGCGGTAGGAATGGAATAAGATGATCTGAATTTGAAAAAGATGATATTGAAACTGCTGAAAGCTGACCTAAGGTTTCTGACCTCTGAACATACGGGCAGTTCTTCTCTAGCTTCACCTGCTTTTCTGCACAGAGCTCACCCAGCATGCATCTTACACCATGGACTTCAGGATTTCACCTCCTGGACTCATGGCATACTCATCTCCTTTCCTGAAAGAAGTGGGACTTCCCATTTCTCTTTCCACAATTCAGAGGATGAGCTAGCTGGGAATGCCTAAGTGCAATGATGACCTCTTGGGAAGATGAAAAAGTGATGGAGAAAGCCTTTCTGGATGCTAATTTTCTTCTCCACTGAAATCACATAGCAGCCCTGGAATAGGTTTTGATTTGCTGAATTCACTGAGTTATGATCTATGTGTCTCTCTTAAGGCCAAATTCATACATGCTTGAATTTCCTGCTCCTGAGGTTACACAGTAATACTCATAAAAATACCAATAATGGTAATTATCAATCATGACAACTTACTAGATGTTGGATGCTGGAGACTAAATACTTTTTGATTGACTCAGTAATCTCCATATTTCTGTTAGGGAAATCTACTATGATTCTGAGACCCTAAAGAATTGAACAAAATGTCCAAAGTCACAGTTTACAGGTAGCAGAGGTGGGATTTAAATTTAGTTGGACTTTAGATATTGTATTCTGAATTGTGAGACCTGGTTGGCTCCAGGTCATGCTAGTGACCACCGAGAGCCAGAGAGGATTGTAGCTGTGCAACAATACGGGTTTTCTGTTGTTAAATCAGAGATAACCATTTATTAACAAACTCTGGTGTGTTTGAATGTTTGTTACTTTTACAGTGGGTGTCCACTTCAAAGCATAACTGAAGGTTCAGATGATTTGTTTCTTCCTCATCCTTATAAAACAGAAGAGAACTCCCTCTTTTCCTGCAAGTAGAAAACTTGAAATTTAATTATAGGAAAAGAGAACATTAAAGTACTAACTTGTTTTTCCATTTCTCTTTGAAATCCATCCCTTCCTTTACTTCGGAGAAAAAAAAAATTACAAAACTTGGTTTGTCATGTTCAATACTTCCTGGTTTTAATATCTCATAAATTTGAAAGGTTCTGAATTTTTATGGCTTAGTAATTCTTGGGGAAGTATTTATCTTTCTGTTTATTTGTTTTTCTGAGCACATTTAGAAGAAGGAACTATTTTAACTCTCATTTGTCATGTGTAACAGTTCCTAAGCATTCCAGTTTATCCTTTAGAATCTATTAGTGTGGATTTGGAAGTTATTTCAGGGACATTCTAAAACTTTCCTATTTTTCTCTCCTGGCATCTTCTAAAGCTTCAAAGGTTGCTTTTAAAATTTAGTTTTCAAAATTCCGTGAAAACTACCTTAACTCTTGCTTGTTACCACAAAGTCAATTTATTAGAGAAGAAATAATCTGAAAAAGGACTTTACCAGAATGATAAATTATTTTTTTAAAGATTTATTTATTTTATTACAAAGTCAGATATACAAAGAGGAGGAGAGACAGAGAAGAAGATCTTCTGTCCGATGATTCACTCCCCAAGTGAGCCGCAACGGCCAGTGCGCGCCGATCCGATGCCAGGAACCTGGAACCTCTTCCAGGTCTCCCACGCGGGTGCAGGGTCCCAAAGCTTTGGGCCGTCCTTGACTGCTTTCCCAGGCCACAAGCAGGGAGCTGGATGGGAAGTGGGGCCGCCAGGATCAGAACCGGCGCCCACATGGGATCCCGGGGCTTTCAAGGCGAGGACTTTAGCCGCTAGGCCACGCCGCTGGGCCCTAAATTAATTATTTAAAGATTAAAATTTAAAAATATGAGGTGAATAAACATTTGCTTGCTTTGAAAAAGATATGTGTTGTGCATTCTAGCCTCTGTGTGTCTTAGTTTCATTATGCACAGTTATATTGATACAACATTGTGTTCTCACTAGTATTGCGCTTCCCCCTCATTTCAAAGTCAACACTGTTTATTCAACAAACATCCTTAATGAATGCTTATCACATTTGGTACTATGCCAGGTGAAAGGAATGCAAAAAGTGAGTATGACAACCGAAGTAAACATTACTCACATCAAAACATGGAATGGCCCCCCAGCAAACTCCCCTGTAACTTCTCCCAAGCATGACACGGTGCTTCCTCCCAAAGATAACTGCTGTTAGACTTCTCATGCCATGTGTTAGCTATTATACCTTTTATATGAGTGGAAGCATCAGTATCTATTCTATCTTGCTTTTTATGCATCATTGTATTTCTGAAGTTTATTGATTCTGTGATATTTTGTAGCAATTTCATTGTTACAAAGTGTTGACTGTACAGAATCACCAAAAATTGCTTATTCATTCTAGTATGTGTGGACATTTTTATGTGTTTCTGCTTTGGAGTTAAGTGGAGAACACTGGCTTGAACATTCTTGGACATGACTTTCCGTAAATATGATACATGCGTTTCTGCTAGCTATGTGCTTAATAGAAGCTAAATATAGGGCCCAGCACGATAGCCTAGTGGTTAAATCCCTGCCTTGCATCTACTGGGATCCCATATGGGTGCCAGTTGATGCCCCAGCTGCTCCACTTCCCAGCCAGCTCCCTGCTTGTGGGCTGGGAAAGCAGTACAGGATGACCCGAAGCCTTGGACCCTGCACCTGCATGGGAGACCCAGAAGAAGCTCCTGGCTCCTGGCTTCAGGTCGGCTCAGCTCCAGCCATTACGGCCACCTGGAGAGTGAACAAGTGTATGGAAGATCTTTCTCTCTATCTCTCCTTCTTTCTGTAAATCTGCCTTTCCAATAAAAATAAAATAAGTCTTAAACAAAGAAGAAGAAACTATGTCTGGTTGCATTTCCTAGCAAAAGTGACACATCCCCGGACTTTGAATCCCAGGGTCATTCCTCCTTCTTCCCCACATCAATGACATCAATAAGTCTTTTCAGTTATATTTCCAGAATACATCTCAAACCAATTCTTTCTTTCACCTTTGCTATCCCCTTGATGCAAGTTATTGTCACCTCTTAAGTGTTTTTCCAGTTTAGCCTTCGGTTGTGTTTCTTTGTTTCTGGTTTTGCTCACCTATCATCCACATAGCAATCAAAGCACTTTGCATTGCTATTTGTTATCTACTTACTCCTATGGACTCACTTAGCTAAAAGCTTTCAGTGGTTTTAATAGTTCACCAGTTATGAATCGCTGCCATTTTCGCCACTCCCAGCTCGGTGAGGTCGTTGAAGAATCCACTGATTGATAGAGTCTTCATTTGCCCAGTATTTCGCTGCCAACATTTAGCTGAGGTGGTTGATTGACTTGTTCTGTCTTCTGTCTTTTCTTGGCTAGGGTTCTGAGTCCAGCATTTCGATTGGGGAGCAAAGATCTCAGAGCATGCCCCATATCCGGGACTTGGGGAAGGTGGGAAACTGGGTGGGGCTTCTCCCTCAATATCCCCCTTTACCTCAGATACAAGAAGGAACCAATACGGACATAATAGTCTTACCCACTTCCCTATAGCCCCTGAACCTTTTACTGTAACTAACTATGTAAAGATTGTCAACAATATAATTTTAAAAAAAGCTTTCAGTGGCTTCTTATTGCAGTTGAAGTAAAAAAAAAAACAAAATCAGTTTCTGCACAATGACCTGCATGAGCATCTACACATCCGCTTTCACCTTCTGCTCACTCTGTTGCAGCTACAAAAGCCTCACACATATCAGTTTGCTTCATATCTCAGAGTCATGGCACTGGAACACATCCCTCTAGCGGTTTTGGTTTTGCTGGCTCATTTTGCCTGTAGTGACCCATACTTTGTGGAAGTGAGGCTTTTACGGGCTCATTGCCCAGCCTGGACCTACCAAACCAAACCATGGTAGCACTCAACACTTTTGAGTGAACAATCCCATGACTTGTTTATGAGACAGTTGAGCAACTTTTATTTCTTTCTTTCTTTTTTTTTTTTTAAAGATTTATTTCCACTACAAAGCCAGATATACAGAGAGGAGGAGAGACAGAGAGGAAGATCCTCCATCCGATGATTCACTCCCCAAGTGAGCCGCAACGGGCCGGTGCGCGCCGATCCGATGCCAGGAACCAGGAACCTCTTCCAGGTCTCCCACGCGGGTGCAGGGTCCCAAAGCTTTGGGCCGTCCTTGACTGCTTTCCCAGGCCACAAGCAGGGAGCTGGATGGGAAGTGGAGCCGCCAGGATTAGAACCGGCACCCATATGGGGTCCCGGGGTGTTCAAGGCGAGGACTTTAGCCACTAGGCCACGCCGCTGGGCCCGAGCAACTTTTATTTCTTATTATGACTTATCCCATATTCTAATTACTCTGCATATTCTTTAGTAAACATAAATGGCTTTTGGATGTTTACTGAATGTTTATTCATCATATCAAACATTTTCTTGTGTGTGAATATTAAATGTGAAATTAACTAATTAGTTAAACTCAGTAAACATTTCACAGCAGGACATGGTATATAAGCTATAGGCTGGGAGCATCAGGTAACAAATCAGGCATACATTATAGCTTCAAGGTGTTTATGCTTCTGAAATGGGACCTGAGATAATGGTATCACTATCTCTACTCTAGCCCAGACTTCAAAAAGTTCTGTAAGAGACACATAAATTAGCTGTGAGTTACTGCCAGGTGGCATTCCTAGTAGCAGTCAGCCTTCCTGCCACTAGGTAGACCTCGGGCAGCTAGGAGTCTACACTGTCTGTTTATTAACCTGCTGATTCATACAGCTGTTACACAGAGTTAAGTTGTTGTTTGATATTCCACAAAATATCCCTTCTGTCCTGACTCATATTTTGTCATTACTGACTCCAAAAGCAAATATGGAACAAAATAAAACGTTTTTTTTGACAAACTGAAGCAAGTTCCTGATTAAAATGAGCAGCTTATTTCAGAATGCTGAATAATCTGCCATTTTCACGGAATAATAGCCTCAGGGGAAAGGACCATTAGGAAATCAAAGTCTAAAACTTTGAGGCATCCAAGGAACATTAGAGATAAGGAAAAACTGGATTTTTTAAAGAAATAGTTAATACCTTTAGTTTATCTTAAAGAGTAAGAGCTTCATGACATTGAAGGATGCTCGGTAAGCTGTTTATGTATAAGTACCAAGACAAATAGATAAAGCTGTGCAAAATTCAAGAGTGTTAAGTTGCTATGTTAAGTTCACTTTGATGATTCTCTTTTATTTTGTTAGTTACTTTTTGGAAAGTACTTGTAGTTGTAGTTTTCATAATCTAAGGCATCCTCAAAATTCTAGATGTGTGTGAACTAGTGAATAATAATGCCATGCAAGCACAGGTCTATGCAAAGGGATCCAGTTACATTTCCCATATACTTTAGTGACCGTGAGTCCACCTTAGTGCAGCTTGGCTATTTAATCCATATTTGTTTAGTTCTCTATATTGTTAGGAAAGCACTATATTAGGAACTGAAAATAAAATCATCATTCTCAACTCTCACTCATTCTTCCTGAGTTAAATTCCTTCATATTTATAATTTGTTTCTCCTTCTTTCTATATAGGTAGAGCATATTTTCCCTTTCTTAATCTCTGTTCATCGATTCAACAATCATTGCAGGCCTGCTGATAAAGGACCACCCACTGCTCTAGGATAGCTCCACAGCAATGCATGGGACTGTGTTCTCATTCTGTGTTCTCCTTGGTGTCTAGTGAGGGCATTGGCTTGGCTGATACAATGAGAAAGTATTGATTAATGTGGAACACAAGGAATGAATGAGTGAAGTGGACTTCTCACTCTTTTGGATTTAAAAAAGCAGTTAAAGAATGGACTCTGGGAGATTGAGGCAAAGATATAAATAGGTCACTTTTACAGTTTCAGGGTGTTTGTTAATATGTTCATCTTCCATACAAGTGTAGCTTTCACCATTGACCATCAGTGTTCTTAAACAATCTTTGGAACTTTGAATTAAGGCTTCAATAATCATTGGTAAACATTTTAAATGTGACAAAAGGGAAGGAACTCTGCTCAGTGACAGTTCAGTTTTACTCCATGTCACTTTGGGAGTACATAAGGTTTTGTATTCATTTTAATTTTGCTGCATTTTGCCCTTATCAGCTTACAAGAAATACAAAAACTGCAAAAGAAAAAATGCTAACTCAGCTCATAACGACTTTGATTATCATAAATTTAATACGCTTTGGATAGCAGTTAAAACCGTTGCAGGTTTTTCAAATTTTATCTTAACCAGATTATCTCTGTTAACAAATACATACTATTTACATTTTGTTTCTACAACAACAAAAAAATTATTATGTATGGATGTCATTACTGAAGGTACCCATTGTTGAGGATTGTACTTAACAAAAGACAATTTTTAAAAATAGGGAAACTCTTCCCATATTTGGCTATTATTTGACTCCTGTGTATTAACATTAAATGTAGAGCTACCTCTGGCAACCATATGTTGTCTTGATCTGTGCGTTACCGCTCTGTATGCATTAGGCCTGCTGGTGACACCTAGAGGCACCTGTAAGCATTGCACTCTGAGGACAGAGCGAAAGAAACAAGAGCATTAGCAGACCTCTGAAGAATTTCAAGAATTTGGAGGTTTTGGAAACCATATATTTTTTTCTTTTTTAATCCTTTTTGACAGTGCTCTCAAAAGTTTGAGGAAATTCTATAACTTAAAAAATGCCTCAGCAGCAGAATGTAACACAGTGGAAAATATGAGTGTACTAGATCAGAGAATTGGCTTTGACGTTGGTAAGCTAATACTCCTTGGACAGTTTCCTCCTGATTTATTGAAAGGTTTACTGGAACTGGCATGGTGATGTAGCAAGCTAATCCTCTAACTGCAGCATCATCACCCCGATGGGCACCCGTCTATGCCCCAGCTGCACAGCTTCCAATCCAGTTCCCTGCTTATGACCTGGTAAAGAAGCGGAGAGTGGTTTAAGTCCTTGGGTCAGGAGACTCAGAAGAGACTCCTGGCATCTGGCTTCAGCTCACCTTAGGTCTGCCTGTTTCAGCCAGATGGATGAAAGACCTCTCTTTCTCTCTCTCCTCTCTCTGTAAAAAATCTGCTTTTCAAATAAAAATAAATTATAAAAAATGTTTACTAAAATATTACTCAAAGTTATTCTGAAATTTAGACATAGATGTGTATAAGGCATCTGGCATGTAGTGGATCATAAATTGTGATTATTATAGTCATGAAGCTAATCATGATGTATTTTCTATTATATTGGACAAAATTATTATATTTAAAGCACAAAAGCAATAAAATGAAACATTGTCCCTTAAAAATTAAAGTTTTAAAGGTAATATTAACTATTTTTTCATGTTTTTGTCTGATTCTTAAGAAAATATCAATAAATTCCTAAATGTTCAACAATAGCACCATGGGACCAGTGACAAAAGCTCAATAATTAATCATTCAGTAAGGTAATTGTGAAAGCAGTTCTCTTCTTTAAACATCAAACAGTAGGGACTGGTGTTGTGGTACCAGCACTCCATCATGAAGGATTAGCTTGAGTCCTCACTGCTCCACCTCTGATCCAATGCACCTTGGAAAGCAGTAAATAATCACCAAAGACCTTGATTCTCTGCCATCCACACGAGAGCCCTGGATGAAGTTCTAGGCTCCTGGGTTTTCTTTCACTGGCTCTCCCAAGCTGTTGCAACCATTTGGGAAGTGAACCAGCTGATGGAAGCTATCTCCTCTCTGTTAGTTTAACCTTCAAACAAATAAATCTTTTTTTAAAAAAAGAAAATATCATAAATGAGGTGTTAATAAGTTTTTTTGTAGTGTGAAATTGCCAAAATGGTACTGAGTCATGACTACTTTCAATGTCCTTACTTAGAGGAACAAGAAAAGGCCCCCTGAAAGAATGTTGTTCAAAGAACTTACATGTGAAAATTCAGCACCAAGATATGTTGAATATCAGCTTTTCTTCTCCTTTACCTATCTTTGCACAGACCTTTAAATTCTTAGTAACACAGAGTAATGATAAAAACAAAAATCAACACCCAAGGGGGAAATATGAATCATTTTTGTTTCTTTATTATTTTCTTTTTAAAAAAGATTTATATATTTTTATTGGAAAGTCAAATATACAGAGAGGAGGAGGAGAGACAGTAAGGAAGATCTTCAGTCTGATGATTCACTCCTCAAGTGACCGCAATGGCCGGTGCTGTGCTGATCCAGAGCCAGGAGCCAGGAACGTCTTCTCGTCTCCCACACGGGTGCAAGGTCCCAAAGCCTTGAGCCATTCTCAACTGCTTTCTCAAGCCACAGGAGGGAGCTGGATGGGAAATGGAGCTGGCGGCATTAGAATCGGCATCCATATGGGAACCTGACACGTTCAAGGCGAGGACTTTAGCTGCTAGGCCACTGCACCGGGCCCTTCTTTATTATTTTCAATATATTTCCTTTCTTCTTCCCATGATTTTTTTTTCCCTTCCCTAACCTGGATAATGTTCCCAATATCTCAGAATTCTTCTCTTTACTTTATTTTCATCTTCTATTGTAGTTAGTGCTTAAAGTATGTTTACTTTAAAAATTTATTTGAAAGGCAGAAAGACAGGATGAGATGGAAAGAGTTCCCATTCAGGTTCACTCCTCAAATGTCTGCAGCAGTGGGAGCTGGGTCAAGCTAAAACTACAACCCAGAAATCCATCTGGATCTTGATAAGGGTAGCAGGGACCAAAATACTTGAGCCGCCAATTCTGCCTCCCAGATTGGAAGCATAGCAGGTCTTGAATCCAGACACTCTGATATATTATGTAGATCTCCCAAATTGTGGCTTAATTTCTGTACTAAGTACCTGCCCCCTCTGTCATGTTTCTTGTGATCTGTAATTGGTCTATTGATGCTATAGAGTAATATGTAAGGACATGTGAGAAGCCCTGGGCTTAGTAACAACATTGTTACGCAGATGAAATATGACTTGTGCCATGCAGAGTACAACAGTCCTTCCTCATCTACATACTTATGGCCATGCATGAAAAATGCAATGAAAAACCAACAGAGAGAATAAGAAGTAAAGATGCTGTGAGAAATGGGCTGTATATTTCCAGCCAAATGCTGTGAATGGCAGAAGCAAATGAACAGGCAGAGGCATATATCGGATTTATGTTGAGGAGCAAAGTTGTGAGTTTTCAGAGTCAGCTGAAGGGGAGCCTAGGAGTACTGAAAACAGACTCAAATGATAGTCTAAGAATGCTGAATCATAGTGAGGGGCTATTGAGAAGAAATAAATGTAACATCTAAGAACATTATTCTACCAATAAAGCCAAGAAGAATAGGCAGAGGTGTAGTTTGCTGATAACTGTAACAGCCCAGGTCTCAGGCTTTAAGCACTTGAAATAATTAAGTTAGGATGCTTATCCAAGAACTTAATATCACAGATAGGAAGTAATGCTATATCTTTTATTTATTTATTTATTTATTTATTTATTTTTATTAATTATTATGCATTATGTGACAGTTTCATAGGCTCTGGGAATCCCCCCACCCCTCCCCACGCCCCTCCCCCCCTGGTGGATTCCTCTACCTTGATGCAGTATTACAGTTCAAATTCCATCAAGATTCTTTCCTTGCAAACATATACCAAGCATAGAGTCCAGCTACTTATTGTCCAGATGGGTTGAACAGTTTCTTGGGGAGACCATTTCTGGTCCAAAGAATATCATCCCAGTCAATTAAGAGTCCCAATATAACATCAACAGCAATTTGTAACATTATGGAATTGACATGGTTTTGCGTAACCAGTATGTTAAAAAAATAAAAGTTCTTAACCACAACCTGTGATTTGCTCATTGACATTTCAATTTTAGTTTGTACACAGGACCGGCTGCTATATACCTTAAAATGGCTATAAGGTACCATTCAGCTGTCTCGTGTCTATTTCATTTTAGTATTTAAGTAATGCTACATCTTGAAGTGACTGAGAGGCAGGGCAACGCATGTCACTTTATTTACAGAACACACAGCTCACAAGTAAAGCTGCAACTCAGGTCTGTTCACTAACAGGAGAAAAACAAAAACAAAAAAAAAAAAACCAAAAAAAGGAGAAAAACCAGAAGCAACAACAAAATTTTCATAATTTATTGTAGTGTTTTGAAATGAAAAATATGAAATTTAATATCTCTAGCCTCAAGCAAGACACAATTTACAAAAGGGGTCCCTAATTTCAGTGTCTTAAATAAAGTCCCAGGATGCATGGTGTCAGTTTTTCTCCTGGAGGTAAAGGCATCTGAGACTGCAGGACGCAGAGCTGAGGGGCTGAAGCTTGCTGGCAGCAAGGCACAGGTGCGCCCTGAGGCTGTGGTGACAGCAACACCTCTTGTTTATTCTATGACCTTAAACATGCTGCCAGGTCCATCTTTGTTCTTCATATAGCTCCAAAGTGAGCAACAACATCTATTCTCATGTATCAGCAGCAGTGAAGCTGTTATCAGTATTTGAGACTGAAGTAGAGGGGTGGTATGGTGGGGACAGTGGATTAGGAGAGCAAGACTAGTAGTCACTGGGTTCATCTCCAGCAGTGCTACTTTTCACCTAGTGTTTTCTTCTCTGTCAGTCAACACAGGGACTTGGGTGGGATGACTTTTGGTAGACTTCAGGGAACAAGGAGTAAGCACCAATAAAAAGAGGCTGTAATCATGTGTTGATGTGGTCTAGTCCTTGGTCCCGCACCTAGTGTGGAGGTGATCTCAGCATTCATTCGCTCACTGTTTATTGGTGCTTAGTATGTTCCAGGCATCATTCAAAGCAACGAAAATGTGTCAATGAACAAAATATAGAGAATTCCTATTTCTCTTAGAATTGGTATTTTAATTAGAGAAAATAAGCATAACAAAAAAAAAAACAAATTTAGAGTATAAAAAAATGTTTCAAACTATGGAAAAACAGCAAAGCCAGGTAACAATTAGAGCAAAGGAATGTGGGATTAGCTGAGATTTTTAAATGCAATGGCCAGAGTAAATGTCGTGAAGTTGATGTGTGAACAGTGAGTTGAAGAAATGAGCATATGAGCCCTGGAGTGTCTGGGGGAAAAAAAACCTGAACAAAGGAAGTGGCAAGCACATAAGTCCTAAAGTGACAGCGATGATCATGTTTTGGAGGAACAACAGGAGTATCTGTAGCTGGGGCAAAGTAGGAGTGCAGGAGACAGAGCAGGTAATTTCCTTAAACAGGTAACATTAGTGGAAAGCTTCCTGTAGGTTTTGGCGATAACACAGAGTTTGAGCTGTACCCTGGGTGGATGAGAGTTGAAATAGGGTTTTGAACAGAACAATAACAATTTGACCTTTATTTTGTACCAATGACTGGCTGCTGTGCTGAGAATAGATGTTGGCAAAGCTAGAGGCAGAGAGGTCTAAAACACTCCTCTGTGTCAGGCACTGTCCTGAGCACTTTAAAAATTCACATGTTCTTCTCTATTTACCAAATATGACAAACTGAATCATAGCCTCACAGAAATGTCAATAACTCCTGTTAATACGAGGAGACCTTTAAAAATTTCATGAAAAAAAATTTGTATTATGAAAAAAAAAAGCCTATGGTGTAGGTTTCAAAAGTTTTGCACCAAAGTAAGCTTATCTTTTAATTCTGTTTTCCAACTTTTAGAAATATCCATGTTATTTACATGGTAGGCACCATGTAAATTGACACAGTGAGATTTTCCTGGATTACTTGGGTGGAGTCTGCAGGTTCTGTAGAGGAAGGAAGGGCCAGGATCAGGAGCCATGGTAAGAGAGCCCAGGTTGGATGATGCAAGCAAAGGACCGTGGAGCTCATGGGTAGGGAATCTCCAGGCGGAGGAAGAATTCTGCTGGCAGGGACACAGCCGTTCTGGCAGTGCAGCTTGGTTTGCTCCAGGGAGAGGCCTTTCAGCTCTCTTGCTTGCAGAACCGTCAACTAATGGGCTTGTGTTGTTTTAAGTCCTGAAGTTTGTGGTAACTTATCATAGCAGCAATAGAAAACAAATACGGAAAATAAGATTTCCAATTAAATTCCTAGTCATCTCGTAACTCGGCTATAATCTGTGTTGCCGTTGCTGTACAGCTTTCAGGTTGTTTCTCTGTTTTTCCTCTTAGGCATCAGGCTGCAGTGAGGATCCTTGTGCCTCGACCCTGGCAGGCCATTGTGTTTCCTTAGATTAAGAGTCCAGTTTCCTAGATTAAAAAAAAACTACCGTGACAATTGCTATATCTTAAAATACAAATACGTAGAAGCATAAGACCAACACTTTTATTTCCATGTAAAATTAACTTTTATTAATATCTTGGTTTTCTACAATAAAATATTAATGCAAGAGATTAAACATCCCTTATGCCATTTTGTACCCTGATTCCCCATAACTGTCTTCAGAGACAATGATAAAAAATGGAGAACTATTTCACACATGTGTGAACCATCCTGGCACAGGCACACTGTATTGATCTTCCTTTTGCCCTTCCAATGTGAGCATCCATATCCACAAAACAAGTACCAGGGTTTTTCATTATTATTTTTTTAATGGAGAGCTAACCAATGTGATAAATTATGAATTGTAACTTCTTTATGTCAATAGCCTGCTTGTTTCTTCTATCTACTTGAAAGGCAGTGACAGAGGGAAAGAGATCTTCTAATTAATTCACTCCCCAAGTGGGGGGAGCGGCACACTGGCTCGGTGACTAAATCCTTGCCTTGCATCTGCCTGGATCCCCTGTGGGTACTGGTTTGTATCCTGGCTGCTCCATTTCCCTTCCAGCTCCCTGCATGTGGCCTGAGAAAGCAGTAAAGGATGCCCTGAAGCCTTGGAATCCGGCACCCATGTGGGAAACCCAGAAGAAGGTCTTGGGTGCTGGCTTTTGATCAGCTCAGCTCCAGCCACTGCAGCCATTTGGGGAGCGAGCATGTGGATGGAAGATCTTTCTCTCTCTATCTCCGTCTCTCTATTAATTTGCCTTTCCAACAAAAATAGCTAAATCTTAAAAAAAAAAAAAAAAACACAAAAAAACAAATAGTTCAACATTCAGAGCTGGGGCAGACTAAAGCCAGGAGCCCAGAACTCCATCTGAGTCTCACACCTGAATGGCAGGGTCCCAAATGCTTGAACAACCATCTGCTACCTCCCAGGTACGTGAGCCCACAATAACTCTTTAAACTTCCATATTTATATATAATAATGGAGCAGGAAAAGCAAATATAAGGATTAAAAGAAATACAAAAGACTGGATTGAATTAATCAAGGCTTTTTTTTCTAGATGTACATCTCATTTTCTGTTGACATTACTGTACATTCAAAGTAATAAAGTGCAAGCATAAAACAGGGTTTTCAAATTTTGCATTTGTATGCCACTAATAACTTCGCCACAATTCTCAGATGCATCAGATTGTCCTGTGATCTACATTACGGAGAAAGCATAATAATAATAATAATAATAATAATAATTTTAAAAGTGTATTGTCTCTTTGCTGTAATTCTACTGACGTTAGAGTGTTAGCACTGCTACTTCATAATCTCTTTTGAGAATAGATTTCTTTGTGAGTTTGGTCATAATCTGCTCAAACACTTTCCTTAAGCAGAATTCAACTGAGTTATGAAGATAAAGATACTCCCCTAGTGTAGAATATTGCAAAACAAGGAGTTTTATTTTATGGAATCTGCAAATAAAAATGTCTCACACATGAGATTATTTCAAGATCTGTAACTTTTTAGTTGCTTTTATGCGCGAAATTGTATATATGACAATATCAGTCTTAATTGAAGCAACAGTTTTTATTCATTTGGAGGCATTCTTTGTCCCCTGATCAAGCTAAATATTTTAAAGTTTTTTGTAATATAATTTATGTAATAATAGTGATAGAAATGACTATCATTTAAATGGTATACCTTATAATTAATTCTATAAAATATTTTGAATCAGTTAAATTCTATAATGTGGCTAGACATTGTATCTCTATAATATCTGAAACCCAAGTGATATGTTATCTCATATTTTACAAGGGGAAAATGGTAACATTATCTTCTCAGATAAAATCATTAATAATATGATTTGCTTATTAATACCAATATTTTAAAATTAAGTAAAATGAATAATTCAATAATAGATTCTATATTTTCCTACATATATGTATATATTATATATATCTCACATATAATATATATAAACAAAGAGAGGCCATAATGGTCTTTAAAGAACCAGTCTCCTCCCAAACATCGTATTCCTCATTGAGCAATGAGAATGTCTCAATACTGTGCAGTTCATACAGACTTTTTGTTTTGTTTTGATTTTTACCTTTCTGTGGCAAATAAAACAAGGAGGAAAACAAGTACCTTAAAATGCTTCTAGTCTCAAGGGTTGAAACTTTGACTGGCAATGCATAAACTCTGATCAAGGAGGGGCTGTTTAGTGAGATGGGCAGGTCCCTAGCTTAGCTGTTAATATCCTGAATTCTGAAGAACAATGCCTCATTATGCAAATGAAATTCATCTAACAGGAATGTGCTTTGCATTTGTCTTTACTCACACATCTTACTTTCTAATCCAAGTAAGATAATTTCAGAATGTAGGTGCTAGCGAAGATTGTTTTCGATTTTATATGTTGTTTTATGGGAGTAGATTTGCTTTGGCTGTTACTGTGGTTCATCATTAACATGTGAGAAGTAGTAACCCTGCCACCCCAACACACACACACACACACACACACACACACACACGCACACAGAGTAGATGAGGAGGCGTTTAACCCAGGACTGGTCTCTAAGTGCGGTGAGAACATGACTTGTGTTATTAAATCACCTCAAGAGCTTGTGAAAAAAAAAACGAGTTTCCCACGCTCCACCCCAGTCAGATTAACTTCATCAGAATCAGCAGGTGGGCGTGGCTCGGAACAAGACCAGCAGGCGATGCTGGTGGAGCTAGCTGGGAGGGGCTGCCCAGCAGCCCTGCTTTAGTGCTGCGCCCGCATTTTTCTGAGGTTTGTTCTGCAGTCTCTTTTCACTGCACGTCACTGTGGTGCCAGATATACAGATATCAGGCGTTGGCATAAATGACTGATCATTTGTAAAAGCTCTGACTACGGGCCCATCACAGAGTTTTAAACACTGCTAAATGGCAGGCTCTATAAAAGTGCCAACTTGCCAGGGAATTGTGCTCCTGGTGACCCCCGTTAAAATGAGAGCACTAGGAACCTCAGGCCTTCTTCAGTCTTCTAGAGGACAGTTTTCCATCGGAATTCCTTTCCAATGACCCTGCTCTAGCATTTGGAGTCATAACTGCTGGCTGTGGTGCCAGTCCATGGCTAATGTGCCCAGGGAAAGCTCACGTGCCCAGGGAAATCTGAGGAAGACCACCTGTTCTGGATGCCATTCCTTGTTGCACATGACACATGGAGGATGTGGAAGAACCCACTTGAGATGCTTCTATGGGTCCTGAGGAAAGATGACTGCTCCTCGGTGGGGAAATCAGTGCACAGGTGGTCCCAAATAGGATTCCCTGTGGGCTTTAGGGAGCCCTGGTGATGCTGAGAAAATCTCGGGCATTGAGTCCAACCATTGCATCTGGACTCTGGGACCAGTCACCCACCACATTAGGATCGGAGGTGGGTACTCCCTCCAGGCCCAGGCCCACTTAATCTGGGCCCAGCTGCACACTCTGCATTGTGCCCAGTGTGGTTTGCCCCAGCAATGTGGCTGCCTCCACTGATTGGATGTGTCATCTCAGTTCCTTACCTTTGATCTCTGGGGACCATCATTTTCACTTCCAAAATTTAGGTCTTTCAAAGATCAAAAACCTCCAGAGTGAGGACTTTCTCATCATCCTGTCTGATATCCTAATCCCTGCCTCACATAGTTGCACCTTTTGCAGCTCTCCAAGCCTCTGCCCAGGTTCTGAAAGCTAAGCCTTGGCGGGGCAGAGCCCCTGCTGCTTGCTGGCCTCACTCTCACCCTCTCAGTATCTACCACGTGACCCTACCCCTGCCCTCTTCCCCTCTAACAGATTGATGTCCATAGGACACCAACTGTGAAAAAATAAATATCACCTGGTGAACTCAGTTTCCAACTGGCCACTAAAGCACATTCAAAGCTGCTTGAATGCTGACTCCTGCACAAAACTGAGCAGCAACACTGTTTGCCATTATACAAGATGAATATTATTGTTGGTGTCACTTCATGTCCTCCTTTAATAAACATGAAAATCTCATTGTTTCCTCATGAAGATTCTGGTATATCCCAACCCACAGCCCAGGACCAAGTAACAACTGATCTCTCTTTCTCCTCCATGTCTCCCCATCCCCACCCTCTTCTCTCAGATTTGTTAATTTGAAAGGCAACATAACAAATAGACACAGAGAGGTCTTCCATCCACTGGCTCACTCCCCAAACGGCTGCAATAGCTAGCACTATTCAGCCTAAAGTCAGATGTCAAGAATTCTCTTTCATGAGTGTAGGGGCCCAAAAACTTGGGCCATCCTTCACTGCTTTCCCAGGTGCCATAGTAAGAAGCCAGATCAGAAGCAGAGCAGCTGAAACTCAAACTGGCACTTATATGGGATTCTGGTGTTGCAGACAAAGGCTGCAACCATTATGCCACAACACTGGCCCCAAATCAGTGCATTTTTCACATTCCTGTTAGTGAAGCCGTTGTTTTTGTAGATGGTGGTTTTTAGTATTTAGTTATTTGGAAAGTAGACTGCCAGAGTAGAGAGATGTGGAGACTTTCTATCCACTCATTCATTCACCAAATGCCTGCAACAGCTGAGACTAAGCCAGCCTGAAGCGGGAGCCATGAATTCCATCTAGGTTTTTCACGTGGGCTTCCGGGACCTTAACACACCTGAGCCATTATCTGCTGCATGGCCTGGTGTGCATTAGCAGAAAGCTGCATCAGAAACAGAGGAGCGACTCAGCCCCAGGCACACTGACACTGGATGAGGGAGTCTCAGGCTGCTGCTTAATATGATGTGTCACAACATCGGCCCTATAGCTTGTGTTTTAAACGTTAGAAACAGGTTTTTTGCCTAATGGACATGCACATCAGAATGCTTGTGTTCATTCCCTGGCTACTTATTCCAGCTTCCTGCAAATACAAATCATGGGATGAGGAGCAGTAGTGATGTGTTCAAGTAATTTGAGCTCTTACTTAACTTCCTGCCAACCACATGAGTTCTCTGTTCCCCACTTTATCGAAGTTTTATGGGGAATAACTCTGTAACTTTCAAATAAATAAATCTTAGAAAAAAATTAAAACCAACAACAGTGTTGACGCTATGTAAATAATTGTTATGTTTCATTGTTCAGGAAATAAGGACAAGAGGGAGAGTTCTCCACATGCTCCGTACACTTGTAATTCTGTATTTGAGTATTTTTGATCAGTGATTGGTCGACGTCACAGGTGTGGAACCCAGCTATATACATCACTATTCAGAGTACACTCCATCTTCAAGCTTCTCGCAGATCTAGAATCCTTAAATTGTATCTGCTCAGGGTGGGTATATGCAGTAGTTAAGACATTGCTTGGGATACCAGCAACACATCCGATTCCAGCTTCCTGCATCTGAGCACCCTGAGATCCCTGTGTTCCGTTCTGAAGCGTCCTAGACTATTTCAGCTTTGGCCTGGCTCAGTCGTCACTACTGAAGGAATTTTGAGGGTTAAACAGCAGATCGAAGGTCTCTCTCTCTGTCTTGCTTTCAAGTAAAAAGAAGCAAACTAAGTAGTTAAAATACAATTTACTGAATACTATCCTTCAGTGAACTCCCTCTTCCTTGATTCCTGCTGCCCACCCCTGTGACATACACACTCGGGTACGGAGTTTCTTGATGCTTTCTGCCTTTGAAAATACTCCAATCCCATATTCAGATACAACCAAAGTACCCATCATGTAAGTTTGTACTCTAGCATGCTGTATTTAGCATATACAGCTCGTATTTGGTCTTTCTTCTTGGTTGGCTCTCCTTGTGTAGGTTCAAAAGTTAATTGCCCTTTTCTTTAAGTTTATTTCTTTACTTTTCATATTATACAAAATAAGAAATTTAAGTGGTCATTTGTTTAATACAAAACACTTCCTAGCCCATAAATCAAGAAAAAGTAAGTAGCTTTAATATGATCAGTGAAATACAACATAGTAGAAAGCCTCTACCCCAAAGTAAATTGTATAATGCCAATATAGGGAAAGCATAACTTATTCAGAAGAGCTGCCTATTTTATGAAAAGGTCCAAATACACAGAACCTTTGAAACGCATCATAGTTACCAATGGAAGACAAAAGGAAAACATCCAGGACAAGAAATAGAAAAAAAATGAACTGAAATGGAAATGAAATGAGAAAGTTCAGTATATGAAAGTCATGAAAATATTTCAAAATCACATATCAGGAGGAAAAAGCAGCATATAGGTAGAGCTAGTGAGGAACTCCCAAAAACCAATAAGGAAGAAGTCTTCCTAAAGATGACACATGATTTATTGGGAGAACTAGAATTCAATCAGAAGGCAAACACACACAGAGGTAGTAAAATATATCTGACCAAATTCTGTAGAGATGGGGGAAAATGGGATATTGGATCCTTTAATAATAAATATAATCCTCTAAGTATTGAAAGAAACTCATAAACTTTTCCAGCTATGTGCAGAAGTTATCCATTAACAATAACACATTAGCGTTCATTAACATTTGTTGGATGCTCTAAGACATTCTGAAGCATTCATTGCTTTTAATATAAGAGGTACACTGCTACTTGATTTTCATTTTAAGTAAGTCATAGAATATGAGCTTGAATCTTTCTTAATCTGCAGAATTTCAATAAATACTGAATATTTCAATGACTCTCACGATTAAACAACACTTATGTACTACCATGAAAATGCAGTGGCAACAAATCTCTCAAATTTGAGAGTACCTGATCTTGAAAAACTTCACAGGATTCCATGAGAACATTCATGATGGACAACAACATATTACTTGAAGACTGCATATTACTTCTGTTACATGCATGTAATCATGATATTAATAATCAAGGTAATAGCATCCATCCCATATGTTTTTTTTTGAAATATCCTTTTTGGTTCTGGTTAGTTAGTAGGCTATTATTAGATATGCTTTCAATATATAGTATTAATAGTTGTTTGCTTTCCTTTTATCAATCCTTTTTTTTTCTAAATAAATACATTTTAGCAATATCAAACAGAAAACATTCTTCAGATTGCCATCACAACTCATTGTGGTGTTATCTTATCTCTTGTATGGCATATTTGCTATGCAGATATTTGCTCCAAGTTAAAAATAAAAAATTGATGAGGCTGGCCCTGTGGCATAGCAAGTAAATCTGTTGCCTGTGTTGCCACATTACATACAGGTGCTGGTTTGAGCACTTGCTGCTGCAGTTCTGATCCGTCTCCCTGCTAGTGCGTGGGAAACAGCGGAAGATGGCTCAAGTGCCTAGGCCCTCACTCATGTGGCAGACCCTAAGAAGCTCCTGACTCCTCAGTTTGGCCTGACCATTTGAGAAGTTAAATCGTGGATGGTAGGTTCTCTCCTTCGTCTCTCCACCTCTCTTTCTGTAACTCTGCCTTTCAAGCAAATAGATAAATCTTTAAAAAAAAAATTTAAATGACCAAGTTTACAGCAAGGTATTATCTGAACCAAGATTTTGCATCATCCTCCTTGAAAGATACTAGTGAGTATTTTTTTTTAAAAGAACTTTATTCATTTGAAAAGCAGAGACAGACACAGAGAGGACCCCCATTCACTGGTTCATGCCCCAAATACTCACAACAGCTATGACTGGTCAGGGCTGTCTCCAGGAGTCTAAACTCAATCCAGCTCTTCCATGTGGGTGGCAGAGGCGCTAATATTGTAGGCGTGAAGGACAATTTTATTTTCAATCCTCAGACAATAAATTGAATGAAACTCACAGAGACAGCAAGTATAGGCACCAAAGACTTATCATAGCAAGCAAAGTATACTTTACTCACACAGTAGAAGATGAACTCTGCTTAAAGTTTAAGGAAATACACAGTCTCTCCAAGGCCCACAGAGTACACACATACTCCATAAGACTGGAAGAACAGGCCCCTGAGAGTTCATGGTTCTGTGTGTAACTTGTAGGCTAATTTGTAGCCCAATTTTGTTAGAGGGGAGTGAGTCTTTGCCAGGGAGACTACAGCCAAAAGTCCTAGGTTAAATGGGTGCTGCCCTCCTAGACTGAGAGATAACTTGTGGCATCTGGCCAAGGGTTCTTCTTGTGCAACACTTCCTCTGCATCTCAAGCCTAGCTTTAGTTGCTTCCTCCCATGGACCAGCCTCAATTGTTCTTTATTTCACGCATGTAGGCAGGCTGACTTTGAGCTATTTACTTTCAAATCGGCAATTTTAATCAGGTGAAACAGTCTTTAGCTTTTTTTTGGAAAAAATAGTGAAGTTTACTGTTTCTTGATGTTCTTCATGGATCTTACCTGTCTGTTGATTCAGAAATACTGCCTCCCAGGGCGTAAATTAGCAGGAAATTGGAATTAAAAGTAGAACTGAGATTCAAACACAGGCACTGCCTCTTCAGCACACTGTTGGATGGAGTCTCATGCCTGACTTGCCTATGTACTATCTCCATCAACATTGCTATTCACAACTTTCTGGATCATGGCACTTTAAATTACTCCAAAGTGACTTTACATACAGTTGTTTATTAATTCTCTTCTTACATAATAGCATTTATCTGAAAGGTAGTTAATAGTAAGAACGGACTGAAATTTGTGTTTAACTTTAGAGACAAGTGATATCCGACAAGGATCACAGGTGCTGCTGAAAGTTTGACATTAAAGACTTAACCTTTTTTTTTTCATCCTGACTATAAAATGGGGCACAGTTGAAAGTCCTTGAATGACTATGGCTTACAGTGACCTGTTTCTGTGGGTGTATAGAAACTCGCTGGGCCATTCATTAAGTTTCAGTTGACAGCATGCGCAGCTGGAACAGTTGTCACCACACCCCTTTCTGGCCTTTGCAAGCTTTTGCATCACATTGCATGAGCAATCCTGCCTCAGGCATTTGTTGATTTTAATCACTTACCTCCTGCCAGAGTCCAGCTCCAGCCGAGAGTTCGGAGCTCGGGAAGGGTGCGTGGAGTCGGCGATAAAGAAAGACACAGACACTGACTCTTGATGGCTTCTTGCTATATGCTTTATTCTCAAAAAGAAGCTGTCCTTTTTGTTTACTTAGACACATCACTAGCCTCTGCACAAACGTTTTTTATCTTTAACTTTAAAACTAAGACAGCATACACAGATGTTCAATTAATTTTTACTTCATGGTCAACCAGGTGCTCTTAAAGATAATTCTGTAAGTTACTATAATCAGTTTCTTTAAACCAAACCATTATTCATTCTTCAGAAGTAGCCATTAGGTGACAGCCAGAACTCCAAGGCTGAGGCACAAATGGTTACCTACTAATCAGTAAAACATTCCTACCTACTACATTTTATTTTCACAACTTATCTATCACTTAATGGGAAAAATACATCAAAAGAAAAAGAACATAAGGATCTAAGGCATAAGTTTCAAACGTTAAATCCCCCTACAACTGCAAACCCTACAACCCCATAAACAATTAAACAATAATCAAAAGTATATCTCTGTGATGTTAGTAGAATTGCCCTATATTTCCTCTAGTTAAAAAATTATAAAAGCGGCTAAAACAGCTGCATTTTCTATGCTCTAAAAGTTGTAAGGACAGGCTACCCTTTAAGGTCACAGTAACTATATTTTTTGCCATAGCAGTTTCTACTCATACTCCCATCAATTCTATTAGTTTGTAAAATTCTTATTAAGCCATTTCCCAGAAGGCATGCTATATGTCTGGGCCAGATTTCAGGACAATGGGTAGGCACACGAGGTGTCCAGAAATGGCATGGGTTTAATTGTACTCCTGTGCACAGTTAAAAGCCCACTCACCAAGACATTATCAGTAACATTAACTCTCAAGCTCATATTACTTGCCAAAGCCATCTCACAGGGGCAAACAATGCCTCAATAGATTACAGGATTCTTAGCGGGGTGCTTGAGTGTCCATGCAAAAGGGTGGTGAGACTGCATCAAGGTGGTCAGAGAGAAATCCGCAGGGCCCTGTCAAACAGCTGGAAGCTCCCCCGGGCCCTGCCAAGCAAGGGAGCTGTTCTCTTCATACCTTCGTGCCATCTACACTTACTGCATGGTCCCCTGCAACCTCCTATACCAGCTTTGGCCTTCAATCCCTAAAAAAATGACCCTGTAACATTTCTCAAATTCAGGTGGTAGATATGTATAATTGTGTTGGTATTAAGTTTTCCTCTGAACAGTAAAATAATGTTGATAGGGAATCACCCTTATGATTTTTATTAGATTATTTTTTTTAAATGGATAAATGGAATTGCGATCTCTAGTAAGAAAAAAATGTACTAATATTTAAAGAAACAAAAGAGAAAGAACATTTGGTGAAAACAGACTGCCAGGGAAATTTGCAGATAAGTGACAGTGAAAACCTAGGTTAGAATAATGAATGAATCAGATTAACAGAATTTAAAAAGAAACAGAAGTGATTTGTTTCTAAAAGTGAAATTTGCTTGTTGTAAAATCAGTGCCATAAATGAAATATGAGCAAGTAGTTGTTATGACTTTTTGGTGTGTGTAACATTTCATGAATCTTAATGTTGACACTAAATAGAGCTTTCCATATAGAGAATATTAACATAAAATAAAAGACCAAATAAAGATTAATTTTCAACCAAGATCAGTATTGTATCTATGTCCAAGAGATAGATGAAAAATTCAATTTTACATATTCTTATCATGCTGATGTGATATCGTAATATGTGAATATGCTCTAAGAGTATATATTTAACATAGGATGTTTTCACTTACTGATAAATTTTTTTGTTTTCCTAATCAGCTTTTCACTGAGCATACAGATAAATTATATGCTATTGTTTTATTGAAATAATCTCAGGAAAGCAGACTAGGCAAATTTTTATCAACAGATGAATGGATGAACAAATTATATACGAGTTGAATAGAAAAGCAAATTACACATATATACAAGGAAGTATTATTAAATCTTAAGAAGAGATGAAATGCTGACTTTTTTTTTAAATGAATCTCATGATAATTATAGTTAGGACGGGTCCAAAGGACAACGTTTGCCTGATTCCACTTATCTGAGATTCCTTAGGATAGTCCAATTCCAAAGACTGAAAATTAGCATAGTGTCTTCTAGGATTTCATATGCAGTGCTATTATAGAATAGGTGTTTCACATAAAGTATTTTACATAAGGATTTCAAATAAAGTCATTGTAGGATAGGGGCAGGATTTCACTTGGGGATGGTAACAAAGTCTGGATACGGGTAAACCATATTTGTTGCACAATAATTTCGATGTTCGTCATCTCACTAAATGATAGAGGAACTGAAATGACTTTAGTCATTCTGAGATCTTAGCTCACTTGGGGAAAGTGGTGAAATCAAATAAGAAAAGACATAGAGAAGCACAAAAGAATGGGCTGAGGTCAATGTCAGCTGGGATTAAGACAGCCCCTTTCTGACAAAATCAGTTGCCTTCCCAATGTTACCTAAAGATGATCCTACCTCTTTAAACATTTTTTTCAGAATATTATAATGTGATGTTTATCAATTTGTTGAGAGGGAACTAATTACCAGAAGGACACTTTTATCACAAGTGAGAAAACAGCGTTTACAGTTGATAAAATGTCTACTAATCCAAAAGTCAACTTATTTTTACCTCATAGATTAAAAATAAATCTATTATTTAGTTAAAGTAAGCAAATGCACATTAAGCAGTAGTTGGCAAGCCTGTTTATATGGAAGTGGCATACCTGGAATGAATGAGTTGGAAAGCATTAATTATTCTTGGCAATGACACATATTCAGTTGTTTTTAAAATTTTTATTTGAAAGGCAGCTCATAGGAAAAAGACGAGAGAGCATCCATACACTGGCTCACTCCCCAAGTGGCCAAACAGCCTGATCTGAGCCAGTCGAACCAAGGAACCCCAGTGTTTGCAAAATCCAGGCCTGGAGCAGGCTGCAGCTGGGAGTTGGCATCTCAGTCCAGATCTCCCACATGAGTGGCAAAAACCCAACTACTTGAGGTGTCAAGTCCTACATCCCAAAGTATAGGGAGGCAGGAAGTTGGAATTGGGAATGGAACCAGATCTCTAACCTAGGTGCTCCAACATGGAGTGCAAGCATCATAAGTGGCCTATTAGCTACTAGGCCAAATGCTTGTCCATATATTGTTTTAAATGCCCAGTTTTACAAATATTTTGATACACATAAAAGAGAAAGGATGTTTGCCAGTGCATAGATCAGAACACGTCAGTAGCATTTGTCTTTAAGGAACCTCCAATGTTAGTTTTACTAGAAAAAATTAAATCAGCTGTTTAAAATATCTTCAAAGAGCTAAATGCATAATCAGTTTTAAGGAAAAATGTGACAATGATCTCTTATCAAAAGCACCAAAGGGAAATTATAGAGAAGAAAGTTAAAATCGTGAAAAAGAAAAGTTCACTAGGAGGGTTCAATAGCATTTTGGAGCAGACAGAAAAATGAAGCAGCAAAGATGAAGGTAGTCAATTGATATTTATCCCCCTAAATGAGGGATAAAAAGAAAGATGCTGAAGAAAAATAAGACCCGAAAGAACTGTGAGACAATCTCAAGCACATATGTAAATTTATAATAAGATTACACAAATGAGTAAGTCAGAATTTCTAAAGTAGCTGCCAAGGGTCTAGCATGGTAGCCTAGCAGCTAAATTCCTGGCCTTGCATGCACCGCAGTCCCATATGGGCACCAGTTCTGATCCTGGCAGCCCTGCTTCCCATCCAGCTCCCTGCTTGTGCCTGGGAAAGTAGTCGAGGACTGTCCAAAGTCTTGCAATCCTGCACCCATGTAGGAGACCCAGAAGAAGCTCCTGGCTCCTGGCTTCGGGTCTGCTCAGCTCTGGCCATTGGCAACCTTTTGGGGAGTGAACCAGCAAAAGGAAGATTTTTTGTCTCTGTTCCTTCTCTCTGCAAATCAGCCTTTCCAATAAAAATAGCTAAATCTTTAAAATAAAAAAGCCTATAAGTGGTTTTTGAAAGAGCATAGGTATAAGTATTTGTGACCTCAGGTTAGGCATGGTAGGCATTGGGTTTCTAGCCCTGACAACTAGAACGGAGCAGAAGCAACCAAACAACCAAACCAACCAACCAACCAACCAACCAACCAAAGCAAACAAATAAACAAAACCACAAGGAGCTGGTTCATTAAAAATACAGGGAAAAGAAGCCATGTTATGAAACAACACTATCAAAACAGTGAAGAAAAAGGAATATGTTCGCAATTCACATCTATGGCAAGTGCCTAGACACCAGAAGACCTAAAGAACTCTGGAAATTCAACACTGGGAAGACAAATTAAGGCACATGCAAAGATGCTTAGCATCATGAATCATTAGAGAAATGCAAATCAAAAGCACAACGAGCTATCACTTCACACCAAAGAGGAGGCCTACAGATTAAAAAAGAAAGAAAAAGAACAAGTGTTAGCAGGAAGGAGGAGAAATTGGACCCCACACAAGGCCTGGAATGTGAAAGCTGCACTCACTGTGGAAAACAGTTGTTCATTTCCTTATAGAGTTCAAATAGAGTTAGCATGTCACTCATATGTCCACATATCTATACAACCAGTGCATGGGTGTTCATAATACCTCTATTCAGAACAGCCAAAATATAAGAACAGCCCAAATTCTAATCAATGGTGTATTTAAATTTTATGCATAATTTTTGTGTAGTACATCCATGCAATACATTTTAATTATTATTTTTATTGGAAATTCAGGTTTATAAAGAAGAGAGAGAGAAAGGTGTTCTGTCTGCTGGTTCACTCCCAAAGTGGCTGCAAGGATGAAAGCTAAGCCCATCCTGAGCCAGGAACCAAAAGCTTCTTCCAGGTCTCGCATGTGGACGCAGGGTCTCTAGGCTGTGGGGCATCCTTTGCTGCTTTCCCAGGTCATAAGCACAGAGCTGAAAGGGAAGTGGGATGGTGGTACATGCAAGGCGAGGATTTAGCCACTGAACAATCATACTAGGCCCATGGGTGAGTTTAAAAAACAATATGCTATGCAAAGAAGTCATACACCAAAGGCTCCGGGTCATGATTCCATGTATATGGAATGTCCGGAATAGGCAAATCTGCAGGGACGGTAAGCAGATTCATGTTTGCCAGCAACTAGAGAAGGGGGCAGGGAGGAGGGGAGTACAGAGACAGTTAATTGTGCAGTGATTTTTTTTTTTGAGGTGTTTGAAAATGTGGAGTTAGATGACAAATGGATTGTGCCTCTAAAAATTGGTGGGAAACAGAATTTAAAATGTTTACTTTGCTACAAAAGCATTTTGAAATGTCTATATAGTATTTTTTATAATAAATTTCTGGATTCCACTTGTCCTAATGAAACAATGAGTTGTACACTCTAAAAGAGTGCATCTTAAATGGTATGAATTGTATTTTAGTGGAGAGCTTATAAAGCAAAGATGTTAATAGAAAGACATTTATGGGAAATGAAGACTACATGAACATGAGAGGAGAAAGGAAGTCTCGTGCAAGCTCCCAGCAGTGGTGATGCTAGCCAACTCCAGCAGCCAACGCAAATGCCCTGGGATCCGTGTCAAGACGTGCAGCTGCCACGAGGGGCGTTGCAGAAGAAGAACCTCCAGGTTTGATACCCATTTCCTGTGGTTTTGATATTTTTATGAGTCCAGAAGATTCTAAGTAACCGTTCACACAATAACATTTTCAAAACTTTCCTACATGCTTTCCAATATTATACCTTCCAATATTATACATTCTGTGGTACATTTTTTAATATTTTATTGCATCTTTTTACTTCATTGAGAGCACTTGTTCATTCTTCCAATCCTACCTGCTTCCTTCCCCCACCTTTATTTCTTGAAAAGGAAGTTTTTTTTTTTTTTTTTTTTTTTTTTTGGCGCAAGGCTAAAAAAAATTCTATGGTCATCCTACATGTTGCTATTTAAAAAGTGATGTAATATAAAGGCCCTATTATTTAAAAGAGCTCACCATTCTACATAAATATGTATGTGATTTAAATGCAGTATATTATTTTGTTATAATGTACCAAATATAACTAAATGCTAATTTTTGCTATATAGAAATTTTAGTATTTGTATAGGACTAAATGTGTTAAACAGTCTTGCATGATAATTATTCATGCAATTAGATGTGATTGTAACAGGTGAATTTTTTTGAAAGTGTATATTCATGCGAACCACTCCTATTCATAAAAACTTTTCTACTTAAAACTCTTAACAGACCAGCATGATGGCTCAAAGGCTAAATCCTCACCTTGCAAGCACCAGGATGGAAGATGTTTCCTTCTGTCTCTCCTTCTCCTGTAAAAATTTGCCCTTCCAATAAAAATAAATCTTTAAAAAGTAATAACACCCTCCCTTTATTTAATAGCAACTATAGAAAGTTTTAACAAATCTTATTAAAATAGACAGAAACTGCTTCCTGAAATAATTTGTAAGTAAGATTTTGATAAATACTGAGCATTCATTAGCCCTGCTGTATGTGGGGGTTTCCTTAGTGAGCAGGCTATTTTTTTGATCATGTATTGGCCAGGTACCAACTGAGGCAGCTCATAGAAGACACAACATTCTTAGAGTGGAGGTAGGTGAAGAAGGTTCAGTTTAAGTTTGCAAATAAATTGCACTTAGAGTAAAAATCATTCTGCAAGTGGAAACAAAAGGTTGCAAACAGCTTTGAGAAATATATAGCATAGATACAGACATACTGACATCTGCCCAAAGTTCTACGCTGTTGAAAAAGCTTCTGGGGGCCCAGCAGCGTGGCCTAGCGGCTAAAGTCCTTGCCTTGAATGCACCAGGATCCCATATGGGCACCGGTTCTAATCCCGGCAGCTCCACTTCCCATCCAGCTCCCTGCTTGTGGCCTGGGAAAGCAGTCGAGGACGGCCCAAGGCTTTGGGACCCTGCACCTGCATGGGAAATCTGAAAGAGGTTCCTGGTTCCTGGCTTCGGATCAGCGCAGCACCGGCCATTGCAGCTCACTTGGGGAGTGAATCATCGGACGGAAGGTGTTATTCTCTGTCTCTTCTCTCTGTATAGCTGACTTTCCAATAAAAATAAATAAATCTTAAAAAAAGAAAAAAAAGAAAAAGCTTCTGGAAGAATCCAGATGGCAGAATAGGATATGGACACGGTTAAACAGATGGAGAAACATTAGCCAGTGTGAAGCAGAGAGGGCACATTTCAAGAAATAGGAGAGGACAGAATAACAGCAGAGGGATACCTGAAGACTGACAGTCACAGGAAAGCAGCAGACACAACGGTGTGGCGTTGCAGTACCTGATATCCCAGTAGCATTCAGGAAGCACTGAACTGAACTGCACCATCAGCCAGAACTCCACCAGCAACAAAGTTCCACTCAAGATAGGTCTGGGAGGCCTTCAGACCCGATGGCCAGCAGATCAAGCACTCCACCAGTGGCATATCAAGTGCCATTTTGTACAGTAACAAAGGCTTTAAGACTGCAGTGACATCAATGAGCTACATATGTGCTGAGATGGGAGTGAACTCACTGAGTTCAGTGCATTGCACTGGTCCTACAGGGAAAATAATACCGACTGTGGCCTTGTACAGTTCAAAATAGGTCCTTGTGGCCCTCAGACCTAACAGCTAACAGGTTCCAGCAAGATCAGCACCACTGACAACCTAGCTATATAGGACACCTCATGTCTTCCTAATCCTTCCAGCACACTCCTATGCTCATAGCAGCACAATCAGTAATTGCAAAAACATGGAAGCAACCAAAATGCCCATCAACAGAGGATTGGATAAGAAAGCTATGGTTCATCTACTCCATGGAATACTACTCAGCTATTAAAAAAAACAAAATGCAGTTCTTTGTGGCCAAATGGGCCAAACTGGAAACCATAATGCTAAGGGAAATGAGCCAATCCCAAAAGGTTAAATACCACATGTTTGCCTTAATTTAAGATGATATGATTTATGTATAACATGTTATGTTTTGAATGTTATATGTTGTGTATAAACTAAATTGAAGTGTAGGTGAGGTGGTCACAGAAGGTGGCTGGGAACTCGCATTTACTTTTAACATATTGGTTACTCATTACTATGTCAATTAATTCCATAATGATGTAAATTTTTGCTGATGGTATGATGGAGCTTTCAATTGACTGGGATAATACTCTGCTAGCTCTGTCTTCAGACCAGAGAGGGTATACCTAAGAAGCCGTTGAACTTGACTGGACAATAAGATGCTGGACTCTATGTTTGGTATATGCTTGCAATGGGGGAATCTCAACTGAACTTGAGCTGTGGTTATGCAACAAGGTGGAGGAATCCACCATGGTGGGAGGGTTTGGGGAGGGGTGGGGAGAACCCAAGTATCTATGTAACTGTGTCACATAATACAATGTAATTAATGAAGTTAAATAATAAAAAAAATATATATATCAGTTGCCAATGGGAGACATCTCTCTCTTTTTTTTTTTTTTTACCAACAAAGATCAGCAGAAACTGTATCTCATGGATTTTGATTTTTTAAATTTAGTTTCATCTCTTCAAAACACTTTCTTCCTCATTATATTCTTCAATGACTCATAGATCATATAGTAACATCATTTTCTTCAAGAAGGTTCTAGGTTTTCATTTCTTTAGTGACACATTAATCATTTTGTAGCATGTTATTTAACTTCATGGTGTTGTTAATTTCTTTGTTTTCTTCCTGTTGTTGATTTTGTATTGTGGCTTTTCATTTACGGGGATATGTGGTAACTGTGTAAGGAGACTATCATATCTAGATGTGAAGATACAATGCAGTATGCATCTCTACTTCGATATCAAACATGGATGCCCAATTAAGCTGTTAAATAGATCTTGACAATAGGATGTTAGACTCTGCCATTGTCCATGTCCGCAATGATGGACATATGATTGTTTGTGAAGAACTATGCTATAGTAATAATATAGAGGAACTCAGTAGGAGGGGCAGAGGACTTGGGGAGGGGATAACAGAAATCCCAGGGCCTATGGAACTTTATCATTAAGTGAATATACAGTGAAATTGGCAACATTTCAGAACTACCCAAACCACTTGGGTGGAACCCTAGGAATATTACACATCGAGACTCTTGGTTGATATGAGGTGGTGGCCCCTCATCTCTGGGACGTGTGGAAACTCATGAGTGGTTCTCCCTCTGTCTCTACCCTTCCCCCAGAAACAGGAAGTAGCAAATTTGGAAGTGATGAGTTCACCCAATTTTCCCTAAACCTTGAGCCTTCCCACCCTGATCAACCATGTAATCATTAAAAAAATAATAATAAAATTTCTAAAAAGAAAGGAAAGGTTCCTGAACCATGAATTTTGAATATGTTAATTTACTAATTAATTTGAAAGGCACAGAGAGAAAGAAGTATACCATTCACATCTAAAATGCCTGTGGCAGCCAGGACTGGGCCTGGATCAGCTGAAGAATTAGCAACTCAATCCAGTCCGCAGTGAGAGTGACAGGAATCCAAATCCTGTGTCTCTGCCACTACCCCGCCTCTCTTCCCAGGGTGACCAGTAGGAGGAGAGAGGGGAAGGACCTGGAAATGAAACCCAGGCATAGCAACACAGGTGTTTTAACTGCCGGGTTAGACATCTGCTACTGATGCATGAGCTTGAAGGAGAAAGTGTCCTACTATGAATTCTACATCTTTGCCTTGGACAAAGATCACAAATGCCACCTATTTGTGAGTCCTATTTCATTTGTACTTTGGGAGAGTAGCTAATAGTAGTAATAGCATTTTTATCTAATAAGCTAGTAGGTGAAAGAAAGCAAGCAAGCAAGCAAGCAAGCACGCAAGCAAGCAAGCTTTTCTTGCATCTATAGTAAATGAGAACAAACCTCTACCCATTCCAGCTCCTTCCTATTACTAGATGAAAGATGGAAGTTCCCCACAAAGACTTGCTAATTTGTCCATATGAAACAGAAATAGACACCTTAACTCTGCAGAAATGTATGTGGCCGACTCAAGTGAGTTAGGCCATTACGTACATTCCTTGCAATTATCCAGAATTACATAAGTAATCAACTCTTTTCTGTTTCACTCTGAACATACTGTTCTACATACTTATTTGTTGCTTGCTACAATAAAAAGAGAAAGTAAATGTTTACATATAATTATTGGATAGTATTTAAGGTGAAATACCATAACCTAAGTTTATTACACTGTGCTCTGTCTTTTCAAGTTTTGGGTAATCTCTCATTGCTTTCTGTTCACTTGGAGGACCCCCGTGTTAAAGTATTCTGTATGTCATTCCAAGAGTAAGATGAAGGTAGTGGTGAGACAGCACAATTCCACAGCATGACTAAGACACACAACCACAGGTCTCCCCAGATTCTAAACTACTATTTGGCCACCTTTTAAAGTTTGGAAAAGAATTTCCACATTTTCCATTTGGAAGGAGAACAAAGCATTTCTAACAACAGGCAACGTTAAAACTAAACACTGCCAATTTGCCCAGAGAAGCATAGTGGAGGAAAAAAACAATAAGGTGGCAGGGAGAATTGGGAGATACTTCGCACCCCCAATGATACACCTATTTTTATTCTATTGTCATAGCAGAAGGAGATACCCCAGACTGTAGTCTAGTCTGCTAGAATCCCTGTAACTTTTCATATAATGGGGATCAGGATTAAGAGGAAAATTTGACAAGGTTTCCACATGGATTCATGAAGGGTGCAGATAGAATTATCAACATCAATTAAGCTAAAACTAAGATGCAGTTTTCAAACTTCATGTTAAAGAGATAACTATATTAGGTACTCAAACATGGATGCACCACTACACAGAACTTAAACACTTTGGCTGAGCATAAAAAAGAGATGCAAGTTTCTAAGGTTAGTGGAGGAGAACTCAAACGGCTGGGGTCTGCCCACTACGGAGGCAGGGAGGGCCTCGACAAAGCAGTGGCACAGGCCTAGCATGCTGCTATGTTTCTGTGTACCTTTGCTCTGAAATAAAGAGCAATTAAAAAATAAAAAGGAGCACGTGAGGCTCCCTGTTCCTGTGGCCAAACCATTCCTCTGAACTGAAATGGGCACAGTGGGCTGATGACCCTTTGGGTTCTGGGACAAGTTGAGGTCTTTGCTGCTAGCATCCATAAACTCCTCGTAGCAGACACGAATAAGCAGGGTATCCTGAACCTAGAGCACATTCAACTGTGCTGATTAAGGTCTCTTTCATGGTTCCGCAAGAAATACAATGCACGGACTTTGTGCTAGGAAACATTCTAAAACGTTTAAGTATGTCATGTTAACTCCGGGAATCCATTGCACCTTCGTAGGGCGTGGCTATGAAATTCTACCCATTTTAAGAGTTAGATGAATTGTGCCAGGTATGCAAAGTGAGATCCTAGTCCCCGAGCCTACTGTTATTAGCTCGGGGATTTATAACTTCAGAAAGCTTTGCTTTTGTTTTCCCTTCATATTTATCACTTTCCAATGAGGCTAATTGTACTACACAAACTAACAGGTAGACTCCTGAGAGGCACTGAAGGGGTTAACGCTAAAGCAGAACAACGAGCTGAAGCTGAAGAAACAAGCAGCTGAGCGGGCAAAAGCCTGAGAAAGCCCCTAGGAAATTCACTGGGCCTCCTGCTCCTTTAAACTCGCGCTTTCGCTCCCGCCGACACTTGACAAAGAGGCTGTGGGGCCGCTCTGAGTCCAGCGCCCCGCCGACTCTCTGCACCGCGTTGGGCCCGAGGGGCTTGCCAAGTCAGTGACCCGTTAGGCTCCGGTTTGCTTTGCTCACCCCCTACTAGTGTCAGATCAGTCCTCCCGGAAGGGCGCGCCATAATTAACCCGTAGCACGCCGCAGACCCTGCCGGCACCCAGGTCAGGGCGGGGACCCCCTCCGCCCCCCAGCCGCGGCAGGGATCAGCCTAGGAGCCAGGTGGGTGCAGGACCCCCCTACTGACCCGGCTGCCGAGGGCGCGAGTTGGAATAAGGATGACGCCCCGGCTGCTCGGGGCTGCCGCTTCGCTCCAGGGTCTCCCGGCGGGTGCCAGGACTGCCTGCCGCGGGGGCGCACAGAGCTGGAGCAGTCCTCGCCCTTCCCCCGGGCGAGCGCCCCCGACTTGGTCTGTCGGCGGCGACTCCTCTGCCAGCCGAGGAAAAGTGCAGCCATTGGACAGGTCGGTGCTGGCTGCGGGATTCTGGAGGAAGGTGGGAGAAGCCTGGAGGCGCGAGGGGGAGGGCGCGGGGCGGAGGGAGGAGGGCGCGGCGGCCGCTCCGGCGAATCGCGTGCCACCTCCCGCCCCGAGCCTGGGGCAGGAGCAGCCGGGAGCGCGGCGGCGGTGCCTCCGCCACCAAAGTCCCGGGGCTCGGCGCCGCTGGGCCGCCTTCCTCTCAGCCAGAGGAACCGGCTGGCGAGGGGCTTCACCCTGACTCGCCCCTGTTGTTTTTCTTCCCGCCGTCCCTCCCCCTCTTTTTTTTTAAAGCCACATTTTCCTGGCCTCGGACCTCAGACTGCTGCAGCCCGAGCCTTCCTCAGCTCTTGGGCTGTGCATCGTTCCGGCGGCCGGAAAGGACGTGCGCCCTGCGCTGGGCGAAGGAAAGAATCAAAACTTGTCTGGAGGGGCTTCGCCAGCCCAACTCCTCTGGCCAGCCAGCCTGGGTCTTTCGTCGAGGCCTTCCCAGCACCGGGGAAAGTTCCTCCGAACTGGCCGCGGCGCGGGCTGTGGAATCCTCTCGGTTTGGAACCCCCAAGCGCATCGCGGGCGCTCGGAAGCCGCCGTCTGCGGGCTCAGGGGTGGCGCTGCCCGCGCGGAGCTGAGAGTTTGCAGCCCCGGCTGCGAGTGGCCTTGCCGCCCCTCGGTTTGTGCTTGCTCCGGCTGAGCCTGCGAGGGCGCCAAGTTACAGGGAGACGCTCAAAGGTCCGGAGAGAGTTACGCTCTCCCTCGCATCCCTTCTTGCTATCCCTGGCGGGCAGCCGGGCATAAAATCGCAGCGGCATTTACGGAGGCCTCCGGGTCCCATCGAGACTGATTTGCAGCGCTCATTGCTTGGCCCCAGTCCTCACCCGGAGCCGGGGAGCGCAGGGTGAAAGGAAGGCCAGGCAGGGCGAGGACCAGGTCCAGCCAGCAGCGACGACATGGCGCGGTTCCCTAGGGCTGACCTGGCCGCAGCAGGAGTTGTGCTACTTTGCCACTTTCTAATGGACCGCTGTCAGTTCGCCGAAGGGAAGCCTGGAAACCACAGGAATGGTAAGAGGCAGAGGTGCTTTCGCTGGTGAATTTTTGTGTGGGCAGCTGAGAACCTTCTTGGGACTCAAGGTTCCCAGCCCACCCCTATCTCATTTGTTTCTGAGGGAAAGTTACTGAGGTTGCTCCTGGGTCAACCTGAGGTTCCCAGATGGGAGGGTGGGTGGACGAGGGAATGATGGGGCGGAGGGAGCGCTGGTGTGTATTTCAGGCGTTTGGCTCACCTTCCTTGGGCCGCACGACGTGGGACCATTTTCCCCAGTTAGCCCTTGAAGAGCTGCGAAGCTCCTCCTGTGAATGCCTTAACTCCGGGCTGAGCGCGGGGGCCCAGCCATCTCTTTCCCTCTCAAAGCTCCATTAACTCAGCCAGTGTGTGTTAGGTTGGTGGGGGATGCGCGGCTTTTCACGGGCTTGGCGCGTCTCCTGACGGAGAAAGTTCTCTGTGGTCGCACCGGGCTCTCCCTTGTCCTCTGGGGCTGAGCGGCGGCAGACGCTGTAAGGGGGCAGGTGTGGCCCGGCGTGAAGTGCCCAGGAGGTGGGAGCGAGAGGGCGCGCCCCCAGATACCCCACCCTACCTGACTCCTTAGTCCCACCCTCTGGCTTCTCAGAGTCCCGGACATACCGAGTTTTCTCCCCTTGACGTGAGCTGGTCCTGGTGTAGAGCCCCACTTTGCATCCGCTACCTGACAACGCCCCCCTTCAGCGCTTCAGGCGGCTCCGGCCAGGTGCGCGTCCCGTGACGAGTGGCGCCCTGAGGACCGCGCCCTCCCGGGACCCTGGCCTTTTAGGAGAACGGAGTTCTGGCTCCGCATTGCCTGGTTTTAGAGATAAAAAGTGGAGAAACCCGCAGAGCGCGTTCCTGGCAAAGATTTGTGAGCTGACATACAGAGAAGCAGAAAACAAATGGAGGAGAAAGAGGAAAACTTTATGATTAGGATGGGCATTTGTGATGTGTGTAGCTTCGCTTGGGCGTTTAACCTCGTGGAGAGGTCTGGTTGAGATGTTCAGAAAGCGTGCCTGGGGTCCCAGTTGTCAGGCCTGAGAGTCCCAGATGGGTGCCAGCTGAGGACTCAGAGAAGGTGGATCTGGAAGGAAATCCACGTCGCGAAATTTTACCTCGCTGAAATCTAGCAAAGTCAAAACACTGTGTCTGTCCCTCCTGTAGGTTTTATAGAGGAAGTGCAGGTGTGCCCTCTGCTCCTGCAAGGGTATTCGTGATTGGAGGGGTGTGTGCCTGTGCGTTTGTGTGCGCGCTAAGGAGTCTCGGACATAATGACACCACCTTCAAATCGGGAAATGAAATGCAAATGACTTATGCTATTGTTCTTTTGTAGTGGTTGTTCGTGAGGGTGTGTGGTTCCCGTCAGTGCCTTACCTCCTGTGCACCTCAGGCACTGCACAGTTCCAAATGGTGATGCTCTTACCGTTCTGGGAAGTAACACCTATTAAGAAAGTGCAGCTGTATTTTCATGGACATATTTATGGAATTAGTACATGTTTAAGAAAGCTGTTTGCTTCTTCAACGAAGGAGGTTGGGGGACGGGTGTGTGCCAAAATACAATCCAACTTGTTCACTTGAAAACCTGTTGGCACTGGTGGTAAATAATGGATATATAGTTAAAAAAAAAAAAACACCAAAGTAAAACAAAAAAGAACCGATGAGCAAATGTTAGGTTTTCCTGAACTTTTTTCCCCATCAAAAATGTAACTGAGACAAGACGATATGCCTTCTTATCTGTGTTGTGAAGTTGCTGTTTGAAGTTCCGAAATTGAGCCTGGAATTCATTCCATTGTAATATTGGTCAGATGATACAAGTACTTTTGCTTTGGAGGATATAAAATATCAGAATTGTTCAACATAAATGGACTGGTGTTTTCTGCTGATTATTTCTGGTGGAAATCTGTTCCTAGAGTCCCATATCCAAATAGGATTTAGTAAAAAGGAATAGTTTTGAATTTCTTGGCAATATTTTTGAAGACTTTGTTATACAGTGAAATAATTTCTTTCCTGGATGTAAATCAACATGTAGTTTCCTGAAACAATCTTGAAATGATACGGTGAGCCTTCAGAATATACACAGATAAGAAAAAAAAATCCTTCATGAAATAGGCTGTCTCAAAGTTCAGTCCAGAGGAAGAAGTCCAGCAGTCTTGGAATTTGGCACCCAGCAGTTGGAATTCTTGTTACAGACATTTTTTTTGGGGGGGGGGGAATCTGATTTCATAACAGGGAGGTTTTTAAAGGCATTACTTTATTTCATGGTGCAGTTGATTTTATGGCCACCAGAGGGCAGAGACAATGCTAATGTCTTCTATGAAATAGTTCTGAGTTTTAGAGGAAATAGTTTGTGTTTAGCATACCATTTACACTTGCTTTGGTGGTTCTTTTTCTGGTTGGATGTTTTTGTATTAACACTGCCATGCTTGGAATTAAGCAAATGTTTGGAATGGCCAGTTTGTGCAGTTTGCTGTGTTGTCACTAATGTATAGTTGCTGTCTGCGGATATTCCTACAGGAAAATATTGTAACAGACGGTGAACTTAGGTAAATGGTTCCTATAAAATAGATATGGGTCAGATTAGTGGGCAAATGGCTGGTTAATTATATTCACCAATGAGTAGGAACTGCATACAAGATTTGTTTTTACAATGCAAAATATCAGGGTGTTTTTCTTTTAGAGGATAGATACAAGTGAAGCCCCAGAGACAAATGTGATCTGTAACCGTTGTGTCTGATATGAGACTTTTGGCCCCCGATGTCGGCAGGATGGTATTGTGTAATCAGAATAATTAGCACATTGGTTCAGTTGGATCTTAAGAGGCTGGCTCTTGCCAAGGAGAACGCTTGGATCAGACTTAGTAATGGAAAAGCCTCCTGTGCTCCAAAAATGAAGACACTTTCCTGCAAGATGAAGACACTGTCCTGCAGAGATGGGGGAGCTAGGTATCATTTTAAATTGGCTTGGCCTCAGTCTGTTCTTTCTGCAAGAGGCTCCTATGTCAGAAACAATCTGCTTTTAGAAGGATGTGAGCTGATCAGCTACTGCCGTCAGAAGGCCTGAAGTCTTCAGACACTTCTATGCGTGATGAAGTCTCTCTTTTCCTTTGGAGACAGTTATTGCCGTATGGCGTCCGCCGCTTCCCCAGCCTGTGTCTCTCGAACATTCTCCAACACACTAACCGTGTTTCTTCTGGAGGATCCTGAGTGTGTCCCATGTGTTCCTCCCTCTTCCCTTGTTCCACCGTATTCCCTCCAGCCATCGACCTTCTGCTCTGGGTCAGCACAATTGACTACCCCTACAGAGCAAAGGCTTCTGAGACTTCCAGAAGCCTGTCTCTGTTGTAAGGCACTTGCCTCACTCAGCTTAATACTGTCGACTATTCTTGGCTTCATTTTTGTGTCCTTCATTTTGTGTCTACCTCAACATTCTCATGTTCTTGAAGTTAGGGTCTGTTTCTTGTTTAGCAGTTGAGAAAAGAGACAGAGAGGGAGAAAAGAGCTCTCATCTGCTGGTTTACTCATCACATGCTCACAGCAGCCAAGGCCTGGATAACTAAAAGCCAGGAGGCAGGAACTCAGTCCTGGTTTCTTGTGAGGGTGGCAGGGACCCGGTTATCTGAGCCTTCACCTGTCACCTCCTTGATTTCACATTAGCAAGAAACTGGAATTGATTGGTAGAGCACTTGGATATAGAATGTGGGTGTCTTAACTGCTAGGTCAAACTCTTGCTCCTTGATTCATTTCTCTGTCTGATTGCATCTGTGTGGACCTGCAGGAAATAGTTGCTAAGTTGAAGTGAATAAAAATGTGATTCATGGCCTGGCGTGGTATCTAGTGGCTAAAGTCCTCGCCTTGCTTGGGCCAGGATCCCATATGGGCACCAGTTCTAATCCCGGGAGCCTCACTTCCCATTCAGCTCCATACTTGTGGCCAGGGAAAGCATTTGAGGACAACCCAAAGCCTTGGGACCCTGCACCAGTGTGGGAGACCTGGAAGATGTTCCTGGCTCCTGGCTTTGGATTGGGTCAGCTCCTCCCGTTGTAGCCACTTGGGGAGTGAACCAGTGGACAAAAAATCTTCCTCTCTGTCTCTTCTCCGCTCTGTAAATCTGACTTTCCGATAAAAATAAATAATAAACCTTAAAAACAAAACAACACACACAAAACTAATTCAAGTTGAGCTATCAACTTGCATGTCATCTTGGGAGTTTCTTCAACAATTCTAACTTTTTTTCGCTTCAAAATGTTGCTAATGGCTGTAGTAACTAGCTTCACAAAATAATAGTTTAGCATAGGGTCCAAAGGGCCCAGACTGTTCAGATGCTTTGAGTGAATGGTTTTTCACCCAGTACCTTCTATTAATACATCCTTCAGAAGTTCATTCTACCTCTGTGTTCTCCCATACTGCTGTTTTCTGACTGACCATGAGCTTAGTCTACTAACTTTTTTTATATATACATATATGTCTTAGATTATATATTTAAACTGTTTAAAATTTTTTTGTAAGGTAGGTTGTGAAATATTTATATTTATATGCCTGGCTTATTTCACTCAGCACAGTGTCCTGCCAGTTCATGCATGTTGTCACAAAAGGCATTTTTTAAGACTAAGTAGTATTCCATTATATATGTAAAATGACTCAGTAATATAGAATTCTAATGCATATTTATGTATATGCTGGAGCATAGATATTTCATTCTATTTGTATATTATGATTTGTGTGTGTGTGTGTGTGTGTGTGCGCACCTGCATGTGTCACAATTCCTTGAGTCCTTCCTTGAAATATCCTGGAGATGTTTTTCTATCTTGGCTATTGTCAATGATGTTCTAATGAAATATGGGGGTAAAGATTCCTTTGGGTACCCAGAAGCAAAGCTGCTGCTGCTTCATATGCTACTTTTTTTAATTTTATGAGAAAACTCTATACTGTTTCCACAGGGTTGAACCAATATAAATTGATATTATATTCCTTCAGCAAAGTGCAAGGGTTCCCTGTTATACTCTCACCAGCACCTCTTTCTTGCCTTGCTGATAGGAACTGCCCTAGCAGGTGTAAGGTACTAGCTTCTAGTGGTTTTGATTGGATTTTTCTGGCACACCAGAGGAGAGAGAGGCATGGAGCCAGCGCTTGTGTTGGGCTGGCAGACAGAGCTCTTCTTTTGAGCAGTCTAGTTTGTACTTCTGCACAGTGTACATCATGGCTGCACCTGTTGCTTTTACATTCAGGTTTCTCCAACAAGTACGAGTATGAACATCCTGGCCTGCCTGTCTTTCATGTACTCTTACCTGTGTCTTCAACTAGCATTTCCTCCTTTTCTGCTCTTAAAACCTTGTTTTGTGTTTGTTTTGAAATGGGGGATGGGCAAAGGAAATCCAGTCCCCACAAGTGTAACGTTATAAGTTCCCAGACTGCTTCTCATTTATCCCTAAACCTGACAAATCCCAAGGCTCTGGCTCTGCTTGGAGCCCATTTCCTCACAGCTCTACTCATCCCAGCTGAGGGCTTGGCTGAGGGCCTGGCTTGGGTCAAATGGGCATAGCCTATGTAATCCTGCAGGTCTGAAGGTGGGCTCAGACACTGTGAGCCCTCACTTGAAGCTAAGATCTCCAGTCTGCCCTACTTAGACCATCCTCGCAGATCTTGTCCTGGACTCCCTGCTGCTGAGATAGTAGGAAGGAGATAACAATTTTGTCAAGAGAGAGGAGAGCCATTGGCAAAGATGCAGGCCTCTTGGCATTTCACCCTTCTGCAGCTGCATGACTTGGTTCCTTGCAGCCTACTGTTCACTCGTTGATAGAAATTTTCCACAGACTTGGCATTTTTAAAAATTTATTTATTTTTACTGGAAAGTCAGGTATATATAGAGGAGGAGAGACAGAGAGGAAGATCATCTGTCCACTGATTCACTCCCCAAGTGGCTACAACGGGAGGAGCTGACCCAATCCAAAGCCAGGAGCCAGGAGCCAGGAGCCTCTTCCAGGTCTCCCATGCGGGTGCAGGATCCCAAGGCTTTGGGCTGTCCTTGAGTGCTTTTCCAGGCTACAATCACAGAGCTAGATGGGAAGTGGGGCTGCCGGGATTAGAATCAGTGCCCATATGGGATTATGGCACATGCAAGACAAGGACTTTAGCCACTAGGCTATCATGCTGGTCCCCAGACTCGGTCTTGATTAAGGCCTCATCCTACAGAGAAGGGGTGCAGCTCATTGAGGTTCAAGCTTGTAGACAAAATGTTGACTTTGCCCATGGATAAGCTATGTGAGACCCTGAATATTTACAAGTCAAATTTCCTTTTCATAGAAAGTTTTAAATTAGTCTAAGGGAATATATTTCATGTATTTAACAGTTTTGAGAGTATAATGATACTTCCCATCCCCCTCCCTTACGCCTGTGCTCCTTTTCCTTCCTTTCTTATTCTAACACTTTTTACAGTGATGTGCTTTCAATTTATTTTATGGTCACAAGCTTAACCCTCTACTGAGGAAAGAACTCAGGAAGTAGTAAGCGGAAAAGCACTGTTCCTCAAGAGTGTAGACAAAGGCTATAAACTCATATTAGTTACCCTAAATCATGAAAAAGATAGATTTGCCTTTTGGGGGACTGATTTATTTCACTAAGCAAAGTGCTCCCCGTTTTCATGCATTTTGTTGCAACAGGCAAGATTTCGTTCTTTTTCTGGTTGAGTAGTGTTTCATCATGTGTTTTTCCACAGTTTGTTTATCAAGACATCCATCTAGCTGATGGGTGCCTGGGTTGATTTCAAGTCTTAGCAATTGTGCATTAAGCCACTATAAACATAGAGATACAGGTAATTCTTTCCCATATGGATGTCATTTTGTTTAGGTAAATTCCCGGAAGCAGGATGATTGGGTCATATGGTAGATCTATTTTCAGATTTTTGAGCAACCATCATATTTTCTTCCATAACAGTTGTACTAGTTCCAATCTTCTACATATCCTCATATCAAAATCAATCTGATCGATTCCCTTGAAAGCATAATGCTTGGTAAATATACCTCAGTTCCCTCAGACGAGGAAAATGCATTCTTTGTGCCAGGCAGAATAGGTGTGTTCAGCCACACAGAGAAGTGTTTGTATTGTAGCAATGCTCTCTTGTGTGTCTTTGCAAATGTAATAGTGCTCCCACCAACAGAAGCTACAGAATGAACATCCAATGAAGTACTTATTTTTCTAAAGGGGAAGTAAGATAGGTAGAATTTATCATTTTTAGAATATGAAATTTACAAATAATGCTGATTAGTGGTCTTGTGGGTATGTTTTCATGTGTAACTTGCCAAATCAATTGTACGTACTTGTGTAATTGTCGCCACTACCCAAACTTAGATTGAAGCTGCAATAGCCCATTGAACTTGATTGCTTATTTGGTATATTTCTCTGACAAATTTGAACTACTTAGGGAGAAGTCGCAAGAGAGACCACCACCTAGAGAGGCTGAGGGTTAATCCCAGGGCCTAATGCATGCATTTTTACCACTGAGCTACAGCACTGTCAGCTTATTTGATCAGTTGTTTGGGAAGCACTGCCCGCTGACCTCCCAGTAGATGTCACTGAATGTGAGCCCAGTATTCCATCTCTCTCCTGTAATACACTGAGGAAGGTCTCTATACGGATTATATGACAATAATCTGCTTCGCAAAAAGTTCATGGGAAAGTGAAATGATTTTAATATACTGAATCTAGTCTCAGTGCATATGGATTTCTGTTATTTAAAGGAATTCTGTCCTGGATTTATGATGAAAAATAAGCAAATAAAGGGTAGACAGAGGAGGGAGCATTTGGTCTTACACTGAAGAAATCCTCATTCCACACTGGGGTGCCTGGATTTTATGCCTTGCTGCAACTCCTTATTCTAGCTTCCTGTCAAGTGCAACCTTCAGAGGCAGAGGATAGCCAAATTTATTGGGTTCCTGCCACCTAAGCGAGATGCTTGGATTGGATTCTCAGCTCCCAGTTTGGCCTTTTCCCATCCCTGCTTTCATGGATGTTTGGGGATTGAATCAGTAGATGGAATACCCTGTTGATTTCCATGCCCATCAACTAATCAGTCAGTCAGTCAGTTTTGTTTTAAAACAAGAGCTCTTAATAATTTGCTAGCTCATAGTTTTATGTTTAATTGAAGTATACATAATTATCTTGTAATTATGTATTTTCTAATATTAGCTATTTTAAATCTGTACAATTTTCATTGTCCTGAAAGCACACATATTTGGATTTTTTTGGTAATGTAGTCATTATATTTGATAGTCCTAAGAAATAAAATTGAACTAATATGTGTTGTTATGTATTTAAATTTTTTTTAAGTTTTGTTCTTATTTAGAAATAAAGAGGGTCATTGGATGTCTCTATCACACACAGAATTTTAAAATGTATCTTAGCTCCTTTGTGAAAACTCTGGATACCCTGTGAAAATGTGAATTTACTTGTAAGGTTAAATATTTCTATTTCTTTCTTCTTTTTCTTAAGATTTATTTTGTTTTTATTGCAAAGTCAGATATACAGAGAGGAGGAAGAGACAGTAAGATCTTCCATCTGATGATTTACTCCCCAAGTGACTGCAGTAGCCAGTGCTGCACCGATACGAAGTCAGGAACCAGGAACTTCTTCCAGGTCTCCCACATTGATGCAGGGTCCCAAGGCTTTGAGCCATCCTGGATTGCTTTCTCAGGCCACAAGCAGGGAGCTGGATGGGAAGCAGGGCTGCCAGGATTACATCCAGCACCCATATGGGATCTGGGAGTTTGTTCAAGGTGAGGATTTTAGCCGCTAGGCCACCACACTGGGCCCCAAACATTTCTCTTTTACATTTTAATTTGAAAACATTGTTGGGGATGTTGGTCTGTCTGTCATTGTCTATACCAGCAATGGTAGGACACACTTAAATAACAGAATGATGTACTTATGACTGCTTATGAAAGACTATGCTATTGTAAAAATAAGGGGGAAATAAGTTGGGGGATGGGAATATGAGGAAAGAGTAGGGGAAATCCCAGAGCCTGTAAAATTGTACTATAAATGTAAAAATAAGACAGAGGAAAAAAGACATTATTGGTATATAACAAAGATATTCAATGTGTTCTTTATATCATAGGATAGTAACCATCTTAAATTTGTGTATTTCTATCTATTTTTCATTCCTAAGTTGGATTTTGAAATTTTCTAGTTTGAATAGTTGGTTTTTTTATTCCTCCTGTGAAATGAATATGAATGTTTCTACATGATGTATGAGGAAGTATGATATTTCCTTTATCAGAATATTGTGGCCACATTCATTACAATGGAAAGATTTCAAAACATTTAAAAATACATTTTTCTTTGTTCCTGTGCAGATGTTATTCAGCTTACACTTAGAGCTAGAACTCAGGGGTTACTGGCCTCACAAATGTTCTATAAAGGCAGTTTCCAGGATAATAGCTGCTAAGATAATATGCTTCAGAGACAAGGGGGAACACCCCACAATTATCCTTATAGTGATATGGCACAGTCTAATGACTGTAGCTTTATCCTCACTCCTTTGTTTATCTGAGGGAGCAAGTCTGTCTGTCTTGTTCTAGATCTTCCCACAGGAGTGTGGCTGCTGTTGCAAGCCCTCTGCTGCTCCCTGTGCATTGGAGACTGAACGTTTTAGGTTTTGTCCAAATCTCGGTTGGGCTTTTGTTTGAAATGACATTAAATCTTTGGGTTAGTTTGTAAAGAATTCGATCCATGAATAATAAGAGATGGTGTAATTTCTTTTCTACAGTTATCTAAGGGCCAAAACAGGTGCTAGCACACTTCCTAAGAAATGATTAATAGTGGGGTCCCCGCAAGATAGCCTAGTGGCTACAGTCCTCACCTTGCATGCACTGGCAGCCCATATGGGTGCCAGTTCGTGTCCCAGCTGCTACACTGTCCTTCCAACTCTCTGCTTGTGGTTTTGGAAAGCAGTAGAGGACTGCGCAAAGCCGTGGGATCCTCCACCCACATGGGAGACCAGGAAGAGGCTTCTGGCTTTGGATCAGCTCAGCTCCTACTATTCCCGCTACTTGAGGAGTGAACCAGCAGATGGAAGATATTTCTTTCTTTTCTCTTTCTCTCTGTAAAATATGCCTTTCCAACAAAAATTTAAAAAATCTTAAAAATATATATCAACAGTGACTATTTGGTTGTGACTCTTCATTTGAAATATAAAGTTCCTAGTGTTGGGGGACTAATGCTGTTTATGTACCACTTCATCCAACTTGGCACATGTTCATTTTGTCTTTAGGAACTACAGCAGGGTTTTAGCACTTGATTGGAATAAACCACACGACTCTGGGAAGGAATGTTAATTTCCCACTTCTTAGAACCGTTACAATGGATGGCGAGCTCCAGGCAGATAACATGGAAATGTTGGCATTTTTATAGTGTCCCTGTTAGCAGCCTATGTTTGGCCAGCACATGCAAATCAAATCTTTAGGTTTACTGCATCTTAACAAACAGCTTTAGTGAGAATGGTACAATCCTCTGGATTTGAGAATCTCCTTAATGTTGGTTCATTAGCTAATTAATTACATCTGTATGGGAGATTTGCATTGAAAGTACACTTTACAAATTGCTGCCATTCCAAAGAGATACTAGAACTCATGATTTTATTGAGACTAGGAACATTTACACATTAGAGGCTAATTGTTTATATGAAAATCTGAACTTCATTTTGTTATCAGCTGTTACTCTGAACTCAAGCATAATGATCTGAATGTTTTCTGTTCAGAAGTCAATGGCCAAGCTGGGGCAGCCTGTTCTATTTCTTTTCTGTTTAGCCTTCATTATATTTTTAACATCTGTTGTTCATTTCAGATTTTTAAAAACAAGTGTGATTCAAAGTCATTTTGTAGACGACAGTCTCATTGTCTGCACATTGCAAAACAGCCCTACGGAGGAAGCCAGATTTGTGCAATCTCGAGGTTTTCAAGCTGTTTTTAGAAGAGAGGCTTCTAACACAGGCATGGCCCATAAAGAGCTGGCGTTTTAGCCAAGGCCAGTGGTGTTTGGCTTCAGATGTCTTCGCCTCTCCATTGGTCCAGGGTCCTGAGTCTCCCAGGCCACCATCTTTTCTGGTGTGGTTTATGGCAATAGCTTCCCACAGTACCTTCCTAGCACAGGTCCTGTCGGAATCCACTTAGCATTCTGTAGCCCAAAACATCCCGCTAAAATGCATCCTGGTTGTGTCACTGCTTTGAAAATGTTTCTACACTGCTGCTGAAGACTTTCTGTAATCTGCTCCTGTTCAGATGCAAATTCACTGCTTTGTCCTCTTCCTCAATTTTCCTGAACAGCATTCGCTCTCAAGTTCTGCAGGTGCCATCCCTTCTTAGAGCACCTTTTCCTCTTTGTTGGCTGACTGTCCTTGAGGTCCCAGCTTCCAATGGATTTTTAGTATAGTCAATCTGCTGTTCAGTGTTTCTCGGTCAGTACAACTCTGAGACAAGTGTCTCGCCCAAGTGCACTCTACACATCTTCATCCTGTCACTTGTCATTGACAGTGCCATTGTGTGGGCTTCTGCTCGATTGCAGACTGCCAGAGGTTAGAAAGCATCTGTGACTTATTCCCATTGCATCATTGCATCCAAGGATGGGAATGCCTCTGTGAAAACTGGTTGGATGAAGGAATCCTGTAGGGCTCCACTTGTGTGATGTTACTATTCTTACTCAGATTCATGACTCAGGCAAAGAATTTTGTTTATGCCTTCTTCACATTTCTTCAGGCAAACTTTGCACATGATACTTTCTGTGACATGATATCTGAAGTTTAAATATCAGTGACAAAAATAGGCAAGTCACAGAACGACTGCAGAGGAAGGGAATTTGTTATATGTATTTGTGAAAAATTGAGACTCTGTCTCAAAGGGAGGGCGTAGGAATGTCCTATAGCATCCTAGAAAGAGAAAGGGATACTTCAACCAATCTTATTGTTCAAAGCAATTTTATGTTTCTGAACTTTGTAAATTTGAGTATTCCAAAGGCCACAGGAAGACAAAATGTAAATCCTCTGTAATTATAGCCCAGGAGCTTGAATTATCTGAAATGTTAATATTGGCTTCTTTCATGGAGATAATTTTCCATAGTTTAAAAATATATAAGGGAAAGAAGGAGAGATAAAGCTGTGGAATTTATATAACCAGGTTTACAGTTATCTTGAAAGATGCAGCCTGGGAAACACTTAACCAAGGTTAGCTATTTAAAGGATTTTGAGATACAGATCATTGGACAGCAGCAGCCTTTTAAGCGCTTCTTCAACAGAAGAGTCTAGAAGATGTCTGATGTTGCAGTTATGAATTAATTGTTTCAAGTTCTAAAATGTGGTCCACTTGCTCCAGTTTGCATCAGTCAAGGTCAACACCCTTCTGTGCTCAGCAGTTGACTTTACTCTTCTTATAATATGTTTCCTCACCCCTGTTATTATATTTCTTGTTTTTCTTGACACCTGTTTTGGAATTCTTCCTGTCTTTCATACTAATTGTATGGTGTGAGCATCTGGTATTTTTTCTGCTCAGTATCTCTCACATCTTCTGGTCATAGCACCCTGCTGTCATTTAGGAATGTCCTCTCCCCACTCTGTTGTCCTGGGCCTCTAAGCTCAGTATCTTGTTCCCCAGTAAGCACCAACTGTGCCCAAAAAGTACCTAATCCTGATACTTCTTCATTCTGGATCTCATCCAGTTAGTTCTTTGAGTGTGATACACGGGAGAGACAGAAGGAGTTTTATTTTATTTTTTCAAAATCTCTATTTGTTTTTATTTGAAAGGCAGATTTACAGATAAAATGAGAGACAGAGATTGATCGCCCATCCTCTGGTTTGTTCCTGAACTGGCCTCAATAGCTGGAGCTGATACAATATGAAACTGGGAGCCAGGGACTTTTTCTAGGTATCCCATGTGGATCTGAGAATCCAGGAACCTGGACAATCTTCTGCTAAGTTCCCAGGCATGTTAGCAGGGAGCTGGATCAGAAATGGGGAAGTGGGTCACACACTGGCACATATTTGGGATGCTGCTGTCCCAGGTGGAAGTTTAACCTGATAGATCATCTTACCAGCCCCTGGGTTTTTTTTTGTTTGTTTGTTTGTTTGTTTTTTTAAATCTGAGGTTCCTATACTGAGAACCTAGAAATCTAAATTGATGGAGCTAGAGTTGTGACATAGCGCATTATGCACTGGCCTGTGTTGCCAGCATCTCATATCAGTGCTTGCTTGAGTCCTTGCTGCTCGGCTTCCAATCTAGCTCCCTACTGATGGCCTAGGGGAACAGTAGAGAATGGCTTAAGTGTTTGGGACTCTACCACCTACATGGGAACCCCAGAAGAAGCTCTAGATTCCTTACTTAAGCCTCGACCAACCCAGCCATTGTGGCCATTGGGGGAACAAACTGGTGGCTAGATTTATCTGTGTGTGTTTTTTCCCTCTGTCATTGTGCTTTTCAAACAAATAAATAAATAATTTTCAGTTGGCTGCTTCCTTTATTTTACCCTGTAGTTCTTATCATTATTTCATTTTCCATTTGGGGTGGATTAACTTTCCAGGCAGTAGATCATAGAGAAAGAGAGAAGTTTCACCTTTTCAATGAATAATGTGTCAGTCTTCCCTGAATTCTCTCATCTGTATCCAAAAGCACAGGGCAAACAACAACAGAAACAAAAAAAACCAAAATGAAACAAAAGACACTGTTGTAGTTTAATTGGAAACCAGCCTTTCTATTTCACAGTCTTTATCTATAAATTGGGTACTGCATATGTCGCATATTTCTGTGTTATGTGTACTTAAAACATATGATAGCACTTGGCCATCTAGGCTTTGCCACTCACTAGCTGAGTGACATTGGGGCCAAACTATTAACCTCCTGAATCCCAAATTCTTTATAATACAGGAATGACATGATTTATCTGTCTCATAATAATAACTGTTGGGAAACTTCTCATTCTCTGAAGGTTTGCTTGGGTTTTCCCTGAAAAGGAAATATGGAAATTGGAAGTAATCCCATCAAGGATGAGTGTAAGCTAGATCAGACATAGGAAGGGGAATGGCTCAGAACCTGCTTTCAGAAAGGTGAGCATGAAAGAGGCTTTCATTGATCACTAGCAGGTGTTCATTATTGGTGTCTTCAAATTTCTGACTGTCAGAGATAAGACTATCTCACCTCTAACTTAATTACCACCTGTAATGGTACTGCCCAAGGATTAGAATGAATTTGGGCTGATGGCCCATAGGCGTATGAACTGGCAGACAGTGACATCACCTGGTGCACTTCAAGCAGGCCTGGGCTTGCTCCAAGCTAAGGACAAAACCAAGTATTTCTCTTATTTGTGGTCATTCCTTGCCCAGGAAATGGTTAGGGCAATATTTGGATTCGTAGACCATTACTCCAGTAAAATATGCATTAAGAAAGTATCTGAGGAACTGATTTTTTTCAATAGACTCCTGTTGTGTGAGATGAAATGAGGTTTCCTAAAATTTCCTTCCGTTCAGATAGGCTGAACACACAAAGCAAAACTCTGCTATGTCACCCAGTGCAAATCAAGAAAGTGATACTTGATCTTGTTAACATCAGTGCTGCCAGGAATGGGTGAACTGCCTCAGGCACTTACACAGCTCCCTTGCATATCAAGTTAACTGTCTTGGGATGATGCCAGATTGATCCTACACGATAGCTGCATCTTGGTGAAGTCACCTGGAAAGATAGGAAGCACATGTGTAAGAAATGACAGTTCTAAATTTTTTCAGGGAGTAGAAGATAAGAAATGTCAAAATGAGAGATGACTATAAATTCTTAAAAATCCTTTCCTGAGCATTTCATAGATTACATTTTTTCCCAGAGTTGTCCTGGGTCCAGTAGTTGTTAGTTTAGTCCTATGAGAGAGGTTAAAAAAATGGTGAACAAATGGAATTCAAAGGCAGTGTGACTTTCTAGGAAATTTTTTGAAGCTCTCAAGTATGTATTTAGGGGCAGTGGAGATAGTCACCTTAACGTTGTTCTTTGATATCAACAAACTAACTTCTTGTTTCTCTTGATGCTTCCTGCACTGCAGTGTTAGTGGTCATTAACCTGATACTCATTTGTTTGGGAGTAGTTGGAGTTTCATGGAAACTATGACAAAATGGAGCAGTCGTCAATCATGTCCTTTTTGTCTGCAGGCTGAGAAAGAACAGATGTAAAGAGATGGGTCCAGGATCCAGGTCCCAACAGACTGGAACAGGACGTTTTGGCAAGGCCCTTTGCTTGACTGAGAATAGCATGAAATCAGTTAGGGTTTGTGATTGTGATTGTGATTTTGTGTGTGTGTGTGTGTGTGTGTGTGTGTGTGTGTGTGTGTGTGTGTTGAAGGGGTAGGGTTAACAGAGACGAAAAAGCAAGTAAAACTGCTGGGCAGGAACTATTGAAGTGAACGGGTGGGCTCTGAAACTCTAACCAGTATCATTTGCTTCCATTTGTCGCTAGTGCCTGTGATACCATTTTCATGTGAGGGTACTTGAAAAGATTCATGCAAAAATGAATTTAAAAGAAGCATATTTTAAATTAGTTGTGAACTTTCTACAGACCCCCTCAGACATGTATGCTAATATGTTCGAACATTTAAAATTAGACTTTCTCAAGACATTGAAATCACTCAGATTTTCAGTAAACTGAAAGAAGTTGGTACAATATGAAATTGTTTCAGAATGACTGAGATACATGAACTGATTGAAGTGACTATGTCACAACATTGGTATGGATGGCTTGGTTCTCAAAATTGTTATTCATCCTTAGACTTGTGTGCATATATTCCAGGTGCAAGCATTTTTCAGTAAAGAGTTAATGAATATGGTCCTTGCCATATAGGGGTGACAGTGAAGTACTGGTCATAGAACGGTAAATGAGACAGTGCTAAGGAAACATGATGGAAAATGCACAATTCTCAGAAAACTTGGTGAAATAGAAAGCTGGCACTCAATAGCATCACACAAATGCCAGTTGAAAATTTAGCCTGTGGGATCAGGGCAGGCTTCCTTGGAGGAGGTACCTTAGCATCCAACATTGTGAGACAGAATTAGGAAGGTGGTGATGGTCAGAGCTTTCAGAACTGAGAGAGGGCAGGGAGCTGTGGGCAGAGAACTATGGGCAGGGAGCTGCAGGGGGTCTGCTGGAGAGGGCAGGGCACAAGGCCAGGAAGGACCTTACAGATCCAACGGGGTGTTGAGCTCTCTCCTGAAGCTGACAGCTGGCCAGTGAACAGATTTTTGTCAGATGAGTGACGGATTCCAATGGGGCTCTTCGAAAGGTTTATGGGGAGTATATTAGGAGCAGTAAGGAAGGGGCTGACTTGGAGACACCAAGTTCAAAAGGATTAGATTCCTAAGAATGGGCAGTGATGAAGGCTTTCAATAAGAAGAGGAAATCTGAGATCATCTCCCACTTCCCTCACTGCTTTTAGGATGGAAAACAAAATTTCGCCTTAGGCCTGGTAAATAGTGAGCTGCTTCTGGGCCATCCCAGAGGAGATCCTAACTCTTCCAGGTCTGGAGCTCAGCAAGAAGGTCTTGGATGAGATTCAAATGTTGGAACATCTCTGACAAGTGGTAGCAGTTGGCCAGAGGTCTTGGTAGGTGGTGTAAGCTGAGGAAACATCCCAGGGAGAAGGAAGAGGAGCTAGAGAGGGAGGAAGAGTGTCAGGAGGAGAAGCAGGATCACCACGGTGGAAAATGTAATGTTCATAGACTTTGGCAAGGATAGGGTCATCTGGCAACTTCGAGTGGTTTCAGTGGAGGAATGGGGACAGCCAGCAGATGTCAGGTTGTGGGAGGACTGTAATGCCATGGAGAAGAGGAATTAGAGACACGGAGAACTTGCCTATGTCATACAAACCGTAGCTGAGACAAAAATGACAGAGAAATGGTCAGGGGGGCCAGGGGCTCCGCGACACAGCAGCAGGAGGTAATTGCACTAGAACTGAGGTCTGAGCCTGTCTGTAGGCATGGGGAAACACACAGCAGGTGGAAAGCCTGGCTGGCTGGGGTGGGAGTGAAGTGGTGTTGTGGGAAAGTACTGCAGGTGCCAGGAATTAGAGGCACCATCCCAGCTCTGCCCAAATGCAACTGAACTTGAAGAAGACTTTGATCATGTTTAAGAACATTGCTGTGACAGCTAATGACAATTTAATTAAGACTTAGCAGAGAGCACATTGTCTGTAAGCTTAAATAATTAAATCACATGAAATCTCTCAAAGTTTGTTGGGTAGAATCTCATCTGAAAACATGGCAGCAGGAAAAATGAGTAAGTTCTATTTGTTTTATTAGTTATGTCTGGGCTACCAAACCGTAATGTGGTAAATAACAATTGCCTTACAGAAGGTGGTATTTAAAATAGTTTGTTCCCATTTGTTTTTTTTAAGCTATAATTAGGCCCTGAAGAAAAAGACATAAGAAATTTATTGTTATTTTACCAATTGGGAGATTATGACTTGAAATAATTAACTGAGGAGAGAATGTTGTCTTTTTTCTCACTTTAGTTGATTGTTTTTAAATTTAACATGCTGTAAAATTAAAAAAAATTCCATGCTGTAATTTGTATGATTGTTGTGAAGATGAACATTTTTTAATATTTTGTCTATTTCTTTATTATTTTTTTAAAAAAGAAATGTATTTATTTTAAAATTACAGCTAATTTTTAAAAGTTCTTTATTTTATGACACAGTTTAATAGGCATTGGAGAAGATGAAATTTTATAGTGACTAAAATAGGCACATAGTAGATATTCAACATATATTTATAATATGCATTTTATAACCTTTGTTTTTTTAAATTTTAAATTTATTTTAATTTTTTGTTATATTTTTAGTTTGAATTTTTGAATTTTGTAGAACCTTTATTTGTTTTTAAGGAATCAAGGAAGAAAAGATAAAAAAAAACTCTTTCTGAACACTTAAGACTCTCTTCTCACTAAGAAACTGTGTAGAAGGGAAAGTATTAGAAGGGAGGTATTTTATTTTATCCCCATGTTTTTAACCAGGTGAATTAAAGTCTCAACCATAGTTTTATAAAATTGCTTCAGGAATAGAAGGACTGATTGTTACCACTTGTAACATGCTACTGAACAAGACATTCCTGAAGGGCTTGAAGTTGAGAAAAAAAAAATCTTTACAATATCAAGCTTGTTCAAGTTTCAAATTAAGAAGAAAAGTTAAAACCAAACAGCTTTTCTTATCTGTGCCCTGTCTTTCAGTTTGGATTAGAGTTGTTTCTCATAGCAATCCGACCTCGGTGTTGTAGAAGCAGGATGGAATGAAGGAGTTTGGAAGAAAGTGAAAGCTGAGTGGCATTGCTCAGGTCAGGTTCTGAAAAATTCACTATATTTATGGATGCACCATGAGGTAGATACTTCGTTTGTGTCTTCATAAATTGTCCTGTTTCAGTTTTACAGTGCCTTGTAGAGCCCCACAGATCTAAAAATGAATGAATCATATTTGCTAAGACTTGCAGAAATGCTAGCATAGACTATAAATGTGCATTGGTCTAAGGTGATCCTTCAGCTTGTTACTGAACTTGGGAGGTCATTTATCATTGTTTATGTAAATGGCTTTGCCAGTTGCCTCCGTATAAATCAGAAACATAGGCCTCTCCTTTCTGCTCTCGTTTAGTTTTCTTCTTATTTAAGAGTCTTAATATTTAGCCTGACAAGGTCTTTTTTTGATTGTGGAGGATGAGGGGCTTTCTTTCCTTCCCATTTCAACAGCAGTCTTCTCGGAACAAAGAGTTAACTGCAGAGCTGACCTGTGGCCTGGCTACTGCTGGTTCTTTATCTTCTCTTTAGCACAGGAAAGAGCCTGACTGAGGGTGCTGAATCCAATGGGAGTTTGGGGAAGCCTTGCAGAGCCCAGGAAGAACAACCAGGCTAGGTCCCAGGGACAGTGCCCTGGCTTCAGTCTTCTTGCTTCTCCTTGTGCCCATCTGTGTCCCCGGTTGGACATCCTCTGCTTTACGCGTCTGTTTGGCAACCATGCAGTTGCCCACCTAGCCTTCACCCTCCCCCATGGGGCTTAGTCTGGTACACACCTGCCCTGAACCGTGTAGTTTGCTCAGGGCTGTGCTGTCTTCAGGATTGTGGCTCTGTGCCCAGGAGGTGAGCTTTCATGAGAATACACCTTTGTATAATGGGTTACACCATGGCACTCCATGCTCAACGCCCCACCCGGTGACTTCTGCCGAAATGGGTGTAAAATCCTACTTCTTTCTGGTGGCCTGGAGGCCCTGAGAGAATAGGCCCTATGCTGCTTAACTGTCCTTGTCACAGACTCCTTGAAAGAGGGGATTTCAAAAAGTTCATGGAAAATGGAGTTAGAAGATAAATTTAATATGTGCAACCATTTGTGCTCCAGGAAGCAGCACTCTTCTTGCAAACATGCATGTAGATCAGAGCTGGCATTAGGCTGCACCCCTAATCTAGAGGAGAAGGCCATGAGCAGACAAAGTGGCCACTGCACCCATACATGCCCTGCAGCTACAGTGCCTTGTGACCCTCTATTTCATCTCTACCCCTCTGTAGTCCATGACCAAGGTGGCAGCTACAGCTCTACTTCCACATGTTCAAGGTCACACAGACAGCGAGAAAGGTAATGAACCTCTGTCTGCAAAATCCAAATTTGACCATTTTTCTCTGCCACAGCTAAACATGTAGCGAATATTTTAGATTTTACCTTTTCTAGTTTTTTTTGTATAAATGTATGTTCTTAGTCATAATCAGTTAAGATAATCAAAATTTCTAGATTGCGTACGTGCTAAGGTGATCTGTATCTAATCAGGAACCTTTTGTTTAGGTGCTTGGATCTTTTTTGTTTACAGGGAGTATTTCCAATGAGGAGGTTTAATTTTCACATGCATCGAAACTGGGATTCCTTGAAGATGCTGATGGCCTTTGGGGTAGTGTTCAATAAAAATCAACTGGTAAAAAAATGGGCTTATTTTTCACATGCACTTTTGCTTTTTTATAATTGATTTTCCTTGCAATGAACCTTCATCCAGTGATACCAGGGTGGAAATCAGGTGGCTCTGGGAAGCCCGGATGCCTCAGGTTGCTCTAGGTGATGGTTGCACTTTCACCTCATTCACACCAAGTGAATGTTGCATTTCTTATGGCGTAGAGTTTTGTTGTCATTGTCCTTCTGCTTTAGAATTCCAGTGTGAAGTGTACAGAGTTGCAGCCTGTTTAAACAGTTCCATCTGAATTACACTTACTTAAATTTATGTTTTGATCGTTTTCGAACTGGGATCTAATTGCTGATGTCCATCTGCTGGCTAATAAGAAAAGAGGTTACCAGTGCTAACTGGATTATGCAGATCTCTGATGATCTTTGAGGACTCTTGACTTTACAAGTTGAAGCTATGGTTCCTAATGAGCTGTGCTCAAGTTCATTGTCTGGGGGGATGATGTTTGTTGCAGCAGTTTAGATGCCCCTTGGACCACCCACTTACCCGAGTGTTTGTGTTGGAGTCCTGCCTAGCTCAGCTTCTCGTCCAGCTTCTTGCTGGTGCACATCCTGGCAAACAGCGATGGCTCAAGTGCTTGGGTCCTTGCACCGACACAGACTGAATTTCCAAGCTGCTTGCTATGCTCTGCTGCAGTTTGACTTATTGTGGGCATTTTGGAGAGTGAACAAAAATCTTTTTTTTTTCCTTTTTATCTGTCTTTCAAATCCAAAACTGAAGGAGAAGAAAAAGGATCCCTGCTCTGATCCCTTCGGCTTACAAAGGATGGTCTGGATCAGTTCACAGGGGCCTTAAAAGTATACCCAGGGTTTGACCCCCAGGTTCATGAATCGCTGATTCTGTGACCTTGACAACTCATGCCCAGTCCCTTAGATTTGTTGTCTGCTGTGCTAAGGCTCATCTGGCATCCTTTTGGGGGGGTTAACACCTAGAAAGCACTCACCAAACATACATTATGGATTGTGGTCTTGAGAACATAATCTTTGGACACAAATCGACTTCCTTTCTTGCCAAAGGTAAGGTTATATACGTGTTAATGTTTTAATGATAGTAAAGTTTGAGGTATTACCTAATTACTTGAATTAAGTTAAAAATAGTCATTTAGATGTTCAGAAAAATAAAGCCAAATATCATAGATTTGCTTAGGTATTACAGGTGTGTGTGTGTGTGTGTGTGTGTGTGTATGTGTGTATGTGTAGAATAACTGAAAATAAAAACTGTGGGACCAGCACGGTAGCCTAGTGGCTAAAGTCCTCATTTTGCTTATGCTGGGATCCCATATGGACCCGACACTGGTTCTAATCCCAACGGCCCTACTTCCCGCCCAGCTGGCTTCTTGTGGGCTGGGAAAAAAGTCGAGGATGGTCCAAAGCCTTGGGACTTTGAACCCACGTGGAAGACCCAAAAGAAGCTCTTGGCTCCTGGCTTCGGATTGGCTGTTGTGTCCACTTGGGGAATGAATCAGTGGATGGAAGATCTTCCTCTCTCTTCTCCTCCTTTCTGTATATCTGACTTTCCAGTAAAAATAAATAAAACTTGAAAACGAGAAGAAAAAACTGTATTGTAGCTATGAACTGTTACTGGAAGCCTAAGTGTCTGTTTTTCTAATGCAGTGAAAATCTGTGGGTTTTCTTCCTTTGAAGCCTTCTATTTGGGCAGTGCAGGGATTGTGAGTACATTTTGGACTAGCAGTTAATACCTCACTGTGAAATATTCACATTTGAACAGAGAAGGCATCTGTTAACAACTGAAATGAGGAACATCTTTGTGCATGTCACTACAGAAGTTGGAGGAGACTAACATTAAACCATGTCTCACCAGTTTAAATTTCAGGTCAATGTGCAGCTCCCCAGTATGTCGAGAAATCTTTCAGAGCTGGAAGATGTGGGGGGCACCTGATGCCTTTTAGCAGTTCAACCCATAAAGGTGCAGGATTGGATCTACAAAATGCTCTTTGCTTCACACTAAGTTCAATTTAGCAGTTGTAACTGAGCAAGTTCACAGTTCCAAGAGTACATTGAACTATATAAGCTTTGATAATAAAACTGTAACAGAGATATAATTTATTAATAAATTGCACATCATTATGCCTTAAGCAAAGAATGTGTGTATTTTGTTCTTGTTTCATAACGGGCCTTCTAATTGATATGTCATCTTGAAAAAAGATGGAAAAGAAATGACTCTGGTTGGGAATAAAAGGCCAGCCTGTCTTCATACATCCCAGGTGTGGATTTCATGGCTGAAGGGAGTGTGATATAGAGTGTATGTATAATTGGTATGTAATTTAGCTTTTATTTTTGTGAAGCATTGAACATTACTGATTAGATATATACTCTTCATGTCATTGCTGTCATAAGAACTGATTGTGACAGGGAAACAGATGTCAGAAAGCGATTACACTAATAACAACATTACTGCCACCAATTTCATTCTAGTAACCTGCCTGGAATCTATATGTGGCAACTAATTTTCCTTAGCAGTTGAGGACAGGTGCTTATCCATGTCCTTTACTATCCTACTGAAAAGAAAATAGTGGTTAAGAGCATTTTGGATTTTGTAGTAACAGCTTTCCAACTCTTCAAGTCTTGCATGTGTCCGCGTAGTATGCTTTTCAAAGCTTACCCTCTCTGATGGAGGTTTTCCTGTCAGATTTGTTCACATTGGCTGGACTGTGACCACATCCTCTGATGTGAAAATTGACTGACAAATGAATGCACTCTCATTCCCTTCCAGGGAACTTGAGTTTCTGCGTGGTCACTCAGTGTCCACGTTGTTTCACTGTCACAGTATTTAAATAGATAGTGCTGTTCCTTGTTCAGGTTATAGAGCAAAGCAGTATCTGGGAGAAAAGTTTATCACCCAGTGGTCAGAAATGATTGTTCAGGCTGTGATATGTTTTCAATCTAATCTCTCTCTCCTCTCTCCTTTCCCTGTGTTATTCTAGTTTTGCCACTTACCAGCAATGACCTCTAGACCATTTGTATATAATACCAGGCCTTTCTTTTCTCAGTTTTACAGTAGGAATAACAACTCCTGTCTCAGGATGGCTTTGAGGATGCATGAGATAATTTGTAGAAAGTGACTAGCAAAAGTCAGAAAATTTTCAACCATTGATAAACGTTTCTGTGCTATGTTGTGGGCTGACATTGTATTTGCCTGTGCTGCTCTCGGAGTGTCTACCTTATAAACCTAAAACAGAATTGAAAAAGGAAACAGGTTACCTCAGTGGCTAATCTGCTATGTGTCCCATTGGAGACTTGTCGTGATAGGACATTGAGAATTTGTAAGGAAGTTAAATCATAGTACAGGTTTCAGATTTGAGGTAGGAATCTGAAGACATTATTTAAAACTTGGTACTATGTCTTTTTTCATAAAAATGATTTATAGGAAAAGCAGAGGAGGAGATAGAGGAGGAAAAAGAGGGAGAGAAAGAAGGAAAAAAAATCTATCATCTGCAGCTTTACTCATCAAATGTTTGTAATAGCTGAGAAAGACAGGATTTCTGAACTCCATTCAGGCCTCCTGTGTGGGTACCAGGGGTTCATGTATTAGAGCTATCATCTGCTTCCCAAATGCATTTGGAGGGAGCTGAATCGGAAGAGGAGTAGCTTGGATTTGAACTAGCATTTCCATGTGGGGCATGAGCATCCCAATGACAGCTTAGCGCATTGCACCGCAATGCCCACTCTTCTCTTAAGGATAATGTCAGTTTTGCCTGATGCATATATGATTTAAAGGCATCTTATTATGTCTTGGTGTAAGGCAACAAAAATTAGAGCAGTTTTGGTGGAAATGCTGGGAGCGATGCTTAAATTTTTATTTGTGAGAGATCAAGTGCTAAGAGGGAGAACCCTTTAATCCCTTGACTTATTCCCAAAATGCCCACAAAATGCTGGGATTTGGAGCTGAAAACTCAATCCAGATCTCTCCAACTGTGGCAGGGATCCAGTTGCCTTAGCCATTGCTGCTTCCAACCAGGTTCCGTATGCCCAGGAAACTGCAAAAGCCAGAGCTGGAAGTCAAACCAGCCCTCTGATTCGGCCCTAGAGTCTGACAATGATGTTTATTTCTGCTGAGATTATTTTTTTTTCATTTTTCTAAAAAAATATGGAACACATCATGAATTTGCGTGTCATCCTTGTGCAGGGGCCATGCTAATCTCTGTATCATTCCAATTTTAGTATATGTGCTGCCGAAGCGAGCACTGTTTTTTTTTTAGGAGTGCCTGACCTGACCCACATCCCACCACTGTCCTTTTTTAAGAGTCCTGACATTCTCAGGGTCCTTGTTCCTGTGTTTAAACCACAACCGTGACCATTTTGGCACCTGTTTTCACCATAGGGCATGAGTGAGTCAATGTATAATGAACAGCTTTAATCACTGGCACTGGCAGATTAAATTCAGATTCCAATCCAGAGGTCAGAGCTCCGTAGCAACACCCAACCCATTGAGAAGCCCCTGGTACCAGAGAAGGAAAGAGAGAAGGTGGCTGAGTGTACTGTCCTGTTAAAAGGTGGCCAGAGACATCAGGTCGTGTCTGGCCTCTTCCTCGTCGGTGCAGCAGTGTACACATTTTTCAGGTGTGCCTTCTCTTTAGGATGTTCTAGAAATAATATCCTTTCTTCTCTGCTGCTGAGCGAATTTCATTTCCCAATGTTATATTTATATAGTATAAATAAATGTAACAGAGGTGATAAAGCAGTGAAGAACTGACCTGTAAGCTTTCTAAGCATTTATCAATGGGGATAATTTCCCATAATAACTTGACTTTATGCCAGTTTTTATTTTTGTTACAAATATTCCTTCTTAGTACCGCTTGCTACTTACATTGCTACATTTCTATAATGTTTTATCAACCCTCCAACGACTATGCAATTATGTACTACATCTGCCATACTTAGAGGTTTTTGGTTTCCTGCCAGTGTTGGTTTAAATCTTGTTTGCACTATTAATTTGTTTGAGGAATCCTGTTTGAAAACAAAATACTCGTGCAGTAAACATGGTTTTCGTTGCTGCCTTTCAAAAGCTAACAAACGTGATTAAATTCTGACGTAGGCTTTGTGATTGAAAGTTAGGGTATTAGCTTGGTGGGTATTCAGTATTTCATTGCCATGTGCTCTCTCTGTAAAGTTTCTTTTGGATTTCCAGAGTTAACTGCTGTTCTGTTACTGTCTCCTTGAGCACTTGTTCCTCGATACCACTGGGAACGTCACATGTTTTCTGGTGAAAAAGGAAGCTAATGAGTTAGAAAACAATGAGCTAATGAGAAGTCAGAAATGTGTGTGGGGGGGAGGAATTCAGACTGTGTAAGGCTTGAAGACAGCACATTTGTGTAGGTAGAATAAGTGTAGTGTACCAAATAGCATTTTTCTGGGTTTCCCTCTTCTAGAACATTTGATGACGTCAGAGTGTACAGCCACAACATGATTACTAAGGAATAAATCTACTAGCGATGAAAAATCATTGACATTATAGGTTGCTTTGTAAATTTGATCTTGAATATTTACAAACCCTCTGGACAGAGAATTCCAGTCAAAAGTATTACCAAAACACTGAAGTAAACTGCATTTTCCCGAGTGCAGACTGTTCATTTGAGTTGTCCCATGTTGCTGCTGACAGGCTGTGAATAACTTAGCCAAAAGGACTAGTCAATACCAAGCATCCAAAAAGAGAAGACTAAGGGAATGGGGGTTTTGCAACTGCTACTTTGAGGTCATAGTATCATTTATTGTGTACGACACTCATGAGATTCTGAGTCTTTTTTTCATTATTTTCAGTATAATTGTGGGGCCAGCATTGTGGCCATCACCTGTGACATCAGCATCCCATATGGGTGTGGGTTCAATTTCCAACTGCTGTACTTTCGAAGTAGCTCCCTGCTAATACTTGGAAAAGCAGCAGCAGATGTCCCACGTGCTTAGTCCCTACGCGCACTGCAAGGCCTAGGTGAAGCTCTTTGCTCTGTGTTGGCTGTTACAGGCATTTGGGTGGATGGAAGATATCTGTGTAGGGGTGTGTGTGTGTGTGTGTGTGTGTGTGTGTGGCCCTCTTCTCTCTCTGTGTAACTCTATCAAGTAAAAATCTTTTTAAAGAAACAATTCGTGTACAAGAAAAATGTCACTAGGGGTTTTCTAGTTATTCATTTCTTCTCTGTGGTGGTGTTTGCCGAGACTTAATTTTGCTTTTAGCAAGCAGTGTGGCCCTAAATGTGGAACTCCTGGTTAGTGTTCCACTGTCAACAAATGTTTTCATTTCCTTTCTCTCGTGTTCATTGTCCTGGTCTCAGTGTCCATACACCAGGCCTGACTTTCTAAGCAGGTGGCTGTAATACAAAGGTTTCAAGGTGTGCTGACAAATTGTAATAACCATGTGGGATTGATTTTTTTTTCTTTTTGGCTACAATTCTGGGGAGGCAATTTTAGTGACTTCTTGTCAGGTAAAATGTTAACCCAAGCAGTGCAGAGTGGGGGCAATGCACAGCAGTCAGGAGACAGATTGCGATGTTGAGCATGTGCCAAGGGGAGACCGTGGATATCTGGGACCTGGGAGGACTCTTCTCCTGAGTGTCAATCACAGAGCCAGGCCCTGACAGTAAACATTTTTCCCTTGGGGGTGCCAAAGGGGGCTGAATTAGTAGGGTTCCAATATGGAGACTATTTAATTTTAAGTGAGTTCTGTTACTTCAAGAATATCCTGACCATGTGAAAATTGTACACTGCACTAGATTTTCTGAGACAAACTCTCACTTCTTGCTTGGTACTTCAAGGGTAGTCATGGCAACCACCCTAAAGTAGAAATACAAACCTGATGCTTGTGCTAAAGGTGAGGAATCTGGATTTGATGGTAGTGGGGAAGCTATTTTTAGAGACAGATGAAAGGAAACAAACATTAATTGTTTCTTATGCCTTGGATTTTTTACCATGAAAAACAAGATAGATTGTGGAGGAAGAGGGCTTTGTGAAATGATACAATCCGGAGAGAGCAGAAAGGAAAGTTATGTCTTACAGGCAGCTTATGAATCAGCTCTTCCTGGAGCTTTTTGACTTCTGAAGTGTGAGTGGTAGAAGCATGGCACTTTCTGTTCATCTTTTCTTCATACATGAGCCCTTTCTGCTGTTGGCAGGATACACCCCACAGAAGAGTAATGTAGTTTTCTGAGATTGTGCAGCTAGCAAATAGCACGACCTTGGATCCATGCTGTGCATTGCCTGCATCTGCTCCTAACCACAGATCCTTGCTTCCTGGATATACTGAATGCAGGGTTACTGGGTGCCTGTGTTAGAACAAGGTATTCTTAGACTCAGTGGGATCCCATTTTCATATATTGGACATTGATTTGTCTTCTCTGAGTCCTTTTGTGCATGCTATTTCACCTGGAAAATATCAGGTTCATTTTCCTTTTGACTTGTGGTCATTTGACCTAGCGGTTAAGCCACCAAATAGGACATCCTCATCCTACATCTAAATGCCTAGGTTTCATCCTTGGCTCCAGCTTCTGACTCCAGCTTTTTGCTAATGCAGTGAGGATGATTCAGTTACTGGGCGATCCATGCACAAGACCCATATTGATTTCCTACTTACAACTCTGGCCCAGCCTTCTGTGGAAATGGAGGATGGAAGCGAGTGAACCAACAGAAGGGGGTGCTCTTTCCTGTTAACACATCCCTGCATTTCAACAAAACAAAACAAGCACAAAACAACAATTTATTGGCCATCATAAAAAAAATCAAAGCTGAAAAAATGTTTTGGAGTGTGTGGAGCAAAGGAAAAATGACATGAGCTCAGTCATTATTTAAGATAGTATGCAAGTTCTTCAAAAAGGTTAACATAGAACTATAAGATGATCTTGCAATTCCAGTTTATCAGTCTGCGGGGAGACATTGGCACAGTAATGTTTGTTGCTATACTGTTCATGATGGTCAAGAAATGTCTGCCTGGAGAAGGAAAATGTGGGGGAGGGTACTGTGGTGCAGCAGGTTAAGCTGTCACTTTGAATCCTGTTCCATATCAAAGTAATAGTTTAATTTCCAGCTGTTTTGCTTCCAACTTAGCTTCCTAAAAATGCATCCGGGGGGTAACAACTGGTGGCTTAATTGCTTGGGCTCCCCAGTCCTGGAGGTTATAGGTACCTGGGGAAGGAATCAGGAGACAGAGGATCTATTGCTCTGCCTTTCAAGTAAATGAAAATAAGCATTGGAAAGAGGAAAAGTGGTACATGCACACAATGGAATAGTGTTCAGCTTTAAAAAAAGGTTGGATAAATCTTGTGATTCACAGCAGGCGGGGAACAGGAGCTCACTGTGTTAAGTAAGCCGTTCATGACTGTACCTCACTCCTATGTGGAATCTAAAGCATTGGATTATTTGCTAGGAGTGAAAAATATAATGGTGGTTGCCAGATGCTGGGGAGGGAAGAGTAAAGGTATGAATAAGGAAAGGTTGGTTAACAGCTGCTAAGTTCTAGTCAATCAGAATGAAAAATTCTGGGGTTCTATTGCACATTAAAGTGACTATTAATGATACTTATGTCCTGTGTTTTTCTTTCTCTCAAAAAAAAAAAAAAAAACAAAAGAAAGGAAGGAAAGCCTAGAAGATAGGGTTTTAAAGATTTTTTTTTTTTTGCCATAAAGGAATGTTAAGTGTTTGAGGAGAAAGACATATTGACTCTGATTGGGTATTACACAGTGTATTGAGATATCACCTTACTTCAAAAATATGTATAATTTTTCTATGTTAGCATTTTTTAAAAATGGAAGTGTCTTAAAAAAATAACCAACAAAAGAGTCAGACTCAAAATATTTCTACCCCAGAAGCTTTCTGTGGTCTCCTTGTAGAATTGCTGGCTCCTTCATATGGCCCCTTGGTTTCTCTTGTCCTCTGTTTGGGCAGTGTGGTAGCTGTGCCCAGTGTTTGCTGCCAATGGCCAGATTAACTGCTAGTCCTTGTCCTTAGGAAGCCCTAGTGGGGTCTCCCTCATTTCCCAGCAGGGCTTTGTGCTCAGGATGTGTCTTGAGGTGCTTGGTGAATGCCAAGGAGGTTTATAATCTCTCTTCATCCAAATGCAAGTCTAGGTTGGCCAAGGCAAAGGAGCCCAACTGTAGCATTGGAAGGGAATTGTGAAAGGAATATGATAATCTTTAGCAAAAGCAGAGATCACTGTTGTCACTGTTGTCCTTCACTTGAATTTCCAAGCACCTGCTATGCAGGATGAGAAGGATTGCAGATGTTTCCTGGAGGGACTGACTGGGATGGCTGCCTCCTTCCTGAAGTGTTGCCCTACCCGCAGGCTCTTCTTTAGGCTTCAACTGAGCCCTACCAGGTGATAGGGTTTACCTCTGAGAATTTTGATTGGGGAGATGGAATACTTTTTAAATGAATCATTTTTCATCCCATTATAAAGAAGCTTTCATAGAAAGATTCATCCCATTCAGTCTTACATGATGATACAAGAACCTGTTCAACTTTCAGTGGGAGTCCTGATTTCATCCTGTGAAGGAGTCCCTGTTAACACCCTATGTGTAGCACATAACCTGTGATACTGGTTTTGTTTGCTAGAATTGGAGTCTCACTTAAAACTTGCCTATCAATGGGAAGGATAGGCTATGGTGCAGTTACCAAAGATAAGTTGCCATAGAAACTGTCCAAACTTCTTTCCACGGGGTGGCCTTTCTTGCCTGTGGTGTGGGCATCAGGGCAGTGCTGATGAAGTAGCCCGTGGTAAGATTTAATGTGCTGTGCTCAGCCACATCTCCTCCTCTCCACGTGGCTTGAGAGGGGTGTGGTAGATTCAGGGTAGTTATCAGGAAGTGCCACTGCACTGCGACTACTTCTGCCTGTGTGTTTCTCAGACTCTGTGGGGAGAGGTCAGAGAACAGTGGGCTCTGCGATACTAATCTCACTGCCCAACTTCACTGGCAATAGTTGCTGTACTTGTAAATTTTCCTGCACTCTATGATTAAATTAGGAATAACCCTTATCTGGCCTAGAATAAAACTGCACCTACCTTGCCGATGGGTTTTTTTCCCCAGACACTTTAAATAAAGCAAAATTAAACAGGTATTGTCCTTGGCCATAGTTTTTAGTCTTTAATACTCATTCTTCCTTGAAGAAATGTCTCCTTGCCTCCAAATGCCGAGGGTGAGGTCAGCTGCCATGCTTATGGAAGATATATCTTCCAACTTTCGAACTTCTATGCTTTTCATTGGGTATTATAATTAAAAGTCAAAATACAAAGCAAATTTGCTAAAAAGATTATTAGCTTATGGATGTTCAATCATAAAAGAGCCCTCTACTGGGTTTGTACATGACCCTTCCGTATACCCCCATTCTGACAGACTCTAAAGCAAATAATCTGCATTTGAATTAGTAGTTATTAAATTCTTTATAAGAGCCACCTAAATGTGTCTTAAATAAAATATCTTGTACACTGAACTGTGGGAAGGACATGAATTTTAATGTATTTTCCAGTGACTGATAAGAAAGCAAATCCTGGCTTACCCAGAATTTTTAAGTGACAGCCACAGACCCTGGAGCTAAGTAAGAAATGAGTCCTGTCTTACAGCTCACAGTACTTTGTAGTTGGATCTCAGAGAAGGGTTTTTGTCAGAGAGATGAGAGAGCCTTCACGACTTAGGACGCACTCTAAAAAACATTGGCTGTGGATTCACAGTATTGGAAGAATTCAGATATGCAATGCTCGGAGATGTAAGGGGTAAGAAGACTGACTTCTTGCTCTTTGACATATTAAAAAAAAAGAATTAGAAAGCAAATGGGCAGAGATATATGTGTAAACAATATATTTTATGATGCCGATAAGGATGATCAATAGTGGTATTTTCACAGTACTATGTTTTGGGACATAAAAAAGGGACAGTTATTATTCCAAATCCCAAAGCTTTGTCTTGCTTCATTGTTAGTAGTCACAGGAATATTGTGACAATGCTGAGGACCTCTTGAGTAATGATTGTGCAACACATTTGTTTAGATGATTTGCATTAAATATTGTCTAATTTGGGTTTTTTTTTTAAAGATTCACTTATTTGCTTATTTGAAATGCGGAGTGACAGAGAGAGCCAGAAAGAGAGAAAGTGAGAGAGAGAGAGAGGGAGAGAGATCATCCATTGCTCACTCCCCAAATTGTGTAAGCAGCCAGGGCTGAGACAGGCCGAAGCCAGAAGCCAGGAACTCCATCCAGACATGCCACCTGGGTGACAGAAGCTCAAGCACTTAGACTGTCATTTGTTGTCCTTCCAGTGACATCAACAAAAAGCTGGACTAGAAGAAGAGTGGCTGGGACTTGAATCAACGCTTTAAGGGATTCAGGCAGCCTTAGTTATTAGAATTCCTAAAACTGGGGGAATTCCTAAACCACCATCTCAGGGTGAGTGGTTGTGGGCAGAACCACATCTGCAACTCACTCCTCACACATTTCAGAATCCGATGTCCCTTTTGTCGGTGACCATCATCGCCTTCGAGACGCTGCCTTTCATGGAGCGTTTAACCATGACAGGTTGGGGGTGACACATACTTTCTTTCAGCCTTATTCTCTCATTCCTGAAGAAACCAACTTCATCAGCTTTGAGTGAGAACTAGTAGATGGTGACTTAGGAACAGTGCTCTGGGAGGGGGTGGCAGTGTGATTTTAGTCAAGAATTAGCCTGACAGGATTTAAGATCAGGAACAACAGGATAGATTGGATCAAGCTATAAAAAGATTATCTAGAATCTTGTTACTCAAAATGTAGTCTGTGAACTTGTGATATCAGCTTTAGCTGGAAGCTTTGGAGAATTTTAAAATGTCTAAAAACCTAGCAAGCCAGAATCTGCATTGTAAAGAGGATCTTTTTTTTTTTTTTAATTACAAAGTCAGATATACAGAGAGAAGGAGAGACAGAGAGGAAGATCTTCCATCCGATGATTCACTCCCCAAGTGAGCCGCAACGGGCCAGTGCGCGCCGATCCGAAGCTGGGAACCTGGAACCTCTTCCAGGTCTTCCACGCGGGTGCAGTGTCCCAATGCATTGGGCCGTCCTCGACTGCTTTCCCAGGCCACAAGCAGGGAGCTGGACGGGAAGTGGAGCTGCTGGGATCAGAACCGGCTTCCATATGGGATCCCGGGGCATTCAAGGTGAGGACTTTAGCCGCTAGGCCATGCCGCCAGGCTGTAAAGAGGATCTTAAGAGGTTGCTTTACTCATTAAACTTTGAGATGGGCTGATCTAAATCCAAAGGAAAAGAGAAGTCATTGAAAATGAGAACTGCAAGTAGAGTCTAGAAAGGGACACGTTTCTACTGTGGTGATGAGGTATATTTCATATTTCACATGGCCTTTATGACTAGGGATAATATAATATGCAAATGAATGACAGCCAAGATATCAAAACACGTCTGCAGTTAAAAAGATGTTATTGTAGACTTTGTAATCCCCAGATGATGAAAGCCAGAGGTCTTATGAGGGAGGTTTTCATTTTCATGGGTGTGCAGGGTAGTGTACAAGCTAAGGCCCTGCTGAAGAAAGAACATTGGCCAGAGTCCATTACTAAGCAAAAAAATCTGATTCTTAAACATGTAAAGATTTAAATTCAATTATGTGCTTAGGTGACAGAATAAAATAAGCAATATGACCATTACCAGACTGAGAATGAAAATTTTGTGTCTTGGACATAATTCAGGAAGGTATTCATTTAAGTACTTTGAGATGGATTCTTTCCATTGCTCAATAAAAACTGCACATGTCAGGGGCAGGTGTTAGAGGTGCAGTGGGATGCCTGTGATGTAGAATGCTTGATTTGAGTCCCTGATGCTCTACTTCCAAACTGGCTTTTTTTTTCTTAAAGATTTATTTATTTTTATTACAAAGTGATTTATACAGAGAGGAGGAGAGACAGAAAGATTTTCCATCCGATGATTCACTCCCCAAGTGACAGCAACGGCCGGTGCTGTGCTGATCCGAAGCCAGGAACACAGATCCTCTTCCAGGTCTCCCACGTGGATGCAGGGTCCCAAGGCTTTGGGCTGTCCTCAGCTGCTTTCCCAGGCCACAAGCAGGGAGCTGGATAGGAAGTGGAGCTACTGGGATTACATCCAGCGCCCATATGGAATCCCAGTGTGTATAAGGCGAGGACTTAGCCGCTAGGCCACCGCGCCGGACCCAAACCTGGCTTTCTTAATGTATATTGGAGGGCACTAGGTGATCACTCAAGGGACTTGAAGATCTGGATGGAGTTCCACACCTCTGGCTCTGGTCTGTCCCAGTTCCAGCTACAGCTAGAGACAATTTTCTGTCTTTGTTGTTTTTGAGGGTTTTGGGGCTGGTGAGGTAGCACCCTGGCAAAGAGAAAAGGAATGAAGGAAGGCAGCTGCAGAAAGGGTGCTGTTGAACTGGCCACAGTGTTTCAAGAAGACAGAGCTGGATTCTTTGTCCCACTTACTGCCTTCCAAGAGACTGTAGGACACGATTCCAGACAATCAGAACAGACTTTTTGATCGGCATCAGTTTATTTCTCTTTGTGGTCAGATCTTTTGTCTCACCTTGGCTCAAACTTACCCCAAAGAGTTTTTATTCTTTGTGCATACTCTGCCCCTGTGGGCATTCTCTGCACAAACCAGCATCTGTATGACTCTGGTTGGTTAGATTTGTGCACAAAAGAGGATGCGACGTCCACCATGGGGCGGGGGTGGGAGGGAGGAGGGTGCAGTGGGATCCACACTGAAGCTTGGCCCCGGGGGAGGCTGAGTTGGCTGTGTGTGACAGGAGGCAAGGCAATAGCAGCAGCAGCTCTGTGTCATGCACCAGGCCCTGGCAAGAGCACTCTGGCTCCCGTCACAGCAAGTGCTGAGTCTCCAGAGCCAAGTGGGCTGAACAAGTTGGGGATAGTGTGTAAACTGTGTCTAGTGCCTTCTGCTTAATTGGCTCAAATGAGAGCATCTTCTACAGCAGTTATAGTTGTTTGCCCTGGGCCTTGATCCCTTGGTGGGTTTGTCTAGAGACACTGGAGGTGATCACACCTTGAGGAGTGCTGCTTCTTGGGGCAGGGACCACAATACTGCCACACACCCTTGGGCACCTAGGATAGCCTCTGTTAGCTGAGAATTTCTGTGTCATTTGAGACGTATTGATAGAAAGCCTTAGTTACCATTATTCATTAATATAAGGTTAATTTATTGTTTTATCGATCAGGTGAAGTTCAAATCTCAGTTTCTGTCTCTTTGACAGAGGTTGGCCATTTCAGCCCAACCTGGTTTCCATGAGCACCAATGTCTTTGGGTACAGTCAGTGCCCCAGGGCACAGGGGCTGTTTCACCTGTTCAGAATTCTGTCCTCAGCTAACTCTGTGAAGTGGAGAGAGATAGAACTTTGATCTTGACTCCTTCCTCCTTCCCTGTTCTGCATTTATATGATCATGGTGTTCAAGACCAAGAATTCTGGCTGGAGTCTTTAAGTCACTGTGGCTCTGGGAGGTTATGGAACGAAAATAATTTTGTAGTAATTTTCCATTGGGAAAATGTGTGCCGTATCATAAGAGTATTTACAATTTCCAGAATCTAATGCTTATTTAAAATATTTTTAAATATCCTAATCTAAAGAAATCTCTCCAGTTTTTGAAAATCGCTGTTGTTATTCCTGGGACTAAAATGTAATGGAACTAAAATGTAAATTACTTAAAGGTAGGAATCTTTGTGTCTTATTGATACGTATTTCCAGTAAGCCTGGTGCCTGCTTTATAAAGTAAATATCCATTGAATAGGATTTTGACTCTATACTAGTTAGAGTGACAGTTGTTACTGGGAGGCATATATAAGTACATGTGGAATTAACTCTCAGATGCTAGCCCTTCCCCAATTTTACAAAGTTAATTAATGCAACTGAATCATCAGGCCCATTATGGTCTGTTCACATTTTAAATTATTATCAACTTCGGGCCTTTGAAGCTTTTGAAATGGATGTTTTCTACTCCCCTAGTCCCTGTACCTTAGATATTCACGTTTTTTGGAATCAACAGACCTAGATATGAGTCCTTGTTCTGCCTCTTGCAGCTCAGTAACATTAGGCAGTGTCATTGCACGTGCTAAGTCCTAGTTTCCTCTTTTGTAAAACCTTTGTCATTAAGTAAATTAATATACCAAGCTTAGTTCAGTGCCTGTTAACAAAGCAAGGGCTCAAAAATATGGGTTGCTATTGTTATTGGATGCTCTTAAAAATTATGTCATGCTTTTTAGTTTGGAGATATTTCATCTATTTTCCGCATTCACCAGTTAGCACAGTCCTTTTCGGGAGCTGTTTACTTCCCACAGGTGTTTTATGTAGTCTGTTTATTCTTATTCATTAGACAAAGTATGTCTTTTCCAGCTGTTTTTCAGTCATACTCCTAGCCTTTGTAGACCTTACCATCATAACATTACACTTTAAAGCAATGATTTTTATTAATAATTAATAAGAGGCTTTATAAACATACCACATGCCCAGTGTGTCCACATTCTCTCATAATTAGGTGTGGTTTGGCACACATCACTGCCTGCCAGTTTGATGATCTGTGGTGAACTTAAACCCTGCCATGGGCATTGACAGCTGTGTCCTCAAAACTTTTATACAGTTGTAATCTCTCCCTGTAGGCTCAGCCAGAATTGGGACTGCCTTCATGCTCCTTTTGTCTTCTCCTATCCTTGTCATCCCTGGCTCGGCCAGCCCACCTCTGGCATCTCACATGCTTTAGCTGTTTTCTTCATTCCAAGAATGAGCTGTTTTCAGACCTGAAACAGAAAAAGGAAATCAAACCAAGTTGTGCTGAAATTTCCGCAGTTCTGAAGAATGGTATTTTCCATTACTACTCTTCACCAGTGTGCTTCAATATCTTTGTGGAGTTGCATTCTTTGTAATCCATAGCATCCTGGTGATGGGGATTAAACTAACAGTACTTGCTAAAGTCATTATTGAGCATACAAAGAAAGTAGGCCTGTACAGAGTAACCAGGCTCTTGCACACTGAGTGTCTACTGTGAGATTTGCCTCTTATTTTTAAGTCAGAAATTATGAAATACTTGTTTTTTCTCATGAATTGGGCATAGATTTATTTATAAATTTTCACAGTAAGCTTTACCTAAGTTAATTCATCATAAAGGAACCAAAGCATACAAAAAATTAAGGTGTTTGTTTAAGGTTTCACAGTTGGCAAGTTACAGAGCTATGCAAACCCTCGCATGAGAAGGAAAGCATTTTTAAGCTTTGGTTTTCCATTATCAACATTATTGAGTTACTATATTTCAATTAGAGCAAAGATAAGATGAAATTAAAACCACCCCCATACCCGTGTGAGTGTGGGTATCTCCTTTAGTTTTAAAACCTGTACACTTCTCAAATATTTATTAAATTTAAAATGGAAAACTGAAGACAATCGTTGTAAAGGATAAGTCATGTTTCTAATTTTAAAGTAAGGCAGTGTACTTTTTGAAGCAAGCATCATTCACTTTAATATTGTTCTCAGCACTTCAGATGATATCTGAAATGTATGGATGAACGATTTTTTATTTAGTGTCTAATAGAAAATTGTCTTCTTTCATGGCAGTTGTATGAAAAATTCATTTCAAGACCATTATGGTTTTGTGATTTGAAAAGATTTTTTTATCCACCTATCAATCATAGGTAGGTAGAGACAGTAAAGAAACATGTTGCTTCGTGATTCAAACTCCAAGTCGAAAATCAAAGAAGGTTACTGTAGTTGAAAAATAAGCCTGCTCTGTTTCCTTTGATAGCTGGACGCCCTTGTCTTCTGAAATACTATTATGTGGACAGAATAGTATTCACAAAACTGATAACATGATTGTGTTTATGAATCAATAGTCAGTGGATTCTTTATTAGAATGCTCAAAACACCCACAGAATTCATGGTTTGTGTATTTTAAATGTATTTGGGGGCTGGCTCAACTGATGCAAAACATTTCTTCATTGGGTTTGTCTGTTCTTTGACTTGCTTAAAAATGTCCTTGAAATTAGAAATTAATTCCCCTCCCTCTGTCTATCTGCATTTACTCTAGTTGCATTGGGACCAATAGGCAGACAAGCCAATGAACTATCCACAAGGCTCTGAGGGATAGATGCAGAACTGGGGCAAGGACAGACGATGTCAAGAGCAAGAGCAGCTTAAGAGCTGCTGATTTCTGGGGGCATGGCTTTTATCTTTTTGTGAAGATTAACTTATTTATTTGAAAATAGAGAGAGGGAGGGAGGGAGGCAGCGAGGGAGAGAGACAGAGAGAGAGAGAGAGACAGAGATAGGGGAGGGAGAAAGAGATCAAAATCTTCCAACCTCCAATTCACTCTGTAAGTGAGAAGTGAGTTGATCTGAAAGCAGAAGCCAGAAACTTCTTCATGGATGCTGCCTGGGTGCTGGGTGCAGGGACCCAAGTCCTTGGGCCTTGTTTTGCTGCTTTTCTAGGTCATTAACAGGGAACTGGATCAGAAATGGAGCAATTGGGAATTGAACAGGATGTTGGTGTTTTATGTGGTAGATTTACCCACTATGCTACAGTGTCAGCCTTTGCCAGCTATGCTTATAGCTCTGGGCCTTCAAATCATTATCCATCACTATTTGCTCATGTGGAATTTCATCTGCCAGGAATCTGCACTATGCGAATAGTCTGACATCTCCCACTCCTTGGAGTGGATTATGTGCTACTTTATCTGCTTGATGTAGCATCAAGCACTAAGTAGATTCCCCATAAATATTTATTGAAGAAATGGTGAATAAAGTCTTTGCTTTAAGACTATAATGAACTTATGCCAAATTATAAATTAGCTTGAACTAACACACATCACCTTGTTAAAAAATATAGTATCTTAGGACAGGGACTCCCAGGTTAGTAGGAATGATTAGTTTAGATTTCTCCGTTCTTTACAGCTATACTGATAAAACCTGAGTTTCCTGAGAATGCGAAATACAGAGGAAGAGTTTGGAAGAAGGGAAGTTGGTAGAGGACAAACAGAGTATACTCTGGGTTGCAGAGAGCTACTGGGTGGAGGCAGGGTACTGACTAAAGGCCTCCTTATGGCATTTGAATCCTTTAGTGTTGCAGATGGACTGTAAAGAGGCATCATAATCATGACATACTTGAGATCTTTCTCTTCCTTTCATTATAACAACATATTTCTAGCACTCAGGTTTCAGCTGGATCATTTATGTTCTTAAATTGTTTTAGGTATGTTATGAATTAAATAAACTATACTGAGCTGACCTGGGCACCTTTCTCCATTAGTTAGAACCTTTCTGTGGGGAGAATACAGAAGATAGCATTTTTAGATTTTAAAGAATCTTAGCAACTCAATGATTTATTAACACACATTTGATTAATACGTTCTTACTTTCTTTTTTTTTTTTTTTTGTACTCAGAGAAAATCTTACTGTTAAGTGGATGGTATCACACAGTCAGTAATACCGCTTATCTGTGGTCATCCTTCCAATTCTGCTCTGTTCTCTCTCCCTTTTCCCCAGAGTGATCTAGCCCCTAGTGAGAGCATAATCTTTTAAAAAATATTTATTTATTTTTTATTGGAAAGTCAGATATACAGAGAAGAGGAGACTAAGAGAGAAAGATCTCTGTCCACTGCTTTACTCCCCAAGTGGCTGTAATGGCCAGAGCTGAGCTGATCTAAAGTCAGGAGCCTGGAGCCTATTCTGGATCTCCCACGTAGGTGCAGGGTCCCAATGCTTTGGACCTTGTTTGACTGCTTTGCCATGCCACAAGCAGGGAGCTGGTTGGTAAGTGGGGCTGCTAGAATTAGAACTGGTGCCCATATGGGATCCCAGTACGTGCAAGGTGAGGACTTTAGTCACTAGACCACCATGCTGAACCCAGAGCATAGTCTTTGCAAATACAATTTGCAGTCATTGATGAAAGAATTGTTTATTGGTGTAGTGAATTCAGTGACATTTGCAAACTTGCAAAAATGAGTTAAGAGCACCCAGGTTCTGGGGACCACTCCAGTGTGCTTGCCCAGGCTGCTTGATTCTCACTTAAGAGTAGTGTAATGTAGTAGAACGCCTGGCACAGTGTCTGGCAGTGCCCAGCATAACAAGTGTGCTTAATAAATGCATGATATAGAGGATTGAAAACTGTGGTTGCAGAAGCACTGTGCTAGACTAAGGAGCAGTTCAAATATGATTTGCTCTGGTTTTTGGGAAAATAATCTGGGAATCTCCTAAGCTTGGATAATAAATTCATATGGATTGGCTCATTTTTCCAAATTCATCCTCCTTTTTTTCTTGTTGAGATTTTTTCATCTTTGGGAGGAATGCAAACTTCCATCAGGTTAGGGGACATATCTGTTTTGTTCATGCCCAATTCCTGTCATATCTGGTACCCAATACCACTGGGATAAGCTCAATGCTTAGTAAATTATATGTTGAATACACTTTATGACCTTCAACTGAGAACTTGATGCTTCTAAAATGGAACTTCAATGTTGCAGGTATCTGGGTTTAGGCATCAATTTGTACATGCTCTTCAATACCAGATGGAACCTGGAAGGCAGGTTCACTGACCTCCTCTGCAGTCAAATACTTTTGAACATCTGATAATTGTGTCTTCTCAATATCTTAAATCTGTCCCATTGTTTGTGCTCCCCAACACACTCCATGACTGTAGGACCTGTGCATTTCTTTTCTGGTTGGTTGATCTATTATAGTAGCATCTCAACCAGTTTGCTTCTTTCAGTAAGTATTCCTGGCTACCTTTCTCATCTTGCCTCACAGATCTTTCAAAAAGTAATCTCCCTCATCACCTCTCTGTGTCAAGCTTTAATATCTCCTAGCTACTGTCAGATTTCCAAGGTGAGCATAGCCTTCTTTGAATAACCTTTGCAACCTCATTTGCTTCCACTCTTTACTGGCTTCCTCGAGATGACCTTCATTTGCCTAATGCAGTGTCCTTGTTCTGATTGTATAGAGTGCCCTTCTCCCCTTCATTTCTGTTTTTTATTTTTAATGATTTTTAAAAACTTTGTAAGGCTTCAGTTCAAATGTCCAGGTTTTTTCCCCTTTTCTGCAAGTCTTATGATCCCTTACCTCTACCACTATTAGAGTTGCAGGAGATTTTTAATAATTATCCTTAGGAATTCTAAGAGAATTGGTTTCTTGCTTATATTTCCTTTGGACTCCAAACTCAATGGCAGGTACTGTTCCTTACTTACCCTGAAGGTGTCAGCAACCTGGGCTTTTCCACACAGAAAGTGTTAGATGTAGGTTACTCATGATTAGTAATCGGTATTTATTTCAGACTGCTAGGGGACTGTGAACCCATTTTCTACAATTTAAGTAGAGGAGATATAGTGAACGATATTTTTAAAATGATACTCAAGCCTATTCATAAGAGCTGACAGTACAGATGTTCCAAATGTCTACTTTCTTGTAGAGTTTAGATTGTTAAAATAAATTTGCATATGATTTGAGGCAAATCAAACTACATACTGCCATTCTATGAGTGGCTTTAATTACTTACATTGCCTACAAAATGTTCGGGTACCCTGGTATCTAGTATGTTTATGTAGACCACGATGTTCAACGCTTCACATATGGTGGTGTTGTGTAAAAAGTGAAATTATGTGGGTAACTTCATTCCATCAAGAAGCAAAGACTGTCTGCAGCCAGTATTTGCTTAATCATTTAAATTTTGAAGGTTTGTTCTTTTTTGAGGGGCCACTGTTACAGGAAAGAGAGAACCTAGAGGGATCTTGCCTCTAAATCTTTTGTCTTCTTTAAGTTTAAGAGCTTGAATTGGCTCATTCATCCTGAAGGATAAAGTTTATTGACTTTGTAAGTTCCTGCTGAAAACATTTGTAACACTGACACATCACGATACTGCCCTGCAGGTCAGCATTTTTTCCTTTGTGATTTGAGACCCCCAGCCAGGAAACACAGGAAGCAAGTGGCATCTATACCCTGCCAACCATTAGCCAAGTTTCTGAGAATTACTAGGTTTTATTTTATTTTATTTTATTTTATTTTATTTTATTTTATTTTATTTTATTTTACAGATTGATTTTATTTATTTGAGAGGCAGAGTTAGAGAGAGAGAGAGAAACAGAGCAAGAGGTTTTCCATCCCCTTCGTTACTCCCCAAATGGCTGCAGTGATCAGAACTGGGCCAGGCCAAAGCTGGGGACAAGGAGCATCTTCTGGGTCTCCCATGCGCTTCTGGAGACCCATGTGCCTGGGTCATCCTCCACTGCTTTCCCAGGCACATGGGAAGTGGAGCAGCTGGGGCTCCAATTCATATCTATGTGGCGATTTTTTAACCCACTATGCCATAGTACCACTCCTGACTTAGTACAATTTTGCATTATGTGTTTCTCAGTTGACACCAGTGTCTGGAGCTCTGAATCTAGAAGTAATGTTGTGAGCTGTTCTTGGCCTCTCCTTGTATTAGATGTGCAGTGGGGAATAAAGAAGTAGACGCTGAAGCGTTTCCTGCAACACACAGCAGTGGTGTCTGTCTTTCCTCAATCTTTCCTTTTTTTTATTTATTATTTTTAATTCATTAATTACATTGTATTATGTGACACAGTTTCATAGGTACTTGGATTCTCCCCACCCCTCCCCAAACCCTCCCACCATGGTGGATTCCTCCACTTTGTTGCATAACCACAGCTCAAGTTCAGTTGAGATTCCCCCATTGCAAGCATATACCAAACATAGAGTCCAGCATCTTATTGTCCAGTCAGTCTTTCCTTTTAAATAGACACACACAAGTCACAAATAGGAAGCTTTCTTCTTTATTTCTCAGTGATAAGAGCCTGTGATTGTGATCTTGAAGATCTAAAAATAAACTCACCTCACTCGGAATCTCATGTCATATTTCAATGTTTCATGGCATCTGAAATGCTAAGGATATATATGTCATGCTGTTGTTTTGGGCCTTTTTTTCCATCCTGCTTTTGTTTAGGTCAGTCTTGAGTCTTGGGCAGATGCTTGTGTAAGAGTTTTATTGATGAAGACACCTGTGCAGATCCCAGTTCACAGCAGTATTTAGTTCTAGGCATCATTCCAAAACAGGTGCCGGCTGACAGCACATTACAGAAGAGCTCTGCAGACCTGGTACGCTGCGTGCAGTGCCATGGTTTGCCACTGCTGAACTGACAGCTGGGTTGCTATAGATTTGCGTTGAGTGTTGTGAGGAGCAGCCTATGAGATGGGGCATCCTAGGATCTCGATGAGCATCACTGCCCACCTATTGCACGTTGGAGGAAGGCAAGTGTGTCCTGCAGCAGTCCCAAGTGTGTAAACCATTCATATTATCTCCAAACACTAGAGTTTTGTGTGAATGAAATGATTCAGTACCTGAATGAAGCAAACCTGCATACCTTGATCTAATTCAGTATCTTCTTGTTTTATGATTTTTAAAAAAATTTCTCTTGGTAGTGATTTCATGTTTCCACTGTGTTTTAAAAAGAATTAAATCAAGCTGTTTATATTGTTTTCATATTGAAAAGTATTAGACACTGATTTCAACTCAAAGCAATTAGTGAGCTATGTGTTGGATGAAAGAGAAAGCAAAAGGATTTTGTGGGTGATGGTATAGAAAAAATACACTTTTCAAGACTTTTTTTAAATATCAAGAGAAAGAATAGTGGGTTTGCCAGAAATGTGAATTAGATATAGTAATTTATGAAATATATATTGGTCTCGGAGTAATTGCAGTTACTGATGAATAATGCAATATGTTACTTTCTTACGTGAGGGAATAAATTGCATGAAGTTTAGCAAAATATCTACTAACTGGGAGGTTTGAATTACTTGAGTATGAGGAAGAAAGATTTCATGCTGATTAGTTATATCTTTATGGTTTGTATAGAGCAGTCATCCGTATGGCATACAAACTAGATTTAAAAAAACTTTGGGGGTGTTTGGATTCAAACACCACTTATGCTGTCAGCATCCCATTTTGAGTACCCGTTTAAATCTCAGCCACTCTGCTTCAGATCCCGTGGAATCTGGATCACTCTGCTTCTGATCCACACTGCTTCTAGCAGTGGAAATGACTTTACTACTTGGGTTTCTGACACTCACATGGGAGACTTAGATGGAGCTCTTGGCTTCTGACTTCACCTTGACCCAACCCCGGCCATTTTGGGTGTTTGAGAAGTAAACCAGTATATGGAAGATCTTCTGTCTCTGCTTCTCCTCCTCCCTCTGTTATCCTGCCTTTCAAATAAATAAGTATAAATACATTTTTAAAAATTGCATGAGAGCTCAAAGTAGCACTTACAAAGCTTATTTTGTCTTCTGACTTGATTTACATGTGAAGGATTTTTCCAAGTGTAATCATATATATTCGATGCACTGTAATTTCTATACACTTGTGGCTATGTGATTTTTTGATTGAGTTGATTCTTATTTGTCACTGGACTCATAAACTCCATTGTGTGGCCTGGGATGTAGCATCCTCCTGACAGTGGCTTTGCTGCTGCCCGGACTTGGAGGTCCTCTCCTGCCTTGTCTTATCCTGCAGTAGAAGATTGTCACAGCTTGTGTCAGGATGCCAGCAGGCAGTGCTTTCCCCAAGTGGGAGAGTGCTGTGTGTGTTCTGAGGTCGCCTTTTTATGTATGCTATATACCACGTGTTCTTAAGTCTCATGCCCGTTATGAAAAGAAATAAAGGATGGTTCCCAGGTCACAAATAGAACAAGCTAAAGAAGACTTATTATCAAAAAGGTTTTGTAGATGCACCTCTGTAAGGCCCCTGGATTCTCCAAAACCTGGGGACATAGTGGGACTCTCGGTGGCACGTCACCTGTGAACAAAGTTCAGCCTGCCCCACCACATGACACCACCTCTGGGCTATTGAACCCTGCAGGGAGCTTGATTCCATTTTTGGGTTAAAACCCACTGCTTTCTCTTTGAGCCCGAGACTTCAGAGGCTGATGGAGAAAACTTGGCTCTCCTTTCTGCTTCAGAGATTTGTGTTTCCACTGTCAGGGTTGGGCTGGGCCTCACTTTGCAAATTAAAAAGAAAGCTTTTATGGGCTCCTGAAAAGACTGCCCTCTGCTTGTTGGAAAGACCAGACCAGGAAATAGCCTCTTTGGCTCTGTGCTTTTGGTTCTCTCTTACATCACCATCATTGGCTTTGCTAGTGCCTCGCCATTTAGTGTTGCGGCATATACTGGAGGTAACAAGACTGCTGAACATCTCTGAGTGTCTGGGTGCTCCTCTGAAAGTTTTCACTGAAGGTTGCTTTATAAAGCATCACAACTTTAAAGAAGAGAGCATTGACAAAGAATAATCCACAGTGCTGGTAAGTAAGCATAAAGCGGGCTTTCTCAGCTGCCTAACAGATTTCTTAGAGTCTGCCTGGAAATGCAGAGTTTTACTTTTCAGCTGGCAGACATATGGTGGGCATCCACACTTAGCTTCCCCGAAGGCCTTCCTGGATTTTCTGATAGACCCGCAGCTCCTTGATCTCTCTGCTGCTGCTGCTTGTTACTGCGGTCAACCTGGAGATGCGTACACAGTGTGGCCAGCTTGGCAAATTCACACCTTCTATGCCAGTGGAAAAAAAGAACCGCTGGAATAAACACACTGTAGAGAATAAGCTTCCAGAGGGTTTGTGGTTTTCTTGACAGGTTAGGGTGAATAAAAATTTGAGAATCTGGTAGCAAGGCCTTATGCAGTCTCAAATGTTGTGCAAGGTCAGAGTGGGCACTGGTTAGGTTTGAGTAAGGGAAATTTCAAGAAAAACAAAAAGGAGTGTAAGTCTAGGCTTGGAAAATCAAAAGGAGCAAGCTTCTGAGTTGTTATTATCAATCTTTTTAAAGATTTATTATTTTTTTTTTATTGGAAAGGCAGATATACAGAGAGGAGAGACAGACAGGAATATCCTCCATCCAATGGTTCACTCCCCAAGCTGCTGCAACAGCCGGAGCTGAGCCAATCCGAAGCCAGGAGCCAGGAGCCTCTTCCAGGTCTCCCACACGGGTGTAGGGTCCCAAAGCCCTGGGCCATGCTCGACTGCATTCCCAGGCCACAAGCAGGGAGCTGGATGGGAAGCAGGGCTGCCGGGATTAGAACCAGCATCCACATGGGATCCCAGTGTGTTCAAGGCGAGGACCTTAACCTCTACGCTATCACGCCAGGCCTTGTTATCAATCTTAATAGAAAGATTCTAATAAATCTTTCTGAGCCATCTGCATTAAAATAATAGAGGCATAGGCATTATGGTTCAGTGGGTTAAGCTACCACTTGGGGTCTACACATCCCATAATGGAGTGTCTGCTTCCATTCTCAGGTACTCTGCCTCCAGTCCAGCTCCTTGCTGCTTTCCTCACGGGAGACTCAGATGGAATTTGCAGCTCCTGGCTTTGCCCTGGCCCAGCCCTGGCTGTTATAGACATGTGGGGAGCAAATAGCAGATAGGAAATTTCTGTCTCTCCCCCTCTGTTTTTCACTCTGCCTCTCAAATATATAAAACTTATTTTTTAAAAGATTTATTGATTTTCATTGCAAAGTCAGATATACAAAGAGGAAAGACAGAGGAAGATCTTCCATCCAATGATTCACTCCCCAAGTGGCCGCAATGGCTGGAGCTAAGCTGATCCGAAGCCAGGAGCCAGGAGCCTCTTCCAGGTCTCCCATGCGGGTGCAGGGTCCCAAGCCCTTGGGCTGTCCTTGAGTGCTTTCCCAGGTCACAGGCAGGGAGCTGAATGGGAAGTGGGGCCACTGGGACACAAAATAGCAGCTGTGTGAGATCCCAGTGCATGCAAGGCAAGGACTTCAGCTGCTAGGCTAGCCTGCTGGGCCCATAAACCTTATTATTATTATTATTTTTAATGATCTTAAATGGGTTAAAGTTGTCATTTATAAATGTGCTATGTTTAAAAATTAAAGCCTATTTTTAGGAGTTTAGAATCTGTTCAAGTATAATGTTGATTTGAAAGTCCTATTCCAGTTATCTTAATGTAGATTAAGATCATGGAAACCTGGTCACTGACAGCTCAGCAAAGTACTGACGCTTTCTTGAGAGTAAAAATTGCTTTCATGTTGTCCCTGTACTTAATCCGAATTTAACACATCCAATTTCTGATCCTATAACATTTGTTTCAGAAGGAAAGTTTAAAGCTATGTCATTCAAAGAATATATATAGTCACATTGTAAAATTTATTTTTATTTGATTACCCTATCAGTAGATGAACATTACTGCTAGACTCAACAAATTCTGTTGATTGATAAAAAGAGTCTTTATACTTCATGAAGTACTGTTGTTTTCTTTGAAAATGTTTTGTCTTGTTTGTTTTAGCAACTGAACCTTTTTGACCAAGGCGCTTTATTTTTTTTCTAAGTATGATTTCTAAATGCAATAACTGAGTGGAAACCATGTAAATGAAACTTAGTTGGTATTTTTATTATGCCTTGATAGTATTTGTTAATTCAATATGCCTAGTACCTCTACTCTATATATTATTGGAAGTGAGTTAATATTTTTGCAAAAGGGTGGGCATAGTGGAATCAGCTGATGGTGGCCCAGGTGCTCATGCAGAGGACCTGGGTGTCTGTGGCTGTAGCCTAGAGACCAGGCCCTTTCTGTTGCAGGCATTTGGAGAGTGGACCAGTGGGTGGAAGAGTCTCTCTTCTCTCCCTGTGTTCTTCTTTCCCTGTTATTTTTGCCTTTCAAGTAAGTAAATGAATAGATAAATCTTGAAAAGAATAATTTTTCATAGGTTTTTGAGTCAGAAAGCTCAAAGTTGAGTATTTGTTCATGACCCTTTCATCTTTAGTAATTGTGAGCAAATTAAGTTGCTGTAAGCTTACACTTTCTTCAATATTACAATATGATGGTAACTCTCAGAATTCTTTTGAGGGTTGAATGAAAGAGTAAGCACAATGTGCTCAGTGATAATGTAAATTTTTAGTTTTATCTTTAAAAGTATAACACTTAATATAATTGGAGTTGTCTTTAAATACCTGGAATGATTAATGTTCATTTGGTTTAGTGGCAATTCATTATGTCTGTGAACCTGCTAATGATGCTAGAAGCACATCTATTTAATTGTTCAGAGAATAAGTGAAAAAATATTGTAGATTTCATGAAGAAGGAATATACAGTAATGCAGTTGTCACCAAAACAAGTCCTCATGAATGTAACAGTTCGTATTGAGTTCATAAAAACACTCAGGGAATTTGGACATCTCTTGAGACACCTGGAGATCGAAGATGAATCAAATCATATATGACCTAAAGATAATTTCTGCCAAGGCCTTAGTGGTAATGAGGCTACCTAAGACAGAGAATAAGGTTGCATGGTAAGTTTTTGGAGAGCGGAGACAAGAAAAAATAAGCCTGAGTTCTTATTCAAATGGCACTTACAAAATGATAGAAATTAATATAGTCATATAGCATATGATTAAAAGATGGACAGGAAAGAGGGGTTAGGAAAGAGTAACAATGTACTATATGTGGAAAAAGTTGAAGAACTATACGTGTTTCAGCAAAATTGAAACCATGGCCCATGTTCCTTATCTGTCAATATGGTTAAGTGTGATAAGGTAACTGGTACACCATGTGTAAAATGCTGAGGTCATTTCCTGGCACTGCAAAGTACCTCAAGGAGATAAGCTACTTTTGCTTCTCCTCCCATGACTTCCATTATTGCTATTGTGCTAGATTCTTTTTGTATGTGATGCCTCTTTGATATTAGGATCAGATGAGCAGCAAATGTTTGTCAGGTAGTTTACTGTGTGCTTAATGTTTTATATTACATTTCCACACACAATATCCAGAGCAACTCTGTGACCCAGGATCCATGACTACCCCCTTTATACAGATGAATAACCTGAGGTTTAGGCTGAGTGGATTGCCCAGGATGAGAACAGGGGTTTAACCCCAGACTGGCCACTCCCCACATTGAGGGTTAGGAGGTGGGACTGCAGGCCAGTAGAGATCCTCTTGGAAATCAGAACCACACAGGATTCAGTAAAGAGTGTAAGATGTCAGGTAACAATAGCCCTGTTTCACTTTCTAAAGGATTCAGACCTCATGAGAATTGATCACATCTGTGGCAGAGAATTGTGAAGATGTTTTTTGAATCACATTATGTTGACATGCAGACGTGGCATAATGAACCCTACCCATAATTACAGGATAAAAAAAAAAAACACCAAAAAAATGGAAAACAGACCACAACATCGTGACAAATGTCAAATTGCATTAACTTGGTAAACTTTATTACAACTTGTCCTTTTTTAGACCATTTACACCAGAAGTTACTATCGAAGAACTATCGTGACATTCGGCATTAATTTCCAGACACTTGTCTAGTGGTAGCCTGGAGAGCTGAGTTAACCCATCATTCACCATCTGTCATTTTCCTTTAGTGGCAACCCTGTGAAGGCAGAGATTCCTGCTTTCTTTGTGTCTGTATCTTCAGAAAGCACGTAATTACTGAGTGAATGAAAGCAGTTTTGGCAGGGTGACTAGGCTGAATGGTGGTCTATAATAAGTGAGTTACTTGCCTTCAGAAAGTCCAGTTTTGAGATTTTGTTTCTGGAACCCTTAGCCATGTAGGGGTTGGGAACCTTTTTTTTTTTCCTGCCAAGTACCATTTTGAAAACTATCATATAATTCATAACCCTTATACAATTATCAGTTTAAAAATCAGTCTGCTGTTGGTGTACTGAATTTTGAGTTGTGCCGGAAGTTGGTTTGGCAGGGATAGACCAAATGATTTTGTGACCCTTATAAAGGCCCTTGGGTCAGACAGTCCCCACATCTGGCCCATGAATGAAGGCAATTTTGAAGACAAATAGGATCAAGTAAGGGGAAGAGGGGGCTGTGGAAGACAGTGTTGGCGACCTTTTCCCTGGCAGGAAGTTTAGTCTCTAGGTAACAAGCACCCAGAAGCACGGAAATGCCCGAAACAGGTGTGGAGACGCAAAGGAATCTCACTTTTCATGACAGTAGTGACAGCTTAGTGGTGGATGGGATTGGTGATAGAAACCTCCCAACCTGGCGGGAAGGACAGCTAGGTCCAGGAATCCATGGCCCTGGGGAGAGAATAAGCTCAGCAGAACAAACATTAGTCTTTAAGTGTGTGTGTGTGTGTGTGTGTGTGTGTACGCTGAGGACATCATGTGCTTATTTGCTTTAAAATGCCTGGTCAAGGCATCTGAACACTTTTGACATTGACTTTGACATTGGCGTGGCTTAATTAGGGAGAGAAACTATCAGCAGCACTTAGATAAATGTGGTTGAGAGCACTGGGCGCCTACACAAAAGAAATTGAGAAATTGGGTGGAGTGCAAGGCAGACAGGCAGTTAGGAACAGGGTGGAGGTAGTTGGGTCTGGGTAATAAGCACCAGTATATCTTCCACGGTATTCTCCCACACAGGGGTCTGTGGCCAGGGGACACAGATTTTCCTAAGCTATACTTCATTTGGCTGCACCCTGAGATAAGCTTTTCATGTTCCTCTGGGTGTACTTGAAGGTCACTAGTGTCTGGGGAAGGCATCTGGGACTGTTTTGATAGCTCCCCCTTTGCTCATGTCTAATCTTTATGCTGATTCAAATGATTGCACAAACTCCTAACAGAACACTTTGGCTGTTTATATGACACCAAAGAATTGTTTTGACAGTAAACCTTTAATCCACAGAAAGGTCGCGCTTCATTCAAAACAAGGGTGTCCACGCAGGGTTTTTATTCCATGTGCCAGAGGGCACCACGGGTCAGTGCAGATGTTTGTCTGTGGAGCTCCCAGAGTTCATTGCTAGAGTGGTTCTGGGTGGAGGGAGTTGGAAGATGCGTTGGGAAAGGTAAAGAGGTGCTTTAGGGGTATGCGGGCTTGTGCTTTGTTTACGTCGTCTTAACAGAGAGGTTTGTTGGCTTGTTTAGATGATGGTCCCACAGCTGGAGTCAGTGTAGGTCTAACCCTGCTATCCTTTAGTGGACAATCACCTCTTCACTGAATGTTTCCCAAAGTATGACCTATTGCATGCCAAAACCAAAAGTATAACATGTTATGTTTTGAATGTTATATGTTGTGTGTAAACTAAAATTGAAGTATAGGTGAGGTGGTCACAGAAGGTGGCTGGGAACCCGCATTTACTTTTAACATATTGGTTACTCATTACTATGTCAATTAATTCCATAATGATGTAAATTTTTGCTGATGGTATGTTGGAGCTTTCAATTGACTGGGATGATGCTCTGCTGGCTCTGTCATCAGACCAGAGAGGGTATACCTAAGAAGCCGTTGAACTTGACGGGACAATAAGATGCTGGACTCTATGTTTGGTATACGCTTGCAATGGGGAAATCTCAACTGAACTTGAGCTGTGGTTATGCAACAAGGTGGAGGAATCCACCATGGTGGGAGGTTTTGGGGAGGGGTGGGGAGAACCCAAGTATCTATGTAATTGTGTCACATAATACAATGTAATTACTGAAGTTAAACAATAAATAATTAAAAAAAAATAATAAAAAAAAATATAAAAAAAAAAAAACGAAATGCAATTAAAAAAAAAAAAGAGTATTTCAAAATGTTCTTTGGAAAATAGAATTAAAAGTTAAACTTATTTGGGGTTAGAAAGTGTGTGAAATCCTTGCATAACCTTTTCATACTACATAATTCCATAAACATTTTGTTGATACTGTGTATGGATATGATTCAAAATGAATGTATCTCTTAAATACATTTTTACAAACTATTTAGTACCCTTTACTTCTAGTGACTCTTGAATTAACAGAAAATATCTATAAGAATAGTTTAAAATTAAAAAACTGTGAAGTTTGCCTTTTCATTGAAGAATTACATAATAACAATTGCATTTTGTGTCATTCATATCACCAAGCCTTATTTCCACTGAAGAGTAAGACATACCATAACTGATCTGCAGCATCTTAAGATCTTGGAACTAAGTTTTATATTTTTAAAGCTTCAAACTTGCCTCTGAGAGGTCAAAGATAAAACAAAAGAGCAGCAAGATTGGTGGGGAAGCTGTGGAAATGTTTGCTAACTGAAATAAGCTTAGCTCAATAATCAGCATTTGAGTGGAGTTCAGCAGCACTTAATGATCCTAATGGATAATTTCTGTGGACTCCTGCAGTGAAATAAGTAACAAGTGACCTACAACCTTCTATTTATGGAAGACATGAAAACAACTCAGATGCCAGGCAAGGGGTGACTGGATAAAGGAACTGTGATACATCTACACTATGGAATGCTACTCAGCCATAAAAAAGGAGTCCTGTTGTTTACAACAAAATTATCGCAACTAGAGACCATCATGCTTAGTGAAATAACCCAGTCCCAAAAAATTTTCTCTGATGTAAGACAGCCTTTATCCAAAGTACAGAATAATTATAGCTAATAAGTATATACATATATACTTACAGATGAACTATATAATGAAGACTACCATACTGGGAAGTGAAGTTACATTGCAATATGCATCATTACTCCTGAATAAACGTAGAACTCCCACTGAAACATGTAAATATACCTGTGAAGTATGATACTAGATTTCCCAGGTTTGCCTACATCTTCCATGTCATGACACATTTAAATGTCTGAAAAGTTAACCCTGTAACTGTTACTAAGGGACCATACTACCGTGTTAATTCAGGGAAAAATAGCAGGATGGGAAACTGGACAGGGAAAAAGGGGAGGGGGGAAGGAAGCCCTTATACCTACAAAACTTTATCATGGTGGTCAATAATAAATATGCTTGAATAATAACGATTAAATAGCAGTCAGTGACAAGTGTAGAAGGACTGACGGTGGGTGCTGGTCTGTGGAAGGAAAATGACATGAAGAGGAGAGCATGCAGCACCTTTTCCATGAAACCTTCCTCTGGAACCCGTTCATATCCAATGAACAAGGAACAAGCCTCAGTTCAAAGCCAGGGTTCTCCTCTTACCACATAGTATCCACGGAGTCATCCTTGTTTCCTTCGTGCCCTCTTTGTTTCCTTAGCCTCAGACAGTCCCTGGGCTGTACCAAACTTTTGAAGTTGTTCTTTGTCAGAGAACTTAGAACATGGAGAAATCACAGCAGTAAAATCTCTGCCCTCTGAGATGGTGTCTTTCAGTAATTAAGGCCCCTGCGTGATATATTGGCTTACCTGGGCTGGACACTCACTCTTAGCACCTGATTTTAGCTCCTGCTCATGCAGACTCTGGAGGGTAGCCGTGAAGGTTCAAGAGGCCTTTTGGCTATGTAGGGGAGTGAACACTCTGTGCGGATAGAAGTGAACTGCATTTATCAACATTATCAGGTTGCTCTGTGTCTCTTTCTTTCTCTCTGCTCTTCTCTGTCCCTCTCAAGTAAATAAAAATTTTAAAGACTTCATGCAAAGCATACAAACACTTTGGATATAAGATCTAAGGGGTCCTTGACCCAGAAAATGGATGAGTGCATATATAGGGCATGTAGGCAAAATCTGACTGGGGTGTAATTGGAGGTTGGGAATTTTTATTTCATTGACAAGGCTAGGCATGTTCTCATGCAAGGCTAAGGAACTTAAATTTCTTAGGAAATGGGAATAGCAACAGTCAGAGTTGTTGTGGAGTAAATGTTTTCATGATACAGACAGCTCAATGATTTATCTGACAACTTCCAACAGTATCACCCCTTGACTCCATCCTCATATTCTCAGTCTGAAGAACTAAACGTTAAGTCACAAAACCACAGCAGTTCCCTGTTGCTCCATATTGCAGCATTTGTTTCATTCTTAGCCTTGACACATTTCCTTAGGGTTCAGTGTAGAAAATGGCACGGGGATCAGAATTGTGTGCCATTTAGTTTTTCGATTCACTTTCAAAAAATGGCCATAATATAAAATAAGTAGAAAACAAATGCTGTAGGTGGTCAGTTGCTCTAAGTTTTAGTTATTGTATTAGTAAAAATTCATTAACTGAAAGCTGTAATTAATATTGGAGGACACAAGAAAAATACGTTTCTTAAAAACAAGAATATGTGAGACTAAGAAAACAAAAAACAATCGTTAGTTTTTAGAATGATTTTTTAAGGTGGACATTTGATTCATCAAGTTAGATTTAAGGCAGCTAATGACATTGCCAATTGCTACAGGGTTAGTAAAATGTTCAATATTTGGCAAGAAAATAATAGATGAAGTAAAAATAAAAAAAAATATGTACTATCTGATGTGCTTACACCGGTGTGTACTCTCGTGTATTGAATGATGACCTGTCTCTTCTGAGAATCTTCCCCTGAGCAGATTTAGAGTTCTTCCTGTAAATTTATGTTTTACAGTGGAAAACAAATCAGAAGTTAATGCAATTAAGTCAATTTTTTTTTCTAAGAAATCAAGCAGAATTTTTCTCTGCTTAAACTCTAGTTTCCTTTCAAGTTAAAATGAGATTCAGGAGTTGGAGAATTAAGAGAGGTGTGAGATATTTTTCATCTGTGTAATTCAATGTCATATAAAATAAAGGACATTTTAATTAAACAAGAAAAGCTCAGCATGTTGATTTTCTTGATAGATGCAGAGTTCCTCAATGCATATTTACTCCTGAAATTTGTTAGCTTTTGCTCTGCAAAAAGAATCTTCAGGGTGAGTATTTGACAGCAGTCAGGCTATCCTGGGGTTGTCAACATCTCCTATGGGACTGCCTGCTTCGAGTCCTGGCTCTTCTCATTCCACTTCCAGTTCCAGCTTCCGGTTGCTGGTCATCCCCAGAGGTAACAGTTCCAAGTTCTTGGGTTCTTATAATCCACAAGGGAAGCTTAGATTGAGTTTCTAACTTCTGTTTAGGCCTGGCCCAGCTTTGACTCTTATGCACGTTTGGGGAGTGAACCAGTTGATGGAGCTCTGCTTGTCTCTCTGTCACTCTTTTTGTGCATCTGCAATAAATAAAAAGCTAAAATCTAAAAATCTGCTTTTAAAAAATTTCCCTGAAACACTTTCTTCTGTTGAAGAAACTGTTGAAGAAATCCATAATACTGGAGGATAAGCACTGTTAGATTTCTGAATACAAATCCTGGTCTGTGGTTTATCCACCCTGTTTCTCAGTCTAGGTTCTTAGAGAGTAAGAAAGAAAGCAGAAAGGAGACACATGGGTTCAGTGCGAAGGCTTTGGGATTGCAGAATGAGGGCTCTTTTCCTTTTGTGGCAAAACTGAAGATGCTTTGAAACCAGGAAGAAAAATTTATACATCATCATTAGAAGATCTTTGCAGGAACTGGATATCCCCCTCAAACTTGATGTAGTGAAATGTCTGATCCTCTACAGAGCTGTGATTTGGGGTTCTTAACTGACATTAGGCTGCAGTTAGGTCTTCTATCAAAGGAGAAGATTTCAAAGGGCAATTCCGTAAGAGGAAACAATGCATCACTTCTTGAATAGTTATGACAGAATCCTTCGGAACGCGTCTGGTTATAGCAACCACATGTATTGTCATCTTTCATTTTCATTTCAGAATGTTTTTCAGATTCTGTCACACTCCAGTTCTTGAAAGTGACAGTGTTGTGTGGGAGATAATAGTCCCTAGCAACTCTAAATGTTTCAGGTTAAGTGATGTTATCATTTGACTTTCTTAAAGTTGCTAAACCCAGATTTTCATCAGTGCTATTATGATAGAGGTACTAAAAAAGAAAAAAACTCATATAAATACCCATGTGTTCTCTTTTGTTACATTAGTATTAGCCATAAATTGCTTGAATTCAAAGACACATGGAAAATAAATGCTCCTGTTTAAAATGCAGATTCAGTCAAGAGTTGCAGGTGAACTGAAGGAGCTCTTTGTGTCCTGCTAAATAGAAATTGATTGTTGAATTCTGTGGTAATAAAATAACATAAATGATATTTGGATTAAAACTCTTATTTTTATTAGGTAAGGTAAGGGAGGGAGCGAGAGAGATACTGAGAATTTACCAATGCATTTGCAGAGCAGTAGCTGATAGACCTACAAGTATGGTCGCCATTGCTCTCCTTACACTGGATCCAAATCCAGGTCCATCAGGTGTTTGTTGCTCACTTCCCAACCCATTTCCCCTTCTTCTAAGGCCTTAGAATTTTGAGCTTGGCATCTGGTTATCTAGCTGATAACAATTTTTTTTTCTTGTCCACCATGCACCTACTGGCCATGTGCCCAGGTTTTAGCAAATATTGTGTAGAAATGGGGTATACAGTCTTCACCACTACCAGAAATGATATTAATTTCCCTATTTTTAGATTTCAGTGTGACATTTTGCATTGAAGTTCAATGTCTAATCGAGCAGTAAAGTAGATGAGTGCTAGGTCTCTGAATGACCCTGTATGGTAAACCCCTCATTCACTGTGGATGGATGCCAACCTCTGGAGGAAAACAGACCTAGCACTTCAGACTCTCAGATATTTAAAAAAAAATGTTGGAATTAGACCTTAGGGGCTGCAAATTGTACAATGTTTGCAAAATACTGACTACAAGATACATAGATATAAGTGTGAACATCACATACCTTTTATCAGACTGAAATTTTATTGTTTATCACATCAAATGTTATGCTAGATCCAGACTGGAATGATTTAGGAAATTGTATTGATTTAGAACATTGTATTGAACTTTTGTTTATAATTTTCATTTTACGTTAACATTTTAAAAATGCATTTGGAGTATTTAGCTTTATAATTTTTGTTTCCTTGCATTAAGTTTAAAAAGTATGAAACTGGATATAAAAAGCATCATAGAAAATTGAAATTATGCAGTAATATATATTTTTTATAAGTTAAAAAAGTCACCTTGTTCATTTTTTTAATAAAAGGAGTGTTAACATTTCCAAGATTTTGAGAATTATAGTTACTTCACTGAATATTATCCTGAGTTAAGTTTAAGTAGAATTATTTCCTAGTAATGGTAATTTTCTTGACATCTTTTAGGACAATGTAGTGCTCAACTGTAGGCATATCCCTCATATATAAAGCATTCATTGGCATTTGGGTGATTTAATCTGTCAACAAATAATGCTTATTCCTAACAGTTAATTGTAACTAACATTGTTTAAGGTTCTCTGATTTATTAATTGGACTACACAGCTTTCTTAGCTTCATTCTATTTTTATTGCAAAGCAAATTATTTTGTTTTTTTTTTTTTCCCAGTAGTATTTTTCAGCTTTAAGTTACCTTGTCAACTCCCATACATTAGATAGGATGTAGAAAATGAACTCTGCCTTTTTCTGGCTATCATACAATTTCGAAGTGGTTCTCATTATGCATTTTGATTTCTGGAATTGACAACAACCCTGAGTCATGCAATGAGGAAGTGAGAACAAAGAAAGGACTGCTGCCCGCAGAGATACCTCTCCTATTGTGATGGGGTTACATCCAGGCCAACCTCATGTTAACTGAAAGTATCCTAAATCAAAGATGCCTTTGGCAGACACCCTGGTTTAGTATCATAGTGTTCTGTAGAGTATCACTTGTTCACAGCTCCCTTTGCTGCATAGTTTGATGTCCACCTAGTTGCTGCAGATTTGGGGGAAACAGAATGACACAATGGATGCCACTGTCACACCATGGTGAAGTCAACATTAAGTATATCAAACCATTTTCATTCAGCACTTGTTGAGAGTTGCAGCTGTCTGTAATATATAGCATGTTTCCATTTTATCTTACTGTCTCATCCTGCAGTTTCTTTTTATCATTGCCTTGCATTAGACATGTTGTCTCGTCTTGAAATAAGTGAGCTGTTCTTATTTCTGCCTGAATTATTAGCCAGCTAGTGAACCATTGCAGAATTTAGGAATTCTAATTTCTGAAGCGCCCATGAGGAAAAACAAAGTCCCCTCACTTAGTGTCTGTAACACAATAGAGAATAGTTGATTCAAACCCCAAGAATTATGAAGTTTTAATAATATCACTGAGAATGAAATGCAGAAATCTGCAGAAATCTAGGTCCAATTGTGCATGGAATACGTAGGAACCAGTAAGAACTGGTATGTAAGATATAGTGTATCATAGTGCTGGGCTGCTGAGGTTTGCTCAGCTAGTGTGCTGATTCATTGTCCATTCTTTCCCACCTAGAATGATGTAAATGCATTTTATTAAATTCTGGCAGTGAGTGAGCTCTCTATTTCTGTGTGAATGTATGGTGAATTGTGGCATTATCAATCTATCAAAATTTAACTGATCATGGTGTGACGGGTGCTTTGCCAGCTACTTGCATTTTAACAATTGCAGAAATTTAGTGATTTATGGATGATGCTTTTTTTTGTCTTTTTAAAATTTTTTTGGATGATGCATTTATACAAACCTTTATTTTCGTGCTTAGTTGTTTTAATATGAAGTGGCGTAAATCTGTTAGACATTCAGAAAACTGAATGTGCAGCAGTGAACGTAGCTTAGGTTCCATGTTATTTATGAGCACCAAAGAGCACTCCTTCATAAGCAAGGCAGGATCTATTCCTTTAGAAAGAATATGACCTAACCATGGGCTTATTGGATTACTCATACCCTGTTTGCCTCCTGTGAGATAGTTCACATAGAATGGGCTCCGGTCTGTGAATGCAGATGAAGACGACAGAGGACAGGACAGATTTATCATGGAGCAGGTGGATGACTTCTTTGGGAGCCAAGTTTCAAAGATAGGAAGGAAGAGTTGGCACAGCTGCCCAGAGGGATTGAAGTCTCTTCATGGTGGAGACACTAAGTAATGGGTCCAAGTGGGTGTAGATGGCATGGGGGGACATCAGAAGAACTGTATAAAAAATACTGATATGATAGAGGTATAAATGTGCGGCAGTGCCTATGCTGGGGAAAGTGGGAATTTTATTAACAGGGTGTTTGATAACTTTGCAGGGTGTATTTGTTCATTCATAGTGGCTTGCCCATAGGCTACTCCCAACAGTAAGGGACCCTATTGAAAGTACATGCTCAGGAAAATTCAATATAAAGTAATTTTCTTTGCTACTTATTCTTATTTATTTGATAGGCAGGGAGATGGACATCCTCCAAATGTCTGTAACAGCCATGGCGGGACCAGGCTGATTCAAGGTATTTAAGATACACTAAGAATTGCTTCTTTTTCCTTGTTTATTTGTAGAAACATTTTAGCAAATACTTGCCACCATGCAGGAGAGCTGGGGCTGGGAGCAGGTCAGGCTGGGCTAGGCTGCAGCACCCACTGATGAGTGCCAGGGCTAGGGGTGGGCTACATTAGGCTGAACTGCAGCACCTGCTGGAATGTGTGAGAACCAGAGGTAGGGCAGGCCTGTTGGGGATCTTTAGGGACGTCTCTGCTAAGTTGCAGCACCCACTGGTGTGCTTGACAGCCAGGCCTTGGGGTGGGCTGGGCTAAGCTAGGCTGTAGCAATCACAGCTTTCCATGAGAACCAGGGCTGAGGGTGGGACTGACTAGGCAGCTGCACCCACTGGTACATGTGTTGGCTGGTGCAGGGGATCAACTAAACCCAACCCTGTACCAGCTGGCACATGGGAGAGCAAGATCTGATCTTCCAGGTGAGGTTTCTTAGGGGTTTTCCAACTAGGTTATTGCGTTCAGTCCTTTATCTCAGGGAAAATCACATAGATGTGAGGTCTGATCATGGAGCTCATGTTGCAAGACTGGGCCACCTCAGTTGCTGATGCTTGTGCAAGAATGGAGAACATACCGAGGTGAACACGAAAGACAAGATAGCCATTACATCTAAGCCAAACAGAAGGCTTCGAGCCTGGCAAGATGGAAAGAACAAAGAAAGGACAGTTTGAACAACACTCCAGGCCAGGCTCTACAACAAGAAACTAAGTCTGTGGGCACTCTGAGGTGGACAAAGACAGCCAATAGGGCTTAGAAAGAATTTCACGCTTCTGATGTAACAAAACTACTCGACTAACACCCTTGGGGCATTCTTACCAACTCTGGGCCTCAAATGTCCTTCTCTGTTCCTGAGCACTGATGGAGTATGACAAAAAGAAATGGCAGGCAGCTTTATGTGCTCCCCCAATCCCTGGAGACACGGGGGGAAAACCTGAAACATTTATTTAACCTTCTCCCACTCTCTCCATTCCTATTCCAAATCATAGGCCCACATGGGTCTGTAAATGAAACAAGATGGAAAAAACAAAAAGCAAATCAAAAGTGAAGTTTTAGCAAATAAATAAAAATTGCACATATTGATGTGATAGTATGTGCTATTTCATTGCAGGAAAACACTGTATAATGTTCAGTCATGGTCAATACATTTATCTCCTTCGACTCCCTTGTAAGATCTGAAAGATTTCATTTTAACTTGCTCGTGCCACAACTTCTCTCACTGAAATCACTTCATTATTATACAGCAGGGATGTTAAGTTCCACAGAGCAATAAAAGCAAAGGGAAATTGACATTCTGTATAGGAAACAAGAAGCTCAGAGGAGAGCTAATATCAGGAAGCCAAAGAAATTCTTCTGTTAATCACAGAAAGGCGAGGAAGAGGTTAATCGGACACTGAAGAAATCAGATAGTCAGCAAGCAGATCAAGCACTTAAAGTTGGTTCTGTCTGACCCCAAAGTCAGGCACTTCTTTTTCAACTCTGCTGTCCTGCTTCCATCAGTGAATGCCGCAGAGCTCTGAGCTAGAATCAAATCAATGACTCCAAAGTAGTTGTGTGACAGGCCTATAAAGACAGATATGAAATTCTGGGCTTGGATCAAAAAAACAGCTGTGAAAGAATGGATAAGATGTGGATAAACAGTAGCATATGTCAAGAATCTGTGTTTAATCTGAGCTCAGTATTGGTCAGCTCTAACAAGGCCAGTGAAGATTAGGCTTTCTACCAAACAGCACAATATTAAGAATAAACAAGCTGACAATCCATTTCATATGGATTGCTTGTGCTTAAGTGTTGGTTTCTTTGCTCATCTTATACTTCAAGGGAAAACTTGGAGCTAAAGTTAATTAAGGAAAAAGAATGTGTTATTGATAAGTGATAGAATAGAGTGTGTTTAGTCAGCTGTGGGAGAGCATGGGTGGGCATGCTAGAGTCACTACAACTTGACTCCCTACTTTTCAGTGTTTATGTATATTTTCTTCAGCTTTAAAAATCTAGTACTTGAAATGCAAAACTGAAACTGATTATATTCTCTCCTTTAAGTTATCTGTAGGAAAATCTGAGAAATTGCTAAAGTCTTCTGTTTCCATTTTAATTTTTTTGATTATTGAAATAGTTTAAGTAATGCTCCTTAGAATCAATATTTTTAGCTTATCTTTTCCTACTTATTTTCCTCTTTCAGATTTGAGAGAAAAGGACTCAGAGAGGCAGAATAAAGGGGGGTGAAAAGCAATATTCAACTTCATTAATGTGCCCATCCATTGTCATCTGCTTCCCAGTGTTAAGACTGTGTAAACTCCTCTTCCCTTCAAATAGCCATGTGCAGACATTCTCTCAGAATTGTTTCAGTTTGTGAAAGTGATTGAGTACCTAACCAATTGTTTGTTGTTAGGTATGGGTCTTAATATTTGCTCTTTAGAAATTAAAAAAAAATGAAAATGTAAAATGCGTTAAAAATAACAATGATAAACCCATTTTGTGTTTATACAAATGATACTATTATGGAAACATACTATATTACTGAAGATGAAAGTTTATATGAGAGGCAAGATGTGTTTTTGCAAATTACTTTAAATATTTGACTTAACAGAATTTTTAACAGGCAAGTGACTGGATCCACTTATCTACTTTTTTTAAGAGAAAAATTTATTTATGTATTGAAAGGCAGTGAGAGAGAGAGAGAGAGAGAGAGAGAGAGAGAGAGAGAGAGAGAGAGAGATTGAGAATGAATGAGCACCGGGTCAAGGCCAGATTAGGAGGCTGCACCTCCATCTGGGTCTCTCACATTGGTGACAATGTCCCAAGCACTGAGACCATCCTCTGCTGTTTTCTGAGGCACATTCGTAGGAAGCTGGATCAGAAGTGGAGCAGCCTAGCCTTAGCCTGCTCTGCCACAATGCCATCTGCACATGTCTGTTTCTGTATCCAGTCTTTGCTATTGTGAGATATTATATAGCTTTTGGAAAATTCCACAAACACTTGTGAGAGAATAAAAGTGGAAAAGATGGAGCCTGCAGAGAACATCTGGTACCATAACAGAGGACGGAGGACAGAACAAATTGATCAACTAATCCAGCCAAGAGATGGCAGTGAATACCTGGGCAAACAGAGACTCTAAGGTGGACTATATCAGCTGGTGGATTATGGAGAGATTTCATCATGATTGAGGTGGCAAGACTGGCACCAACACAGAACTGTTAAACTATCAAAACCACTTGAGCAGGACCCTCAGAGCATGCTCTGCTTTGGGGACCTGGGATGGTTGGGAGGCTGGGTATGGCTTCTCCCCTTATCTCTCCCCTCCCCCCAGATACAGTAAGGAAAAGAGAGTGTAAAAACAATGGTTACACCCACTTTCCTCTAGCCCTTGACCTCTCGCACTGTAATCAAATATGTAAAAAGTATCAAAAATAAAATTTATACAATAAAAAAGAGAAAACTATAAAAAGTGAAAAAGACACATGGTGCTTTAAAAAATGTTTATATAATTAAAAGGGTTTTTAAACCTCTCCTAGTATGGTCTCACTATTGTTACAACAATCATCTTGACCTCACAGGTCCTCTCTTCCCACTCATCCAGAGGGTCCCAGGAATATCTGCAGGTTCTGAAAACATTCTAGTTTAAAGAGTTCGTGTTAAGTGGTTTTTAGCTTTCTAATTGTGTTCTTTTGTAGATACTGATGATGTGTTCTATGAAGCGTAATCATTGTTGTCCATTGTTCTCATCAGAGACATCAGCAGTTGAAAGTTGGAAAAAAATTAATGTGAGAGAAAGATTGACTATAGATGAATAAAGTGTGTATCTCTAGTGTACACATAGGAAATAATAAACATTCTCTGCTAACCTAAAAAGAATGACATTAATGGAGACCACTCAAAGACATCATGGTATTAAAGAAAGCATTTCCCTCTGTCTTGGGCATAAAAGTGTTAAAAAGTTATTTGAGTCTCTTAACACCAAAGTAAAACAGGTATCATTTGTATAGGATGAATAGCTTTGTATAATTACATAGACACCATCAACAGGATATAAGTCATTTATAGATGACATTAATGCTGAGCCAGCAGAAAGAAGAAAACTAGGCTTTGAATGACTTCTGTGGGTTGACATTCTCTCATGTGTACTTTTTAAATCGTAATTTGCTGTGAAGACTTGTGGTGAAACATGCCTGTCACTCTCCTTCTGACAATGCTAGATACTTTGGTGTCTACGAGACAGGTTTAGTAATGGATTTGCTGTAATCAAAGCAATCAGTTTTTGAGGAGCTTTATTTCCATGCCTTTATTTTACTTTAATTTCAAGAAGTAAACTACTGAATTATCAAGTCTGCCAAGAGAATACAAACGTGTTCTTTAACAAGTATTTATTGAACTGAATTCATTGTCAAAAATGATAGAAGTTTCACCTTCTGAGAATTCTGAGAGTATTAAACTGATTGCAAAATCATTTGCATGTATCTAGGACTTGGCACCAATTACAGATTTTATTTTTCAGGCCAAGTTCCTTTTTTTTGTGATGACTGATCTCTAATAAACTGCTTGACAGTCTTCAAAAAGTAAATCAGAGTTGAACAGCAGTAGATTACTACAGCAGGGCACAATGGACTCCAAGGAGTTAGACTCACCAGAAGAAGGGAATCTAAGGTTGAATTGGGCAGGAGGTGGCCTGACCAGGATGGGAGATGAGTGGGCCAGGAAGCAGACTTGAAACTGGAGGATGGTAGCAGGGTCCATCCAAGCTGTCCCCATCAGGGAAGCACATGGCTGATGGAACAAGGACATGGACAGTGTTGGAGCAGATCATATTGGCCAGATCTAGTTGGCCAAGTGTGTCAGAAGAATGGGTCTAGGGAAAGACGGGTGATATGTTGGGGAGGTAGGGAGCAATTCACAGAAACTGGAAAAAAATCAAGGAATGCTCTATTTCTCAAAATTTCTTAAACAGAGAAATAATTTACAAACTTGGTGAAATGCTTTATTATCCACTGTAGATGAGGGAACTTGAAAAAGTTTGTGGGAAATGGAATTATAAAAATATGTTTATTTGGTTAAAAAAACAACTGGAATTCTATGAATAGTCTTTATTATATGGATTTCCCATGATCTTTTTGAAGATATGTGATGTGCATGGATTTCATAATTTTTGTAGTAAAATAAGCTTACCTTTTTATTTCATTTCCACAATTTTCCCTATACAAATTTCACTTATTTATTTAAAGGGCAGAAAGATGGAGAGGGATCTTTCATTTGCTAACTGCTGCTCCAAATGTCCCTTGCAGCCATACTAAACCAGAATTCCAGAACTTACTCTGGACGGTGTCCTATGTGGATGAGAGACCCACCTCCTTGGGCCATCACCTCCTGCTTTTCAGGGTATTCATTGTCTGAAAGCTGGAAGCAGTAGCAGAGCTGGGACTTGAACCCAAGTGCTGTCATATGCAATACAGCCTTCTAAGTGGGTGTACCACAGCCTCCTCACTGCTGTGTAAAATGCTTTCTTTCCGTCCAGGAACCTTAGAAAATGCTTATGAAAAATAAGGTATTTACCTTGTCAGCTAACATTCTTTGGAGACTATCTCCAAAGGAATTTCAGCTCTCATGAATATGAATTAAATAATTGAGAATTTTTTTTTGCACTTACGTTCACAAGTTGATCTTATCATTCTGCAATAGGGAGTTAAAGAAATACCATATACCACTGGGAAACAGTTTTGTGATAATATGGTAGAGTCCAACTTTTGACTGATAGCTTTATTGAAAAAATGGGTCTGGGCTAATGCCCTCCTGGTTTGACATTTAAAGATCTTTATGACATGATTAAAAGCCATTTGGTAAAATGGGTATAGCACCTCCAAAACTAATACATACATCATTTAATTTCATCTGGAAACAAACTCTGTGGATTCACTTCTTGCCAGTTGCATTTATTTCTTTTGGTCTCCACGCCACTCCTATTATTAATCCTTCACTTCAGGCCATGCATTGTCTCATTCAAGTCACTTGGGCTCCTCCAAATACACTGGCATGCAATTCATTAAGTGGCTCATTAATTGTTCTCAAACCACAAGGGTCTCATTTAATAACTTGCCGGTAACATGCAATTAAAGGATGTCCTAGTGCCCTCAAAACATTTTCCCATTTAATGACTCACTCTTTTTTAAGTGACCACACTATGCCACGGTGATAAAGTGAAATGAGTTGCTCTTCTTGTTTGCTTTCTTTTTCTTTCCCCATCTGTGACATTCCCAATATATCTTGCTGAGACACCAACTATAAATATAGTTTGGTAGTAAAAAAGTTTTGCAATGTCACAGATTCAAGGCGTAGTACTTTTTCTCATCTTTCACGTTAGACGTTTATAGACAGGAAAACCTCTCTCTGTCTCTCAATACATATATATTGAGAGACATGAGAGACATACCCACATACACACGCTCACATACATATCATATACACACACATGCATGAAGAAAGGCCATCTTAAAATTTCCATAGCGGTGTCAGGAGGTAACCGATATATTTAAGATGAGTTTTAAGTGAGTACAGGTACTGGCTGATGTCTAGTCTGAATTTTTTCATGAAAAATTTGCAACAATACTTAGGGGTTGTGAGTTTTAACATGAGCATGGATTTTACAGTTGAAGCAATTGAAATTTAGAGTAATTAAATGTATAAGAGTGATGGAGCTGGAGGGTCCAGTGTGGTAGCCTAGTGGATAAAGTCCTTATCTTGGCATGTGCCAGGAACCCATGTGGGTACCAGTTCATATCCCACTGCTCCACTTTTCTTCCAGCTCCTCGCTTGTGGCCTAGGAAGGTAGTAAAGGATGGCCCAATGCCTTGGGACCCTGCACCTGAGTGGGAGACCCAGAAGAAGCTTCTGGTTTCTGGGTTCGGATTGGCTCAGCTCCAACTATTGTGGCCACTTGGGGAGTGAACCAGTGGACAGAAGATCTTTCTGACTCTTCTCTGCAAGTCTGACTTTCCAATGAAAAGAAATAAATCTTTAAAAAAATTTTTTTTCAAAGAGTGATAGAGCTGGAACACTAACAGGCTGTTAACTCCATTATCCTCTTGCCATTAATGTACACATTTTCATGGGCTTTGATCATTCATTCATTCATTCATTCCACCTTCCATTATTATCCACTTTGTAATAAATTTGATAAACTACCGAGAATGATGGGCAGGAAATTGCTCAAGGTAGTGCTTGCCTTCTTCTAATTCCTTAAACTTGATTCATGGTGGAGACTGTTTTTTATTGTTTTATCAATATTAAATATCACTTTTAAATTTATTTATTTACTTGAAAAGCAGAGTTTTAGAGAGAGAGGGAGAAATTGTGTGTGTGAGAGAGAAAGAAACCTTCAGTTCCATGGCTCACACCCCAGATGGGTACCCAAATGGGTAGCCACGCAAAACCTAGGATCTGGGCACCTCGTCCACATCTGCCATGTGGGTGCAAGAGGCCAGGAGTTAGTCCGTCTGCTACTGGTGTCCTGGATGTATTAGCATAAGCTGGTATGAAGTAGAGCAGCTGGGACTTGTGCTAGCATCATGACAGAGGGTGACAGAGAAAAGAACAAAGCTTGGAACCTATAAAAAGTTGATTTGTAGACTCAGTATGTATAAGCATCTAGCATGTAGTTATCTAACCCAGTGTACTCTGTTCTTGTCCTTGGACAATTGATGCATGTGTCACTAATAACACATTTCTGTCATTTATATTATTCATCTCCAGCACACAACTGCCTTGCTTGTGGAAGTGTCTGCAGCTTCCCTACACAGAGGTTAAACCAGATCTAGAAATTAAACCCTCTGCTTTACTCCATCAATCAGCCACCTGGAAATGTGATTACCTTAGTTACAGGGTTAGAATAAAATGCAGTCTCTTTCTCTAAAATGGATAGTTAATTTTTGTGTTCTCTAGATAGGAATGCAAAAATGTGGTGTTGTAGTGCTTTGTGTGTACCACTCTATGTGGTACAATCCATGGCTTCACAGCTTGCAGTTCTGCCATGACTGATTTCCATCGCAGGCACACCTGACATTTTACCCTCTTCCACTTTCTCTTTCTGCACTCCCTTTCCTTTGTCTTTCTGCTGCAATCCTCTGTAGTTACCACGCACTGGGATGGAATTGCCCTTAGACTTTCGAATGGCATAGCCACAGAGCAAAACAGAAAAGAGTATTTCTGAAACATGCTTGCTGCTCCTCAAGTAGCCACACAGGCAGTACAAAGTGAACACCACAGGTCTGCACTCTGCCTCCTGCTTAAAAGCTCCCTCCTCCTTCCCTGCATAAAAAGGGAGCCTAATTTAGACCTGTTGGCTGTAGGCGCTTGGAGACCTCTGGAGGTGGATTGGAAAGCTAGGCATGATTAAGGAACCTTCTTCTTCTTTTATTTTTCTCCTAGAATAATTCCATTTAGCTGTTGTAACCTGTGTTTGAAGATTCAAGTCTAATAACCGAAGAATTGGCTTTACCTTCAGGTTCTCTGTAGGGCAAATGCCAAATGATATTACATGTGAAATTGCTTCTTCGATTAAAAAATGGATTTTCATTTTCACAGAATAACTTATGAGATCCTTGCTGAAACAGAAGGTAGCATAGCTTTATCGTGTTACATTGCTCTCTCATAATGAGTTTGCTTGTTTATGGGGGAAAAACTCATGAAAGAGTTAAAGAAAAAGGTATTTTAGAATTATAGAATGTCAATTTGACAATAGAAAGAAATTTTCAGGTCACATTAATTTCTACTGCAAAGTCATATGCTATTGGCATTGTGTGGGCCATTATCACTGTTTATAAATAATAATTATAGCTTGTATTTGAGTATTCCTTTTACTGTGTGCAAGCTGTGGTCTGAAGACTGTGCTCAGTCCCTAGTACTGCCTAAAGAGATATGTGCTTTCCTTGTTTCTGTGTTGAGAGAGGACATTCTTTGCTACTACAAACTCAAATAACAGTTTGGCCAAAGGCACGCAGCTCTCAACAGTTGCTGTGGGCTTCACATCCAGGCAGTCTGGCTCTCCAAGTTTGCTCTGAACCATTAGGCTGTAGATAAATAAAGGCTTGCTCATGAAATCACATGCTGAAGACACTGCTGAAATAATTGTACTTGTGAAGATTTCAAGTGTAAAATTATAGCTGTGCCTCCAGCTGGAATTGCTGGGTGCTACATAGAGGCTGTCGTGTGTAGGAATTCCGATTTGCCATGACTTCTTAGTATTTACTTCATCTGTGGCCTGAAAAGCTCAACCCATGGTAAGGATTTAAGGGAATGATAGCCTCAGCCCATAAAGGCAATGTGTCAGTCCATTTTGTGTTGCTGTACCAACATATCCCAGGTATGGTGCTTTTTAATTCACAGAAGTCTGGCTCATAAACCTGTTGACTAGCAGGTCCCCAAAGCATTGCAACAACACCCAAGGAACTTGTTCCCCATACTTTTCAGTAACTGTGAAATTCCCCTGTGTGGGGGCCCGGCGGCGTGGCCTAGCAGCTAAAGTCCTCGCCTTGAACGCACCCCGGGATCCCACATGGGCGCCGGTTCTAATCCCGGCAGCTCCACTTCCCATTCAGCTCCCTGCTTGTGGCCTGGGAAAGCAGTTGAGGACGGCCCAAAGCCTTGGGACCCTGCACCCAGGTGGGAGACCCGGAAGAGGTTCCTGGTTCCCGGCATCGGATCGGCACAGCACCGGCCTGTTGCGGCTCACTTGGGGAGTGAAACATCAGATGGAAGATCTTCCTCTCTGTCTCTCCTCCTCTCTGTATATCCGGCTTTCCAATAATAATAAAATCTTAAAAAAAAGAAATTCCCCTGTGTGTCAGTCTCACAATTCAGCTATCTGAATCATTCAGTTTGGTTTACAGTGGAATTAGTATGTTCTACCTTAGCTTGTGGAAGCTCCCAGGATGCTCACTCCAACACCAGAGACAGGCAGAGAGTGGTAGCTAGCCAGGCAGGGGCCACTCAAGGCTGGAGTATGGACTTGGAGCTGGGTTGAATTATAGCTTCATGCTCTCTCAGCTGTACGACCTTACACCAGTTACTTAACTAGGTTTTCTCTTTACGGTGTTTATTGTGGGGGCTGAGTGAGAGTATATGAAGTCCCTGAGAAGTTCTCAGTAAAGGTTTGTTATGAATATTTGCATTTGCTGGGCAAGTTGAAGTTTCCACATCTGATAGTTTACATTTGAGTTACACAGTTAGCAGTTATGCACAGTAATGGGATTTCAGTGAGTCACACTTAGGGTTGATTGGACCAGAGTGGTGATTTTGAGCATAACGTTACCAGTGCCATTGACATTTTTGTGCCAGAACCAGCCTGATGGCCTAAATAGATAGTTATTCACCTGCATTCATATAGGTGCTGGTTGGAGTCCCAACTGTTTCACTTTTTATCCAGTTTGTTGCATATGGCCTAGGAAATCAGCGAAGGATGGTCCAAAAACTTGGGGTTCTGTACCTCTGTGGGAGACCTGAATAAGCTCCTGATTCCTGGCTTCATAATGTCTCAGCTCAAGCTGTTGCAGCCATCTGGGGAGTGAACCAGTGGATGGAAGATCTTTCTTTCTCTGTAAATCTGCCTTTACAATAAAAATAAATAAATCTAAATATTATGTAAAAATAAACTTCTCTCTTAATTTTGTTTGACTATGAATTGTGAAGTTCCTTCAAATGTAACAGTTTTCAAAAGAAATATGCATTATTGCATAATGTGTAATATAACTGATTTTAAGAAGGACTGGCTAAAAATTTGTTTTTTGCAAAAATGAGCTTTCTAATAGTTGCTGAATTTATCTTTGGTAATCAGTGAAAATGAAGAAGTGCCTGTTGTCCATAACATGAAATTTGTTAAATGCTTTTGTCTCAAATACTGCATACAATTATAATTTGTGTTCAGACAATACAATGAATAACATTTCAGTGTTGACAGCTGATTTGAAGTATAGCATTGAATTATTGAATGAATACAGGATTGTAAGGAGGAGAAATTAGTTATCATCAAGGAGTTTACATATAATATTTGTCTATTTTGGGGACTAACATTGTGTCACAGTATGTTTAGCCCCTGGTTGCAACACTGGTTATCTCATACTGGACTGTCAATTCAGTCCTGACTCCAGTGCTACTCATTCAACTTCTGCTGATTGGCCTGGGAATGCAAAAGCAGGTGGCCCAACTAGTGGGGCTTTTAGCAGCCACTGTGGGACCCTGGCTGTTTTAGCCATTTGGGGAGTAAACCAGTCAAGGCAGGGTCTCTCTCTTTCTGCCTCTCCTTTTCCTTTCTCAATGTTTTCTTTCTTTTTTTACTTTTCAAATAGAGAAAAATCTTAGAAAATAATTGTCAGCTTCTGTTGTGGATATACCTGTGCAACTTCTTGTCATACTCCTACCACATTTTACTGCTTTATTAAATATAAATGACAAATATTATACTGAAAATATTAAAACCAATCTTAGCTCGAATATGTATTTTGCAAGCATAGCTGGTTGAAAATTAACCATGCCAATGGAAGTTTAATTAAAAACAACCACAATTACCTTTCATTTGGTCTGGCAAGTACTGCTGGTAGAAAATTAACAGCAATCACAAATTCTGACCTTGACAACAAAAACTGTCTTCATTTAGCGATTTGCACCTGTAACTTTAAAGCCTCTTTTCCTGCTTCCCTTCTCTGTTTCTGACACTTTGACTCTTTCCTGGCACAGCAGAAGGTGAGGAAGCTTTCATGTCCCTTTTGCCTGAGAACCAGATTCTTTAGAGTACTTGTTCTTCATCCTTAATTGCATAAAATACTAGAGATTCATTAAATATGTGTTAAATTAAAACATGAGCGAATAAAGCAATACTTAACACCTATTCTGGCATAAGACTAAGTTCCCTATACAAAATTATTTAACTCTCATTTTTTTAAACACTTTATGTGTGCTATAAAACAAAAAGCAAAACAAGAAAAAAAATCTCAAAATTGAATCGTAAACTGCATGTTAAATTCACTGACCATTTGCAAGGAGGAAGAGAACTTGCGGGGTTGCTGCTGAGGCATGGCAGGGAAAGCCTGTGATGCCTGCATCCCATATGGGTACCAGTTCATGTCATAGCTGCTTTATTTCTGATCCCATTTCTTGCTAAAGGTCTGGGAGAAGCAGCAGAAAATGGTCCAAGTGTTTGGGCTCCTACCACCCATATGGGAAACCTGAATGAAACTGCTGGATTTGGTCTGTTCCAGGCTCGGCAGTTGTGGCCATTGGCAAGGTGAACTGGTGGATGGGAGATGTCTCTCTGTCTTTCTCCCCTCTCTGTAACTGTGACTTCCAAATCAATATAAAAGAAGAGGGTTTTTTTTTCCCTATTGCTACATCTGCAGTTCCACAACTTCATTCTTTTTACCAATAATATTTTGAAACCTTTCAGATCAGTTGTTCCTATCAAATTTGTTTGTAAAGGTTACTTCTCACATTTTCTACATCATGCTTATAGAAAATTCATCCATTTCATTGATATCCTAAACACCCAGGAGATAAGAATAAATTAGCATAATGTCCAATATGCTAATAAACCCATAGTTTATGCAGATCAAACAGCCTGCTAGCTCTCCATCTGCAAGAGAACTGTGTTCTGGTATTTAAAAATTTTGGCTTTTAAAATATACCCTGCTGCCTAATTAAGAAATTACTTCTGCAAAATTAATTGAGAAAGTGTTGATTAAACATAATAGAGAATAAGTACTCTTGAACCTTACCAAGTAGACACACAAGGAGTCTTCTAAGGCCAGGTCAACATAGTTTGTAGGAAACAGCAAATATTTTGCTAGCAGTTGTCTGTCTTAAAAATGTGTTTGATGTGAAAGTATCATTAAATGTTCACTCTGTAGGAGAAAGTGAAATTTTTTTATTAAATTTATTCATTAATTACATTGTGTTGTAATTTCATAGGAACTGGGATTCTCCCCACACTTCCCCACACCCTCCCCCCATGGTGGGTTCCTCCACCTTGTTGCATAACCATAGTTCAAATAAGAAATCGCATTTATTTTTAGCGTGTTGGCTGCTCAATACTATGTCAGTTAATTCCATAACGATGTTAATTGTTGCTGATAATATGTTAGTGCTTTTATTTGTTCGGGATGATACTCTGCTGGCTCTGCCCTCAGACCAGAGAGGGTCTCCCCAATAAGTAGTTGGACTTGACTGGACAATAAGATGTTGGACTCTATGCTTGGCATATGCTTGCTAAGAGGGAATCGCAACTGAACTTGAGAAAGTGAAATTTTAAAAATTAACATGTAATTAAAACTTTCTGCAGTTACCAGATATGGAAAGATGGCAAAATACCAGATTTATACTAGGTTTGAATACAGTAAATATTTATTAAATATTTTAGATTTCTTTGAAGCCATTTGTGTACATGATGTAAGATATTTTTATCGCAGGAATTTTTATTATAATCTCTGGTCCACCATTCTGTTTTTATTTTGATTCCAAATCTTAATATTTCTTGGATCAGTAAGTTGTGCTTTTACGGCTTTTTCCTAAATGACTGATTTTACGTGATTGTGTTTAAAGCCTTACATAGTTTCTTCTATAGTTGTGATAAGGAAAAGGATATAGACATGAAAATATGAAATCTATCACATTAGTTTAGTATTTCAGTTTGGCCACAATTTTCTCTCTCACTGAAAGGCACTTTAATAATCCCCACCCCCCAGTCATGTAGCATATGACATTTTATTTGCTTGTTATTTGTATTTCACAAAGGACTTGAAAGCCATATAATAAGATTGAAGTGCAAATGGATGCAGATGAGAATCAGACAAAATACTGAGAACAAAAGGTGAAGGTGTGAGTGGATGGATGGTGGGAAGCAGTGTTAAGGAATGGTAGCATACCCATTGCTAGGGATTCCTTTTCTTGAGCTCAGATTGGGATTTTGACTTTCCTGGTGACTAAAGTAAAATGCAGTGCAAGAGCTTACAGGATTTACAGTACCCGTTAGGAAAATGCTTTCCATTTCTTTAAAAGAAAAGAATTTTCTCATATCTACGTATGAAAAGAAATGTGTACCCTGTCGGTAAGTAGAGATATTGTAGGTTCCTCCGATGTGATGAATTGCCTATCTGTTGATGTTAGCCAGGTTCATATGCTAATTAGGAAAAATAATGGCAGAATCTTAGATTTGGTATAACATCTTTGAAATGTATAGACTAATTTTGAGAAGGCTGACATCTTGGGCCTCCAGTTCAGCTTGTGTCAGGCAGAAGACAAACATCCTCCCAACCCTGAATATGGGCCCATCTTTATCAAGCTCCTGTATTATGTGCTTTTCTTTGGGCCACATCCGATGCATAAACCTGTCACACAGTGCTCACTGCTTCCAGGTTGGAGTCAGGCCCAGGTAGCACCATAAATCTCAGTGGGAAACAGAAATGCATGATGCAGCCTGGCAGGTTCCCTGGTTGTTTGCCTGGTTGTCAGGTGAGCATGATTTCCTTTTCCCTTTGCTTATTTCAATAGGCATATAGCAGGTTTCCTGGATTATTTTCAGCTTAGTTATAGCCGTGAATTCAAAAGGCCAGTCAGTGGAAATAATTCATTTGGAGGCCAAAATAAACATGATACAAGCATCCAGCTATCTGATGGTGTTGGATTATTGAGATATAAAACCTTTGGATGAAATGGTATTTTTAGGCTGTTTTTGATAAATACTGTTTTTTTCCTAATGGTTTTTTGATAGACTTTGCGAAATAACTACTTGCCGATTGTAATCTGGTGTCAGAGAATGAAGCATTCTGCATAAATGATTTAGAGCAGACTTATATACATAAATATGCATGAAATGTTTGACAAGGTGATAGTTTTGCTGTTTTACAAAACCACAGATGCTCAGCGAACCCAACCAATTGCAGCCTGATGGGATTCTTCACTTTGCCATTCTATGTAAGTTGAGACAAGGAGTAAATAGCATCTTTTGAATACTCCAGCAAGCATTATTAAATTGCAAAAAGTACTCTGAATTTACAGAATATTAGACTTTGTTCACAATGTTGTATGCTGTTAGCCAAATTAACTTGAAGTGTATCTTCCAAGTAACATGCTTTTTAAGTAAATGACCTTAAGACAATTTTCCTGACAGTAGTCGGCAAGTAGAAACAATTGTTCATTCTCATTCTCACCTCATTCATTTATACAAAAAAAAAAATTGTTGTGTGTCCAAAGACTTTTCTATGTTCTGAAAGGTGTACTGGTAAAAGAAATATCCTGAATTTCTGCCTCCCTGGAACTTACAGTCTCGTGATGGGAAACACTTAAAACCAATGACACTGAACTCTGTGTGTATGTGTGAGCTTGCTAATGTGTATGCACATTGGTGTCTGTGTTTTAAAATGTGGATTGCTTTATTTTTCTATTTTAAAAAGCTTTATTTATTTTTTATTTGAAAGGCAAGTTACAGAGAAGGACACACAGGGATCTTTCATCCATTAAATCACTCCGCAATAACTGCAATTAGTGGAGATGAGCTGCTCTGAAGCCAGGAGCCAGGAGCCTCTTCTCAGTCTTCCATAGTGGTACAGGGGCACAAGAATGTGAGCCATCTTCTGCTGCATTCCCAGGACATTAGCAGGGAGCTGGATGGGAAGTGGAGCATGCGGGACCATAGCCACTGTCCATGTGGGATGCCAGTGTTGCAGGCTATGCCTTAGCCTGTTGAGCCACCATGCCAGCTCTGGGCTTTATTATTTTTCAAACAGAGTAAGGCCAGCACATTAGGAGGTAACTGTCACTGAACACATAGTTTGTCATTCTCACAGCCCTGAAGGGTGCACACTATATCACCTCGGGCCACCTGGGAAGCATCAGCAGTGGTCAGGAAGCCGAGGGAGTAGAAGGCAAATGTGGACAAGAGCCTTCAATGTGGTTTTCTGAGAAAGGAGAGGGGTGAGACAATATCAGTAAGGCTTGAGTCAGCTCAGGTAAATAATTCAGTGGAACATGAGGCCTAGCAGCTGTCTCTGGTTGTCCTGAGCTGAACTGGTTGGGTTTCCAATGGTGCAAGGTGTGAGAGTCCCATGTAGAAGGTAGCTTTGGGTGTACAGGCTGTCGATGTTGGCTTGCACGAGAAAGGTGTACTCATAGGCCATAGGTTTACCATCTTTATGGATTAGTTTATCCTGGGAGGGTCAAACCATCCTGAATCAACAAGGTACCAGATCTGAATGCCTCCAAAGGTACAGAAAATAAAGGATAAACTTTATGTGGTAGTTATGTGTTGTTGTTGCTCTTTTATGTATGGTGGCCAAAGATGATTTCACACACGTAGTGGCATTTGAGTAAAGGCTCAAAAGAGACTAGGGCATGAGCCATGTAGCTATTTGGGCTCCAGGCAGACAGAACAGCGAATGTGAATGACTTGAGATGGAAGTATGCTGGATATTTTAGGGAACGGCAAGGAGGCCTGTGTTTCTGGACTGGAAGCTGTGAAGGGAAGTCAGAGATTCACGGAGGAATCGAAGGTCAAGTGGAATTCATTGGTTTTGAGGGCTCCACAAGGACTTTGGCTTCTGCTCCTGGTAGAGTGGGAGCTACTGGAATGTTCAAGCAGAAGGCTACTATGATCTGGCATACACTTTAATGGGGTAATTCTGGTTGCTACAGTGAAAATAATCTACAAGAGGGGAAGATGGCAGCAGGGGACTTTGTTAAGAGGCTGTTAGAAGAACTGAAGCATACAATTTGGTGGCTGGGGGCCCAAATAGTGCCAGTGAAGGCTGTGAAAACTAGGCAGATTCAGGTTCTGCTGTGAAGAGAGAGCCCATAGTTCCTCCACTGAAGATAGATTTTCTGAAGACGACATTGAGCATGCGAGGGTCTGAGGCAGAGGATAAAGAGACTGCTTATCAAACGATGCTTCCGCTTGAATAGCCAAGGACTCATCCCCTCTGGATCATCACCATCCTTGAGACACGTGAGGCAGATTTCAGCATTTGGCTTGAGATTCTTCACTAAGCACATGTGATAGCACACAAATTGCCACTGAGGGTGGTGGCCTGTCTCCTGTTAAATGATTCCCTCAGTTCTTTTTTCTTTCAAGAGAGCGTGCATGTAATTGATCAATACCTGAAGTTGCTCAACTTCAAAGAAATGATAATATTAACCACTTGAAAAAGTTTACTGCAGCATGTTAGTCGTTTTCCATAGAAACATGTTTATTAAATTTTCCTTCAATTTTTAAGAGGTAGTGTTTTATTTTTGTGATAGCTAGGTATCTGTTTAAAATTCTGTTCTTCAATGATAGTGCTAACTTATCATTTTTTAACTGAAGATTTATTTAGTTTTTTTTTGAAAGGCAGATTTACAGAGAGCAGGAGAGAGAGCAAGAGAGAGAAAGACTTTCCATTTTCTGGTTCACTTTCCAAGTAGTCACGATGACAGGAGTTGAGCCAATTCAAAGCCAGGATCCAGGAACTTCTAGGTCTCCTGTGTGGTGTAGGGTCCCAAGGCTTTTGAATATCCTCCACTGTTTTCTCAGGCTACAAGCAGCTAGCTAAAGGGAAAATGGAGCATCTGGGACACAAACTGGTGCCCATATGGGATCCTGGTGTGTTCAAGGCAAAGATTTAACCACTAGGCTATAGCACTGGGTCCACCTTATTTCTTCAAGAACCTAGTTGTTTCTTGTCCCAATAAATGCTTGTTTTTTGTTTGTCTGTTTTTAAAGTTTAAGTTTGAGGGGGTTGGCACTGTGGCTAAGCCTCCACCTGTGGTACCATGGTGCCGGCATCTCATATTGGCCATTGGTTGAAGTCTCAATGACTCCACTTCCAATCTAGCTCCCTATTTATAGCCTGGGAAAGCAGTGGAGGATGGCTCAAGTTCTTGAGTCCCTGCATCCATGTGGGTCTTTCTGTCTCTGTGTCTTTTTTTTTTTCTCTGTTACTCTGCCTTTCAAATAAAAATAAATCTTAAAAAAGCTGTCATTTTATCCATTTGCAACTTCTTAACCTATAAGTCAACTTTGACATTTCATTGTCTCCAAGGCATTTCTGTTTTTGTTTGGACTTTCTGTGTCCTCTGTCCAGCTCTCCATACCCTAAGAAGTCAACAAGGTAGCTCAGGAACTTGGAGGGAGGTGTGTGTGGGCGATGATGTTATCAAAAGGCAATCTGAAAAATGAAAGAAATCAGTAACATGGAAAACAAACATCCATAAAGTAAGTAGACCTTAGCAATAACACATAGATATCACTAAGAAGGGGATGGGACATTAACCACACTAAACTTCAAAAATATAAACAGCACATCTAACTGTATTAGCTTTCCTAAATCTGTGACTGAATCGAGGAAATTACAAGTGCACCTTACTAAGGTCCTGATGAATAAAAGGTACTATCAGTGTGGTCAGTGATGAGATACAGTAAATTTGGAGGTTAAGAATAGCAAGTGTTAATGTTCCTTTAGGACTTCACAATGAGGAAGACTGATGCAGAGTAACTGTTAACACAATCTGGCACTGTAGCTTAGAGATAGTTTCTTATTACAGTCAACTGTCTTTAAAATTACATGAGGCTACCAGCCATAAAGTTTTCTACATTTTCAGAGAAAGGGTTGCTCTAAAGGAGAACACAGGAGCTCATATGCCCACAGTGGGCTGAGTGGGAATGACAGTTTTGCTCTTATTTGGTGAGCAGCTGTGTATTAAAACCATCTAATTTCCCTTAGTTTTGAATTTTTGGTCACCATGCAACTTTCTGATTATAATTTTATCACTAATGTAAAGTCCCTTCAGGGAAGGAATACACTGAGAAAATGGTCTCTGTAGCTACTGCCTGGGATGTACGTAAGTGAGAATATTGACATTATTTTTTTACATGTCAACCTCTTGAAGATTTGCATAGATCAAGCTACTATTTGGAAGGCTAATTTCTGCAGATAAGAACTAAAACCTGGGGTGTGAAGTGATGTCTTAGTGCATAAATCCTCGCTTTGCATGTACTGGGATCCCATATGGGTGCCAGTTCGTGTCCTGGCTGTTCCATTTCCCATCCAGCTTCCTGCTTATGGCCTGGGAAAATAGTAGAGAATGGTCTAAAGCCTTGAGACCCTGCACCCATGTGGGAACCTAAGAAGAAGTCCTGGCTCCTAGCTTCAGACTGGCTCAGTTCTGGCTGTTGCAGCCATTTGGGGAGTGAGCCAGTGGATGCAGCATCTTTCTCTCTGTCTCTCCTTCTGTAACTCTGCCTTTCCAATAAATATAAATAAATATTACAAAAAAATTGAATTTCTGGAGCTGTAAAGGAGCTAGCTTGTCTGAATGAAGCTGGGAGTCCTTGAATCAAATTCTCAAGGCTGTTGATGAGCTTCATGCAGCAGCTTTAACCACAAACACTCAGAGGCACACGTGCTGGAAACTCATTTCTTTTTTTACATTCCTACCTGTATAGTGCAAACTAGTGTTCTGTTTCATAAAACAACTAGAATTTAATCCAGAGTCCATTATGTTATCCAATTGCAAGTTAGTGAGAAGAATTGGATAAAGTTTACAGGTACCAGCCTATGTTTTACCAATGTCATGAATCAAACTTGAGAGTAACTTTGGAAGGGGTTAGGGGACTGATCAGAAGGCCACAGCAGAAGAGAATGTGACCAGCAAATCTATATGTGCTATTTACTTCTAATTATTTTACTCTTCGTTTGTGCATTGATTCTGTGTTTGGTTATCCATTCATTAATAAGTGTTCTGGAGTCAAACAGTATTTGGCATTAGCAAGGAAAATAAATCACATTCTGTATTTTTGAGAAGACTGCTTCTATTAGCTAGAAAAGATCAGCACATATATCATTGTAAGAATATCGATGGTGTTGATGATACTGATGACAGTAATGATGACTACAATAACAACAAGCTCTTCCATAACACTTGGCCTTAGTCAGACACTCTCCCATGTGCCATTAAAGTTCGGATATGTTCACTTACTGTATTTCTAGAGGGCCATTAAGATTCCTTGGTGCTGTTTGTAGTTGGGATGCTGGAATTCTTTTTTTTTTCATTTTATTATTATTATTTTTTAATTTATTATTTGACAAACTTGACATGATTAGGGTAAAAAGGTTCAAGCGCTACAGGAAGATGGGCAAGACAATTAGTTCTGTGTTTTTTCCTTAATTTATCTGATGTAAAATGGGATTTTAAGGGAGAAGCCCCACCCAGTCTCACAACCACTCCAGGTACCAGATGGATGCTGGAATTCTAACCCCACTTATGTATTGGGATATTTAATGAAGAACATAACATCAGTGTTGTCACAGGACCCATGTGGGATGGGGTGATGCTGCGGTGTTTGAAATATCTTGAATGAAAGCATTGATGGCTGACAACTCCAGGGATGGGGTCATGAGAGAGTGATCAGTAACCAGTAGGTGTGTGTATATATTTGCTTGCAGGCTTAATGGCTTTGTTGGGACACTTCTTTCATCTTTGGAAGTCAATTATTCATTGTCCTGAGAGTCATTGTCCTTGATGAAAATAACAAAAACAACAACAATAACATATATATGTCCTGTAGAGCAGCTGTCCTGCAGAATTTGCAGGGGTTTGGTTCCAGGACTACCTGAAGAAGCCAGAATCCTTGGGCTCTCAAGTTCCTATACATTGTGCCATAGTATTTGCAGATGACTCTGCACCTTCTCCCACATACTTGCAAATTATGACTGGGTTATTTATGATAACTAATGCCATTTAAGTGATAGATAGGTAATTGTCACATGTATTTTTTATGAGTTACTGGAAAGACTTATCTATCTAGTATAATGGTTCATAATATAGCCTGATAGTTACTGGTTTCAGTATATAATATGTGGTCTGAGGTTGGTTAAATCTGTGGAAGTGGAACTTGGAGAGACAGAGGGTTGACTGTATGTATGTCTTGTATTTCTCTCAGCTCTTTAAATTGTTTATGTTATTTAATCTTCACAGCTCCAGGGAGTAAAAACTGCTATTACATTCTGGGTAGATGAGGGAACTGAATCACAGATGATGTGATGTGATGATCTGGTGCTTTCTGCTGAATAATACAAGAGGACTTCAGAAAGTTTTGGGGAATGGAATTAAAAGATAACTTTTTTTGGTGCAAACACTTCAAATCTCATGCATAGTTTTTTATATTATGTATTTTTTCTTGATTTTTAGAAGATGTCTTGTATGTGTGAATTTCAAAGTATTTCTTTACAAAGAAAAAACTACTTTTAATTTAATTTCTTCGTGAAATCTTTGAAGTATTCTTCCAAAAAGAAGAGCAGTAATCACATTTCCCATTCAGCCACCTAAAACTTAGCCATGATTTTTTCTTTGGAAGGAGAGTTTGGTATTAGAGAGATTCAGGAGAGCTATAGAACTACATCCAAGCAAAAGATGGTAGTTTTAGTTTCTCTCCTTACCTATTGGCATGATACTTTTTAAAAATATGAATATTTATGTTTCTGAAAGAATGACGTGGGATTGGGGAGACATGGCAAGAGGGGGACCTAGGGAAAGAGAGAGAGAGAGAGAGAGAGAGAGAGAGAGAGAGAGAGAGAGAGAGAGAATGAGAGAATGAGAGAGAATCTTTCATCTTTCCTCTGCTAGTTCATTTCCCAGATAGCCACAATGGCTTGGTCTGGTCCAGGTTGAAGCCAGGAATGCAGGAAGCCAGGAACCCAGGAATCCATCCAGGTCTCCCATGTGGGTTTTAGGAGCCCAGGTACTTAAAACATTTTCAGCCGCCTTCCACAGGCACATTGACAGGGAGCTAGATCTGAAACAGAGCAGCCAGAACTTGGACAGGCACTGTATATGGGATGCTGGTGCCACAAAATAGGATGGTGGCACTACAGACAACATTTTAGTCTCTTGTACCACAATGCCAGCCTCTGCTGCTAATATCTATGAACTTATAGCTCATGCCTCAGCCCCTGCTGAAGCACTTGGCCATCCTGTGTGTTTTGGCCAGGAAGCAGGCTGCAGGGGTGGACCAGTGTTAATCTTCATCCTCCTGCCTTCTAGTATTAATGTGCACTTTATCCAGCATGACTGCTCAGGGGCAGCATCGAAAGTATGAAGGAACTCAGTGAGATTTTTTGTCATGTCAAGATAGTGATGAAAATATGTCTGCTAAATGGAATGAAGGCTTAAAGAGGACACTTATGCATATATTTTCCTTATGCATAATGCAAGATGCTTGCATACTCAATGTTGTTCTTAACTTTAAATACTCAAGGTCTCCTTAACTCTAGATGTTTTTCAGTTTGCTGTGGTACACTTGTAAATAAAATTTTTTTAGCTATCCCATTCACTTTCTCCAAGGTTATTGTTTTGCACTGTGCAATCTCCCACCTACTTTATTCAGTGTTTGCCCGGAGAAGGAAAAATGTGGAATGTAAAACCTTGTTCAACACCACAACAATGGGAAGTATAAGACTCAGGGATCCACAGAGGGAACCTGGGAAACCCTCAGCATCATCTCATTTCCCCTAATTGGGAGGGCAGTTTGGAGTCCAAGAGATGTGAAGAGACATCCCCATGAAAGCTGTGGTGTTTAGCAGCTGACACAAGTAGTACCCACTCTCTTGCCCCTAGCTGAGAGGTTTTTCTGCCAAAAAACGCAATGTTTTTAGTTGAGCTCCATCATGAACTATTTTTCCCAGGCAACATTTTACAGGGTGAGTTGCCGTTCAGTACTTAAAGTAACTTCATGCAAATGCAGATGATAGGTAGACACTGCATTTCCTAGAATGTCTCCTGTGTCAGCAAATTTGGTTCCAGTGGCGCTGAGATTTTTTCCTGCTGCATCTGAGAGGATTTCCCTAAAGCAATCAATTTTAAAACCATCCTCTAGTCCATGGTAGTTTATTACTGGCGTTTGCTACTGGGCATTTCCTTCTGAGCTGAATTTCTGAGACTAGCACCAAGGACTCCTTTGGTGCAGCCTTGTGACTCTAGCTGAATGGCCATGGAGCCCTCCACAGGCTTGGTGATCTGCACAGATGGAGGTGTGGCATCCACATGGCCTGGCCTTCACTTCATCTGCACTTCCGCAAGCCAGTTGACACTGACCAAACACACTTGTGTTATTCCTTGTCTCTAAATGTAGACTTTTACAAACAGATGAGCAGAAACCAATTTGAAATTTGCTCCTTGGAACACTGGTGAGTTGTTTAATGTCGTGGACCAGAACTTAGTGGTCATAAAGAACTTGGGGAGGTAAATATGGCAGTGATGAAATATCCCTGATACATGCTCGCCAAGAGGTTATGACTGCCTTAGTCACCTTAAAATACATTTAACCTTCGTATCATAGCATTCTTTTAAAGTCAAAGATAGTGTGTGTGGCAGACAGGGGTTGAAACTGTTAGTAACATCTGTTGATAACAGATTTTTTTTTTTTAAAAAGACTTATATATTTACTAACAGGAACAAGTAGAGGGAGGAGAGAAACAGACAGAGATCTCCCATCTGCTGGCTCACTCTCCCAATGGACAACACAGTCATTATAGGGCTGCCAAAGTCAGGCTCTGGGAGTGCCAGGAACCTGGAGCATCATCTAGGTTTCCCACATGGATGCACTTGGGTCATATTCTGATATGTGTAATGCCTATTTTCTTTATTCTGCTTTAAGGGTTTATAGTTTACTTATCTTATGAATTTGAAAGGTGCCTCAGTCCAAGAACATGAAAGAAAAGAAATTACAGCAATTTAATATTATTAAATAAATTTCTAAATGCTTAGCTGTTTCATTATGTAGACAGTAGATATTATTTCTGTCAGTATGTACTGATAATAATGTTTTAGAAATTGCTAGGTTTAGTAACTGTACAATGCAAGCCACCAGGAGGTACTGCAGCTGTGTTAATTTGGAACTCTTTCCTTTGGCGGTTTGATGGCTTAAAATGCAGCTTTTTAAAGGTAGGATTTTCTTAAGCTTTGACCAGAGAGAGAGTAAGTTTTATTAAGTTCTGGAGCCCAAGATCTCACAAGTTTTCAAAGGCTTGAATATTTTTGAATGTAGCAATGCACAGTAGAGGGAATTTGCATGATAATGATTCTTAAGTCTAATGAATGTTACTATTGATTTGTAACTTCAAATTTAATATTAAACTACTTGAGTTCATTTAGTAACTAATTTGTTAACTGTTTCTTAAAATTAATCTAAGGTTTATCCTGAATTTGCAAACCTCCAGGTTTACTCTTTCTTTTTTTCAGGAAAAACGTATTCATTTGAAAGGCAGATCAACAGAGAGAGGTGACAGGGACACACACACACACACAGAGAACTATCTTCCATCTACTTGGTCACTCCCTAAATTCTCACAACAGCTGCAATGGCAGGGTGACAGGGTGGGGGTAGGTGGAGAGCATCCCAAAGAAGCTGGGGACTCAGTCCCCCATGTTTGTGGCAAAGACTCCACCACTTGAACCATCACCTGCTGCAGTTCGTGATCATGTCGGTAGGAACCTGGATTGGAAGTGGAGTAACTGAAACTTAAATCAGGCACACCAGGAAGGGTTGCAGGCTTCCCAGTGGTGATTCAACCCTCTGTGGCTCAATGCCTACCCCTCTCTGTGTTGTTTTGACTAGTTATGGTGGAATAAGATAATAGTGACAACTGGCTTTGGGATGCTGTACTATTGCTCATCAATGGCAGATGGTACTGTCAGATGTTGGCAGGAGGGAGAAGTACAGTTTCTTTTCTTCTTCCTGAAAACAATCTTTTCTAGTGTCTTTTGAGATATTAAACTTTGGCTTAGTTTGATTAATTTAAAATTAGAAAAGTGAATTTTAACTATGAGTTTCAATTTTTCCTCCTGTAAGTTAGAATGACTATGATGTCTACACAGCAACACAGGGAGAATTGTACTTGAGAAGACCAGACTTTCCAGTCTCCATGGGAAAGGAAGATTGGAAGTGCAGAGCAGAAGTGAGAGAGGGAAAGGGAGAAGGGGAGATCGAAAGGGAGAGAAGGAAGTGGGAGGAAGACAGGAAGAAGATATAAAATAAAATTACCTGGGTAGTTGCTTTTTGTTCTTTTTTCACTTATTGACTTGTGGAATATTAAATAGTAATTGCATTGTCATATTAGTCTGTTTCCTTACCGTTCCTTTCTGGAAAAAAAAAAGAGAGAGAGAGATGGGCCCCTTTTGTGGCCTAGCATGCATGTAAAGCCACGACACGTGTCAGTGACATCCCAAATGGAGGCTGGTTCATGTCCCAGTTGTTCCACTTCTGATACAGCTCGCCATAAATGTCCTGGGAAAAGTGGCATGGGATGGCCAAAGTGTTTGGGACACTGCCACCCACATAGGAGTCATGAATGAAGCTTCTGGCTTGAGCTAGCCTAGTCTAAGCCATTGCAGTCATCTAAGCACTGACCTGGAACATGAAAGATTGCACATCACTCCACTCTGCAACTCTTTCAAATCAATAAATCGTTTTTAAGGAAGCAGGTGACAGCACATAAGCATCTGAGTCCTTCTTGGCTCCTAAGGACCATTGCCTCTGTCCCAAAGGTGCTTCTCTTTGTTTACCTTGCACTGCATAACAAATTGGAATGGATATATTTTTTAAAGATTTATTTATTTTTATTACAAAGTCAGATATACAGAGAGGAGGAGAGACAGAGAGGAAGATCTTCCGTCTGATGATTCACTCCCCAAGTGAGCCGCAACGGCCGGTGCTGTGCCGATCCGATGCCGGGAACCTGGAACCTCTTCTGGGTCTCCCACACATAGGTGCAGGATACCAAAGCTTTGGGCCGTCCTCGACTGCTTTCCCAGGCCACAAGCAGGGAGCTGGATGGGAAGTGGAGCTGCCGGGATTAGAACCGGTGCCCGTATGGGATCCTGGGGCATTCAAGGTGAGGACTTTAGCCGCTAGGCCATGCTGCTGGACCCAAGAATGGATATTTTTATTTAATTTTAAAGATTTTATCTGCTTGAAAGGCATGGAAATTGTTGGAACCACCACACATTGGTTCTCTTCCCCAAATGCCTACAATAGCTGGGACTGGGTTGGGCTGAAGTCAAGAGCCAGGAGCTCCATTTAGTTCTTCAACTTGGGTGACATAACTTGAGTGCTGGAGCCATCACTTGCTGCTTCTGCAATGTGCATTAGAAGAAGTTGAATTTGAAAGCAGAGATCAACAGAGAGAGAAAAGATTTACTTGCCCTATTGGTCTCTGATTATGCCTGTGTTCCAAGTGTCTTTGTTGTCCTTTTCTCCATTTGAAGAAATTTCTTCAACGATTCTTTTAAGCAGGTCACTGAGTGTTTGTTTGTGTCTTAAGATCTCTGGAAAGTCTACTACCTTCATGAGAGAGAAAGAGGTTAAGATTGCAACTGCTGGTTCACTCCCCAAGTGCCCTCAATAGACAGTGCTAAAGCCAAGAGCTCAACCCATGTGCCTTACACACATGGGTGACAGACCAACCACTTCCACTGCTGCCCCCACCCAGGTCTTCATCAACAGGTCCTCATTAACAGGAATCTAGGGGTCAGGAGCCAGAGCTGGGAATTGACCCCAGACATTCAAATGTGAGATGCAGGTAACTACCAAGCATTCATTCTGGAAGTTGATCTTGTCTCTTGCTACCTCTTGTGATTATTCTGTCCAGGACTGTAGGTTGCAATAACAGGAAGAGCAGCCTAAGATGTGTTTGTTCCATCCTCCTGGAACTGAGAGTCCTTCTCATCAGTTAGTATATTGTATATTCAGTCACACACAGCAAGTTACAGCTATGCCCTCTGCAGCTTTTCTGGGAATACAGAACTCATGTGTCCCTTCAGTCCATTTCAGCTAGGGTGCACTGGCCAGCGGGTCCTATCAGGTAACCCCAGTATGACAGAGAACTTGCAAGAGTGTTAGCAATGTTCAAGTACATAGAAAGTTGAGGGAGAAGTCAAGTACAGGAACACTTGTTCCTTCTTCCTTTTCAGAAAATGTGTAAATGGATGGATGAACAATCAAAGATGGGATGTTGCTCAAGGAAATATCACAGCGGTAACAGTAGCTCTAATTGTTTGTAGGCACAATCCTGAGGTGTTTGTTATTTCAGACCACACAGTTCTCCATAAAGTGGCAATTAGTATCAGGGCTATCACCAGCCTACTTATTGGCAATGAGTTCTAGTGAACCCATATGTTTCCCCAGAGAGCAGTGGATTAGAAATAAATATATGCCCTGGCATTCATATTGAGCTCATAGGAGGGAATCAATCGTAATTCTGCTTCTCTCTCTCTTTCTCTCTCTCTCTCTCTCTCTCTCTCTCTCTCTCTTGCTCTCGCTCTCTCTCGCTCTCTCTGGCCCCCGTGCATGTGTGTAGTTTCAATGGATCTATTTGGTCTAGGTGAATTCCTGATTTTTTCAACACTGAAGCTGAACAGCAAAAGTCCGTATGAATGTAGAACACAAGCCGTTTTCCTACCTACCTTGGTTAGAGACAGCTTTCCCGTCATACACCAAGGAGGATGCTTTGGGTTAAAAAGACATTGCAGCCGTTGACTGATATTCATCACCTGTTAGAATGCTGGTATTGTTTGTTTCTCAACTTTTCAGGGGAATTGTGCAGTTTGCTTGGTCAGACCTTGTCTTGGATCTGATTTCTGCCTTATGTTACCAAGAGAGGAACACTTGGCTTTGCATGTGGCAGCACCAGCTCAGCAACAATAGGTTGGCTGCAATTCACTTTAAGCTCAATTGGGCCTCCTCACTCGTGAAAACGGATTTTTCACAACACTTGCCTGAGACTTCAGATCCATCCTGGGATCATGCTTCACCCATATCCCAGAAAATGAAATGATCCTTCATGCTCATCCAGTTCCATAAGATACCTTTGAATTTTGTATACACATCCTCCAAAATGATTTTGCAATTGTTGATTTAACGCCTGATTCAGTTGAGTCCTCATGCTTTCAGCCATGGGAAGAGAGTGCAGCTTCCACTTGCCCAATGCTCGGTGTGCAATCAAAATCTCAGTGACTTTCAAGTTTAGTCGACTTATATTTTCTCACATCACCATGAAAGGAATTTAGACAGTAAGGGTCTCTCAGAGTTGTTTAATTCTCCAAAGTCTCTGATCTGGGGCAACAGCTGAGTAAACTTTTTAATGGATATTGAAAACCTACCCATCTAAATGCATTGCAGTAACATCCATCAAATGTCTTTCTTCTACTTCAGCTTTCTCCGAATAGCTCATTAACTGGAGAATTAGAGGACAAAGAAAATCACAGCTGTCATCAGTTTTTCCCTCACATCAAAGCAGTGAACTTGATTTGCCAAGTTCATAACCCTTGTCCTCCTGGTGAATGGTGCAAAGACAGTATGCTGTGTTTCTCTTGGGTCATGAAGGAACTAGTGAAGTTAGCGTACCCCTTCCCATGTAGGTGCCCCGTTGCTGGAGTCATCCTTTTTTTATTTATTTATTTTTCAGTTGAGAGCTAAGCTCTCATATGCTATTTCAGTCACTGGTGAATTTTTATATGGTAGCTAGAGTGATACTGTCTTCCTGCCAGAAACATTGGGAAAGTCAAGCCCTAGGCTTACATGAGCTACACTGGGCATTTTTGCTTTCTTTTAGTCCTTCATTTTTTTTTTTTTTAAAGAATAGATTAGACCATGAGAAGTCAGGAGACCTGTGGTTCGAGCCAAGTTGGTTCTTGACAGAGCCTGAAATTCTTAAGTCTCTGTTCTTTTTGGAGGAGTGTAATTAACCTGAGTTCTAAATAGTTAAAAAAGGCCTTTCTGGAGCAGATAGAGGTTTCGCTAAACCTGAAAGATAGAAAACACATGGACAAGCAGAGTTTAAGGTCATTGCATTTGTGATAGTAAGGAAAACTATGAAAGAAAGATTATGAAATGATGAAAAAAAAAGTGGTGGTATGCAGGATTGTAACTAGACTGGAAAGATTGTTGACAACCAATTTTTTTTTTTTAATAGCTTGTGGTTTCAACATCTGGGCCAATCTTTTGGTTGATTTTATTTATTGATTTATTTTTAATTATTTGTTAGGTTGCATTATGTGACACAGATTCATAGGCTCTGGGATTCCCCCATCTCTTCCCCGGGTTGATTTTATTTTTAAGATTACTTGTTTGCACTAAAGGTGGGGTTAAAGATAGAGAGAAAGAGACAGAAGCAGATAAAGGAGCTTCCATTCACTGGTTCACTCCCCAAAGCACTACTGCGAGATCTAAATTTGGCCTAGGCCAAATCAAGGAGCCTGGAACTCCATCCAGGTCTCCCACATGGGTTTAGAGGCCCAAGTACTTGGGCCATCCTTTTCCAGGCACATTTGCAGGGAGATGCATCACAGGGGGAGAAACCAAGATAGCAGCTCAATCTGTGCCACAGTACTAGCCCTGCAGCTGTTTTTTTCAAAAAATGTTCGGAGAAGTGGCTGTTTGGCATAATGGTTAAGATGGGGCTTGACATGTTTTGCATCCAATATCAGAGTGCCTGGTTCAGTCCTGACTCCCAATGCCCTTGGTGGTTGGTGATGCCTCAAGTAGTTGGGTCCCTGCCACCACTGTGGAAAACTCAGATTGGGTTCCTAGATCCTGAGAATTTGGACAATGAGAACGAGGCTCTCGAACAAGAAGAAGTAGAAATGTATAGAAACAAAAGATTGAGTTTTCTAGTACTCTCAAACAATGGACATAGAGTATTGGCCTGATCTGAATAGGGATGGAGAGGCTTGACAGTTATCTGAAATAAACTATTAAAAAAAGTAGTAAGTCAACATAGTGCTTTTCCATACTCCTGATAGCGACACTCCTGGGTGATGCTACAGAGTACATTGAGCATCATAACAAGCTTTTCTTACCACTAACAACAAATAAAACTTTCCTAAAAGTGAATTATGGATTTCAGGGTCATTTTCTTTTCAGCGCTGTAAGCACTGTAGTTTGTTGAGGAGTCACAACATCACGACTAGGGTATAGGTGGGGGGTAGGGTATACAAGCGTCACTCTCTTGAGTGTGAGTATGTGCTTCAGTATCTGAGAGGCTTGAGAGGGGTTTTTGTGAGGAAGCATGGGGGATGACTGCTGACCGTATCTAACAGTTCAGTGCTATTTGGGAGAGGTGTGATGTCTGTGAACTTTATACATGTGTCAGTGTGTATGTTTACTGCATTGTGACTAGGAACTACGGAGAAATGCAAACACATGGCCTGACTCTGTAAATGTCTCCTGATCCTAGTAGTGCCTCATAAGAAAAGTGCTTTTCAGTCGAAGAAATATGTAGAAATTTTATCCAAAAAAGGTGCAGATAAAAATTCATTGTTCTGACACTTTAGCATTAATTGGTGTTGCATGTGCATTTACAGTATTCTGTTCCTTTTCATTGCACAAAATGCTTATTTAAAAAGGACATTATCTTGCATGCAGTCACTTGCTAAAAGGAATGTAGCTTGCCGGCAGAGAATATTCTAAACGGCCAATTTTACTGACAGCCTGCTGTAAAAACATTGGCAGCTTGGAAGAATTGGAGATGGCTAATAACATCGACTATAATTAATAGTTAATTGTTTTAAGGAAAAGAGTTAATAAATTAAGCTGATAGTTAATCCACCCAATTTAGAAAAAACAAGAAGCAAAAAGAATTCAGAGAAAGGGAATATTGTATATCGTTTCCTTGTTGGTTCCTTGTGGAGATGTTGGTGTTCAATATTTTCCTTTTGAAATTTACCTATAGCTCACAGTGCTGATTTAGGCCCATCCGATTGCATTTATTTAGTTTGTGTCTTTTGCCTTTTATTGATACAGCTTGCACTTTGGTTATTGTGTGTTCATACTTTACCCTGTCTGGACACCACACAAAAGGTGATGGTTGTAAAAAGTAGCTCTGTTTAGTCTGCAAAAGAAAAGGCTAGACAAAAACAAGCTAACTACTTCTGGCAAGGCCAAAGTTGTTTGAAAGGTCCAAGATTTATTGTATTGCCTAGTTCCAGAAAGTTGATTTAGGACTAACAGAATCAAGTGAGAAAATAAATGATCACTTTACCCATCTGCAAACAGACACACACACACACACACACACACACACACACACACAGCCATCAGTGGCTGTCCCATGTAGATCCATCTCCAATTGTTTTGCCACTGTAGCTCCCCAACACAGAGCCAAGCTCCTGGGGCTGCCACAGTTGTGTTGTGTCTTGGCTTCGCATGCAGCACCTTCTGCTCATTAAACTTTGTTCCCAAGTCCCTGTGGGCCTTTGAGCTTTGTTCTGACCTCTGAGGTCTCTCCCGGAACCTAGTGCCGTGCTGCTGCCAAATGACTCACTGTGTTGTATTCATTTCTATTCAGTTTCAGTAAACATTTTGCTTAACTTCAATTTGTTTAATTTTTAAAAATAGCACTTTTGGCTGTATAATTTGAAAAGTATCATTTGTGGTGTGACCTTTTATGAAATCGCCTTGATTTGAAAGTGTGAAGGTTGAGAAGATATGTTTATGATACATAAAGAGACTCTGCACCACAAGTATGCACCATTGTATAGATGTCTCTGAAGACACTTTCAGAACCAAATAGGAAACATCTTCTGGCTTCCAGAAAGTTGTAGCAAGGCCTTAGGGATTGAGAGAAGACACAGTTCTTGCTTTCATAGAGCATGGAATCTGAGGTGATTAATTAACTTGATTGGTCGGTTAATTGAATGATTAATTAAGATGATTAATTGCATCCATCCACATGCAAACAGAGCATGCTGTGATAATTTTACTCTTAGCTACATTTTCCCCATCATAATTTCCATTCTGCGTATTGTTATTAGTCTCCCAAAGGGTCATTCTGACTTTAATGGGCCCAGTGAGGCTACACTCGACTGTGTGAAGTGGTTGTGTGGCTCTGGCCAGGGGAGGCAGGGTACTAAACTCAACTGCATTCCTCTGCTCACCCACTGTGAATTGAGGGCTTGTTTGCCAGTAGGGTCAAAAACTTTTCAAAATCCAGCTTTCACTGGAGAGGCAGGCAGATACACACACATAAGAAGCAGCTTATTTTTCATAAGGTTTTTTTTGAAGCCCTGTTCCTACGACTTTAGAGGAAAGGAAGAAACTGCTCCTGGAGGTCATCATACCATTTAATGTTCACTACTGATACCTGTCTGCCTACGGTGGAGTTTTCTGTAGGACCTATTTGTGAAAGGCACTGTGTATGGTTCCTGCAGGTTCTGCCATGACTACTTAATGGTTTAAATGTGTGGGACAAGTCACTCTTGAAGAGAGGGAATAACTGACTCCTGGGGGAGCATAACCGAGCCTTCGCTGAGTGCCTGGAGTGGCAAAATACAGCTCAGTGATTCAGAAACTAAGACATGTTTTGAAAGCTCATCCAGCTGGTCTGAAGTGCCAGAAATTCCCATTTTGGATTGGCTTCAAGGCCATGAAAGCTCAGACACTGACTCATTGAACTATTTCCTTATTAGCAGACAGGACCAAGCATTTTTGAGGGCTGAAAAAAAAATAAGTGGTGTGTTATTCAAAACCTTCAGGCCTCCTGAATTCAAGGCTCTTTTCAATTTTGGGACTTTGGTAATTTCCACACCAATCTGATTGATGTATCTCACTACATATTGCTTATGGTCGTTCCTTCTTAACCCGTCCAAATCCTGTTTAGCTTAGGTTGATTAATATGTTAAAAATCCCTTAAGTCATTTTATATTATAAGCTCTTCAGTTCTTTAGTTCTTTAGACCAGGAAGTTGAAAATTACTAGCTTTAAGCAGAAAGCATGTTAATGAATACGAGCTTTATTTATAAAGAATGAGATTTGTTGTATTTGTGAGCAGATTTATTTCACTGCAAACCCATCCCCAGATTGCACAATGCAGTTCGAATTTCTTTTAGGTATGTCATAAATGTCTTCCTTAATTAAAAACCTTGACTATCCAAGTAATTTTCCCAAAGTGTAAACATATTCACATATAAAGCTGGGTTTATACAATAATTCTTTTTAAAAAGTTGTCTTTTATTTATTTAAAAGACTGTGTTATGGGGGGTAGACAAATGAGAGAGAGAGAGAGACCTTTCATCCACTGGTTCTCGCTCAAAATGACCTCAATGCTTGGGCTGTGCTAGGAGCCCAGGGCTTCTGTGACATCTCCCACATGGGTACAGAGGACCAAGTCTTGAGCCATCCTTTGCTGCTTTCTCAAGCACATTTTCAGGAGTTGGATAGAAGTGGAGCAGCCAGGACTCAAACTAGTGCCCACAGTGGGTTGCCAATGGTGCGCAACACACCCCAGAAGAATTCTTTCAGATTTTAAAAAATAATAATTTATGCAACTATGTGTTAACATAAAATTATTCTAAGTTCTTGGCATCATTATACTTTTGTATTAAGCTGATTAAATGTCATTGGTTTAGGAAGAAAGTATTTATCCATTTGTTTTTCCAAGGCAAATAAAAATAACTTTAAAAACTCAAGAAAGTCTGGGCCTGGTGCGATAGCATAGTGGTTAAGGTCCTTGCCTTGCATGCCCAGGATGCCATATGGTTGTCGGTTCTAATCCCGGCAGCCCCACTTCCCATCCAGCTCCCTGCTTGTGGCCTGGGAAAGCAGGAGAGGACGACCCAAAGGCTTGGGAGGGCCTTGGGACCCTGCACCCGCGTGGGAGACCCAGAAGAGCTCCTGGCTCCTGGCTTCAGATTGGCTCAGCTCCAGCCGTTGCGGTCACTTGTGGAATGAACCATCGGACGGAAGATCTTCCTCTCTGTCTCTCCTCCTCGCTGTATATCCGCCTTTCCAATAAAAATAAATAAATCTTTTAGAAAAAAAGAAAGTCCATGGGAAAGCCTGAACAAGCCTTAGCTTTACTTTTACTTGAAAAGATTAACTTGAAATTTTTTTCCTAGAAAAAGGTGAGGTGTAGATGCTACTCATTTTGCATAAAATTAATCTTTATTTCCCCATAATATTATTTGTTAATACGTAATTTACACACTTCCCTCAGATTTCACATACAAGGCAACTGTCAGTGATGTTGACATTCTTGAAGAGTGCAGCCTCCTGCTGCCTTAGCAGGGCTATGTCACGTGGATCAGTTATGTACGTCATTGTCTGGAGAAGGCAAAACTGAAGCAGAAATGGAAAATGATCTTTCAGCGCAGCAGCATGATCAGTGCAGTTTTGAAAAGATTAAACAAAAACAAATCTATGTTTAACCTTTAGGAAGTTTATGTAAAAACATATGAGGGGTATCTGGGAGGATGGCAGAAAACTTGTCTACTTTATTCTCAGCTGAGTGATCGGTGTTGTTAAGGACATACAATTCTTGATGTTTCAGCATCCGTGTTTATGAAATAAGATTCAGTGTCCGTGTGTTCAGCTGTGTCACAGGTGAAGAGTAAGTCCAAGGCACTGGATTCCTCATGTGGTAAATGGAATTTCCTGGTGCTCATTTTATTACCATATACAGGGAGACTGTGATAGCTTGTTGCTTATGGACAGTGCAATTGTATTTCTTATGTGTCCCTGCCATGCTTTTTTGGGAAGTTGACAGACACCGGATCCAGAGTTGGGACAGAGTTAAAGGTCCATGGGTGTGTAGAATATAAATTTAGAAACCTGCTTGAACCAGCACAGTTAACAGTGACACCCGTGAGCCATATTTAACATCACAGTGCCAGAGAAGGTCACAGAGGTGCTGTGGAAAAGTCGGCCATGCATACTGGAACTGCAAGGCTGCCGCAGGCACTGATGGCCTCTGTACTCCACTGAATGTATAACACGCTGGTGCATTGCAGCAGTCCCAACGTTCTGTTCTAAGTTGCGCTCATGTGGGCTGTGTGGGAGACCTATTGAAAGAGTGTGGAAAGGAAGGAGTGGAACTGTCATCCCTTTCAATGTGTTTAGTGACAGAAGGCTGGGGAAACACTTTTGACTCTGTGTGTGTGTGTGTTGCTGCCCTGCAGCGACACTAAAATGATGAGGAATATTCTTGGAGGTCAGGGAAAAACTGGCAAAAGCGGCTACGTTTTAAAACCTTTTCTCTGCTGCTCCTGTCCCCGTCTGTCTAAGCTTTCCTACCCACTTCTTCGCCACCCTTCCTCCCGTTTTCCACCACCCTTCTTCCCAATTCTTCCCGTCTCTGTATTCCCCCCGTTAGGGCCACCAGAATGTCATGAACCAAAAAGGAGAGAGACAAAACCAAAATGAGAGGGCGAACCAAAAAAGGCTTTATTGCCGAAAGTGAGTTGCTTATATACAGTTCTTCCACCAATCACTCTGCCCGTGGTCCACGGGGCGCTTTCTGATAGGCCAGCAATCGCAGCCAGGGAGAGTTAGCCTATCCTTGTGATTTCCTGCCTGCCCACTGGCGGGACAAGTCCCGCCTCCTGGCACTCTGCCAGCCGCCATCTTGAAGCCCTTCATCCATGTGGGATCTGCCGCTCCCCACGTGTGTGTGTGTGTGTGTGCGTGTGTTTAGCGAATGCTATTTGAATCTGTTTCTTGAAAATAAGGAAAATATCTGAGTGTTTATTCATCAAGTTGTACATGAAGTTGTATTTGACTGAATAAGGCTGCACTCCACAGACTTTCCCCTCCTTGGCGAGGTGGTGATCAGGTTGTGACTGAAGGCATGGCCTGGTGAGTTGACTCTTCCAGATCTGCCGTTTGTAGAACTGGCTTTCATCCACTCCTATAGGATGATACTTAGGTAAGAAATTACAGCCAGTGAGTTGGGGATGTCTGCTCTTCTCCATATGGTGTGCTGGGAAGAGAAGTTTTCTGAGTTGCTGTTTTATGTCAGGGTTGATCAGCTAAACTGTATGCTTATTATACCTATCAGCTGGAATTAGAGCTCCCACATATGAGCATTTCATGTATTCACAAGGATACCTTGGGCAGCAACATCAGGGGAGAATGTAGTAAATTTATTTATTACTCAATATAGAAAACAGAAGTAAACAGAAACTTTTGAGAGTAAAAGAGATGAGACAGGTACAGTTCTACCTGATTGGTTCAAACAGAATTGAAGTTAGAAAAGCAAAACTGCCGGCTATACAGCAGTCCTCATTTATTATGAATCTGTGACTTCATTCCACTAAATGGTATAAAGTACACACACACACAAGAAAAAGAATGATTTTTATTCTTGTCTCGCCAAGGATTCAGGTGAGCTTGTGCCCCCATTTGAAGGAGTAGTGCCCCAATCCTTTTTGGTTTTAGGGGAATTACAGCTCTTCATGGAGTGGGTGCCCAGTTTTTTTTGTGTGTAGTATTATATTCTCTCAAAACCACTGAAAGGAGTAGGAAAGGAGGCACTGTCTGTATAATACAGGCATTAGCAGACAGAATTCTATGCAAGTCTTCATTGTGTTCCTCTTGGCTGAGAAATGTAATAGGCAATTATCCGACAGGGCTGATTGAATCATTTTCTGAAGAGCCTAAAATGGAGGAAATGAACAGAAGCAGAATTCTTTCCTGTCTTATTCTGTTGTTCACAGTGAACAACGGTGGCGAGAGTGGACTTGGTGTGAGTTTTGTGTAAGGTAGGACTTTCCCATTTCCAGCAGTGCCTTTCAGGAATGTGGTGTGGAAGCCTTCATGGTGAATGAGAAAGGATGTAGCTGGTGGGATTATGGAGACTTTCAGAAACAAGACAGTGCATATCAAGGAGATGGAATAATTACTGCCATATCTTTGTACATCATCGAGAGACCTTGCCTTCCTGATTACTGCCTCATTTGTGACAATAGACTCGATAAGCTCACAGGTAGCTCCTGACCTGAGAAGTTGCATGCAAGTCCATGTACACAGTGACTGCTGTCTAGTCTCCTTTTGTTTTCTCATTTCTGCCACTCCAGCTCCCAAGAGCATCATCCTTTCTTTTTCTTTCCTTTTTTCCCCTTCCTGTTGATGAGAAAACATTCATTCATTTACTGATCACTTAATATGTGTGGAGTACCTAGCACATTCAACGTGCTTTACTAGAATTCTGGGAATGAGAGGGTTTTAAAAAAATAAAATGGATCTCAGCTTTGAAAACAGAAACACACAGACACTAACATGCATTAGGCACAGAGTGGGGGAAGATACCACCTAGGCAGTGAGAGGGGTTTCCCAGAAGTGGATGTTTGATTTGACATGATGCACTCCTGTGAAGGGGGAAAGAAAGAGGGCAGTCCAGATAAAGGCACAGATTTACAGTAGCAAGGGATCCTGTACATGTGCAAGGCATCTTCAAAACATTCGTGGGGAATGTGTATTCTATACTGATTTTAAAAAATTTTAACCAAAATAAATTTATCTTGTAATTGAACTTTTCTATAGATTTGAAAAACGCCCTCAGTAGCTTCTGGGAAAACAAGAAGTTTATTGTTACTAAGTCATCATGGTAGAAAGCAAAAAAATTCAAGTTGGGAGATTCAAGTTATTTAAGAAGCAGCAGGGCAGGGGTTGGGGTGGCGTGGCGGAGGCACAGAGAGAGAAAGAGCGAAAAAGAAAGGAGGAAGTGGAGAGGAGAGGAGAGGAAAACTTGTCCAGTGATTCACTCCCCAATGCCTGCTGTGGACTGAACCGTATCAAAGCTAGAAGCTAGGAATGCAGTGCAAGGATGGCAGGATCCCATCCCTTTGAGGCATCAGTGCTGCCTCCCAGGATCTGCAGTAGCAGAAGCTGGAGTCAGAAGGTAGAATCGGAAGTCAGAGTCAGGCTCTGTGATGTGGGGTGCAGTTGTTGTTAACAGTATTTTAACTTTGAGACTGAATGCCTGCCATGAATTTAAACTTTAGATACCAGGGTAAAAATGAGTGCCTTAATATAATTTGGATTTTTCAAATATAGTTTTCTATTAGGCAAATAATCCATGTTTCTTGTCAAGTTTGGAAAGCCAGATAAGTAAGTATGGCAAATAAGGAGTACCTGTCCCCTGTTACTAAAGGGCACTAGGGAGTCCATCCTAGAGTGAAGTGTGAGCCTGGCTATATTTGTACAGCCGGAGAGTGTCTGGAGTCTGTGGGTTTTATAGCAGAGAGGAACTGTCTCCTCTCCTCCAGTCCAGAGGGAGCTGTCCTTGGTAAAGGGAGGGAAAATAAGGCCTTTGCTCATTCCAAAAAGATCTATTTAAAAGATAACGAACTATTAAAAAGAAGTATGATTTATTTATTTTAAAGGATGACGGGGGGAGAAGAAAAGAACAACAGAAGTGGTTGGGATGGTAGGAAGTCCACAGAAGCCCACAGTAGCTAGTGCTGGGCCAGGCTTAAGCTAAGAGGCTGGAACTCCGTCCAGATTTCCCATCTAAGTGCTAGAGACCTAAGTACTTAAGCAGTCACCTGCTGCTCCCCAAGTTGCACATTAGCAGCAAGCTAGATTGGAAGAAGAGTAGCTGGGACTCCAGCTAAGGCACTCTGAAATGGAATGTGGCTATTCCAAGTGACAATGTAACCTGTTACACCACAGTACCTGTCCCAGGGTTACAAAAGGTTTCAGTACATACCCAACCCTCAGATTTCTATCTTGGAGACTTACATTAAACATAAAGTGACTTTCAAGTTGCCTTTCAGAAATGGAATAATTAGGCTTATTTCAGTGACATGAAAGGTTAAATAGATTGTTGAAAGAATTTGTGGAGATCTGCATTTACTTTTTTAACAACTGATTGACAAATGTATTTTTTTCCTGTAAATCTTTTTTTTAAATCACATTCTAAAGTAGCCTGGCCTATTTCCTTCTGGTTTGAAAGCTGTTTGCATAGATGTCAACAGACGAAAGAGCTGCTCCCATCCGTGCCTCACAGAATTAGTCTAAGTAAAGGCTAGCGTGATGCTGTGGTTCAGGCAAAAGAAAGGAAACAGAAGTACCTTCCAAGCTGGCACTCTGAAACGTAGCCACAGAGACCAAAGCAGCCCAGGGCCTTGGTTACCTGCGCTGAGGGAAAGGACAAGAGGATGATTTTTATTGAAATTTTACATTTATGCTCTACATGCCCATTGTGCATTCACAAGTCTCTCATTCCAGAAATGAAACTGTGTAAGTAACTGCTTTTTTAAAAAGAATTCATCTAATTTTGTATATTTAAAATGTAAAGAAATAGAGGTAGGTTAGTTGATTATCCACCTTGCATGTAACTCTCCAAATGCCCTAATAAGCTGGATCCAGTCGTGACTGAAGATAGGAGTCTGGACCTGCATCCTTGTCTCCCACATGCCTGGAGGAATCTAAGTACTTGAGCCAATCCTGCTGCCTCCCAAGGTGCCCATTAGCAGGAGCCAGGACTCCAAAGCAGGTTCTCTGATATGAGTATCCCAAGTGCTATCTTAGCCACTAGGCCACATTTGAGCTCCTGTGGTAGCTAGAACATTTCTTTGGGTGATTTGGTTGCAGGGTCCGCAAAGAAAAATTTTCCTCGCTCCTGCAGAATACGTTATTTTTGCATCCATTGATGCTTACAGAAAAGCATATTCTCATTCCTTCTGTTTGTTTCTCCTTCAAGGAGGTTGTTTCCCAGCGTTGTCTTATTTCACTTTTTAAATACATTTTAAGTTGCTAAAATTCCCTGAAGAGAATTTAAATATGGGATACTGCACTCTTATTAGGCCTGAATTGTAAAATTCCGTTTGGGGAGATTATCTCATTAACAAGATGAGCAAAAATCAATTCAAATAAGGATGATTTATCTTAGCAGGAAATAGAAGAACTTTGGTAGCAAACATTTACTGATTTGTGAAAAGATGGAATCTTCCTTTTGAAAGAAAACAGCCATGATGTTACTCTACTTTCTCTTGCTGCAAACCCCTAATAGGGTCTCCAGCTTTGCATATGAACATGATGTATGGTTGTCAACATGAATGTTTGCTGACTCCAAGGATATCCAGACTTGTGTCAACAAAATGGAACAAAGCTGTCATTTGTACTGGATAATTTTTATTTCAGGCATATTGGATCTATTCCAAACACCTAGTGAGACTAGAAAACAAAACTGCTTTATGATTAGCAGAGTTGATTTTGTAAAATTTGTGTCAGCTATGTAGTGAAACAAGTTCAAACATGGTTTAGAAAGGAAATGGTACTTGGTGTATGCTATGATCTGGAGCAGCTAATGCTGCTCAAGACCAAGCCAGCACTGCATTCTTAATCCATCAGCTATACACATTAACTCTAGTTTTTGGTATAAAACTTTGGGAATCAAGCCCTTATACATAACTCTTTGTAGAAGATCCAAACTAGTATGCAAATCCTAGCAATAATCTTTTAATACAAATATCTGTGACCTTTTTGAAGTGTTCTCAAATGGCACATTTTTTTTTAAGAGGATCTCTTAAGAAAGCTGGTAACACCACTGGCCCCTCAGCTGCATGTTCAGGTTGTTATGATCTGCAGAGGTTCAAATTGAGCTTCTCCAGCTGGCAGATCAATTTGGAGCCACCCAACCTACAGGAAGTATACAGGCTTGGCAGAAGGAACTGGCAGATCATTCCTGTCTCACCTGTGCGACTGTCCTGCAGGGTCCTTTCAGGCTGGTTGTCCAATTCCCAGTGCCTATGAATGAGTTTTGATGAAGATTTCACACAGCCACATAAATAAAATCCTGGAGCATCCAGGATGAAACATTCTGAAAATAAAATTTTGTTTCAAAACAGGAAATACCTTCTAACTTGAGGCGTCTGAGTACATGTGTATGTGTTGGGTGGGTGGGTTGCACACACACATTTAAGCTGTGCAATGAAATCTTGTAAAAACTTCCTGCTTGAAAAACTTTCATGGCTGTACAAACAGACTTTTTGATACTGTGCACTGAGTGCTGCTCAAACAACTTACCACTCCCGATGGATCCCCAAGCCATTGTCCCTCCCTGCTTCATTGCATCATGGTGACACAATGTTCACTGTTTTGATAAGTTATTTGTGAGCACAAAGTTTTGACAAAGTACCAGATGCAAGCCTAATTGTGGGTTTTATTCCTGACTCTGGATTTGTTTCTCTTCTGAATTTTTTTCCAAAGCATCTGTTTTTTGCACTTCTAGCTATTTTATTCCTACATTTCATCCTTTCCCCCAAATTTCGTTTCTTTTGGAACATGTGTTTCTTTCCTGATCATGAACTTATCTTGGTCCCTGGCCTTTCTTTTACCAAGACTACTCTGTCAGCCAACTGGTTTATCAGGTTCACTTTTCTGACGAAGTTTCAAATCTCTTTCAGCAAACATTAAATAAACATGCCCTTTGATAGGCTTTGCTTCAATATCCTTCATTTATTTTTATGTTTCACAGCACATGGTTTTTTATGAGTTCCTTTTCGTTTTGGCTTTCTGCTTTAGAATTATGTTTTCTTAAGCTTAATGAGACACCGACTGTATGTGTTGTCAACCAAAGGAGACTATCTGCATAAACTGACTTTTAAGTAAATTGTAATATTTTGATAGGTTACTTTCTTATCTCATTTTGGAGATTTAAGCTTAAAATCCCAGTCAGAATGTTATGGGAACAAAAGAACATTCTTTCTGAGCATATTTGAATAATGCACTTTCAAAATGAAATATTTTTCTAACTCATTGTGGCCTGCTTAGGTCATGCATGGCATTTGAGAAATACAAGATCAAGGAGTGATTTGGAGAGTGTGAGGGACAATGGGCATGTCCAGTTACCTTCAGCATGTGTCCTTTTATATAGGTGGATTTTATTGCCACTACCTAAACTGCTTTCCGTTTGCCAGAGAGGAGTCAGGTGGCAGCTGTAAGAGGGAACAGCACACCTGCCTCAGCTTCATATTTACTTGTAACTTGATGCAGTGTTTTCATGGAAAAGAGGAATTATGAACTTAACTTTTACTTATCTTTCCATGCTGGGCTATACTTGGTTAAACATGAAGGAATGTTCTACTTCAGAAGTGCTTGTTATCCGAGGCAGTGCATATGTAGTTTGCTCCCTTGTCTGTTTCTTCAGGGGCTCCCAGAATTAGTGTAAGAGACACCTGACCATCCATTATAATGGAATTGTCATCTGGATTTAAATAGTACGCATTTCAGTTTTCATTCACTAAAGTGAAGCAGGCCCTTGTAATGACATTTTCATTGTAGAATGTCTGAAGAAATATTTTTCATGTATCTCAGGATTTCTGTTGCCTCTAAAAGGCCAGAATATTTCAGCATCATGCCTGTCCTCACTTATCACCCATAGCTGCCCCTTTTTGGAAAAAGGACATACACTGCCCTTGAAGATTTTGTAGAATCCTCAGAAATGCATTGTTATTATCAGCAAATCATTTTGAATTTATATTTGAGATCATTGGGCCTTTTCTTCACCTCCCGACACAGTATTGCATAGTTGGGCTTTGCCTTGCAATATCTGGTGGTAAAGGCTGATAGAAGAAACTTAACGCCTTTTGACGTGTGTGATGATCCTCAGCTGCTTCAGCATTCACATGGCCTTTATTAGGTAATAGACTGCACAGCTGCTAGAGTTTCAACTGCGCACTCTCCTAACAGCTGACAGAAGGTACACACCTGGATCTGCGGTACTATCATCTCCAATCTGGAAAGTGAGTAAACTGAGACCTGGCACATGGCAGAGGCCCAGGAAGTTGTGAACTCCTTGTATTTCATCTTAGAATTATAAGCTGTGAGAATTGGCCAGAAGAGGTGCATGTGTTTGGAAATCACATCTGGGAGCTCAGACTTGGCTTTAGACTGTCTCTACCTTGGCTTGGTCTGCAGTTCTGGTCTGTTGCTGTACATGATTAGCAAGAATAAAGCATCTCTGTCTTTAGATCAGTCATATAAAAATGTTGAAATTGATTTGACTGACCTGGTTCCTATTTTTTAAAGTTCTGTTAATGATAGTTACAAGGAGTCACTTCCCCAGGGAGGTGTAGTGAGTCCATAAACAGGCTGAGTCATAAATGACATTCCAGAGAATTAGTGTTCAAAACACATTTTAGAACCATGAAATTACAATCATGACAACCTTGCCAGAACATCAGAGGTATGAAAACATTAGTACAACTGTCAGAAGCAAAGTTTTGGCAAGAAGCACATCAAATAGGTAGATCCTGTTATTTACTGCCACTGTGATAGTTATCTGTAGAATTCAACAACAGGTATTGCAGATAAAAGAGAAACAGGCTTTCATTCTATTTGACATTTTAAAGAATCAAAACTTTATATCAATTAAGCAGCTTTATAATTTGCCCTGGAGGTAATTTTTTTTAGCTTTTTATTGAAATATAATCTGCACATAGACAATGCACAATTCTTACTAGAAAACTTAATATGTTTCTACTGAGTAGTCTATGCCCTGATTAGTAAACAGAACATTACTGGAACCCCATGAATGCATTATGCTCTGCTGTGGTTACTCCCCATCACCATGCTTCTTTCAGGGTCACCTCTACCTTGACTTCTGGTTTTCTTTTTTTTTTTTTTAAGATTCATTTCATTTTTATTGGAAAGTCAGATTTTACATAGACGTAGATACAGAGAGAAAGATCTGTCTGCTGTTGCTCCCCAAGTTGCCGCAATGACTGGAGCTGAGCCCATCCAAAGCCAGGAGCCTCAGCCTCGAGCCTCCACCAGGTCTTCCTCTTGGGTTCAGTGTCCCATGGCTTTGAGCCATCCTCCCCTGCTTTTCCAGGCCACAAGCAGGGAGCTGGAAGGGAAGGGAAGCAGCTGGACATGAACTGGTGCCTGTATGAGATCCTGGTGGATGCAAGATGAGGATTTAGCCACTAGGATATTGCTCTGGGACTTAACCTGACTTCTAATGGCACACATTGGGATTGCTTGTTTCATGTTTCTTATCAGGAGTTGGAAAATGTGTTCTGTAAAGTGCCAGATGATCAGTATGTTCATCTTTAGGGAGCAATAGAACATTGCTGGCAGCTACTCAACTCTTTCCATTGCTGTGAGAATAATGGCACCAGACAATCCACAAACAAATGGGTGTGACTGTGTTCCAGTAAAGCTTTATTTACAAAGTAAGTGTATGTTGTATTTGGCTCATTGGTTATAGTTTGCTACTGAGCTTTATATAATGCTTGATAATGTGATGTGAGCGCCATCCACTGGTGTCCCCAGGCCAGCTCTCACTGGTTTGTAGAACTCATGATGTACATCTCTTCACAATTCTGCATTCAGTGGCTTCTACTTGGTATCTGGAATTGCCCATTGTTTAGTATTTGCACTATGGAAGTTGAAGAGTTACAATTATGCCCTCTACTTTCTCACCACCGTGTGCTTTGGAAAGTGATACGATTAGATCTTGGGAGGCAATTCACTTGATATTGTTGTGGCTGTATTTCTTCATCTGCAGTGGGAATATGAAAACACCCAGGGATAATGCATATAAAGAAGTTATCATGAGGTTTGTTACAGAATGATCCCTTACCAAAAGACTTGTGGGGTTTTTTTTAAAGATTTTATTATTATTATTGGAAAGCCAGATATACAGAGAGGAGGAGAGATAGAGAGGAAGATCTTCCATCCGATGTTTCACTCCCCAAGTGAGCCGCAACGGGCCGGTATGCGCCAATCCGATGCCTGGACCAGGAACCTCTTACGGGTCTCCCACGCGGGTGCAGTGTCCCAAAGCTTTGGGCCGTCCTCGACTGCTTTCCCAGGCCACAAGCAGGGAGCTGGATGGGAAGTGGAGCTGCCGGGATTAGAACCGGTGCCCATATGGGATCCCGGGGCTTTCAAGGCGAGGACTTTAGCTGCTAGGCCACACTGCTGGGCCCGACTTGTGGGTTTTGTGCAATGTTTTAAATAGTAACAGATATTGAAAGCTCATAGGAGCACATTTTATGCTTCAGTTTTAAATCTTCTATAGCTTTATTCAGCTTGGAAATGGCTCCCATATTTGCTCTCTGCTTGTTCAGAAGGTATGTTGAAACTTGTACTTGGACCTCAACATTTCGTTCCTAGGATTGCACTAATGTCCTTTGGTTCTTTATGTTTTCAGTCCACTCTCTACAATGTAATAAGGATTATCTTTCAAAGTGTGATATTTATATGTTTGTGGGCAACTTAATGTTTCCCAGTGCCCCAAATTTGTCATCCTTTTTAACAAGTCATATCTCTATTTTCATTCCCAGGCTTTTCCTGTTCCCTTATGTCACAGTCAGAATATGTCAGAGCTTTGCTCATGTTGAGAGCTCTGTATAGCATTTCTTAGGGCTGCTTTATTCAGTTCTTAAAGGCCAGTTTACACCCTACCTCCTCACATCTCCAGCCCATTTTCATCTCCTCATGCAACCTCACCCTCAGTACAATGAGCTGTTTGTTCTCTGGTATGTGTTCCATGTGACACATGGCATTGGATTTGTATGATACCAGTTGTAGGCACAATGTAATAATAACTAAAGAAAATTTCCTTCAACTTTATGTGCCTTTTGCATTTGGTTTCTCAGGGATTGTAAATATGTCAAAACTCTATTTTTATAGTAACGGTGCTGGCTTTCCTGATTTACAAAGCCCAAATTCAGAGCATTGTTTTACATCATGTGTAGCAAGTGTTGCTCTTCCCAAGTATTCAAGGTACACAATGAGGAGACTCTAACTCAGGCACCAACCTTATAGGGTTCCTGAGGCAGAAAACAGATCTCTTTAGGCAAGAATTTCAGCTACCTGTTCTCTCAGGAAGATACAGTCAGAAACCAAGTTGTGGATGGCCTTGAAATAATGCATCTGATGTGGGACTCTGCTGGGCAAGCAATCAGAAATAAATGAAGGTTGATTCTCAGGGGAGTGTTGTAATCAGAGCTAGGTCAGAGGAAGATTAAATTGGCAGTTGTGTGCAGAATATATTGGAACAGAAAGAAAGTAGTTAGATATCCTGCAAGTAGTCTGTTACAATAGTCTGAAAGGAAGTAATGATATTCTCATGATGGAGGTGAGGAGGGAGAGAGTGTTCTAAAAGTGTGACTGAGATAGGCTCTTTGACACACCAGTGCTGGTTGTATATGATGATGAGTAGAAGTACTGCTGGGATCAGAAATGGTTCAAAGTTTCATGCACTAATGGCTGAAAAGGCTCAAAGGAAATAAGGATAAATACATTACAAGCAGGTGCAAATCTGTTGAATAATACAAATTAGCCAATTAACACAAGTAAGAGTCCTCTCTAGAATCTTCATGGGTGATGAGATGAATGAGAGAAAGCCGCCACTTCTAAGCTGAGATTTTACAGTGAGAGTACAACATTAGCCTTGACATCAGATACACACTGGGTGTGGGAGATGGGATAGGTTACTCCAGGCTGCAGAAGTGGAAGGAAAATCCAGAGAAAATATTGTTGTCAAAGAAGGAATCTCAGGGGGCTCTGTCTGTAAAGGACAACCTGGGCAATTTTCTCAGGGATAATTAATTTCATAAAATTAACATCTGGGGCCTGTTTTTCCCCTAGATTTCTCTCTTTCTTACACACACACACACACACACACACACACACACACACACACACTGTACTGCTGCTCTTGGATTTACTGAGGGATTCTTTAAAACTTCTATTTCCTATTTATAAGTGAGATTTTCTGAAGGATCTTAGAGAATAGGGTTTTAAACAGCTGAAATTTCTCTTTTTGTTCGTTTGGGAAAATGTCACATGATGATGTGTGGGAAGGAAAAATCAATACAGTAGCAGAAAAGGACCTAATATTTGTAGGATTCTACTTCAGCATTCTATAGAGCAGATTGTAACAGATGTAGCATAAGTGGCAGAAAATGTGGATTTCTTTGAGCTATGGAAAGAAAACATTTTTTCCTAACTATTATGAAATCTGGAAGAGACTTATTTGGACTTTAGGAGTCAAGGCATAGAGAGAATTTTTCTGATGTGGTTGGCATTGTGTATAAGTGCATTGACATGTAACAACAAAAGTTTGAAGAAAATATAATTAACAGATGTTTTGGATTTGAAATCTATGCATACTTTTCCTAATACCCATTTTCATGAATTGAAGATTCTTTTTATGATCAAGTTGATTTCATTAATTTGTATTTTAATAATTTTCAGTCATGCAATGGAATTTAGATGGTTTCATAATCATGTAAAAACTCGAAGAGCAGAACATCTTACTTTCATATAATTCATATGCTGGAAAAGGAAGGTAGGCAAATAACAAGATTCCCTCATTCTGGGAGGACTTGCTTCATTTACAATACATCAAGGTCTTGGACCTTTAGTCCAGCATGTAAGGCACCAATGCTACAGCATAGAACTTGGGTACCTTGGGCTCCCGATTCTTGTTTCTAACTGATGCAGGTGGGGTAGCAGATGATGGGACTCCAGTAACCGGGTCCCACCTCCCATGTGGGAGACAGAATTGAGCTCCTACCTCCCATCTTTGTGCTGTCTTAGTCCTTGTCCTTCCAGACATGTGGGGATCAATTAGCAGATGGAAATTCTGTGTCTGTCTGTGAGGAACTTCAAACACTAATATACTTTGTATCTTGAACTTAGAAATGTATATACTAATAAAATTTAAACAAAAGTACAAGTATTCAAAATGAGCTATTGGCAGATACTTTCCCAAAATAATGGGAAATTAATATAAAAGTTAAATTATTTTGGTGCACAAGATTTGAAATGCTTAAAAAGTTCATAAAATACAACTATGACAAGCTGTATGGATTTAAGCCTTCTGGTATAAAAGTAAGCTTATCTTTTAATTCCATTTTCCTACGGTTTCTTTAAAGTGCCCTCATAGAATTAAATTATTTGCGTATTTTATCACTTTAAAATAAGTTTTGATTTTAGCTTCAATTAACCATCCAGTAAGGGAAAAGATCATTTCTCTCATTTGAATTTTCCAAGAGACAATTCACTTATTGTATGATTTAGTTAAATAGAAATAAATATTTTCCTTTACTTGTGAAAGCTTTATAATTGTGCACAAGAACAATTAGCTTTCTGGAAATAATTTAATTTCCATAGAATTGTAACTTTCTCCAGACTCTAGAGTTGAATATTCTTTTGGTTATTACTTTTCATTAGTTAATTTGAGAGAGGATGTGCAGGAAAAGGGATTGGGAGGAGAGAGAGGCGGAGAGAGAGGCAGAGAGAGAAAGAGAATCTTCTATGTACTGATTCACTCTCCAAATGTTTGTAATGGCTGGAACTGAGTCAATCTGAAGCCAGGAGCCAGGAACTCCATCAAGGTCTTGCATTGGGCTGATAGGAACCCAGGTACTGTCCCCATCATCTACTACCTCCCATATGCATTAGCAGGAAGCTGGATCGGGACAGAGGTGGATATCTCAAGCAGCTGTTTACCTTTCTATGCCACACCATCTAACCCTTCTCTTTTCTTTCAATAATATTTCAATGTGTATAGAAGAAAGAAAGAGAACCTATATTGGTTGAGTCTCTTCCTGCAGCTACTGATCTTTTCCTGCAGGAACTGCTCTTCGAACAACTGAGAAAGTAGATTGTTTCTCAAGTTTCTTTTGCTTCTTTAGATACTTTGGCTAACTTTGCTGTGTTATCATGAGCAGAGTTTGGATAATATCTGTAACTATGATTTATATGGTACTGTGAATTTTCTTGTTAGAAATATAGGAAAAATAAATCATCTTCCCTGCTTGAATAATGAGAAATAGAAAATACTTGCCAACCATTCATTATTCTTAAAGCTTGAGAAGAGAATTTAGGACATTTTGGGACTTTTGAAATTTACCAAGAATTTAAGTTAAGGAGTTAATAAGTTAAGGAGTTAATAAGTTAAGGAGGTAATAGAATTTCATACCATATAGTCTGGGATTCTGTCCAAGAGTGGTTGTTAGTAGTTCTTTTAATTGTTGTTCCTGTAAATGGTGAATATTTCCAACCTGAGTTATATCTGAGATGTGGGATGTGTTTAGCTTAAAAGACTATTTTGTTATGGCTTTAAGTTGTGTCATCACGGGGCACAGCGTGGTAGCCTAGCCACTAAAGTCCTCACCTTGCACTCACAGGGATCCCATACGGGTGCCAGTTCTAATCCCAGGAGCCCCACTTCCCATCCAGCTCCGTGCTTGTGGCCTGGGAAAGCAGTTAAGCATGGCCCAAAACCTTGGGACCCTTCCCCTATGTGGGAGACCCGGAAGAGGCCCCTGGCTCCTGGCTTTGGATTGGCTCAGCTCCAGCCTTTGCAGCCGCTTGGGGAGTGAATCATTGGACAGAAGATCCTCCTCTCTGTCTCTGTTAGTCTCTGTATATCTGACTTTCTAATAAAACTAAAAAAAAAAAAATCTTTAAAAAAAGGAAGTGCCACCACACATGAAATGGAATGCTAGGATTTTTTACTTGCAGGCTAAAAAATTTTAGAGCAAAGAGAGGCCGAGTCTTTAATTTTATGGGTAAACAAACTAATAAAACAGGATTTGGCTAAATTTATGTAACCTAGGAAGTAGTAAAACGAGGCTGTTAATATCTAGTGAAATTCCTTACACCCATAATTTATTCTGTTTCAAGAATAAATGATCCTCCCAAACTCATCCAGCCATAAGATATTAGCAGCTGGGTGGAGCTAGGAATTTTAACCCAGTTCCCAAGTTCCCTCATGGCGCACTTACCCTGAGGAAAGAGCTCTCTTGGGTCCTGGGGGAGGCCAAGGACTCGTTCACTGCCTTGCGGCAGTGTCTTTGGCGTGAGCCCCCAGCATTGGGTCCGACCCGGCGGGCCTTGGAGAAGGGGGCAAGTGACGCTCCTCACAGTGTGGCGGCTGTGGGGGATGCCCCTTCCGGGTTGGACCCAATGCTGGGGGCTCACGCCAAAGACACTGCCGCAAGGCAGTGAACGAGTCCTCGGCCTCCCCCAGGGCAGCCAGTGCACCAGGTGGTGCCAGGCTCTGCCTGCTGGCCGCCCGGCCAGAGAGCTCTGGGGTATTGGTTGTCTGAATCGCTGCTTAGGTAGCTCCAGGTTGATCCCACTGTGCTTCTGGGATCTCAGTCAATCCTTAACATTCCCAATGGCGGTAACTCTTCCTTTGAAGAAATTGGTAACGGAACAGAATGTACTGGGCAGGACTGAGCAAACCTTAGCCTACAAGCAAAACTAGAGGCCAGCATGGAGCACAGGTCATGCCGAGCCATGCTTTGGCACCTGCTGTTCTATTTGTGTCAAGGACACTAAGCCACACAGTCTAAGGCAGAGGCCAAGACAGGTGAGGGACTGAGACAAGCTGAGTCAGAGCAACCACTGGCAGGCGCATGATCTACGGCTAGGAGCAGGCCCAGTTGGGGAGGTAAGGGGACACCTTAACTGGGTTGAGGCTCCCACCAAGGGGTGCGTGTGCTGGAATGGGGTTGCATTCTATCTAGGAGGCAGTTGCAATCTCCCGAGGCACTAGTGTGGACTGGGATTGGATGCACCAGGCCAGGCCAGACCCCAACATCATCTGGTGTCCTGGAAAACCAGGGTGGATGTGGGACTGACTAGGCTGGGTCTTAACCCCTTACTGAGCCATGTGTGAGCTGTATGTGGGTATGGACGAGCCATGGCTAGGCTGAAACATCCAACAACAAGAACCAGAATGGGGTGAAAGCAAGCCAGGAGAAGCCACTGTTCCTGCTAGGACATGAGGTGAACTGAATAGGGCTGGCTCAAGGACCCCCTGGTATGTGCAAAATCTGGCATTGGGAGAGGTTCTGATGGAGGAGCCTGGGCAACTCCTCTGGCAGGACACAGTCCCTGCAGGTAAGCGCAAGAAGCATGATAGGAAACAGCCCAGAATAGGCCATGGAGAGTTTCCCACTGGCATACATCTGGCATAGGTCAGGGGCAGACCGGGCTGAGTCAGTTCATGTCATACACTGGTAAATCCGAACACCAGAACAGAGTGTGGGTTGAGCCGGGTTTGGTTGCAACAAAACCAGTGCACACTATGGAACGCTAGGGTGAGGTTGCATGTACTGGATTTGACTGCAGCACCCAACCAGCACGCACGAGATCCAGGAAGGGAGTGGCCGAGCTGGCGGGGGGATTAAGGGGCTGGTCCCCTCGCCAGACAGCTACTCCCACTGGAGAGCTTGGGCTGGGAAGGGGATGGACCAGACTAAGCAAGGCTGCAACACCTGTGCACTGCACGTGGACTAGATCAGGGAAAAGCCAGGCTGGGCGGATTATTCCTGCTAGTGCAAGCATAACTTAGAGTGGGTGAGGGATGTTTGGGCTTAGCCGCAGCATCAGCTGGCACTGGGGACTAATTCTGTCAAGTCAAAACACAGAACCACCCGAAGAGTGCATAAACCAGGACTGAGAGAGACCTGGGAGGGAAATAGTGGGTTCCCCCCTCTTGGGTCACTAGTCCCGTGGGAGGGCATGAAAACTAGGACGGGGGCTGGGGTGGCTAGACAGAGAGGCACTCAACAACATCCGTGAGGGCTGGAGAGTTGAGTTGGTTAGATGGAACTAAGCTTTAATACCCACTGACAAGTACAAGAGCCAAATAGGATGTGGGACAGACTGGACTAGTCTGCTATACATACTGGCAAACCAGGGTAGGGGGCGGGCCTGGTGGGGGTTATTGTGGGTCGCCCCGACTAGGCTGCAGCTCTCACTGGTTGATGCGGAGGCCGAGTGTGTGCTGGGCAGAACCAGGCTGGACTGCAACACCCATTGGTTCCAGTGAAAATCAGGACTGAAAACAGAACCAACCCAGCAATTGCAACCACCAGCTGATCGAGGTGACGGACTGTGCCGGGCCCTGCGCTTGCTAGAACATACAAGAATCTGGTCTGGGAATACCTCAAAGTTTCTTTGGAGATCTCCCCAATCGAACTGCTGGACTCAGAACCCTAGCCAAGAAAAGACAGAGGACAGAGCAAGTCAATCAACCATCTCAGCTATATGTTGGCAGCGAAATACTGGGCAAATGAAGACTCTATGATGGACTGTGTCAATCAGTGGATGACCTCATCGAGTGAAACTGGCAGCGATTCATAACTGGAGAACTATTAAAACCATTTGAGCAAGGATCTCAGAGCATGCCCCACATCCGGGACTTGGGGTGGGTGGGAAACTGGGTGGGGCTTCTCCGTCAATAACCCCCTTTACCTCAGACACATGATGGAAACAATATGGACATAATACTATTACCCACTTCCCTATACCCCCTGAACCTTTTTTTTAACCATAATTAACTATGTAAAGATTGTCAACAAAAATACAAAAAAATATATATGTATATATATATATATATATATATATATATATATATATGAATAAAATAAGCCCTGAAAAAAAAAAAGAATAAATGATCCTTTGGTCAGCGCTTTGGCATAGCAAGCTAAGCCTCTGCCTGTGGCATCAACAAAATACTTTCCCAGTCATGTAAATTTTAAAGTAACTGCCTTAACAATGGCAGCAGCACATGGCATCTGCTCTGGTTTTACTTGGAGTTGCTGTGTTCCCCCCATGGCTCTGCCTCTGTGCTGTGATAGTTCGCTGTGGGCGACTCTGAACCCTGGCAGTGGTCCCTCTTCAGCCAGTTTGTACAGGCCAGCTCTGTCTTTGCTTCTCCACCCACTAACCAAGAGAGGCCAATCAGCTCTTCCTGTTGGAATTTGATACTGTGGCAGAGTTAGGGTCATATTACTGGGCTGTCCCAGTGAAGGCAAGTTGCCCTGGTGCTTGTGCCATGCCACTTTCACTCCAGAAGGAACTGGCTACAACCAAGTGATGGGCTAAGAGTTTTGCTGGAAATGTGCTCGTTTCCTGCTTCTGGGTGGGCTTATTCCACAGGACCAGCCATATGTTAGGTAGCACACAACTAAATATTTATCAGAAATTTCACTCTCCTCCTTTAAAGCCAGATCCAGTCATTTCCATTTTCATATATTTTTTATTTTTTTTATGTTTTCATGATACAGTTCCATAGGTGCAGGGATTTCCCTACCTACCTTCCTTATTCCCCTCCGCAAGTGGCTTCTCCTGTATTATAAGAGTGTAGTCTTTCAACAGCAATTACAGTTCCATCATTCTGCTATTTAAGTGTATCATGATATGGTAGATATAGACAATGATAGAGAGTCTAGCATCCTATTCTCAAGATATATTTAACAGTTTCTTTAGGAGCCTGTCTTTTGTTAGGGAATAGAGATGCATACTGCTAATGTATCTTCACTTCTCAGTATGCTAGCCTCTATTATATAGTTCCTCTGGATATATATCTTGAATTTTTCATGAAGGTTGCCTTATATCAGAGAGAATATATGATATTTGTTCTTTTTCCTTTTGGAGTTGTCTTATTTCACTGAGCACAGTGGTCTCTAATTGGAACCATTTGGTTGCAACTACCATTTGGTAGAATTCCATTCTTTTTAATGGCTGTGTAGTTTTACATTGAATAAATATACCACAGTTTCTTTATCCATTCCTCTTTTGGTGGGCATCCGAGTTGTTTCCATGTCTTTGCTGCTGTAGATGTGCTGCTGTAAATATAAGATTAAAGGCTACTTTCTTTTGTGCAGATTTTACTCTCTTTGTTTATATTCCCAGAAGTTGGCGTAGCTGGATCATGCAGTAGATCAATATTCTGTTCTCTTAGTATTCTCCATGCTGACTTCCATAGTGTCTGTATGAGCCTACACTCCGACCAAAGTGATTGTCTTTTGAGACTCACTGATGCTTATCCAATTGAATCTGTCCTGCCTGTGCCCTCCAACGATATATGTGCTGGAAGCTTGGTCCCAGTGAAGTGATGTTTGGATGGTAAGGCCTTGAAAAGAGGGGGCCTGTTGAAAGATGGTGAGGTTGAAGGGTACCGCCCTTGAAAAGGATTGATTCAGTCCTTACAGGAACAAGTTAGTTCTTGCAGGAGCAAACAATCACAAAGCAGGGCTGCCCCATGTCATTAACCCCCTTATGCACTTGGCCAGTTGCCTTGTTTGAACACTAAAAAGAAAATGACTTCTAATTCGTGGAAATGTACATGGAAGCTCATCTTTTCCTTATCTTTCCTTTTTTATTTTCTCTTCATGTCATGGTTTTAGATTTCCACTGACATTTATCAAGTTCCCATTATGTGCTGTGTCTGGTGTTCCACATAAATCTTATTGTCTCCTTTCAAGTGAACACTGCGCCTTTTTCATTTTTTATGCAATAAAGTATTGCCTAATCAAATCTTTTTTGTATGACATTTATTTCCAGCCTTTGAAATTTAGAAAAACAATGAAAACTCTGATTTTGGAACCGAGCTTCCAAAGTGATTGAAGAGTGGAACACAAGGGCAGAGGCTCAAATGTTCTTTATCTTGAACTAAGGAAATGATTTAGTAACTCTCCATAGTGGTTGTTTTGTAGGAGTGGTAGTAATTTTGCAAGTATTTGCTATCGTTTCCAAAGGCCAGAGAAAGCGTAAATGTACTTAGACTGAACAAGATGCCATTGAAAAGAACTGGCGTTGCCTAGATGAAGACCATTGAGTGTCAAGTGTGTGCTAAGCAATACTGCCCACTTTCTCCTGTCCCTTAACCGACGGAATATTCATCTGCTTGTTCTTCTGTAACTGTTTCCACTAATAATTCTGAGTACCATCTCAGGGAGCTTGCCTTAAAAGAACCCATACATTTTCCGTAAAACAGGGAAATTCTGTGATTTCTGTTTTCTATTTTACATGATTCAAAACATGTTTCATTAATCCTACTTGGGTTCTCCAAAATTACTACAAGGAAAAATCAACTCTTTCATTCTTTTCAAAATAAAGATTTTGAAAGTTTACTTGCGAATCAGAGTTACAGAGAGAGAGTAGGAAAGACAGAGAGACAAAGTTTAACCATCTGTTGGTTCAATCCCCAGCTGGCCACAGTAGTCACAGTTGGGCTGGTTTGAAGCTGGAGGCCAGCAGCGTCCTCTGAGTCTTTCATGTCGGTGCCGGAGAAAAGGCCTTTAACCACCTTCCACTGCTTTCCTAGGCCATTGGTAGGGAGCTGGATTGAAAGTGGAGCAGCTGGGACTAAAATTGGTACTCATATAGGGAGGCTGGCACCTCGAGCAGAGAATTAATATACACTGCCACCACCCCAGCCCCCAAATCTTTCATTCTAATTCAATGTATATCATATCGCTGTATCTTCAGTCAACTGAATGATAATGTAAATATTTATGGGTGAAAAGTCAAGTTTTTTTTGTAATAATTAGTAAAGGTATATTATTAATGATTGTATTTTTGTCCACTATTTTTAAAAATCTAAAGATGTCCCTTCTCAATGCAGTTTCTTACAGCTGTTGTATTGATTTTGAGTTTAGCTTCCTCTTTTAATCTTTCCTAAGATTTATTTATTTTTATTGGAAAATCAGATATACAGAGAGGAGGAGAGACAGATCTATCCACTGATTCACTCCCCAAGTAGACACAATGGCCAGAGCTGAACTGATCCAAAGTCAGGAGCCAGGAGCCTCCTCCAGGTCTCCCATGCGGGTGCAGGGTCCCAAGGCTTCGGGCTGTCCTTGACTGCTTTCCCAGGCCAATTGAATTGGGGCTGCCAGGATTAGAACCGGCGCCCAGATGGGATCCTGGTGAGTACATGGCGAGGACTTTAACCACTAGGCTATCCTGCTGGGCCCATAATTTCCTTTTTATTCATCTGAATTCAATATATACATTTGCTAAGAGTCAGGTGTAGCTTGAGCACTAATAAAATGGAGAAAACTTCAGCTCCAGAATTACATGGTTTACTATTCAATAAACCAGACTTTGGTCTCCTCTGTTACTTACTGGGTTCTTGCTTAGAGGTATTTAACAGTGGGATTTTCAGGATTAGCATGTGTCTTTATACTAATGGATTTTGACTGAGCATTCCTATAATATTCTCTACCCAGTATTTGAATCTTCCAGGCATCAATGCTAAGAAGTTCTGTGTTCTTGCCATCTCGGAGACAACACGATGCCTTCATAAGAGCAAGCCATTGCTTGTGTGGGCTGTTCCTTAAGACCAATTCCACATTGCATTTTAGCACAGAAGAATTACTATATGTTATTGGGTACATGTGTTATTGGCATAATTTTAATTTTCTGGTGTAGGACTATTAAAAATAGCTGCAATTTGTAAACTTTTAGACTTCCCAGACTCCCCTGTCTCACTGGTTTCCTTCTTGCTATTTGCTGAATATTTTCCCCTCTTTCCTTTGTATAATGCTAGCACCTGAAGCAGTTCTCAATGTAGGACAAGTATTCTTTGTTTCTTTGAGATGTATGAAATTCAACAGAGCCAGCCTAAGAAGATGAGTTATGTGGCTTGTTTACTTCATGAGAAAATAGGAATAATGATGGTTTGGGTTTCTTTTTGAAAGAGATAGACTTCATGGTGCATTGTTCAGTGAAATGACCACTTGCCACATTTAATAGGTTGCAGCCTCTGTACCATTTAAATGGCTTGATATTAACTCTATCACTTTCTTTGAAAAAACTTTTGGGCCATATTTTCTACTTTCTGATAGTGGTTACTCAGACTGTATAGTAAGTTTCACAGTGATTTGAAGAATTTTAGATTGCAGTTTAGCTATTTACAATGTTTTCATAAACCTGAACTTAGTTTGATTTGCTTTCCAGTAGGTATACAATTTTAGATAGAGGGATTACCTGGTAGGAATAAATATTCTTTAGAAGACCAGAGAAAATAATAGTATAAGAAACTATCATGTTTCACTGCTTTCTGTATGTTAAAGAGCTGGAAAGAAGGTCAAGATTAAGAATATCTGTTAGAATACTCCAGCCAACTTCTGACATGAAAACCTTCAGAATAATAACTCACATGAATACATTAGATGTGAGATATTATGTGTCCAGTGATAGGTAAGTTTGCCTTGAACAAATTTCATTCAGATCGTTGCATATCATCATGATATTGTGTTCACATTTCTGTGACCACCATGGTCTTTTTACTTTTTAAGGACCTTCTCTGCTGACATCCTCACTGTGGTGAGACTCATTCTTGAGGCACCATTATGCCACATGTCTGGTATGGTTAGCAAGAGAATCCAGTGCAACTTTTTAAAAAAATCTTGATTGTTGCAGTCCAGAGCCTTGCAGTCATGGTGGTGATTAGCTATTCTCCCCCATTCCGCAAAGCTTCGGTTTGTTTGGAAGTGGAAGCCGTGTTGGCAGCTCTTGCTGATGAGCTGCCTTGCCAAGGCTGTGCTGGCCTGGATTCAGTTCTCGTGGCCTTGTTCTTTTTTTCTTCCTTGTGTAGCTTAGACGGAATGGGGGCTGGCTTTTTGCCTTATGGTGTTGGTGAAATCCTTGGCTGTGAATAGTGTCTTGTGTGACCTGCATTGTTGTCAGGTTCCTCAAACCTGCAAAGGTCTCTAGCGCTTTTCGTCATTTTGGTTGTGCCTCGAGTGTACATGCACACACATGGAGTATGTTCACTGCCTTTTGATGGCAGTGAATTAACTTGATTCTTGTGCTATGAGAAAAACCCATGTCTAACCCCAACAATCTACTGCAGTCAAGATGACAAGGCCTCCAGTTCACTCCAGATATGAAGGATTTGTATCATGCTATTCACTCTGGAGTGAAATGGAAATCTTTTTCCACACCAGCTTCCAAATTCCTTATTCTAATTTTGGACCAGACTTTTGTAAAAGGACATGGATTCAAATCACAGTTGATACTATATTCTGTTCAGATTCCCTCCACCCATTCAGAATAGGAATATGGATTAGGCAGAAACACTGTCAGCCTCATCATGATCTAATTGTGGCATCAGGGAGAATTTTCTCCAGGCAGCTCACCAGTGTCTGCTCATACCTACCAGAATTCCCTACCTCAAACTGTCTCATTTTCCGCTTAAGTCTATCTACCTCCACCAGATTGAGGAGTCGGCTAAGGTGTGACTCTATTGTTCGGGCCAGCAGGAAGCTTCCTGTTGCTTACCTTCAAAACATTCTACACTCATTTGTAGTCCATGTCTTTGTAACTTCCTTTTCTAGCTTCATTGTCCACTCTATCCCTTTGCTGCAGCCAAATTTAATATCCTGTTGGTGGTAGGGGGCATAAAACCTCCTGTACACTCCCACCAAAGATGTCCATAGCTTATTCCCTAGAACTTGTGACTCTGTTATGCTACATGCTAGATGTAGATTTGCAGAAGGAATTAAATTGCTAAGCAGCTGCCTTGGGGTGGAGATATTATCCTGGATTAACCAGCCAGGCCTAGGGTACTCTCAAGGGGCTTTAGAAATGAAAGAAGGAAGCAAAGGGGGGGCAGCCAAGAGAGATTTAAAGATGCTAGCCTTGTGGCTTTGAAGATGAGGAGGTGGGTCGCAGCCCCGGAATGATGTTGACCTCTGGAAACTGATAAAGGCTAAGAAGTGCCACCCTACCCCCACCTCCTCCCAGCCTCTGGAGCAGTGCAGCAATGTAGAAACATAGATTGCAGTCTGATGAGATGTATTTGGAGCTTCTGATCACCCAAACCATGTGGTAATAAATTAGGTCCATTTCAGCCACCAGGCAGGCAGGAATGTGTAGGGGCAGCAATGGAAAACCCCATGCACCGTTGTCTAATACAGTCATTCTGAAAGCAGACTCAGAACCTAGACTGCTTGGCCTGAGTCCTGACCTGTGTCTCTGGGCCAGTAACTTCAAATTTTGGTTTTCTTCCCCACTTCACTGGTTCTTCAGATAACTGGGTATCTACTTTTGTCAAAAGCTACCACAGTTTTATTATTATTGTACCCATAGTTGTTTGTGGGAAGCTTTTGCCTATCTTATCGAATCCAGTACTAATGTTACTTCTCCCCTGGAAACTGTGACCGTCTCAGTGTAATTTACCTCCCTCCACCCCCCAGCTTGGTGCAATGGTAGTGTTTTGCTTGTTATTGTGTTACAGCTGCTGCTATGGTGGGTGATTGTGTTTGCAACTCATGTCACTATTAATATTAAAACTCCTTGAAGATAGATTTTTGTTCTTACAGGGGTCGCCATACACACACACAAGACCTAGAAAAGTGCTGGTATGGCACTTAACTCTTGACATGAGTCTGTTGAAGGTATTGCGCGAGTAGGATATTTTATGTTAGAGATGATATTCTTTTTAATAACTATGTGAGATCATATTCACAGTAGACAGTTGAAATAATGTGAAAGGATGAAATGGTTAAATGGTTTTCTTTAAAACATTTCCCTTGAAATGAAGTTTAAATTCATAACTGACACATTGTACTGGAACTCTCATTCAGTTGACTCCTACAGGTTCGCTGTGCACATGTGAAGGAGCAAAATTCAGTTCTTCACTCTTTTATCAACAGGCCTCGGGTGAGGATAAAAGTTACTGGAGACATGTTTTTCTACTGGTGCTCGAGTTCTCTACCAAGGCCGTTTCTCAGGTTTACAAGTTCAAGTGAAAATGGAAAAATTAAAAAACAATTTTTAAAGTGTATAAGTAGAGAATGGCATTGAGGAGTGCTTTTCTCTGTCTCGGGAGTCTTAGAAATAACACAATGCCCTCAATTAGAACGATTCTGATATCTCAGTGTGTGCCAGCTCTGTCAGATTCACCTACAGTTAATTGTTCCACTTTCCTGTTGATGGCTGCTAGTTTGCTCTACAAATGATACTTAATAGTTTCTCTGCAAACTATGGTGGGGAGCAGAAGCATGTTGCCCTTGTGGGGTAATTTTATGCTCTGAGCTCTGGAGAAGAGGCTGAAGTGGGTCCAGCTTTGTAAGGGTCCTGAGCCAAGAAGCCAAGAGCCTCTCTTTTGATTTGGATATTAATAAAAAAGAAATGATAGTTCTTATTTCAGAAATTACTCCTCTATATCTGATGATTTTATTTAAAGTAATAAAACTTTGCATTATTATTTAATTTCAACATGCACAATTCATATATTTGTGCTGTAGTTGTTTGGAATGTATAGAATATGTACTCCTATTCATGCATTTATTTTGAATCTGAGTTCACACCAGTATATTCTATTCCTCAAAACATGAATTCTTTGGGTGTTTGAAGGCCTAGGCTATTTGAAAATTTGATCTCTAATAATACAGTATGAAAATATTCTGTTATGCAGAAATGAAGGAATTAATAGCTGTCTGACATGATCTTTTTTCAGGGCTTGTCAGGGCAGAGGTATCTGACTGAGTATGTTCTGGGCATGTGCAAGGCTGAGTGCAGTGAAAAATAAATAATTCCTAGGAATAGTAGGGGCCATATCTGAACCTCACCTTTAACCTCTGTTGAAGTGTAAATGAGATGAACAATTCATAGTGTTAACAGGGTGATAAAGTAAGCTTAGTGATGCTCATTTAGGATGTGAAAGAATTCTTTTTTTTTTTTTTTTCACATTTTTTGTGAATGACAGCTCAATATGGTTTTGCTGACTGGGTGAATTTGTATGTATTAGTGTTATCAAATAGGAATGTGAAGATGGGTAAATTTTACTTTTTCTAGTTACGCAGCACCTTTAAGTGGAAAGACGGTTAGATAGATCCAGGCACGTACACACATTTACTTGCCATGTTGGCCATAATCTCAATTTTTTTTATTGGAAGAACATGAACTGAGCTGCCCAAGATGCTGATCCTTCACAGCGTGTTCAGCAGTCAGGAGTACTATTAGAGGCAAACTGCTGGAGACAAGAGTGTTTTTATTCTGTCTCTATGTTTTTTCTCTTCCTTGCTTGTTTCCTTCAAGCTGGCAACTATACAGCAGTAATCCAAACAACAAACATTGCCATCCTGCAATTTACCTTTTCAGATAAACAAACATATATTTAAAAAAGGACAAATAAGAGAGAAAATAAATAAGACCCATAAGAAAATAGTGTTGGAGAAGGATGTGTCTTGACAGAGCTGTGCCCAGGAGGGTCAGAAGGAAAGCAAGTGAAGCACAGAGGAGACCCATGCAATGGACTGGAGGGTTGAGATTTTTGGTTAAGGTCATTAAGCAAAGTGACTCTTAGAGATTCAAAGAAAAGCTAGAGTATGTTGGAAATGCCTTCCAGAAAGAGAAAGTAGGAACTGGTAAAAGTAAAAGCAGAAGGGTTCCAGGTGACTGGCGCAGAAAGAAGCTGGGGAGTCCTATGAGTGTATCCCCTGAGGAGGATGCAGTTGGATCCTGTGGGAACTTACTAGAAATTCTGTAGTGAACTGAGTACCAGGAGTGTCCGGAGCCTTTTGAGGATAATGCTGTGTGTGACACATTACCGATTGCCTTGCTGGTGTGTTGAGAATAGACAAACAGGAGATAAAAGGGAAAGCAAGAAAATCAGTGAAGAGGTATATTGTGGCATTTTGATTTTAAGAAAATGACAAGCAAAAACATTGATTTGGACTAAAATATCGGAAGCAAAAGGCTGCTTTTTGGAACACTTGTCCAAACATTAATAATGTCTTCAACTTAACCTCTTATGTCCAGATATTTCTGCAGGCCTGTGTCTCCCTGTCATAGTTCAGACTGATTTAGCAGAAGGCCATAGATGCGCTAATTCACAAACAACACACATTTGTTCCTTACAGTTCTGGAGGCTGGACATCTGATATCAGGATGCTCCCTGGCAGCATTCTGGAGCAGGCTCTCCTTTGGGTTGCAGACAGCTTGACTCCCATGGTGGCCTCACCTGGCAGAAACGGGGAGAGAGCTCTGGAGTCTTTTTTCACAAGGTGCTACTATTTCATAGGGGTTCTAACCTCATGACCTAATCACCTTCCAAACAGAAGTATCACTAATACTTTCATGTTGGGAATTAGGACTTCATCATCTGAATTTCTCGGTCAGAAACATTGAGGCTATTGGATTCACTGGAAAAGGTCTTGACCTGAAGGATGGAACTTGAGTCTCTGTGTTGGGTCATCACTTATTCTGAAAGGCCCTAAGCTGCAACATTGGCTGAAAACTTTTCTGAAACTTTCAGCATGAAACTGCGAATCTGTCCTTTTTAACTTAGCAAATAAATGCTGTGTAAGATTTCATAATACCACAAAAACATAAGATGTTGGTGGTTTAGTGTGTTTAGTCTCTGAAGGAATATCACACACACCAGTGGTCTTGAAAAGTTCTTACCATTGCTGATAAACTTCAGTACCAAATGTATGGCCTGGAACCTCATTTTGGTTGCTTTCAGGCAGGTATGTTTGCTTTCCTCAGTACCTCCTCAGTTCACTATCTCCTGGATCCATTCTTAACAAATCCTAGCTCTATGACCTGTTCTTCTGAAAAATATTTTTTGAAGAAAATTTGAGTCTCCAGCCTATATTAAATAATGCACAAATATTTTCTGAATGAATGATTTTTACCAAACCTCCAACCTTTACAGAAAAATCTGTCTTTATGTACAGTATTACTGGCCTTCTAAAACAAACTGCTTCATGATTTCTTGAAATCATTACTGCTTATAGTTTGGGTAAAGAATGTTAATCTACTTAATTTGAATACATAATGATGTAGGTAAATAGTCAACTTTTTCCAAATTCAAACAGGCATTTCAGACACCAGAACTTATATTTTATTTAATATTTATTTTTTGAAATTTTAGACATAGCCAACTGTAGCTAATTTTATGCAGTAGAAGAGAAGGGGGATCATTTACCTTCTCTTCCCATGTCCCATCACTGTTAAACTAAAACCTGAAAGAAGAGCATTCATATTGGTGTATAAACTTTGGAGAACTCTTGAGTCGGTTCTGAGATTAATTCTAATATTTTACTTCCCTGGACTCTGCCTACACATTTGAGGAAGCTGAGCTGACACATTTCAGAATTCTAAGCAGGACACTGGCCTTGTGTGTTGGGAGTGAAGCCACCACCTCTGATGTCAACATCCCAAATAGGTAGTGACTCATGTGTTAGCTGCTCCACTTCTGATCCCCCGCCCCTCCGCCTCACCAATCCCACTAATGCCCTGGGGAAAAACAACTCAAGTGTTGGAGTCCTTGTCACCCACAGGAAAGACCCAGATGAAGCCCCTGGCTGTGGCCTGGCCCAGCCCTGGCTGTTGGAGCCACCTGCGGAGTGAACCTGTGGATGAAGATTCTCTTTCTCTGTCTTTTCTGCTTTGTAACCGTGAATTTCAAAAATAAATAAATTTGTAAAAAGATCAAATTTAAGTAGTATACTTTCTGTGTTCAATAAGTGAAAGTATTCCTTAGAGTAATAAATATGTGGATTTTCTGATTAGTAGCAGTTCCTATTTGGGCATTTTTTAAAAAATCTTTTGGGGCCTGGCAATGTGGCCTAGTGGTTAAAGTCCTCACCGCGAACGTCCCGGGATCCCATATGGAGACCGGTTCTAATCCCGGCAGCTCCACTTCCCATCCAGCTCCCTGCTTGTGGCCTGGGAAAGCAGTCCAGGATGGTCCAAGGCTTTGGGACCCTGCACCCATGTGGGAGACCCGGAAGAGGTTCCTGGTTCCCAGCCTCAGATCGGCACAGCACCAGCCCGTTGCAGCTCACTTGGGGAATGAATCATCGGACAGAAGATCTTCTCTGTCTCTCCTCCTCTCTCTGTATATCTGACTTTGTAATAAAATAAATAAAAATCTTAAAAAAATCTTTCTTTTTCTTCTGTTGTTGTCAAAAATACTACATTGATTTTCCATGGCTTCACATAACCTCTGCCTCATGGTCATATCTCTGCCATAAATCCTAGCCCATTTTGTTGAAATTCTTTTTAATACCAGACTCTGATTCAGATAACATTTCTCAGTCACAAGTGGAGTGTCCAACAGAGCTCTGTTGGCCTGCTAGAGTTCTTAGCAGCTGTTGTTTGGACCCTAAAGTGAGTTATTCATTAAAACAGCCTTGCCACCAGCTGACTGACTGCTGATTTTCTGGGAAGGGACCATGATTTCTTAAGATCTCCTATAAATAATGATAATCAGCCACCTAAATTTGTTCCATCTTAATTGAATAAATGTTGGATGGGTTCTCCCACAGGACTGAGAAAGCAAAACAAAAGCTGTTCAACTAAAACTAAACAGTTTTTGGCTACACAAGACTAATAGAAGTTAAAACACAGGAAATCCTGTTTAACATTTAAAAATCCCAGTGGACTACAGGTTTAGAGTGTTGCCTCTGGGTTGTGTTTGAAGAATATACAAGGGAATGTTGATTCTGTGAACTTTGGGTAATGATTGTTTGGCTGTTAGGGACATGCCTGACTATGTCCTTGTTTTTCCTTCTTTTTTTTTTTTTTTTCTTTTTAGAGCAGCCTTCTTGAAAATGTAATCAGCTGTCAGATGTGTAGAAGACTTGGGTAGTTATCATTTATCATTTGCTTCACATTTTCCGAAAGGGAAACAAGATTGAACCATCAGAGACAATTTTTAAGCAGGATAATTTGTTCTTCTCTGGCCCGATGGGATTTGGTGAAAAGAAATATCTTCTATCTTTATAGTTTGCATATGCAATTCAGCATTCTAGATTTTGTGTGCATTTTTTAGAAACAAGAATTTGAGATAATGTAGTCATGTTTTCCATTTGGACTGACAGATAGGAAATGAGTTGAGGGGAGATAGGGCTAAGAACAGGGTGGCAGTTGAGATTGTAGACTCTGGCCGGAGTGGAGGTTTATGCTAGGGCTATGGAACATGGAAGGGGGTACTAGAAGCAATTAAGTTGCCTGCAGAGGGAGAGGCATAGAACTTATTGATGCATTAAGTGTTTATGCTTGGAAACCTGTGTGAGTATCCATGACCTTGCTTAATAGGGGGAAAAGTATGTAGGGAAGTGGAAGATGGGACAGTAAGGCATATAAGAGTAACTTCTACTTTTTTGTTTGTACAACACAGAAGGTTTATCAAAAATATCAATTTTGGGGCCTGGCATGATGGCCTAGTGGCTAAAGACCTGGCCTTGCATGCCCCAGGATCCCATATGAGCACCAGTTCTAATTCCGACAGTCCCACTTCCCATCCAGCTTCCTGCTTGTGTCCTGGGTAAGCAGTCAAGGACCGGCCAAATCCTTGGGACCCTGCACCCACATGGGAGACCCAGAAGGGTCTCCTGGCTCCTGATCAGCTCAGCTCTGGTCATTGTAGCTTGGGGAGTGAATCAGCAGATGAAAGATCTTCCTCTCTGTCTCTCGTCCTCTCTGTATATCTGACTTTCCAATAACAAAATTAAATCTTTAAAAACAAAATCAACTTTTGGGACAGGTTTTTTTTTTCTTATATTATTTACATAATTGAGAAAGATGCACGCCCATGTGGACCTCTAATTAGGGTGGGAAGGGTCAAGTGTGGGAGAAGGTGGATGGGACAATGTTTCAAGTTTTTCTTTTCTCCTGCGTCTGCAGGGGATAAGAAAGGAAGATGCTCCTTGCTGTCAAACTACAGTAGCCCCAGGGTTGGGGACAGTCATTTGATGACAACTTAGATACCCTGAAGTGGAGAAAAGTGTTTCAAAGATGTCACTTGAGTGGTTTGATACTTCTGAGAAGTTGTTGGTTTCATGGCTCCAGGGTTGAGAAATCTTTCCGGACTTGGCCACTGCACTAACAATCACAGAGTGTATGTATGAAAAGCAGGCCAGGTTGGACAATTCTCTTGGCCAAGTTTGCAGCATGTCCTGGTGTTGTGGATGTACTGACCAATAAACCCTGGGACAGGCTTTTAAAGTCAAGTGGTTTTAGATGCCTGTGTTCCTCTTTAGAATATCTGGACTTGATCCTAAGCCCTGATTCCTGCCCCCAGATTCCAGATCATGCAGAACATGGGAAGCAGTAATGGTTCCTGCAAGTTACATGGAAAACTTGAATTGAGCTCCCAGTTCCAGGCTGTAACTAGAGCGCTGTGGGCATTTGGGTAACAAAACAGCAAATGGCAATGCTTTCTGGATATATTTGTCGCACTGTCTCTGCTGCCTCTTAAATAAGTAAATAAATACATAGTTAAATACCACTTTTGTTTGTGGTTCAAACGAAAGTTCAAACTCACAGCAGGCCTAAAAGTATTAGCATTGAAATGGATTCTGGATTTGATTTGACATGACAAGATTGGAAAGGGAAAGATATTTCAAATTCCAATTTCAGAGCTATCAACCTTTTTAATCATTCTTGAACACAAATTATTTTTCATAAAGGAGTTTATGATCATTGTCTCAATGATCTTTAGGAGTGGTTTCAGCTTTTTCTCTTAAAAGTCATCCTTGATATAGAAGGAAAAGAAACTGGTTACTTAAAACATTAAATGTGATACCAAATGTTCTGTCTCAATGAGCAAATTATGTTCTTCCAAACTTTGGTGGATTGTCTGTTAATTTCAGAGAGTCCAGAACATAAAGTGACAGCTGATAACTTTTCCAAGTGTGGGAGGAGTGATAGAATCCTGCATTTAAATCAAGGTAAAAGCTTAACTGGCATCTCTGGAAGCTTAGTAATTAAAGCCAAGGGATGAATTCAGCTGAACTTGATAAAGGATTTGAGAGGGTACATAGACATTGGAACAATAGATATACATTGGAACAGACATTAAGGAAACTTTACAGGTTTATCTTTTAAAGCAGTTTCTTTGATGTTAACTAAACTTTATTAATCCTTGAATAGTGACTGAATTTCTCAGTCAACTCAGTTAACACTATTTCCTGGTATTTTTTTTTTAAAGATTTATTTTATTTTTATTACAAAGTCAGATATACTGAGAGGAGGAGAGATAGAGAGGAAGTGGAGCTGCCAGGATGAGAACCAGCGGCCATATGGGATCAAGGCGAGGACCTTAGCCACCAGGCCACACCGCCGAGCCCAATTTCCTGGTATTTTTTAAGACTTGGTTTCCTCATCCTTTAAAAAGGAAGCCAGTTGTTTCCTTTTGCTACAATGAAGTACCCTCTCCAAAACTGTCATGATATTTCATTGAAAATTTGCTCATATTCTTAAGTTACCTCACTCGGAATAAGAACTGAACATACCACTTCTCCTGGGCTGTACATTACTTGAAACATTCCTGGTATTTGTTTGCTTTTCAATGAAAATGAGTCTTTATTATTAATTGGGAGGATAAGGGATGGCAACTTTTGTTAGGGAGGCTCCAGGCATTTGGGCAAGTATTCCTTAAGCCAAAACTCACTCCCTAGTTATTTGTATATAGATTACCTGTTAAAATAACTGTGATGTTCTAGATGTACTGGATTTAGTATGAAAATATTTTAAACTTAGTCTATTCTGTTCCCTTCTGCCTTAAAATGTAGCTTAGTGAAAATTTAAAGCTAAGTATTTCTGTTGTACAACAGTGTACTGGGGTCTTAGGATAAATATTATTCAGTGAAGACATTGCCTCTTGGACCTGTTTATTTGAGAATTATATTGCTGATTGATAATATACATTAACTGTTTTATTATGTTGATTAATAGTAAATGACTGGATGGGCACATTGACAGATGGAAGGGCCAAGATCAGTGAGGACATGGATTGTGTCTGTCTTGCTACAAAGTGTCCCAAGCAGCAGGCAC